>NC_135964.1:36117064-36831959 GCF_053455715.1 Rhinoraja longicauda | reverse complement strand
CAACGCAGGAGTGGCTTCATGACAAGTCTGTGAATGTCCTTGAGTGGCCCAGCCAGAGCCCGGACTTGAACCCGATCGAACATCTCTGGAGGGACCTGAAAATAGCTGTGCATTGATGCTCCCATCCAACCTGACAGAGTTTGAGTGGATCTGCAGAGAAGAATGGGAGAAATTATCCAAATACAGGTGTGCCAAGCTTGTAGCGTCATACCAAAGAAGACTTGAGGCTGTAATCACTGCCAAAGGTGCCTCAACAATGTACTGAGTAAAGGTTCTGAATACTTATGTAAACGTGATATTTCAGTTATTTATTTTTAATTATTTTGCAAAAATTTCTAAACACCTGTTTTTGCTTTTTTATTATGGGGTATTGTGTGTAGATTGATGATTTTTAAAAATGAATTTCATCCATTTTAAAATAAGGCTGTAATGTAGCAAAATGTGGAAAAAGTGAAGGAGTCTGAATACTTTCTAAATGCACTGTATAAAGTCCTTCCCAAGGGCAACAGAGATGACCCATAAATACTGGCCTTTCCACCAACACCCGCATTCTAAGAATGAATTAAAGAAAATAAACTTCATAAACTTTTGTGTAAATCTATGCCCTATAAAAAAAATGACATGCTTTTAATCTTGTAACTTTTTATTGGATTGAAAACGATATTCTTCATCTACAATTACTTAAAAGTGTCAATGAGGAAATAAAACAGGATGATGGGAGAAGAAAGCTAATGAGTAGAATTTAATTCAATGTACTTTGCATATTGCTTGTGTTTTAGATGATTTTAATTAAAATTTGAATTAAACATCCCACCTGATTTTAGGCCAGTTTAATTTGTTACAAGACAGAATGTATTGCAGAGAGTGGATGGAGATGGCTTACAGCCTTGTAGTGAGATAATGTTCTTGCTTATGTAAATTAACAGTCTGTGCTTTCCATATTTCCTAAGGATCCTTTAACTCTGTGGCCCCGATTTTTAGCAAAATGTGCTTGGTGGTAATGGCTCAGAAAACACAACAGGCATTGCACTAGCTCTCAGTGCCTCAGCTGGAAGCAGGGTTGGCTTCATGAACAAACCCAGGTAGGGATCCAATTGCTCATTTGGATTCTGAAACATTATCACTGAGCTGCTCAGCAGTAGCCCCGTCAGATATAAAATCGAAGGAAAACAGCTTTGCAAACTGACAGAAGCTGCATTGAATGAAGCTCTGACCTGCAGGAGTCCAGCCATTACAACCTGTTCTGCTTTTCTTTCCCACCTCTGCTTGCCATGAACTTTTACAAGACTGATACTGCTCCTCCTGCATGTCATCTTTAGGATACCAGCTTTAGGACGTCAGAGGGACTGATCTGTTTAATCTGTTTCGGAATGGGATTGTTGTTTGTACTTTACTACGGGTACCTCAGAACAACAAAAAGCAACCTAAAGGGTTGCCTTGTGTAACCGTGATGTACTCAAACCCCAGTGCCCCATCAGTGGCCGAAGTGAACTTGTGGACACCATATACTCAATGTAATAAAAAGGAATATAGATATTGATTTACACCAAAGATTGACTCAAAATGCTGGAGCAACTCGGTAGGTCAGGCAGCATCTATGGAGAAGATAGATAGGTGAAGGTTTGGGTCATATTTTGTCTTTCTCGTGAAGGATCCCGACCCGAAACAACACAAATCCATTTTCTCCAGAGATGCTGCCTGACCCATTGAGTTGCTCCAGCATTTTGTGTCTATCTTTAGTATAAACCAGCATCTGCAGGTCCTTTTATTGCATTTCACCTTGCTCCATTGTAAAATCTGCTCAAGGTAGGTCTACCTTGGGCGGCACGGTAGCGCAGCGGTAGAGTTGCTGCTTTACAGCGAATGCAGCGCCGGAGACTCAGGTTCGATCCTGACTACGGGTGCTGCACTGTAAGGAGTTTGTACGTTCTCCCCGTGACCTGCGTGGGTTTTCTCCGAGATCTTCGGTTTCCTCCCACACTCCAAAGACGTACAGGTATGTAGGTTAATTGGCTGGGTAAATGTAAAAATTGTCCCTAGTGGGTGTAGGATAGTGTAGGAAGCAAAAGCGAGGACGCCGGTCCGGTATACTTGCCAAGCTAAAGAGACAGCCACACAAACCACCGCTACCCAGCATGTTCCTCACCAACGCCAGATCCATCATCAACAAAATGGACGAACTAAAACTACAGATATCAGCAAACAAACTCGTGGAGGACTGTTGCATTCTCTTAGTAACAGAGACATGGCTTCATCCACTTATCCCAGATGGAGCCATTGAGCTAGCCGGGCGTACAGCGTTTCGTTGGGACAGAAACATCGACTCCGGTAAGAGCAAGGGGGGGGGTTATGCATTTACGTGCACAACAACTGGTGCACTAACATCCAAATCATAGATAGCCACTGTTCTCCTGATCTGGAGTCCCTAACAGTTAAATGCAGGCCTTTTTACCTTCCTCGTGAATTTACAGGGGTTATAGTAACAGCAGTCTACATCCCACCGAATGCTAACGCTAGCACAGCTTTAGGCTACCTGCTCGGTGCAATAAACTCACAACAGAGCACATATCCAGAAGCAGCCCACATCATAGCCGGGGACTTCAATCATGCAGACCTAAAGTCAGTTCTCCCGAAACTTGAACAACACATAAGATGTGCTACCAGGGGGAAAAACACACTAGACAAGGTTTATTCAAATATTAAGAAGGGTTTCAGGTCAGCACCACTACCACACCTGGGGCAGTCAGATCACCTGTCCATATTCTTAACTCCAGCATACACCCCACTCAGGAGGAAAGCTCCAGTCACCATAAAGACTGTTAAGACATGGCCTGAAGGAGCTTCCTCGCAGCTGCAGGATTGCTTCGAAAGGACCAACTGGGATATTTTTGAGGATCAGGACTTGGAGGAGTACACATCAACTGTACTTTGCTACATCCAAAACTGTGTTGACAATGTCACCGTCGACAAACGCATCCGGTTGTATCCCAATCAGAAGCCCTGGATGACAAAGGATGTCAGGTCTCTCCTCAAGGACTGTAACACCGCCTTCAGGTCTAGTGATAGAGCTCTATACAGTGCTGCTAGAACCAACCTGAAGAGAGGCATCAAGGATGCCAAAGCGTCCTACAAGAGGAAGATTGAGGACCACTTTACCAACAATGATCCACGGCGGGTATGGCAAGGCATCCAGCACATCACCAACTACAAGACCAGCAACCGCACGACCGCCGACGGCGACGCCTCGCTGGCAGAGGAACTTAACTGTTTCTTTGCTCGTTTCGAGGTGAAAGCTACAGTGGCAGACATAACACCCTCTCCAGCACCTGACAGCAACACCTTCACTGTGCAGGAGTATGATGTTAAGCGCGTGCTCAGAGCAGTGAATCCCAGGAAAGCTGCAGGCCCCGATGGTGTGACGGGCAGAGTGCTGAGGGAATGTGCAGACCAATTATCTGAGGTCTTCACAAAAATCTTCAACCTGTCCCTTTTAAAATCCACCATCCCTCCCTGCCTGAAGTCCGCCACAATCATCCCACTGCCGAAAAAGTCTGTCATCAGCGGCCTTAACGACTACCGTCCGGTAGCACTCACACCGGTCATCACAAAGTGCTTCGAGAGACTGGTCCTGCAGCACATCAAAGCCAGCCTCCCACCCACCTTCGACCCATACCAGTTTGCCTACAGAGCAAATAGGTCTACAGGGGATGCCATCGACACTGCTCTTCACACTGCACTGACCCACCTTGAACATCAGGGGAGCTATGTGAGGATGCTCTTCCTCGACTTCAGCTCTGCCTTTAACACGGTCATCCCGAGCAGACTGGTCACCAAACTTTCTGACCTTGGATTTTCCCAAACCATCTGCCAATGGATCAAGGACTTCCTGACCAACCGCCCCCAGATCGTCAAAATAGGCCCTCACCTCTCCTCCACCATTACACTGAGCACCGGCTCACCACAGGGCTGTGTGTTGAGCCCCATCCTTTACTCCCTCTACACTCACGACTGCGCCCCCACCCATCCCACCAACACCATCATCAAGTTCGCGGATGACACGACTGTGGTTGGACTCATCTCAGGAGGAGATGAGACAGCCTATAGGGATGAAATCCAAAGGCTGGCAGCATGGTGTTCAGTGAACAATCTTGTCCTGAACTCCTCCAAAACAAAGGAACTTATAATTGACTTCAGAAAAACCAGTGTAGAATACGACCCACTCTACATCAATGGGGTCTGTGTGGAAAGGGTACCAGCTTTCAGGTTCCTGGGTACGCACATCGCAGAGGATCTTACCTGGTCTACCAACACCATCACCACAGTAAAGAAGGCACAGCAGAGACTCCACTTCCTGAGGATCCTCAGGAAAACCAACCTGCAGGAGAAGCTCATGATGTCCTTCTATCGCTGCTCCATCGAGAGTGTGCTGGCATACTGTATAACCACATGGTATGCCAGCTGCTCAGAAAAGGACAGGAAGGCCCTTCAGAGGGTCATCACGACGGCCCAGAAGATCATCGGCTGCTCACTGCCCTCCCTGGAGCACCTGTTCAGCCTACGCTGCCTCAGTAGAGCAGGCAAAATAATAAAAGATCCATCCCACCCCGGCCACCGTCTGTTTGTTCATCTGCCCTCTGGTCGACGTTTCAGGTCGATCAAATCCCGAACAAACAGACTTAAGAACAGTTTTTACCCCAGGGCCATACGAGAACTGAACACTACCTTCTGCACTAGGCAACACCGTTAAAAAATCTTGTACTTAATATAATTGTATTTATTTGTTTTTGCATTTATTGCATATATGTTTGTACGCACCGTCAGGATTGGCTATTTTTTAATTTCGTTGTACTCGTTGCAATGACAATAAATGAATATTATTATTATTATTATTATTATAATGTACGGGGATCGTTGGGCGGCACGGACTTGGTGGGCCGAAAAGGCCTGTTTCCGGCTGTATATATATGATATGATGATACTTTGAAGACGTTCTCTACCTCTCTGCGATGGGAGTTCTGCAAGGCCCCTCTCTCACTGCTCCCTCTCTGTAAATCCTGCTGCTCTCCGGCTCTGCCACCACGCTTTAACCCGGACTCACTACCACAGCCGCATGATTTCCTCGGCACGTTTGCCTGCACCTCCACCTCCACAAGCAGACCTTCGCTCTGACTCTCCCGCAGCTCCGGCCCTCACTCACGCGCACTTCAATGGACCCCAACTTTACTTCATTCCACAACAGATCCACACCTTCAATAACGCTTCCTCACCTACCTGGACTTCACTAAGTATCAACATTTTATCTAAAGGAAGAAGGGTTCCAACCCGAAACATCATCTATCCATTTTCTCCACAGATGCTGCCTGACCAGCTGAGTTATTCCAGCCTTTTGCATCTCACCATATACTCTCTTTCTCCAGATGCATCGGGCAGCAGCGCTACCTTAGTGGATGTCAGGCAAAGGAGGATTACAGTTAGTCATCAACCCACTGTCTATCGCTGTGAACAGCTACTTTAGAAAGCTCAGGAGCAGATTGACTAGTGGTTGCCTCAGTCCTCTCCTCGATAAATGCCCAAAGATGAGGAATGTGTTGGAGATTATCCAGAACCTGAGAAGCAACCTCATCAAATAAGTGGAACACAGACTCTCCAAGGCTACAAAAATGGCACACAGCATGGGGGGTGCATGAACGTGCATGGGGTTGCTTTGTGCAACACTATCCCATCCAAGGTGGTGGATTTCCATGTAGAAAGACCTCAGCTCTTTAGCTAATGGAAACCAGAAAGGTTCAACATAGTGTGTCAACATGGCAAACAAGTACATGGAAGTGCAATATGCCTTGGACGATACTGTACAGCAAATACCACTTACAGCGTGAGATAGTATGGAGAGCATTTCCAGAGAATTGCGTGAGACTCATGGAAGGTCTCGGGTCCTGGACCCGGTGATAAGTTTAGGTCAACCAGTGGTCCACCTGGTTGATTGCAGTGCCTTGAGCCCCTTTAACAACCACAGTGATGGAGCTTCAAGATGCTGCAGGCACAGGCTTTGGTGTCCAGCAGCTCACTCCTCCACCCTGCAGTCAATTCTCACGTCCAGCCACCCTGATAGCTAGATCCTTCCCCTCCACCAGCAGGGGTCACTCTGAGTACAAGTGACCATGTGGTGAAATATCTCAGGAAAAGACATGCAAGCCCCTTAGAGATGTGTGGCTATCATTTGCTAATGGGAGGTTTAAAAAATCTTTTTCCTCTCACCCTAAATCTATGTCCTCTAGCTTTGTGTTCTCCTATGCTCGAAAAGAGACTGTGAACATCCATCTTATCTAACCTCCTCATGATTTTGCATACCAGAGCTGGGATAGAAAAACTGGTGCAGTTACACCAATGTCTTATATGGCTGCAACATGATGTCCCAACTCTTGTATTCGCTGTCTGCCCTGACCCATGAAGGCAAGCGTGCCAAAACATCTTCATTACCCTGTCTACTTTTGTTGCCACTTTCAAGAAACTAAGTACCTGTACCTTACATCTGTCAGTTCTACAATAGTCCCCAAGCCACTGTCATTCATTGCCTATTTCCTGTCCTGGTTTAACTTCCCAAAATACATGATGTTGCACTTGTTCGAGTTAATTCCATCCGACATTCCTTGGCCAACCTTCCCAGTTGTTCTGGATTCTGTTGTAATCCTAGTCAACCTTCTTCAATGTCCATTACACCACTAATTTTGATGTCATCTATAAATGCATTAATCACACTACCTCTATTCTCATCCACATTATTAATACATGTAACACACAACAATGGATACAGCACCAGTTCCTGTGGCATCAAAACTTAAAAATCAACCCTCTAACCACCTTCTGAATGCTTCTCCAAGTCAATTTGTATCTAATTTGTTAGCTCAACCTGGATTCAATGTTATCTAGCCTTCTGGACCAGCCAACCACAAAGGACCCTATCAAAGGTCATGCAGACAATGTCTACTGACCTGCCCTTGTCAAGTCTCTTGGTCATCTCTTATAAAAACTCAATCAAATTCATGAGAATCATGAGTAAAGTTAAAAAGTGATGATTGTTATGATATTGATGAATTGAGCATTCATATTAAAAAATAAAATGTAAAGTTGTAGAGCTGGAGGGTCAGTTATTTGATTATTCACGATAATTCCAACATGGACAGGAGTTGTATATTCGCTTCGCTCGTGTGTCAGACGGCATTCTGCCATCGCTTTGCCACCTGCTATCGCAGTGCCACATCTGTGCCTCTGCGGAGATCGTGCGCAGTGCACACCTCTCTGCAAGTCAGTAGATGGGCCATTGTCGTGTACCTCTCCACACTTGCATTTGTCAAGAGTCCGAGAAGCCGAGAATGAAATGCTTAGTGGAGATTAAGGATTAGCAACCTTTAATGAGAAAGGATTTAGGAGTAATAAAAACAAATTTGTTCTAAAATGAGATGGGATGTAAATCTATTTCAAATGGACAGAGGTATTACTGATGGAAAGCCAAGGATAAACACTGGAAAAGAAAACTAATTTGGAAACTAGGACCGACCCAAGACAGGAGTTTCCCGCAAAGGCTGATCACTGATCAGATGTAAGATCTATAAATGAATTTAGAAAGGTTCTGTGATTTTACAAACTAAATATTACTGAATAGTAGCATAGAGAATGGGGAGGAGGCAGGCAGAGAAACAACTGTTATCCCTGGAGGAGAAAACCTTTCCTGTTTGGACAGGAATAGAGAGAAAGTGGCAGTTCAAGGACATAAGATAGGTAAGCACTTTTGGATACAATCAGAGTGTGGTTGATGGCAATGTGGGGTACAGGGAAAATAAGTGGGGGAATGGGTTGGGCAGGAATGCTCGGAGAACTGGCATGGATTTAATGGGCTGAGTACCCGCTTTCTATGTGGTACTGAATTATAATATGGAATGTCATATTGGAAGAAAGAATGTGCAGCAGTGGCTTGTAAAGTAAAATGCAGACAATAAACCGAAGTGTAATCTGAAATCTGACATTGATATATGTTGAGAGAAAGAGGCAGGGTCTCAACCTGAAATGTCAATGATTCTCTTTAGACTTTAGACTTCAGACTTAAGAGATACAGCGTGGAAACAGGCTCTTCGGCCCAATGAGTCCACGCCGACCGGCGATCGCTAGCACGTATACTATCACTATCCTACACACTAGGGACAATTTTCAACGTTACTGAAGCCAATTAACCTACAAATCTGTATGCCTTTGGTGTGTGGGAGGAAACCGGAACACCTGGAGAAAACCCACGCGATCACAGGGGAATGTACAAACTCCATGCAGACAGCACCCGGGGTAAAAAATTGGACCCAGGTCTCTGGAGCTGTAAAGCAGCAACTCTACCACTGTGCCATTCAGCTGCCCTTAAAACAATAGGTACCGATTTCTCCGTACATATAACCCATTGAGATACTCCATCAGTTTTTATGCTTGCAGATAAAATGACTATCTCTGAAGAAGTCAGAAAAGGAGAGCTGCACAATATGTACATCTGTGTCCCATGTGGAGCCATCCTTTGATCCAATAAGCTCATGGATTGAAGGCACATCAGATGGTTGGATGAGCCATGAGTGAAGCTTCAGTTATATGAAGGACTGGTGTATCATAGAATGTACTGTTTCCCATTATTTATGGATGTAAATACTTTGAAAGTAGTTCAGTGAAGGTTTATTGGACTGACATCTGGAACAGGCAGGTTGACATCACAAAAGATTGGATGGATTAGATCGTATCCTCTGGAGCATAGAAAAGTGAAATGAGATGATTAAAACATGTAAGATCCTGGCGTGTCTTGATAGGGTAGATGTGGAGAGAATATGGCAGAATCTAGAAGCAGGTAATGAAAGCAGAAATTTCAGATCCTTAAATCTGAAAGAAAATCAGAAAATGATGGAGACACTCAGTAGGACTGATGAAATATCATCAATTTAAATTGATAACTTTGTTTCGCTCTCCAGAGAGACAGCCTGATTTGTTGCTTATCTCAAGTACTTTCTGATTTTAGAACCAGGAGTCACTGCTAAAAATAAGTGTTCATCCATTTAAAATAGAGATAGATGATTTTATTTTTCTTTCAGACATCACAAGCCTTTTAAAAGCTAATTCTTAAAGGCAACAGAAACCAAGTCTGAATATTTTTAAGACAGAGATTAACAGATTCTTGATAAATAATGGGACTAAATGTTTATGGGGGGGGAGGGGGGAGGGGGGGAGGGGGGGAGGGGGAGGGGGGGGAGGGGGGAGGGGGGGAGGGGGGGAGGGGGGGAGGGGGGGGAGGAGGGGAGGGGGGAAATCACAGTTACAGAGTTTGAAAACCAAGCTCCCACTGATCATCAAGCACTCTTTTACACTCATCCTGAACCAGTCCCATTGCATTCTTCCCACATTCCTACCAACACCCCATTCGCACCACTCTCCAGATTGCACCAGTCCATTAAGCACTAGAGGCGATTTGCTGTGGCCAATCTGGCCTACTAATCCATAGCTTTTTGAGAAGCATGAAGAACTAGAAGCATCACAGGCAGATTGTGCAAACTCCATACGGTCAGCATCCGCAGTTCAGGATCAAACATGGATCACTGGAGCTGTAAGGCTGCAGCTACCAACTGTCCCAAATGACCTTTCATTTAGATAAGCCATGAACGATGCAGCATGCTTGAAAGACCAAGTAGCCCCCTCCTGGTTGTAATTGATTTATTTTAGAGATACAGCTTGCAGAATAGATTTACAAGGATGTTGCCATGACTTGAGGTCCTGAGCTATAGGAAGATGTTGGGCAGACTAAGGCTTTATTTGTTGTTAAGCAGGAGGATGAGGGGCGATCAACAATGGTCTTTGACTCTATTAGTGGATTATCTCAATAAAATCCATTGTATACAACCGATTGTTCTTACAATGACGTAAGGTCAAAGGTAGATAATCATTCCATCCAAAATAGGTTTTGAATTATCCTTTGAAGTTATTATGATCTTGTTTATTGCATAATTTGAGAAGCTTTGGAATTTTTACGTGTTGTTCTTTGCTCTGTCTGTAGATGCCTAGGTACAAAGGGCTAGAATTCACTTACAAAACTACTCCGTTTTGCTAACTCTTTCTTTGAGATGTTGTGTAAAGCCTATATGATTATTTTCAAATGGTTGTATCTCTGTGAAGTGACAGTAGCCATTTTTTTTCTGTCTGAAGGAATCCATACTTGAAATACGTCATAGCCCCTGCAAAGTTATAGTTTAGTTTAGCTTAGAAATACAGTGTGGAAACAGGCCCTTCGGCCCACCAAGTCTGTGCCGATCAACCGTCACTAGTTCTATTCTCCACACTTGCGACAATTTATAGAAGCCAATTAACCTCCAAACTTGTGTCTTTGGAATGTGGGAGGAAACCGGACCACCCGGAGAAAACCCACATGGTCACAGAGAGAATGTGCAAACTCCACACAGATAGCACTTGTAGTCAGGATTGGACCTGGGCCTCTGGTGCTGCGAGGCAACAACTCTACCGCTGCGCCATTGTGCTGCCCTTGCACGATTGAGTGTAATTTAACATTTTTCAGATTGTCCCATCACATCAGTGTTACTGTCCAAACAAATAATGGAAAACACTCCATTCCGTCTTTGGACGTCGCCTGACCTGCTGAGTTCCTCCAGCAGCTTGTGTTTTGATCACTGTAAAACAACTGGTGCAAACTTTAATAATTCTCTTTGGAAGAAATAAAAAAAAATCGATAAATTCTCAATTACCCTGAGAATGAATTATATTCAGTGTTGTGCACTGGCACAAAATCAAAACATTACACTTTAGTTTTCTGCGAAATAGCAAAATTAACTATGAATATTGATAAATTATTCTTGAATGTGTATTAATCAAGAAAAAAAATGCAGTAGAGGCACAATTCCTTTTTATTAATAGGTTTAATAGGTTTACCAGTTATCTTCAGACTCAGTAGAAGGTAGTATATATAAATATATATAAGTATATATAAATATAAATATATAAATAGTTTAAAAAATCAAGGCTGTCGGGAAAATTGTGGGAGATGGAACAAGATAGCTGTTCTCATAGAGAGCCGGAATGTGAATGATGGGCTAAATGGCCTCAAGCACTATTAGCGTTCTACGTTTCAATGATAGTTTTTGCCACCAACCCAGCATGAACACAATGGAACCTTGGGTCCAATGTCATGGGTCCAAGGATGAATTGAAATTGAGCTTCATTTGAATAATTAAGAGAAACCAGAAGTTTCAAATCTTTCAAAGGCATCTTGCCCACTTTGAATGGCACAAATGATTGCCTGCATCTGTGCCACCACATGCAGGATAGGAGGTAGTGATAGAACATAGAACACAGCACAAGAAGAGGTCCTTTGGCCGAACATGATGCCAGGACCATCTTTTACCTACTTGCACATAAACCATATTCCTCCAATCCTTGCATATTTATATGCCTATCCTAAAGTCTCTGAGATCTAATCGGATCTGCCTGAACCACCAACCCCAACAGCATCAACAATCAACTAAATAGAACTAAACTGAACTGATCTGAACTGATTTTTCCTGCCCATGTATCTGTCCAAGTGTATTTTAAATGTCTTAATTGTATACAACTCTACCACTTCCTTTGGCAACTCATTCCATGTATGCACTACCTTCTGTGTGGAAAAGATGCCGCTCGGATCCCTTTTGAATTTTTTCCTTCTCACCTCAAGCAAATGCCCTTTAGTTTTAGACTCTCCTACAATAGGGAAATCACTATGGCTATTCACCTCTTCTATGCCCCTCATGATTTTATAAACCTCTATAAGGTCACCACTCAGCTTACATTCCAGGGAAAAATCGCCTTCTTTCTTTCTCTATCCTTGACGTTCTGGATGCCAACCCATTCTTTACTCTTTTGAAGCAACACTTCTGCAAAACTTGCACTATACTTAAAGATTCATCTTTGTGGACATTTTACACTGTCACCCCCACACACCTCTGCATCCTCTCCAGTACAATCATGTCCTTTCTATAGTGTGGTGACCAGGACTGCACATAGTATTCCGGATGTGGCATAACCAAAGTTTATAAAATTGTATCATGACCTCCCTGCTCTTATCTACTTTGTCACAGCGAATGAAAGCCACTATCTTGCATGTGTGGTGGATGGAGATGTGTGACCATTTTGCAAGGTGTCAGTTACAGAAGACCTCATCCAGAGTCCAATGCAAAAGGAAGAGTTGCCTTTCAAGTCAGGTTCCATTAGATATGGTCCGGCCTCAGGTAATTATCTATCCAGAATGATTTCACTTATTCGGTTAAAATAATTAGACTTCGAGAAAATGACTCATTATGGGAGGAGTTGGCTGCGCCTAACGGCTGCGGCTCTCTGGCAGTCTGTTGTCTTTTTTTCTTTTTTTTTTGTTTGTGTCGGTGTTGGGATGGTTTTTGTTTCTGTTTTTGGCTGTGTATGTGTGGTGGGGGTGTGTGGTGGGGGTGTGGGGTGGGGTGGGGGGGTGGGGCGGGGGGAAACCTTTATTTTATTAGGTCTCTTCCCCGGGGCGCGGCTCGGCTGCGGGCCTTAACATTGCCGGCGCAGCTCGGCTGCGGGACGTTTCAGTGCCCGGTGCGGCTCGGCTGCGGGCCTTAACATTGCCGGCGCAGCTCGGCTGCGGGACGTTTCAGTGCCCGGTGCGGCTCGGCTGCGGGCCTTAACATTGCCGGCGCAGCTCGGCCGCGGGACGTTTCAGTGCCCGGTGCGGCTCGGCCGCTGGACTTAACATCGCCCGGTGCGGCCGCGGGACGTTTCAGTGCACGGTGCGGCTCGGCCGCTGGACTTAACATCGCCCGGTGTGGCCGCGGGACGTTTCAGTGCCCGGTGCGGCTTGGCCGCTGGACTTAACATCGCCCGGTGTGGCCGCGGGACGTTTCAGTGCCCGGTGTGGCCGCGGGACGTTTCAGTGCCCGGTGCGGCTCGGCCGCGGGACGTTTCAATGCCCGGTGCGGCTTGGCCGCTGGACTTAACATCGCCCGGTGTGGCCGCGGGACGTTTCAGTGCCCGGTGCGGCTTGGCCGCTGGACTTAACATCGTCAGCGCTGTTCGGCCGCGGGACGTTTCAGTGCCCGGTGCGGCTCGGCCGTTGGACTTAACATCGCCCGGTGCGGCCGCGGGACGTTTCGGTGCCCGGGGCGGCTCGGCCGGGGGGCCTTCCATCCCCTTGCGGGGGCTGTGCGTGTCGTTTGCCTCGGTAGGGGTCGAGCTGCCTGTCCGTGGGTGCGGGGGGAAGAGAGGGGAAGTTTTTGTTGCCTCCATCACAGTGAGGGGGTGTTTGGAGTCACTGTGATGGATGTTTGTGTTGGGGTCGGGTGTCCTGTGTTCTTTTCTTTTTGCTGTATTTTGTGTGACTGCTGAAATTTCGCTCGGTGTTGTGCCGAGTGACAATAAAGTGTTGTTATGTTATGTTATGTTATGTTATGTTAAGTGAAGAAAGACACAAAATGGTGGCGTAACCCAGCGGGTCAGGCAGCATCTCTGGAGAACATGGATAGGTGACATTTCAGGCTGGGACCTTTCAGCAGACTAATTGCACGGGGTGGGAAGAAAGCTGGGAGAGAGAAGAGGCAACATAGAGCATGGCCGGTAATAGTTGAACACAGATAACCAGGTCACGTTTTTATTAAGTGACTGATTCCAGGTTCCCTGCATGGAAACTGTTCTGGCTGATCTATCTGAACAACTCTGCATTCTCTTGTTACATCCTATGATCAGGAAATTAAAGTAATATAAGTGCCAATTTCTGAAGACGTTCATTATGATTAATCTGGAGGGTTATTTTCGAGCCAGGCTATTGTTGGCTACTTTGGAGGTTTAAAGCAGTGCAGCGCTCTATCCCAAATGGCTTGTCAATGAAAGTAAATTAAAATCCACTCCGCCTGCTTCATTTTTCAGAATGTCAAAACGATACTGGACAGCTGAAGATGAGAAAGCCAAGGGAGGACATTCTAATTTGCTTTTTGCTTTAGCGAAGTTAGACGCGGATCACTGGCATGTGTATGGACAGCGAAAAAATCCTCACTGTTAGTTAATGTCAGATGGGATCAAAAACATGAAATTGCTCTGACTGTGTGAAATAATTATGATTTATTAATAGTGTGCGCCATTGTTAATGAATTAAATTTCCAGGAAATTATGGAATGAATCATGCCGATTCATGTGCTGTGCCATAATTCTTTGGCACATTCACCCCACAGTCAACTTCTGTAATAATGTTTCTTCATTATCTCTTCTCTGCTGATCATTCAAGTAAGGTATTGCTGCATTTACCAATCTATTGGACTGGATCACGATCTTCTCACTCCCCTTTTGACTAGTACGGGTGTCAGGGGTTATGAGGAAAAGGCAGGATAATTGGGTTGGGGGGGGAAGAGAGATAGATCAGCCATGATTAAATGGCGGAGTAGACTTGATGGGCTGAATCAGTCTTGATGATGAATCAGTCTTAACTCACTTCTGGAATTCAGATCTTTGGTTGGTCCAAGGCTGTGATAAGGTTTGGAGCCAGGAAATCCTGACAAGGCACAAACTGGACATCAGTGAAATAGATGCCACCATTGACAACAATTTCTACCAACACTTTGCTGATGATTGGCAGTAAACTGATTGTGAGATAATTAATCAGATTTAATATGTCCTGCTTTTGGTGAAGAAGACATATGGGTGTTTAGTTTTAGTTTAGAGATACTGTATGGAAACAGGCCCTTCAGTCGACCGCATCACGCTGAACATGAATCACCTGTTCATACCTCAGTCTGAAGAAGGGTCTCAACCCGAAACGTCACCCATTCCTTTTCTCCAGAGATGTTGCCTGACCCGCTGAGTCATCCCAGCATTTTGTGTCTACCCGTTTACACCAATTATATATATTATCCCACTTTCATCTCCTCCCTAAACACTCGGAACAATTTACAGAGGCCAATTAACCTATAGCTCCACACGTCTTTGAGATGTGGGAGGAAACCCGAGCACTCAGAAGAAATCCACATGGCCACAGAGAGAATGTGCAAACTCCACACAGATAGCACCAGAGGTCAGGAATGAATCCAGGTCTCTGGCGCTGCGAAGCAGCAGCTCGAGCAACTGCATCACTGTGCTGCCCTGGCATATATGGGATTGTACAGGATAAATTGTAATGAGATTGATTTAAGGCAAAAACAAACTGGAACTTTGTGGCTGTGTAAAATAGTTTATGTAATGTATTTTTAAATTTGCTAAATATTTAAAAATCAATCCTAGGATGCTTCATAACAAATAGCTGAACAAACAGAATCAAATCTGTTCCTGGTGTCAGTTTGTGGAGTTGAAAACATGCAAAATAAATAGACGTACATTTAATGCACTCAGCAAAATGTGGTTTTTGTACAAAAACCTGTGCAAGGCTATTAATGATCTTCATAACATGAAGAAATGTAGATGATGCTCTATTTAATGTACATTTATTTCAGCCCAGGTTTCATTTTAATTATACACTTTGGTTTTAACATGCACTATTTGATCCAGATGAGATCCTACAAAGCTTTTGCAAGTCGTGTTTATTTCCAATTATGCCCACACAATAGCACTTGGGTGTTAGGGGGTAGAGACATATTATGAAAACGTGTGATATAATTGCCATGCGGAATATGCAGTCAACAATGGATTGCTCAAACTTTCAGCTCATAAATTCAGACATACATGGGGGATGATCTCAATGGGAATTTTTGGAAATCATTGGGAAGAATCCTTTGTGATGAAGCCTTGCTGGTTGTAATGGAATCACATGGAGAGACCAAAGCAAGGTGAGGATAAAGCTTGAGTGCCAGCCAAGCTACACCCCCCTTACTGGTAATCATAGAAACATAGAAACATAGAAAATAGGTGCAGGAGTAGGCCATTCGGCCCTTCGAGCCTGCACCGCCATTCAATATGATCATGGCTGATCATCCAGCTCAGTAACCTGTACCTGCCTTCTCTCCATACCCCCTGATCCCTTTAGCAAAAAGGGCCAAATCTAACTCCCTCTTAAATATAGCCAATGAACTGGCCTCAACTACCTTCTGTGGCAGAGAATTCCACAGACTCACCACTCTCTGTGTGAAGAAATGTTTTCTCATCTCGGTCCTAAAAGACTTCCCCCTTATCCTTAAGCTGTGACCCCTGGTTCTGGACTCCCCCAACATCGGGAACAATCTTCCCGCATCTAGCCTCTCCAACCCCTTAAGAATTTTATATGTTTCTATAAGATCCCCCCTCAGTCTTCTAAATTCCAGCGAGTACAAGCCTAGTCTATCCAGTCTTTCTTCATCCCAGGGATCAATCTAGTGAACCTTCTCTGTACTCCCTCTAAGGCAAGAACGTCTTTCCTCAGATTAGGAGCCCAAAACTGCACACAATACTCCAGGTGCGGTCTCACCAAGGCCCTGTACAACTGCAGTAGAACCTCCCTGCTCCTAAACTCAAATCCTCTTGCTATGAATGCCAACATACCATTCGCTTTCTTCACTGCCTGCTGCACCTGCACGCTTGCATCTCCCCTTCTCCTAATCGTTCACCATTCAGGTAATACTCTGCTTTCCTGTTCTTGCCGCCAAAGTGGATAACCTCACATTTATCCACATTATATTGCATCTGCCATGCATTTGCCCACTCGCCTAATCTATCCAAGTCACTCTGCAGCCTCCTAGCATCCTCCTCGCAGCTAACACTGCCACCCAGCTTCGTGTCATCCGCAAACTTAGAGATGTTGCATTCAATTCCCTCGTCCAAATCATTAATATACACTGTAAATAACTGGGGTCCCAGCACTGAGCCTTGCGGTACCCCACTAGTCACTGCCTGCCATTCCGAAAAGGACCCGTTTATTCCTACTCTTTGCTTCCTGTCCGCCAACCAATTTTCTATCCACCTCAACACTGAACCCTCAATACCGTGTGCTTTAAGTTTGTACACCAATCTCCTATGTGGGACCTTGTCGAAGGCCTTCTGAAAGTCCAGATATAACACATCGACTGGTTCTCCCTTATCCACTCTACTAGTTACATCCTCGAAAAATTCTATAAGATTCGTCAGACATGATTTGCCTTTTGTAAATCCATGCTGACTTTGTCCGATGATTTCACCACTTTCCAAATGTGATGCTATCCCATCTTTAATAACTGACTCTAGCATTTCCCCCACTACCGATGTTAGGCTAACTGGTCTACAATTCCCTGTTTTCTCTCTCCCTCCCTTTTTAAAAAGTGGGGTTACATTAGCTACCCTCCAGTCCTCAGGAACTACTCCAGAATCTAAGGAGTTTTGAAAAATTATCACTAATGCATCCACTATTTCTGAGGCTACTTCCTTAAGCACTCTGGGATGCAGCCTATCTGGCCCTGGGGATTTATCTGCCTTTAATCCATTTAATTTACCTAACACCACTTCCCGACTAACCTGGATTTCCCTCAGTTCCTCCATCTCATTAGACCCCCGGGCCCCCGCTATTTCCGGCAGACGGTTTATGTCTTCCTTAGTGAAGACAGAACCAAAGTATTTGTTCAATTGGTCTGCCATCTCCTTGTTCCCTATGATCAATCAAATCTGTCAAGTATTTAAAAGAATGAACATCTCTGAATGTCAACATTTAACAATTTGGAGGAATCAACTCTGAACTTAACTAAAAGAATCTAACGCAAAAAGTTTTAAAAAACTCTAAGAAATCTAAATACTATTCGTCATCTTTAGGAATCTGTTATTATTCCAGTAAAGGTCTTATGAATATTGGAAAGATCAAAAAAGAGATTTTATATTGAAAACTTTAAAATAATCTAATATTGCAAAAAACAGTTTGAAAAAGTAGAATTCTTTCCACTGCAAGATTATCGATTTCCAGTTTTATTTGTTGAATACATTTGCAAAAATTAGACTTCCTAACCTCACCAAAACCAAAAGGATTATAACAAGTGGATTCCCACAAGAATCAATGTCGGACTGTCAGGTTTTTACAGTCTCTATTTATGAGTTAGTTGAAAATACTTTAAGTTGCTGATGATGTAAAGCTGAGTGGGAAAGTAAACAGTGAGGACACATGAGGACTACAAAAGGTTGGGGCAGGGAATAAAGTTGAAACTAATATGATAAGTTATTCAGTTTTGTGGAAAGGATATAAAATTGTACTGATTGAGAATGATCAGCCATGATCACATTGAATGGTGGTGCTGGCTCGAAGGGCCGAATGGCCTACTCCTCCACCTATTGTCTATTGTCTAAAATTGAATTATTTTAACTTGTGAGAAGCTAGCAAATTTGGATGTCTAGAAGAACCCCATCTGGAATACCAAGTGCAGTTTTGGCCTCTGAGCCTTAGAAAGGATGTACTTTCCTTGAAGGCCACACACAGGAAATCAATTAAGTTGAGATGGGGGGTTGGTCCTGTTAGGAGAGAAACATGAATGGCTTGTGCTGACTGAAGTTTGAAGGGATTTTCAAGACAAATGCCAGGAGATGGTTTTGTCTGGCTGCGGAAGAAGCAACAGGTAGCCAGTAATAGTCTGAGAAGACGGATTCAAGATTGAAAGTGTGTAATTTCTTTACTCAGAAAGTTGAGCATTTTGGAAATATCTAACCCAGAAGATAGTAGATACTAAATCATTAAGTATATTCATGACAGAGATTTTTGGAATCGATGGATATAGTGATCAGACTGAAAAGTAAATGAGGTCCTGATAATAAATCCTGATAGGAAAGATGAACAAACAATGTACTATATGTAGGATAGGCTTTTAGTGTGAAGATATAATGTTCAATGCCAGTTCACAGAAGCACCATCAAACAAACTCTGATGCCAAGTCACAGAAGGAAATAAAAGTTTGATCAAAAATATGGATTTGAAGGAGTACCTTAAAAGAAAAAAAGCAGAGAGGCATAGATATTCAGAAATGGATATGAGATTTTGGCGGCAGATAGCCCAGCTCAGGTGATGATCAAGAGGCCAAAATCAGAGGAACACAAGATCCTTGAATATTTAGCAAGAGGAAGCTACAAAGACTGGGAAGGCATGGTGGAATTGAAAACAAGAATGAGAATCTTAAAACTGGAGCACTGCTGAAACAGAAGTCAATATAGGCCAGCAAGCACAATGTTGATGGATGAGTGGTGTTCACGGTAGGCTAGTACACATATATGAGATGTTTGGCCTCACAGTTATTAAAGGCCAAAGACGGTTGTCTAGCAAGCGATGGAATTGTGAAACCTTGAGGTAGCAAAGGCATGGAAAAGTAATAATAATATATTCCTTTATTCGTCCCACACTGGGGAAATTTACAGTGTTACAGCAGCAAAGTGGATAGCAAGGGAGCAAGAGACCATTCATTATAAATAAAAGATACTTAAATTGTCACCAGTTTTCTGTGTGTTCTTAGCTGTTATTGTTGACTCGTCTGCTGGGAACAGTGCTGGTTGTGCAGTCTCACAGCAGCGGGAAGGAAGGACCTCCTTCTTAAAAGTGTTCGAACAACAGATAAAGTGGTGCTAAGGGATTTGGAGGCAAAGATAGGGAAATGGAAGGAAACAGTACAGAAATAGTACTGCTAGTGTGGTCCAAAGTTGAAATCAAGGTCAGAAAACACACCAAGGTTGAAAACCGTCTGTAATAGCTTCTCACGGTTGCCAGGGAGAAAGATGGAATGAATAGCTAGGGAACAGAGTATGTGAAACCACAGCAAAACTGGTCTTACATAATGTGTCAGCAATCAAGTCCTGATCCTGCCAGCTGAATATCTCCAGCAATTGCCAAACCGTGGTCTAAAGTTAAACTCCACATGGAATTCAAAAGCCCAGTACAAACACAGCAATACCTCAGCCTGGAAACATTGCCTGCTGAAGTCCAATCACGTTGATCTGTGCACAAGTGTGGTGATGTGCAGGTATAATGAAAAATGTGCTTGCAATAGCAACACAGGCACATAAACTCAGATAACATGCAAAAATATAAATCATATATAAATTACACATAAATTCCACATGCCAGTGAAAAGAAAACAAAAGAATATACAAAGACAAATAAGACGATAGTGCAAAATAAAATTGGAAAACAAGTCCATGGTAGTACAAGAGATTTAGTTTTGTTTATGGTCACGTGTACCAAGGTACAGTGATAGCTTTTTGTTGCGTGCTATGCACTTAGCGGAAAGACTATACATGATTACAATCGAGCCATCCACAGTTTACAGATACAGAATAAAGGAAATAATGTTTAGTGCAAGATAAAGTCCAGTAAATTTCGATTAAAGATAGTCCAAGGATCTCCAATGAGGTAGGTAGTCCATACAACTACACCAGGTGAGTGCAAATGTGCCCCCCCCCCCACAGGCAGAGATAGTAAAATATGTAACAGGGAATTACAGAAAAGACATTTACTCCTGTACTCTACAGTGTATGTCCATATTTGTAGAAGAAAGCTACATTGTAGGCACATAAGACCTATCAGAAATACTGGACAGAGGCTCCACTGGAAATGGAGAACTGAAGGAGATTATAAGTAGTTAAAAATTAAGTACTAGAGAACTTGATGAGATTGAAAGCAAATAAATATTGTTGACCAAGAATTTTGAAAGTGGTGGCTATACAAAGAGCAGATTCATTGGTTAGCATCTTCCAAAGTTCTGTAGACTCTGAGTTGATTCCGACGGATTGGAGGGTGGTGAACATAATCTCCTCAAGTTTACATTCGTCCTCATTATAACAACTGAAAGATCAGAATATGAGTGGAATGGAGAACCAACACGGCAGCTAAGGAGTCCAGAGTTGGACTGAACACAGGCAGTCCAGTCCACAAGGCGATCAGCAAATCTACATTTGGTTTATCTGCCGTCGTACAGAAGACCAGATTGTGAACACTGACTGCGCTATACTAGACTGGAAGACGTACAAGAAATGTTCTGCTTCATTTCTAATCACCGGCGGTTACACATCTACTCTGTCCAAACTATGCCTACCCTGGTATCAGTCTGTTAAGATTTCTCTAACTGCGTCCAACGTATCAACATCCTTCATTAAACTGGAAATCCAATTCCGCACACATTACTTCCGATGTGGTCTCACTAATGCCCCATATCACTGAACTAATCACCTCCTTATAGCAATAGATTGTAACATTCCTGATGCAGTGTCTTGCCCCTAACGTCGACAATTCATATCTCCCCACAGAACTAACAAGTTGAGTTCTTCCAGCAGTTTAAGCAAAACACAAAGTGCTGGAATAACTCAGCAAATCGCCCTGCCACTGAGCTATTGAGTTACTCCAGCACGTTGCCTTCAGCTCGAGATTCCAGCATCTGCAGTTCATTGTATCTCCTCCAACTTTATTTTAGCTCAGATTCCAACATCTACAATCTCTGCAGATCCATCGGTAACATTTTTCTCCTTTATTTATCACCTGCATTTCACACTGACCACTCGTCGTTTTAGAAACATAGAAACATAGAAAATAGGTGCAGGAGTAGGCCATTCGGCCCTTCGAGCCAGCACCACCATTCAATATGATCATGGCTGATCATCCAACTCAGTATCCCGTACCTGCCTTCTCTCCGTACCCCCTGATCCCTTTAGCCACAAGGGCCACATCTAACTCCCTCTTAAATATAGCCAATGAACTGGCCTCAACTACCTTCTGTGGCAGAGAATTCCACAGACTCACCACTCTCTGTGTGAAGAAATGTTTTCTCATCTCGGTCCTAAAAGACTTCCCCCTTATCCTTTTTAGAATGCAACTGGATATTGAAAGATCCACATTTCTCGAGGACACTGAAAACAAAATAAATTCTTAGATGCTGGAAATTTGAATTAATGAACGAAGTTCCTTCTGATGGCCTGAGCCGTGAACTTTGCGTCTTTCTCGACATGGGCTGCGGGGGTTCCGCTGAGTGTCAGACACAAAATGCTGGAGTAACTTAGCGGGTCAGGCAGCATCCCTGAGTAGAAGCAATGTGTTGGAAGGAACTGCAGATGCTGGTTTAAACCGAAGATAGACACAAAATGCTGGAGTAACTCAGTGGAACAGACAGCCTCTCTGGAGAGAAGGAATGGGCGACGCTTCGGGTCGAGACCCCTCTTCAGACTGTCAGGGGAGAGGGAGATCCAGAGATAAGGAAGGGGTGTGGAAACGAGACAAAGGGGATGCAGCTCAAGGAAAATATAGATCATTAGTATAAGAAAATAACTGCAGATGCTGGTACAAATCGAAGGTATTTATTCACAAAGTGCTGGAGTAACTCAGCAGGTCAGGCAGCATCTCGTGAGAGAAGGAATGGTGACGTTTCGGGTCGAGACCCTTCTTCAGAAACGCAAATGCTGGTTTACACTGAAGATAGACACAAAATGCTGGATTCTAGTCTGAAGGAGGGTCTCGACCCGAAACGTCACCCATTCCTTCTCTCCCGAGATGCTGCCCGACCTGCTGAGTTACTCCAGCATTTTGTGAATAAATATAGATCATTGTTCGCTTGGAGAATAGACAATAGACAATAGGTGCAGGAGGAGGCCATTCGGCCCTTCGAGCCAGCACCGCCATTCAATGTGATCATGGCTGATCATTCTCAATCAGTACCCCGTTCCTGCCTTCTCCCCATACCCCCTGGTAACATCAAAGCAAACAGAGATAATGGGTGATGTTTCGGGTCGAGACCCTCCTTCAGACTGGAATGCAGCATTTTGTGTCTATCTTCAGTGTAAACCAGCATTTGCGTTTCCTTCCTACACGTTTTGCTGAGTGTTCCCAGCACTGGCCGCTGGCAGGGATGGGTGTGTGTGTGTGGAAGGGGCGGTGTGTTTCGCCAGCAGGTGGCCGTGTGTTGGGGTGTTACCAGAGGCAGTGGTTGCTGTTGGACCAGCCTCTCTGTGTGTGGGTGGGTGTGCGCTGCGAGTGACGCCAGTGAGGGGACGCACGCTGGAAGCTCGCACTTTAAATGTTGCCGCGGCCACAGATGGAGGGCAGGGCTGCAGAGGCGAGGAGAGGGGACGGGACGGGACGGGACGGGACTGCGTCGGGGGAGCCCGCTATAAAGTAGGGGGGACCACCCCACATGGGCGGGTGGCAGGGAGCGGAGGACAGCTCTCAGCCCGCGGCAGCATGAGTGCGGGCGACCTGTCCAGCTCGGACTGGGAGTTGCTGGACTTCAACCAGTCGTACAACCAGAGCTGGCCGGAGGCCGAGCCCGGCTTCCCGTTCCTCTACGCCATCCCGGCCGTGTACGGGCTCATCATCCTGGTGGGGCTAGTCGGCAACGTGACCCTCATCAAGATCTTCTGCACCGTGAAGTCCATGAGGAACGTGCCCAACATCTTCATCACCAGCCTGGCTCTGGGCGACCTGCTGCTCTTGGTCACCTGTGCTCCCGTGGACGCCAGCAAGTACATCAGCGCCGAGTGGCTTTTCGGCCGGGTGGGCTGCAAACTCATCGCCTTCATCCAACTGACCTCGGTCGGGGTGTCGGTCTTCACACTGACGGCACTCAGTGCGGACAGGTGAGCGCCAGAGAACCTTATCCTTATCCCCTCCCTCTCTCTCTCCACTCCGGGTGTGGTTCAAGTCAGGGGTAAGTCAAAGGGTTATCTGCCCGTGTTGGTCCCGGTTCCTCTGAATCCAAGCACAAAGTGCTGGAGTAACTCAGCGGGCCAGGCAGCATCTGTGAAGGGAATGGACAGGGACAGGCAGAGGTTCGGGTCGGGACCCTTCCACTCAAGACTTCGGCATCTGCCGTTCCCCGCGTCTTAGTTCTGGATGTCTACTGCACATGGACCCCTCTGCTTTGTACGTACTTCTCCCTGAGTGTGATATGTGTGCGTGCTTGACATCTGTTTTGGCGACTTGTTCCGCGCGTTACAATATAAGAGACGAGAGGTTGGGAAACTTACCGGGACTATCCAAGTCTTATCAAATCTTGTAATGAGCCCAGGCCGTGCGGTGTTGTTATATGGGGGGGGGGGGGGGGGGGGGGGGGGGATAAATATGGCACAACACTCGGACTGAGACCACTAATACCCCCTCGGTGACAGGGGCGAGGGAGGAAGCGGCGACAGCCGTTCACATCATACTTTCGCCTCTTTAAAAATATATATTACAGCGCGTTATCCTGGCATTTCAGAGTTTAACTGCGCTGCGAGAGTTTTAACGTTGCGCCGTCTCTCTCCAGGTGCGTGGGTTTCACTCTAAAAACTGCTTTACTCCAGAGCCGTTTTTCATCCACTCCTTCCATGAATGTCTTTTTAACGAGTCGTGCTGCAGTCCCGAATATGAGCCAAGTGCAACAGATGAAAAGTGTATTGTGACCTCCCTTCCCCCATTTGTTGCATCCGTGTGGGGGGGGGAAATAACAGTCCCGGCCTGGACACAACATGCCGGAGTAACTCAGCGGGCCAGGCAGCTTCTCCGGAGAGAAGGAATAGGTGACATTTCGGGTCCAGACCTTTCTTCAGACTGAGAGTCAGGGGTGAGGGAAACTAGAGGTATAAAGGAAGCACTCCAAAGGAAGGCAGGGTTGTAAGTTAACTGGCTTGGTATCATCATAAATTGTCCCAAGTGTGTGTAGGATCGCTGGTCGGCGCGGACTGGATGGGCCGAAGGGCCCGTTTAACTACAGAACAATCCAGAGCCGGCACCGATGACCAAAGGAAGGTGCCCACCTTTCTCAGCGTGTCCGCCAGCCGGCTCGTTTTATAGACAATAGACAATATCCATTCGGCCCTTCGAGCCAGCACCGCCATTCAATGTGATCATGGCTGATCATTCTCAATCAGTACCCCGTTCCTGCCTTCTCCCCATACCCCCTGACTCCGCTATCCTTAAGAGCTCTATCTAGCTCTCTCTTGAATGCATTCAGAGAATTGGCCTCCACTGCCTTCTGAGGCAGAGGATTCTGTTTCATACTGTTTGGGCTGGGAACCCAACCGTCGCTTTATCCCGTCAGCTAACAAGGGGGAAAAAACACAGCCACAATCTGCCGGTCTGTCTCACTGTAACTGCGCGAATCCACGGTCTCAATTCTATGAACATTAGAAATGTCAAGCATGTGACACGCTGGATATCTCTTAGGTTGAGCCTCGTGAAAATGTTTATGTGATTACTTTGTGGCCGCACGGAACAGGTTTTTGCAGCTTAAATTTGTGTTTTGATTCTGTCAATGAACCTCGCAGTGTAAGTGTTAGCAAAGATTCCCATCTGTTAGCCATCTGGCAACAGATGGGGAAAGAGCCCTTGGTCAGGCTGGTAAACCGAAGGCTCCTGTAAGGAGTTCCTGCCGTGGCACTGGTGGATTAATGGGGACATCTGCTGCTGTTGGGATCTCCGTGAGAACCTGATCGAGATATGGTGGACGTTCATTAATTCTGGTATTGGAGTATGATCGTACAGGTACCGCTGGAATAGGCGCCTTCATTTGGATCTTCTCCAGACATTAAGCCCCCGTGCTGGCTGAAAACGTGGTGGAAATAGCCGTGGAGTCATAGTCATGCAGGACGCTAACAGGTCCTTCGGCTCATCTCGTCCGTGCCGATATAGATGGCCATCTAAGCTAGTCCCATTCGCCCGCGTTTGACCCATATTTCTCCAAACCTCCCCTATCCTTTTTACTGCCAATGGTGGTGATGAAGGCAGAGACGATAGGCTTTTAGACAGGCACAGGGTAGTGCGGGGAATAAAGGTCTATGGGTCGTGTACAGGTAGATGCGATCAGTCTAACTTGGCAACATGTTCGGCACAAACATTGTGGGCCGAAGGGCCCGTTCCGTTGCTATACTGTTCTCTATTCGATGTTCTATGTATCCATGCTGCTACACTTTTTTTTTAACGCCGTTTACCTCTACCTGGTTGAGAAAGAATACGATGACATTAGCAATGTTGGACGGAATCACATATCTGAATCACAATACATTAGCAATGTTGGACGGAATCACAGATCTGAATCACAAAAGCAAGAATATTTTGTTTTTTTACCGCGGGGCAACTTTTGTGAAGGGCTCTCCGTCATCAAGAACACAAAGTACTGGTGTAACTCAGCGGGTCAGGCAACATCTGTGGAGTGAAATGGACAGGCGGTATTTCGGGTCGGGACCCCAAACATCGCCTATCTATTCCCTCCACAGATGCTGCCTGATCCGCTGAGTTTCTCCAGTGCTTTGTGTTTTGCTCAAGTTTCCAGCATCTGCAGTTCCTCGTGTCCCTGTGATTGTTGTTGATGGTGATCTCAGTAGAAATTAAAATGAAGCAAACGGGGAACTCAGTCTGTTTTTGCTTCATTGCACAAAGGCAAGATTTGCACCCAAGTGTCTCCTGCGGAAAAGAAAACACACATTAAGTATCCTTTGTGCTATAACGCGCCGAGTTTATTTCATCACGTTTAGTGTGTTCGCCTACTTCCCCTAATAATCCGCAGCTATGTGTGTGTGTGTTCGCGAGCGAAAACTTGGAAAGGACAGGCAAGGTTCCTCTCCAGCGAAGATGGACACAAAATGCTGGAGTAACTCAGCGGGACAGGCAGGATCTTCTTAAGAGAAGGGATGGGTGACGTTTCGGGTCGTGACCCATTACTTCTCTCCAGAGATGCTGCCTGACCCGCTACGTTACGCCAGCATTTTGTGTCTATCTTCAGTGCAAACCAGCATCTGCTGTTCCTTCCTACACATTTCGTCCTCGCTAGCGAGTCGCATTTAGGAGGAAGGGTGTGTTTTGACAGAATAGCTGCTAAATGTGCTGTCGTGTTAACAATTGCCAAATCTGCAGTTTGAAATGAAATTTTGCGAACAAAAATAATCTTTGCTCAAATTAATGAAACACGGCAACATCAAAGCACAAAGCCAGTCCGAAGAAGGGTCTCGACCCGATATGTTACCAATTCCTTTTGTCCAGAGATGCTGTCTGCCCCGCTGAGTTACTCCAGCATTTTGCGTCTATCTTCCATGGCTTCTAATGTCACCTCACATTGTAAAATCATTATCTGAAGAAATATCTCCCCGCTGGCTCAAATATACTCTCTTGGTTTAAGCACATAATGGACACAAGCGTACGTGCGTGTGAAGCGTAATGCAACTGTGGTTGATTACGCCCTCGGAGATGTTCATCTCACTGTAGATCACAGGTATTTATTCACAAAATGCTCGAGTAACTCAGCAGGTCAGGCAGCATCTCAGGGGAGAAGGAATGGGTGACGTTTCGGGTCGAGACCCTTCAATTTTCACTGTTCACTCACTGTAGATCACAGGTCAACAGGTATGGGAGTAATACATTTCCTTTCAGAATTGATAAGTAGTTTTAAGTAATACATTTCCTTTCTTGCTGCTACCTGCCACCTGTGGTCTTTTATATTAACATTGAAAAGAACTGTCCGCCTCTCTTCACTTGCTGGCAACAAGTTCCCTTGTTGTTGACTCCGCCTGAGATACACTGAGTGAAAATTATGTTCATCGCCTGTCCCTGAACGGACAGAACACACTGGAAGGATTCAGCAGGTTCGGTTAGCCTATAGTTTCAGTTCCCCAATGTTTGAAGCATTGCTGAGTTTATAATTTCTCTTCATTGATCGTAGCAAACGTTTGCATCAAATGGCAGCGCTGTGCGACAATGGGACTATGACGTGCTTATTGATTAAGGATGCAGGATGTTTAAAACTGAAACATGCGGAAACTGTATCTCATGCTTCGTGCTCGCTCAGTTGTTCAACATAAGCAACAGATGTGTAATTATACTGCACTGGATGATCTGATACTACTCGGAGTAGTCTAATAGCCCTCACACATTTCTCAAACGGTTTCTTCATTGCTTTAACCAATCTCCGGTAACATTTTAAAAAAAGGTCTCGACCCGAAGCATTACCCATTGTTTCTCTCCAGAGAGTTGTTCCAGCATTTTGTGTCTGTCTTCAACATTAAAAATCAGTTCATCGGAAGCCATCGTGCGACTCAAGTTAACCGGGCAATTTAGATTACGTTGACTGAGCAACGCGCTACTTCATTCAGCGTGGCGTAAACCCTCACGAATTATGAGATTTGAAACTGCCCCCTTTGTTTTGTTTGAAAGTGGAACACAGTTGATAGACTAAACAATGGCAGATTTTTGCATTGATATGCACCACGTCAGACAGCTGCCCTCTTATTCTGCATATGGCCTCGCTTTGCAGAATTCTGGGATATTTTCCATATGCCAGTTATCTTATTTATTAAGCTTATTGTGGAGATAATTGGGGCCAAAGTTTATCATTCATTATAAAGACTGTTAGCTCACGCCTTGAATAACCTGCACAGCATTATAATCAGAGCAAACACATTTTTTTCAATGTACATGTGCAGAGGAAGTTAACTCCTGCTGCTCGCCATATGTACAATCGAGAGGCAGCTGCACACAGAGACATCCCTTGTGGGGCTGTAGATATGAACATTTAACCTCTGATAAATACCACTTACCTACACTAGGGCCTAGGGGCAATGCAATTTTCCTTTGTTTTGGGAATCCTGGAGCACTTTTAATCGTAATCGAGATGGAGTTCAGTGCCACGAAGATGCTCCCTTGATTGGATCTGTTATTGTTGATTCAAGAGCCTTTATGGTGGAATGCAGATTGTTAGTTGTGGTTCTTCAGCTTCACTGTAATGTCTTTTTGAGGTCAGAATACATTGAGCTCACATGCCTCTCAGTTGAAAGTAAAAGCTCCTTGGCATCCTGCCTGCACCAAAGCAATCGGTTTTGCAGAAAGGCAGTGAGTCAGGAACACAAAACAGCATTCGGCCCATCAAGTGGTACCAACCACCCATTTACACAAAACTGTCATTAATCACGCTTTAATTTCCCCACAATCTCACACACACACACACACACACACACTACCACTTACCTACACTTGGGCCTAGGGGCAATTTATAGTGGCAATTAACCCACCAACTTGCATGTTTCTATGATGTGGGAGAAATTCAGAACAACCAATGAAAACCCACACGGTCATAGAGGGAATATGCACTCTTTATACAGACAGCATCCCAAGGTCAAGATTGAACCCAGATCCCTGGCACTGTAGGGCAGTGCCTCTACTAGCTGTGCCATTACACTACCCTCTCTTTCAACCCAGATTTTGTTGACATTTATCCCTGAACCAAAATTGAAAAACAAATTACCCGACCATTATCAGGAGTTGTTTGTGGAATCTTGCTGTGCAAAGTTGACTCCTGCATTTTCTACATTACAATTTGTGGCTATGCATTCAAAGTTTTCCATTAGCCGTCAAGTGTTTTGAGACACCCTGAGGTTGTGCAAGACACTATACAAATGCGGAATATAAAATGTGGCCAATTGCCTTCCAGTAATTTAAGAACCACTCCGTAGAATTTAATCATGTAAACCTTCGGACTGTTTGACTTCTAAACTTTCTATTTCAGCGTTGCTTCATTGGGGATATGCAAACATCCCTCTTGAAGCTGAGTGGCTTTGCTTTAAGTGAAATATTCAAGTCACTAGCATGCCACCGCAATGCATGTATCCATATAAGGGAAGGTATATTGGAAGTCTACTATTACTTCCAGTAAGAATTCCCAGATGTATCTGGTAGTTAGCCGTAATGCCTCCTAAAAGATTTCTCTGACGAGAGGAATGGAATTATTTCATGGTGATGGTAGATTTTACATAGTAACTTATTCAAAACAAAACCTGCTGCAATGTACGTCATGTGAAGTATGTCTCTAGGACCTCATATTCTGTGATTTACACAGCATCTACGAATTTCAAACCAATCTGCATGTGCAGTCAGCCTACAGTTTTACACTGAGTCATTAGTAGAGAGAGTTAAGAGCTTCAAATTCTAAGGAGTTAACATCTTGGATGACGTCCTGGGCCCAGGACATAGATGTAATCAGGAGGAAGGCATGCCAGTGTCTACTTTCTTTGAAGGCTAAAGAGATTTGGCATGTCACCAAATACTCTTAATAAACTTCTGGACATCCACTGTAGAAAGTAAACTAACTGGTTGCATCATGGCCTGGTATGGCAATTCCAATACACATGAACACATGATGCAGTGGTGGATGGTAGGCAACCAAGCCCATCACAGGCACAGTTCTCCCCACCATCAAGAGCATCTACACCAAGCACTGCCTCAAGAAGGTGGTATCTATGATCAAGGATCCCCATTATATGGGCCATGCCCCCCTTCTGTACCATTGGGCAGGAGGTACAGAAGCCTGAGGTCCCGCACCATCAAGTTTAGGAACAGCTATCTTCCCATAGTCATCAGGTTCATCAGATGACCTGCACAATCCTAATCCTACCTCAGCAACGGATCACTATGGACCATCTCTTACACTACAATGGACTTGTTTTCCTATTGTGTACTTTTGCACTAACATCTTTTGTTTTGCACATTCTTTTTCTTTTCACTGTCTTACAGAATTTATGTCTAAATTATGTTTCCATGTGCTGCCTGAATCCATGTGCCTGTGATGCTGTTGCAAGCATGAATTTCATTGTACCTGTACGTTACTGAACTTTATCTTGCACTAAGCATTATTCCCTTTATCCTGTATCTGTACACTGTGGATGGTTCAATTGTAATAATTTACAGTCTTTCTGCTAACTGGATAGCATGCAAAAAAAATTTTTTCACTGTATCACATGACAATGTGACATCATGTGACAATAAACTAAAGGTTAAACTAAATACTTCACTGTAGTTGTACGTATGACAATAAATTTGAGTTGACTTGACTGACTGTATTTACAGGAAACAATGATTTGAATTTACTGGGGTTGTTTGGTGCTTCAATGTGGATATATGTCCAAAGCTATTTCACAGGAGTGAAATCAACCAGCAACCGAGATCAGGCCAAAATGAAATACAGGGGTGGGTGAATCAGGCTTGTTCAAAAAGATGGATTTGATGGATTTAAAGGAGAATTCTAAAAGGCAGGAATGAGATGAAATGGTTTAGGAAGGGAATAGCAGAGTTTCTGACCATGTAGACAGAGAGGAATGCATGGCTCTCATGGCTCTTCATGGCCTGCCCCTTCATGGGGTAGGCCATGAAGTAAACTGGAGGTACCAGGTAATGGGAGTCACTGATCAGTGAGTCAGTGATGGCAGAATAATGGCTGTGGGCGAGACAGATCAAGGGCTGCAGCCATGGTCTAAGTGTGAATACAAGAAAGGATTCCAGAGGGGAGGTGAGAGTGACTGCCCTTGGCATCCAGATGGCTTGCCCCTGATTGGAGAAACCCCAACAGAACTGAAGGCAACGGGGTCTCCAGCAGCTGACAAAATGTGTCGGAAGGAACTGCAGATGCTGGTTTAAACCAAAGATAGACTCAAAATGCTGGAGAAACTCAGCAGGACAGGCAGCATCTCTGGAAAGATGCCAGTCTTAACTCAAAATGTCACCCATTCCTTCTCTCCAGAGATGCTGCCTGTCCCGCTGAGTTACTCCAACATTTTGTGTCTATCCAGCAGCTGACAGTCCATTATGGTTATCAAGTGGCACAATGGTCCAGCTTGTGGAGCTGCTGCCTCACAACCAGTGACCTGGGTTCAGTCCTGGCCTCCAGTGCTGTGTGTGTGGAGTTTGCACCTTCTCCCTATGACCTTGTGGTTCCTTGCTGCACCCAAAATATATATGTTGCTTAATAGGCCATTAATAGGTCCCTATTACATATATAAACAGAAGAATTTGGGGGCATTTAATGGGGGTGTTAGCCGAATAAAAATAGGATAAGTGTAAATGGGTGCTTGACACAAAATGTTCGTATCCCTTTCCCCTGACTCTCAGTCTAAAGAAGGGTCTCGACCCAAAGCATCACCTATTCCTTTTCTCCGGTGATGCTGTCTGACCCGCTGAGTTACTCCAGCATTTTGTGTCTATCTTTGGTTTAAACCAGCATCTGCAGTTCCTTCCTACACAATGGGTGCTTGATGGTTGGCATGAATTTAGTGGCCTGAAGCAGAGAGCTGTGCTGAACTACTATCTACCTCTTTGGTGATCCTCGGACTATCCTCGGACTATCCTTGATCGGACTTTGCTGGCTTTATCTTGGACTAAACGTTATTCAATTGTAATCATGTACTGTATTGTATTTTGGCTGACTGGTTAGCACACAATAAAAGCTTTTCACTGTACCTCGGTACACGTGGCAATGAACTCAACTGACGGACAGCTTCCTGACTGTATAACTCTATAACATTTATCTTAATGGCAGGGCACAGCCACGGTGGGCCTCAGGGGAAATGTCTCTTCCCAGCTTGACACAAAATGATGGAGTAATGTCTCTTCCCAGCTATCTTCAGTTACTTTATTACTGAACTTCCTTCACTCTGCCTTAAAAACACAACTGCTAACTTAATCACCATGTTATCTAGCCCTTCTTTATGCAGTTGGGCCATAGTGTAGCCAATCAATCAATGCCTTACCATTAAGCCTTGCATCCCGGGAACGGATAAAGAACGACAAATGGGATTAGCTGACATTTTGCACCAGGATGTTAAGTAGATTTCCCATCAAATAGAACTGTTATCATGAGTAATCCTTGATCAAAGAGTAAGCATGACAATAAATTAGATAAATTGTCTCTGACAAGTACTTTGAGGAAAATCAGTTGAATACACTTCAGAGAGCAGATCTCCCTGTCTTCGTCTACAATGCTGGCACAGTTTGTTTCTGGCATAATTGCAACAAGACAATATTTATAACCTACAAAAAAGGAGTGCGTTGAAGGTGACAATTTATTCATTTGTTTCAGACAATATTGATAAATTGTTTAGGTTTTTTAATGCACTATGACATGACCCATTGACTGAAACATAATGCACTAACTCATTCCAAGTAGTTGATAGGTCTTTGCAGTGAAAGCTTGCCTTAAATATTGTCATCACATAATAATTCAAAGGCTGCACATTATTACACTCACTTTGAAGTTTGTAAAATGATGACTGTGACAATCAGCTGTCTGAACTTTCTCAGCACTGTGCAAAAGACCTCTTTGCTTTCATGCTCCATCATCTACCTGTTTTGAATTAAATTATAACATTGCACAGCATACTGTGGGAGGAAAATTGATGATGTCAAAGTAACTATCATTTGAACGATGCATGCGGTTCCCGTTGCCTGCTCTGTTGGTGGAGATGTTTACATTGCTTATTATGTTAATAGGGAAAGCAAATTAATATAAGTATGTACTAACATTGCACAGTGTGATCCCAAGACCCAAAACATTTGCTGAGGGGAAAATATCCGTCACCTTGAAGGAAAGGAAGCATGAAGAAGAATGGATGGCCCTTTTACCTTCCTCTTATTAAACAAACTTAGGAATCAGAAGCAAGAGGAGGGCATTTAGCCACTTGAGTCTGTTCTGTTGTTTAGTGAGGTCCACGGATGGCAATGGCTGGAGCCGCGCTGCAGTCTGGGATTTGCCTGGAACGCTCATAACAACTAGAGCACTGACTGGACTTTGAGAATGGCGCCAAAACATGACTCCTCTTGCATGTGGGATCAGTGGACTATTTCTGTACCCTTGCTAATTGGGGATGTGCTTGGTTATGACAATACTCTACTGGACTGTTTGTAAGAAAATAATTTCTCTGTGCATTTGCACTTCGCACATGTGATAATAAATGGCTGACCTGTGACCTCATTGTCCAATCTTCCCTAAGATCTTTGGCTAACAATATTAAATGCAGACACCATGTCTTTACTTCATTCTCCTCTTACTTCTTCTGTTTGTTTGAAAATTATCCCTTAGTTTACCTTTTCTCCTTGAGATTTCACCCAATCCAAATTTCTCAATGCAAATTCTTCCTGTTGTTTCAAAGTGGCTGCCTCGTTTCCCTATATTATAAACACATCAGTGATCCTTCATTAGCTGTGAACTGATTTGGGGAATCCAGAATTGTGAAACATTACCTTTAAATACAACATTTTTTGTTTTTACTCACAAAGTTGCTTGATGTTCCAGAGTAATCAAAATGGTAAAAAAAATAAAGACTTTAAACTGCTTTTATATGTGCCTTTCTTTGATTTCTCTCTCTGTAACTATCCTCATTAATCTTTCATCTTTGTCACCATTGCAAATGTGGCCTCGCATATTCAAGGGTATATATACCCTTCATCAGACTGAGAGTCAAGAAGGGGGACACTAGAGGTATGGGAAGGTACAGAACAAAGCAGGAAAGGTGGAGCCCACAATGGTCCATTGTTGGCTGGGGATGAGGTGATGACGAAGGAATACAAACTGTGAAATTAGCAAGAGAACAAGAGTGGGGGAAGAATGTAGAAATCCATTGGCTCCTGATTGAAAATAAGGAATTGTCCATTTAAAACAAACATTAATTGATAGTGATTGAAGCAGAAACATTTCAACGTTTTAAGAATATGTTCTTAACAAAAGAGACATAAAGAAGTATGAGAACAAAGTCCAGTTTTAACTTCAATATAATCTTGTTAGTCACAATAGTTTTTACTGTTCAAATACTTAATTGTTTGGGTTTATTATGGTCTACTTCAGTTCACTTAGCAGAAAGAAATCTCATCAAATCCTCAACATTGCAATGGAATTCAGTTAACTGTACAAGGACAGAGGTTATTTTTAATTAGCTCCATCATTTTGTTATTAAAAATCATTAAAACAAAGCTGCAGCAGCTGGAAAAATAAGGCACAACAGAAAATACTGGAAATACCAAGACTGCATCTGTGGGAAGATAAACACAGTCAATATTTCAGTTTGGAGACCCTTCTTCAGAACTGAAAAGGAGATTAGAGAGAGACACAAAATGCTGGAGTAACTCAGCGGGCCAGGCAGCATCTCTGGGTCGAAGGAAAGGTATGTGGGTCGAGACACGAAACGTCACCGATTTTTTCTATCCAGAGATGCTGCCTGTCCCGCTGAATTACTCCAGCATTTTTGTGTCTATCTTCGGTTTAAACCAGCATCTGCAGTTGCCTACTACAACAGAAGACTAGAGAGACATGTCAAGCTGCAGAGAGGTTGGTAGTGATGGGTGCCTGTGTTAGGATAAAACTAGGATAAGCGGGGAAGAAGGTTATCTAGTCCATGAGTAAATGGGAACAGTTGGAGGTTGAGAACATGGGCAAAAGAAGACAGCAACACAAGGAACTGCATTTGCTGGAATCTTGAGGGAAAACACAACATGCTAGAGTAACTCAGTGGGTCGGGCAGCATCCGTAGAGGGAATAGACAGGCGATGTTTCAGGTCGGGACCCTGCAGATTCATGTGGTAGTTGTGAAATGCAGAACAGGAGGACAAAACCAACAAGTCATAATGGGCCGAACTCCACTCCAAGAGAGTGAGAAAAAAAGGAAGGAGAAAAACAAGCTGAGTTGATATCATAAACGGACAACAAATAGAGGCCACACAACCAAGTTACCAGAAGCTGTAAAATTCTATATTGAGTCTCGAAGGATGCATTGTGCCCAAATGCATTGTGAGATGTTGTTGCCTCAAGGTTGCATTGGGCCTTACTGTGAGAGTACAGGAGGCCACAGATCAATAGGTCAAAGTGGGAGTGGGATGGGGAATTAAAATGGCAGTTAACGGGAAGCTCAGGATCATTCCTGTGGTGTGAACATAGGTGCTCCGTGCAAGACCACTTCATCTGCATTTGCTTTTTGCCAATGCAGTCTCCTGTGCACATGAGTTCTGGAGAAGGGTCTCCAAACTGAAACATTGACTCCATTTTTCTTCCCACAGTTGAGGCCTGACTCACTGAGAACACCCAACATTTTTATTCTGTTATAATTTTATTCTTTATTGCCGACAATCTCACCCCCTCAAAAGATGCATGTCATAAAGAGAAAGTAATGAATCGATTGTCTTCTTAATGGATTCAGCTGGTGGTCTTGCTGAGGCAGAGTGAGGTGTAAAGGGAGTCAAAGGAAGGGAGGTTGGTTTGTGTGATGGCCCACAATTCTCTGTAATTCTCTGTAATTTCTTGCAGGCTTGGATGAAGCTGATCCCAAACCAAACTAATATCAATACCAATTCTTTCTGGCAGTGTACACCAAGTTATAACAACTCAATTTGCAAAGGAAATTCTGTTCCTTTCCTTGGGCAGCACAGTGACACAGCGGTAGAGATTGTGCCTTACAGCACCAGAGACCCAAAGAGGTCCTTCTGCAGTTGTACAGGGCCCTAGTGAGACCTCACCTGGAGTACTGTATGCAGTTGTGGTCTCCAAATTTGAGGAAGGATATTCTTGCTATTGAGGGCATGCAGCGTAGGTTTACTAGGTTAATTCCCGGAATGGCGGGACTGTCTTATATTGAAAGACTGGAGCGACTAGGCTTGTATACACTGGAATTTAGAAGGATGAGAGGGGATCTTATCGAAACATATGATTATTAAGGGGTTGGACACGTTAGAGGCAGGAAACATGTTCCCAATGTTGGGGGAGTCCAGAACCAGGGTCCACAGTTTAAAAATAAAGGGTAGGCCATTTAGAACGGAGATGAGGAAAAACCTTTTCAGTCAGAGAGTTGTAAATCTGTGGAATTCTCTGCCTCAGAAGGCAGTGGAGGCCAATTCTCTGAATGCATTCAAGAGTGAGCTAGATAGAGCTCTTAAGGATAACAGAGTCAGGGGGTATGGGGAGAAGGCAGGAACGGGGTACTGATTGAGAATGATTAGCCATGATCACATTGAAAGGTGGTGCTGGCTCGAAAGGCCGAATGGCCTACTCCTGCACCTATTGTCTATTGTCTATTGACCTGGGTTTGATCCTGACTACGAGTGCTGTCTGTACAGAATTTATACGTTCTCCCAGTAACTGCTTGGGTTCTCTCTGATTGGTGCTGTTTCCACCCACATTCAAAAAACATGCAGATTTATATGTTAATTGGCCTCTGCAAATTGCCCCTAGTGTGTAAGATAGAACTAGTGAATGGGTGATCGCTGGTCGGCATGGACTCAATTGGCTGAAGAGCCTGTTTCCACGCTGTATCTCTAAATCTAAAACTGAATCTATCTGCATCTGGTACCAATTACCTGCGATTTGTACTCAGTGCTTACCGAGTCTCCTGCCAGTGAAAGCAGATTTGTCATATTTATTTTATCAAAATCCCATATAAATTTTAATCTCCACTTAATCATCTCTTCTCTGAGAATGATTCTAGGTTCTCTCTAGTCTTTCCACAAATAGGTTCCCAATTACAGAGCAGATGTGATGCACACTAACAATTGATGCAAAAGCCATGTAACGGTGAGCCAAGCTGCCCTGGAGTTAGCAACAGTGCATTAATATTTTGTGCAGACAACAGCATGAAGGCAACAACCAAAACCAAAATAGCAGCCGACCTGGAGGAGAAGGGACAATGATGGGTGGCTTCAGACCTTGGACAAGAATCTATGCTTCACAGATTACACAGCATGGAAAGCTGTTCGAGCAATGCCTTGTGTAGCCAGCTGAGTTTCAAATGGAATCAGTAAAACAGGAAGGCAATTATCAAGTCAGCTACCTGCACAACCTAAAGGACCCATCCTGATACCTACTTGAGATTCAAAACTACACACGCTAGCAGCAGGTTGAATCATCTGCAGGATGCACTCCAGCAACTTGCTCAAGACTCCTTTGACATTACCTTCCAAACCCATGACCTCTACCAGCCAGAAGGACAAGTGCAGCAAAATCAAGAGAACGCACCACCTGGAAGTTGCTCTCCAAGCCACGCACCATCCTGACTTGGAAATATATCAGCATTCCTTCACCTGGGTCCCTACTGTGGATGTTTCCCATGGTGGGAGAGTCTAGAACCATAGGTCATAGCCTCAGAATTAAAGGCCACTCTTTTAGAAAGGGGGTGAGGGGGAACTTCTTTAGTCAGAGGGTAGTTAATCTGTGGAACTCATTGCCACAGAGGGCTGTAGAAGCAGGGTCAGTGAATATTTTTAAGGCAGAGACAGACAAATTCTTGATTAGAATGGGTGTCAAGGGTTATGGGGAGAAGGCATGAAAATGGGATTAGTAGGCAGAGATCAGCCATGATTGAATGGCGGGGTAGAAAATGGGCAGAATGGCCGAATTCTATTCTGATAACGTGAACCTGGGTCAAGATCCTCAAAATCTCTTCTTAACAGCATCGTGGGCAGGCCCACACCTCAATGAGTGTCATAAAATCATAGAGTGATACAGCATGGAAACAGGTCTTTCAGCCCAACTTGCCCACACGGACCAACATGTCCCATCTACACTCATCCCCCCTGCCTGTGTTTGGCCCATTTCTCTCTAAAAATGTCCAATCAATGCAGCTATTTAATTGTTTCTTAAGCATTGCAATAGTCCCTGCCTCAACTACCTCCTCTGGCAGCTCGTTCCATACAACCACCACGCTTTCTGTGAAAAAGCTACCCCTCAGATTCCGATTAAATCTTTCCCCCTTCACCTTAAACTTGTGTCCTATGGTTCTCGATTCCCCAACTCTGGGAAAGAGACTCTGTGCGTCTACCCGATCTGTTCCTCTCATGATTTTATACACATCTATAAGATCACCCCTCATCCTCCTGCACTCCAAGGAATAGAGTCCTAACCTGCTCAACTTCTCCCTCTCAGCTCAGACCCTCGAGTCCTGGCAACATTCTTGTAAATCTTCTCTGTCCCCTTTCCAACTTGACAACATTTTTCCTGCAACATAGAATGCTCTAAATGCGGCCTCACCAGCGTCTTATATAACTGCAACATGACCTCCAAACTTCTATATTCGGTGGTTCAAAAAGTCAGCTCACTGCCAATTTTTCAAGGGGCAATTAAATGGTTAATGTTGGCTCATGTTGGCTCAGCCTATGAACCCCATAGGAATGGAATGATTAAAAAAATATTAGTTGTTACTGGACATCCCTTCTTAAAGGCATTGGTAAGAGACATCTTTGGGGGTAGCTGCTTTGTTTGCACTTGTACTGGATCACTGATCCATTGTCAGGAAAATGGACAGTGCCAATGAAGATATGGGGGGAGGGGGGTGGTGGATCCCCAGACCGGGATTGAGAGAGGGGAATTCCAGGGCAGTAAGGCTGGAAGGCATGAGGATACAACACTGAATTAAAGGGATGGTCTTGGTCTTTAAACAAAGAATCATTCATGCTTCAGCATTACCCAAGGACCTGTTGGTGGCTTACAATTGTGTTAAAACCACCTGTAGCAACTCTTCTGTGAAACAATCTTTTTGTGCCCCAGACCAGCCAGATTTATCCACCATTCTTGTTAATTCCGATTAGTTAACAATTCGCAAGTGGGTCCAATTATTGCCATGTTTCAACAGGTCCTTGGGTAATGCTGAAGCATGAATGGTTCTTTGTTTAAAGACCAAGACCATCCCTTTAATTCAGTGTTCTCAGTCTTGCCAGCGACTAAAATATTATGTTCTTGCAAAAGTGTGATAAAACCTCTCTGCATTAACGCAAACTTTGTGTGCAAATATCACGCTGTTCTGATAATGTTATTTAACTGATCTTTCAGTTGTAACACCAGAGCATTAATAGTGCCAGAAAGAGCCGCTTATCTCAATGGTATCAGCAGAGCATCAATACCAAAGCACAGCAGGCCCTTTTATAAGGCTGTCTTCAAAAGTTGCAGAGAATGTGTAGCTGCAAATGTTTGATTCACCCTAACCACGTGAATATGAGTTGTAGGATCGTGACTCATAGATGACAGGTCTTGCGGCTGGATTTGCTGGGCATTAAAAGGGTAAATTTCAGGTCAGTGGAGAGTGCACTTTTCTGCATACGATGTTGTTTCAGAGAATTGCACCCACCACCCACTTCTTCATTGACATTTTGTATCATTGGTATCTCCACAATTTAAAGGGACAGCAGAACACTGTAGGTACTAAAAACATTTGAGAGAAATCCCATTGGTGTTAGGTAAATCGATCACTTCAGAATCTTTCCATGGTTTTTCCCAGGAATAATATGCATTATAAGTAGCTAGCTTCACTGTCGTTCTGGTAGGTTTCATTGTCTGTATAACTAATTTTTTTCCCAGCCCGCAGCTAACAATGGACCGTTTCCTTCATCATCGTTACTTTTTTGCATATCTTTCATTCATTTGTTCTATATCTTTCTATAATCACCGTCTATATCTCGCGTTTCCCTTTTAATAGACAATAGACAATAGGTGCAGGAGTAGGCCATTCGGCTCTTCCAGCCAGCACCACCATTCAATGTGATCATGGCTGATCATTCTCAATCAGTACCCCGTTCCTGCTTTCTCCCCATACCCCCTGACTCTGCTATCCTTAAGAGCTCTATCTATCTCTCTCTTGAATGCATTCAGAGAATTGGCCTCCACTGCCTTCTGAGGCAGAGAATTCCACAGATTTACAACTCTCTGCTGAAAAAGTTTTTCCTCATCTCCGTTCTAAATGGCCCACCCCATATTCTTAAACTGTGGCCCCTTGTTCTGGACTCCCCCAACATTGGGAACATGTTTCCTGCCTCTAACGTGTGCAACCCCTTAATAATCTTATATGTTTCAATAAGATCCCCTCTCATCCTTCTAAATTCCAGTGTATACAAGCCTAGTCGCTCCAGTCTTTCAACAAATGACAGTCCCGCCATTCCGGGAATTAACCTAGTAAACCTACGCTGCACGCCCTCAATAGCAAGAATATCCTTCCTCAAATTTGGAGACCAAAACTGCACACAGTACTCCAGGTGCGGTCTCACTAGGGCCCTGTACAACTGCAGAAGGACCTCTTTGCTCCGATACTCAACTCCTCTTGTTATGAAGGCCAATATCCCATTGGCTTTCTTCACTGCCTGCTGTACCTGCATGCTTCCTTTCAGTGACTGATGCACTAGGCCACCCAGCTCTCGTTGTACGTCCCCTTTTGCTAACTTGACACCATTCAGATAATAATCTGCCTTCCTATTCTTACCACCAGTGGATAACCTCACACCTATCCACATTAAACTGCATCTGCCCACTCACACAACCTGTCCAAGTCACTCTGCAACCTCATAGCATCTTCCTCACAGTTCACACTACCACCCAGCTTTGTATCATCTGCAAATTTGCTAATGATACTTTTAATCCCTTCATCCAAGTCATTAATGTATATTGTAAGTAGCTGCGGTCCCAGCACCGAGCCTTGCGGTACCCCACTAGTCACTGCCTGCCATTCTGAAAGGGACCCATTTATTCCCACTCTTTGCATTCTGTCTGCCAACCAATTTTCTATCCATGTCAGTACCCTACCCCCAATACAATGTGCTCTAATTTTGCCCACTAATCTCCTATATGGGACCTTGTCGAAGGCTTTCTGAAAGTCGAGGTACACCACATCCACCGGCTCTCCCCTGTCAATTTTCCTAGTTACATCCTCAAAAAACTCCAGTAGATTAGTCAAGCATGATTTCCCCTTCGTAAATCCATGCTGACTCAGAACGGTCCTGATACTGCTATCCAAATGCTCCGCAATGTCGTCTTTTATAATTGACTTCAGCATCTTTCCCACCACTGATGTCAGACTAACTGGTCTATAATTTCCCATTTTGTCTCTCCCTCCTTTCTTAAAAAGTGGGATAACATTAGCTACCCTCCAATCCACAGGAACTGATCCTGAATCTATAGAACATTGGAAAATGATCACCAATGCGTCCACAATTTCTAGAGCCACCTCCTTAAGTACCCTGGGATGCAGACCATCAGGCCCTGGGGATTTATCAGCGTTCAGTCCCATCAGTCTACCCAACCTAATGTGAATTTCCTGCCTAATGTGAATTTCCTTCAGTTCCTCCGACACCCTAGGATCTCTGGCCACTAGAACATCTGGGAGATTGTTTGTATCTTCCTTAGTGAAGACAGATCCAAAGTACTGGTTCAACTCGTCTGCCATTTCCTTGTTCCCCATAATAAATTCCCATGCTTCTGTCTTCAAGGGACCCACATTTGCCTTGACTATTCTTTTCCTCTTCACATACCTAAAAAGGCTTTTACTATTCTCCTTTATATTATTGGCTAGCTTACCCTCGTACCTCATCTTTTCTCCCCGTATTCCCTTGTTAGTTATCTTCTGTTGCTCTTTAAAAGTGTCCCGTTCCTCTGGCTTCCCACTCTTCTTTGCTATGTTATACTTCTTTTTTATTTTTATACTGTCCTTGACTTCCCTTGTCAGCCACGGGTGCCTCTTACTCCCCTTAGAATCTTTCCTCCTCTTTGGGATAAATTGATCCTGCAACTTCTGCATTATTCCCAGGAATACCTGCCATTGCTGTTCCACCATCTTCCCTGCTTGGGCCTCCTTCCAGTCGGATCTGGCCAGCTCCTGCCTCATGCCTCTGTAATCCCCTTTGCTATACTGTAATACTGACACTTCTGATTTTCCCTTCTCCCTCTCAATTTGTAGAGTAAAACTTATCACTGCCTCCTAACGGCTCTTTTACCTTGAGTCCCCTTATCAGATCAGGTTCATTACACAACACTAAATCCAGAATTGCCTTCTCCCAGGTAGGCTCCAGTACAAGCTGTTCTAAGAATTCATCTCGGAGGCACTCCACAAACTCTCTTTCCTGGGGTCCATTACCAAACTGATTTTCCCAGTCTACCTGCATGTTGAAATCTCCCATAACCACCGTAGCATTACATTTGCGACATGCCAATTTTAGCTCTTGATTCAACTTGCACCCTATGTCGAGGCTACTGTTTGGGGGCCTGTAGATAACTCCTATTAGGGTCTTTTTACCCTTACCCTCATTTCTATCCATACTGATTCTACATCTCCTGATTCCATGTCACCCCTTGCAAGGGAGTGAATATCATTCCTTGCCAACAGAGCGACCCCACCCACTCTGCCCACCTGTCTTTCCCCTGACTCTCAGTCTGAAGAAGGGTCTCGGCACAAAACGTCACCTATTCCTTTTCTCCAGAGATTCTGTTTGACCCACTGAGTTACTCCAGCTTTTTGCGTCTACCTTTGGTTTACAGCAGCATCTACAGTTCCTTTCTACACATAAGTAGCTTTTAATTCTCTATCACAGAAGGCAGTGGAGGCCAATTCACTTGATGTTTTCAAGAGAGAGTTAGATATAGCTCTTAGGGCTAATGGAATCAAGGGACATGGGGAAAAAGCAGGAACGGGGTACAGATTTTGGATGATCAGCTGTGATCATATTGAATGGTGGCTCGAATGACCGAATGGCCTACTCCTGCCTATTTTCTATGTTTCTATGATTCTATGTTTAATTCATATTAGGAGTGTGGGTACATGATCTAATTATTGCCCAAGTGCTGAGAAGCTGGAGAGGTTCCCTCTTCTTTGACACCCGCAATGAGTGCATTGTAATCTATTTCTTTGTTATCATTTGATCTAAATGGCACCATTCGGAGTACTGTTACATACTGCTCATTTGTTCCTTTTGCAGGTACAAAGCTATAGTCAGACCGATGGATATCCAAACCACCAATGCTCTGATGAAGATTTGTGTGAAGGCGGCTCTCATCTGGGTGTTTTCAATGCTGCTGGCTGTCCCCGATGCTGTGTATTCTGACCTGCATCCTTTCGATGACCCCCATATCAATAAAACTTTCAAGGCATGTGCCCCGTACCCGCACGGCAATGAGCTGCACCCTAAGATCCACTCCACGGCCTCCTTCCTGATCCTCTACGTCATCCCACTCTTCATCATCTCCGTGTATTATTTCCACATTGCCAAGAACTTGATCAGGAGTGCTTACAACATTCCAGCAGAGGGCAATCAGCACATATTGAGACAGGTAAGCCCACAAATCTCAGGCTGCTCAGCTGCAGAGGTGATGCCACTGTATCAGTACAAAATGAAGGCCATTTTCAGTCGAGACTGACAGCACGGAAATCTGCTTTGAAATCAGTCAGTTCACTCGGAGAAATCAATTTCCATTCACTCTAAAGATCACAGTAAGTACAAAGCCTGCTTACAATTGAAATTTTGGCCTGTACTGTGGGCCTAGATTCTTTGCGTGACCTTTAAGAGCTCTCATTCTCCTGGTACTGTGTCTAAAGTTCTCTGATATTCATTCAGTTTGATGCAGCATGATATGATCGTCAGCATCTTTATTCACTGCTGTTAAGATGGAGGCGCCTGATAGCAGAACTCCACTGCTCACAGCTGTGGGAGAGGTCTAGTGGTCATAAATGATAGGAGCAGAATTAGGATATTCAGTCCATCAAGTTTACTCCGCGATTCAATCATGGCTGATCGATCTCTCCCTCCTAACCCCATTCTCCTGCCTTCTCCCCATAACCCCTGACACCTGGACTAATCAAGAATTTATCTATCTCTGCTTTAAAAATATCCATTGACGGCCTCCACAACCTTCTATGGCAAATAATTCCACAGATTTACCACCCTCTGATAAATAAATTCCTTTACATCTCCTTCCTAAAGGAACGTCCTTTAATTCCGAGGCTATGGTCACTGATCCTAGACTCCCACTAGTGGAAACATCCTCGCCACATCTACCCTATCCAAGCCTTTCACTATTTGGTACATTTCAATGAGATCCCCCCCCCCCTCTTACTTCAAAACTCCAGCGAGTACAGGCCCAGTACCGTCAAGCGCTCATCATAAGTTAACCCACTCATTCGTGGGATCATTCTTGTAAACATGTGTGCATGAAAAATGGCACATATGCTCAAGAGTTCCTGGGGAGTTCCTTGCACCCCCCCGTAAACCAGGAAAAGGTCATATCATCTCTTGTCTAAAAGCTGACAAGTGATTGAGGTCTAATAGGTTGGGGCAATAGGCAAGACCTCTTATAATTGAAGTGAGTGTGTGAAGGCATCTGACAATGGATTTGCTCATCAGGTACCTTAACTCAACTGGTCTGCAAGCTTTTGAAACTGGTTTTGCTCATCTAGATAGTAATAGCCTTGATTTGACACAAGAAACAGAAGTGAGAGGAGGCCATTTGATCCTGTGCATAATATGATCATGATTGATCTTTTACTCCAGCATTACTGTCTTGCACTAACCCCATATTCACTTAGTATCTAAAAATCCATCAAGCTCTGAGTTGAATACAAGCAGCAACTGAGCCTCCACTATCTTCGAGGGGGAGGAATTTCAACCATTCACCACCCTCTGACTGAAGAAACATCTTCTCATCTCATTCCCGAAAGGCCAGCCTCTAATTTTGAGACTATGTCTTCTGTTTTTGGATGCCTCAGCCACGGAAATCTTCCTTTATCCTTTTGAGCCCTATAAGAATAAGGTAATGAAATCACCTCTTACTCTTCCAACCAAAAGAGTACAGGCCTAGTCTGCTCAAGCTCTTATCTTGTGATACACCCGCTAGATTCAATCGGGTAAACCTTTGCTGTAGTTGTCCTAGTTTGCAGGGAAATATTGGGTACTGCTTCTTGTGCACCTGACGTAACTCAGGAAGTCATAAATGCCTGTCCTGGAGTTCAGTTTGGGACCAGGATGGTGCAGCAAGGTAAGACCTTGCACAAAGAGGTTGTTTTCAATGGAGAGCTGAGCTAAGTGTTTGCAATGTTGGATGGTTATTTTTAACTGTGTAATTTTTATTGTCATAGAGCTAACAAAGCATGGAAACAAGACCTTCAGCCCAACACATCCATGTTGATCAAAATTGCCCCATTCATGCTAATACTATTTACCAGCATTTGCTTCATATACCTCTAAACCTTTCCTATTCACGTACCTGTTCAAATATTTTTTAAATGGTGTTATTGTGCCTGCCTCAACCACTTCCTCTGACAGCTGCTTCCATATAGGTACCATATATCTGTGTGAAAAAGTTGCCCATGGGGTTCATATTAATTCTTTCCCTTCTCAACTTAAACCTATGCTCCCCAGTTATTGAATTCCCAACCATGGGAAAAATACTCTATGCATTCACCCTATCTATGCCCCTCTTGATTTTATACGCTGCTATGTCACACCTCAGTCTATAAAGTTCCAAGAAATAAAGTCCTAGACTGCCCAATCTCTCCTTATAACTCAATTTAGGTGTTTATTTTTGAAATTATTAATAACTGAAATGGTTTTTAATTAGTTTGGATTATTTACAACAGGTTTGATATTTAACTAAACCTAGGTGGCGGGAGCCTGGCTCAGCCAGCTACCATTTTGGTCTACTGCTTTGTGTTTGAATCATACAGCTCCACTCCCAGATGACGTTATTCACAGGAAGACCATCTCCCCTTGAGCTTCCCATGGAAATCTGCACAAAGTGTGCCCTGTATTGATCAGTTCTGACCAGCATACACCAGCACTATCCTACACACTCGGGGTAATTTACAATTTTTACCAAAGCCAATTAACCAAATACCTGTACGTCATTGCAGTGTGGGAGGAAACTGGAGTACCTGTGGAAAACCCATGCCAGATAGAACGTACAAACTCCACACAGACAGCATCTGTGGTCAGGATCAAACCCGGGTCTCTGGCACTGTAAGGCAGTAAATCTACGGCTGCACCACCGTGCCACGCTTGCATTAATATCCATAGATGAGCCATGCCTTCCCCAAAGTGTATTATGAAAATTAGTTCACATAAAACCATGATTCAATACACTTTGAAATTAACTTTCATCGTAAACTCAGTCACAAAGACAAATGAGAATCTATTGCATTGCACTGTCCATGGTTTTCCTTCCAGTTCCTCCATACATGGGATGTGTTAATGCATGGAGCATCCCGGACAACTGCCAAGGAAACCAGACTGAGTGAAGAAATATGTATGAAACAGAGACTGCTGCAATGGTCATGGGAGCACTCCTGCAGAAGCAGATCTTCATGCCATTTATGAGACCTGCTGCATAGAGCAGCTGGCCAAGATGCCTGACTCTGAGATCCCACACCTTGGGTGTTCCTCAGAGAGGGATCTAACTACCTGGCTCTCCCAAAGGATCATCTCCTCTTGCAACATCTCTGCGTAATCACCAGCCTCCTCACTCACCACCTTGTCCTCAGCGAGCCGACTGACAACCAATCACCCAATATTCTTCCACTCCCCCTTGCTATCCACAACTAACTTCCCTATCAAACTATCTGATGCCAAATGTCTCCAAAACTCAACCCCTCTATCAAATCTCTCCTGACGTCAGTCCCAATAACTCTGCTACCGATCCTGGCCTGATGATTATTCTCGCCATGGTAGACACAAACTGCTGGAGTAACTCAACGGGTCAGGCAGCATCTCTGGAGAGAAGGAATGGGTAACGTTTCGGGTTGAGACCCTTCTTCAGACTGATGTCAGGGGTGTGGGCGGTACAGAGATAAAATGTAGTCACAGACAGAACAGATTATTCTCGCCATTGTATCCTGCTGCCCTACCCTTGTGCTCTCTGACTCAGTCCATGTCTCACCAACCATAGGCATCTCTCCCACCTGGTCCCTCCACCCTTCTGCATAAGTAGGAAAGAACGACGTTAATTCAATAACTGAATTTCTGAAACAGAGACGGCTGCAATCGCCTGGCATTGATGAGTACTAAATTCACTGACGTAGAATTATTTATTAGCTTGTTACCATAACACAAAATAAACAGTCAAGTTGAAACTAAATCCCAAAGATGACCAACATGGTGTAGGAACCAAGTTGTAAAATGCAGACGCATTAATGTGTTTATATGGAAGTCTTTTACTTGTTGTTGAAGATAAAGCTTTGCTTTATTTATAACAAGTGGGATCATGTGTTTTTAAAATCGCCCACAAAAAATCTTTTGCAGGCTTTTTAATATTTTCTGAGGAACACCCAATGTACTCTCAATGCACTCATTTCTTTAAAAAAGCACTTTTGAGACATGATATTTGTGTTCACAGAGCAGAGATCTAATGGATACAGGAACTTGGAATTTTCTAAGCAACCCCATGGCCTTACACCGCTCCCCAATCTCCACCACCACCCCACCAGCCCAGTAATAAGAGCAATTTTAGAAGCACAATTTTCAAGATTAGAGGAGACATTAACAACCGACTGTAAGCTTAAAACAATAGCGGAGAATGAAATAAAGTCTGGGGCATGCAGCGAACAAATAGATGGAGCACTTTGATTTACTGAGATATCTGCAAAAGGCAATGTAATGGAGAAAGGTTGTTAATCTGTAAAACTTTCCAGCTTGAAATTTGGTGACTTTTACAAGGTATGTAAAGTTAAGCAATATGGGGATTAAAGCAAAGCTTGCATTTCTGTAGCACCTTATCATGTCTCTCAGTTCATTGTGAGTTGCATTAAATGCTGCAGTGGTGCTAAATGAAAACAAAATGGTTTTAACAGTGATGCAAAGTACCGCAATATAAGACCATAAGATCATAAAACATAGGAGCAAATTAGACCATTCGGCTCATCAAGGTAGCACATTGGTGCAGCAGTAGAGTTGCTGTCTTACAGCGACAGAGGCCTGGGTTTGATCCTGTCTATGGGTGCTATGTGTAAATAATTTGTACGGTCTCTCTCTGACCTGCGTGTGTTTTCTATGGGTAATTAAGCAGTTGAAGTCAGATTAAGCTTCTGTGTCTGTGTAATGTATTACTAATGGAAAGGCTGTGAAATATGCCTATTGGGCCTGACTATAGAAATAAACAATACTGGACTCATTATAGTAGTCACCAGGAGAAAGGGTATTTAATAGCAAGAGGCATCCTCCTAGGTAAATCACTTTAGACTGGATGAGAATTGGGAGGAGAAAATGAAGCAGAGAAGCAAATAAAGTCAGACAGAACCACAGCAGCACGAGAGCAGGACAGGAGAGCAAGATCGGTTCCTTCTCTTTTTTGAAGATAGACACAAAACGCTGGAGTAACTCAACGGGTCAAGCAGCATCTCTGGAGATAAGGAATATGTGACATTTCAAGTCGAGACCCTTCTTCAGACATCTTCTCTTCTTCGTTGCACTTCATCCAGCAGGATCTCAATGCCATGTCCGAGGACCTCTTTGTTTTCTCACTTGGTCCCTAGGCACTGCAACCAATACACTCTACACCTTCAGTGAAGGGAATGTGTGAAACACAACGATTGCGTTGAATCCTCGTTTGAGTGCTAAGGTTGCTGGTGCGTATATTTAGAAACATAGAAACATAGAAAATAGGTGCAGGAGTAGGCCATTCGGCCCTTCGAGCCTGCACCGCCATTCAATATGATCATGGCTGATCATCCAGCTCAGTAGCCTGTACCTGCCTTCTCTCCATACCCCCTGATCCCTTTAGCAAAAAGGGCCACATCTAACTCCCTCTTAAATATAGCCAATGAACTGGCCTCAACTACCTTCTGTGGCAGAGAATTCCACAGACTCACCACTCTCTGTGTGAAGAAATGTTTTCTCATCTCGGTCCTAAAAGACTTCCCCCTTATCCTTAAGCTGTGACCCCTGGTTCTGGACTCCCCCAACATCGGGAACAATCTTCCCGCATCTAGCCTCTCCAACCCCTTAAGAATTTTATATGTTTCTATAAGATCCCCCCTCAGTCTTCTAAATTCCAGCGAGTACAAGCCCAGTCTATCCAGTCTTTCCTCATATGCAAGTCCCGCCATCCCAGGGATTAATCTGGTGAACCTTCTCTGTACTCCCTCTAAGGCAAGAACGTCTTTCCTCAGGTTAGGAGACCAAAACTGAGTTTGAAGCTCTGGCCAAGCTTGTCTTATCAGCACTACACCAATTCAGCATCCTTTAGAACATTTGAGCCAAATATCCAGTTCCCTGTTCCCCACAAACTGTACTATAGTATATGCTTGTGCTGAAATGACAATTCTACCGAATAAAGTATGAAAATGTCTTCTGTTACGCGTCGACAATGCTGCAGGACAATATAAAGTAGAAAAAGTTCTTAAGTTTCCTTGCCTTGTGATCCTGAGGCATTTTGCAAGACCCTGCCACCACTATGGCTGAACTCAGCTGACAAGGAATGCGTTGCTTTATATAGATGGATATCTCAGTGCGTGTGATTTATGCATTCAGAAATCATAATTATTTACCCACTTTCCCTATTTTCCCTTTGCCATGTTAAAAGTGAGGCTTTAACTTCCACCGTTCCTTTCATGAACACAGAGCCTTACAGCCAATTTAACATTTTGAAAAAATGTAGCTGCAAGCTAATGCCGGAAACATAAAAGTTAATTTTAATGCAGCGTTCACTCACAAAAAGCAATGCAAATGCGACCAGATAATCACTTCTTGTTTGATGAGATAGTTTGAGAGAAACATTTTGCACTTCTCTAAAATAATTCTTGAGCTTCTTTAACATCTGCTGGAGAGAATAGTTATGGCCTTACTTCAATGTTCCATCAAATGGCTGGATTTAAATGCTGTGGATTTACCCAAAGGAAAATAATAGACTATTTACCCTAAGAAATTTAATAGACCATCTAGTTATAACGTTCTAACTGCTCCCTTTTAAATCTGCCAAGTGCACTGTCAGGTTATGTTATCTTATGCCAAGAGGCTGCATTGCGAATCATTGTGATGCTTTGATTTTTTACACCAGATCTGTAAGATTTATTGAGTTATAAAAGGCCAACGTCCAGAATTATAATTCAAGAACATGATTTGGAAAGCAGCATGTTAGCAGCCTATGCCAGATGTGGTCAGAAAAAGAGATGGAAAACAAATAAAAATTTCTGCGTGTTCACAACATCTCCTTTTCAAGCTTTTTCTACCATTCTGCAATAGTCAGGGCCAGCTGCTGATAATATATTCACCCTTCAGATGTAACACGATGAAGTGGATTTGCTTTATGTGAGCACATGGCCTACAGTGTAAACACTGCCTGATACTGGAGTTAAGAGCTGTGTTGCTTCTGGAGTGAAGGAAAGACTTGCATGTATAGTGGGGCTTCCACAGCTCCAAGCTACTGCAAAGCACTTTAAGGATTTCCAGCAACTGCACAAGTCCCACACAGTCACTGAAAAGCATTAAATGCAAATGCCGGAAATTTGAAAAATCAAAAAACACTGGAAACACTCAGCAGGTCAGACAGCTTCTGTGGAAGGATTAAACTATGCTTGTTCCTACCCTTTTTCCATTTCCGGCAATAGGCCACTTACCTGAAACATTAACATAATCCCTCCACAGATGCTGCATGATCTGCTGAGTGTCTCTGGCATTTTTCTTTTAACTATAACATTCACTCTTCATTGCACCATTGGCCTCAAGACTCTAGAGTCAGACTTAATTCCATGACTTTCAGACTCAGGGACTTAAAATGATCACAATGAAGGTAATACCATGTAAGAGAACTAGAGCTGCTAAATCTTACTTCTAACACCTCTCAGTTATTTCAAACTTGGACGTCCATTCTTATGCACATGGATTGAACTTTAGAAGAAGAAAAAGGCTTTGCTTTGGCTTTTAAACTTATAAAACCAAAAGCAGACACGTTTTAATTTAGACATATGTCACTGAGTCTGGGAGAATCATTTCAAAACACTGCATGGAAACGTGCCCTTCTGCCCATTGAGTCTATACAAATCATCGAGCACTCATTTACATTGAATACATACAGCACACTATGAAGTAGAAAAAGTTCCAAAGTTTTCTCCCACTCCTTACCTCGTGATCTCGAGGCCTTTTGCAAGACCCTGACACCACTATGGCTAACCTCAGCTCCAGCAACACATTAATCCCAATTAATTCTCCACACATTCCCATCAACTCCCCCCCCCCCTCCCCCCCAGATTCTATCATTCACCTAGTGTCTTCATTGTGATCGGATTAAAACACAGAGATCCTTGCCAAACAATGCAGTGAGAATGCCTCACCAGCCACACATAGAGTAGCAGTCATCTTCTCACAATCCACCCTGTCTGGGCAATAAATCCTATCTTTGCCATTTTGTCATCTAATCCAGACATTTTAGAAAATGCTCTGAAATTAACTGCAAATGCAAGTTAAATAAAAATGGCTGAGCCTACATCAAGTGGACTAACATGTTCCAACCAAAGGAAACAAACTGTCAGTTAATTATATCTTTAAAATAATATTTGTTAATTGAGGGAGGAAATATCAATTCCACCTGATCTAGCAGTGAGTTAAAGATGTGGCTGGGCAAAAGAAGTACTTACGGAAAAGAATATTGTGGAGCACTCAAGAATGGGCTATAAAACAGCTCAAAGGATCTGAGCTGTTTTTAATCTTTGTGCATAGCTCACACATGCATGAGTCGTCATATTTTGGCAACATTTACGAAGGTTCAAGGTCCTGTGCATGTTCTCGATGTACTGGAGCAGTTCCCGATCCAGGTAAGCCCCAGTCTACTGCAGGGACTCCTCTAGGGGGCGACGGAAGAGGCCCTGCAGCAGCCTGGGGCTCACCTGGATTGGGAGCTGCTCCAGTACATCGAGCACGTGAACTAGACCTTGGACCTTTGTAAATGCTGCCAAAATATGGTGACTTGTGTATGTGTGAGCTATGCACAAAGAATTTCTATGTACAGTGCATTCGTGACAATAAAGAACCATTTAACCATTTGGGTGGCATGGTAGAGCAGTGGTAGACTTGCTGCCTTACAGCACTTACAGCACCGAATACCCAGGTTCGATCCCGACCACAGGTGCTATCTGTATGGATTTTTTACATTCTCCCTGTGACCGCGTGTGTTTTCTCTGAGATCTTCTGTTTCCTCCCACATTCCAAAGACGTACAGGTTTGTAGGTAAATTGGCTTGGTTTAAATGTAAAATTGTCCCTAGTGTGTGTAGGATAGTGTTAATGTGCGGGGATCGCTGGTCAGTGCGGACTCGGTAGGCCAAAGGGCCTGTTTCTGCGCGGTATCTCTAAACTAAACTAAACTAAACATTGAAAGAACCTAAAGTTCGGGAACAAAGAAGAGGGATTATGGGGTGGCTTCAGTTCTAAGATTAAAAAATAATGACAACAATGAAATTGAAAACTGGTGGAAGGGTTATCAATCCATAAATCAAGTTCTACACCCAGTGATGCTAAAAGTGTTGCAAGTTTTAATGAGAGCCCAGGTCTTCCAATAGGTTGATGTGTGATCCCAAGAAGGATCAGCACAACTTGAATGCACTGCTGACGAGTTGAGAACCAGGAAAAACATCCATGGATAATAGGGAGTGGTGACCAGGAAGAATATCCCAGTCAGGGAGCTCGCTGGGAATATCTACCATGTAAGAAATCTTAAAAACTTTAACAATATTCATCGCTTTAATGACTGCTCACAGATCTTGAAAAGCAAAATACTGCAGATGCTGGAAATCTGAAATAACAAAAAATGCTAGAAATACACAGCAGTTCGGGTAGCAGGTGTGGAGAGAGAGAATCAGAGTTAACACTTCATATTGATGGCCTTTCGTCGGAACTGAACAGTTCTGATACAAATTGGAAGCTGATTATCAGAAATTGTTGAATTCAAAGTTAAATCCTGGAGGCCATCACATCTCCAGTCGGAAGATGGGATGTCATCCCTGTAGCTCCATTTGGGGTTTAATGGAGCAGTATAATAGGCTAAGGTCAAATAGATCAGTGTGGGAGTGGGATGGTAATTTTGTGTGACAGCCTACTGAAAGCCCAAGGACACCTCTCTGGCCAGAACAGTGATCTTCCATTCTGCATCTGGTATCTCCAATATAGACAAGACAACTTTTTATCTCGTGCTTCAACTTGTTGACTCCATTGAGACCCTCTGAACTCCCTGGCATTCTTGGATCTTCCTCTCATCCCACTAAACTCTTCCCATTGCTTCCCTGATCCGTCAAAGCAAATGATACATTGATCAGGATGTTGGCTCCAAAGTCAACCATGATATACCCGCCCTACCCCCAGAATGCAGCATCCATATCCTGATCTAACCACCATACCTGCCATCCAGCTTCTCAAACACACGCACATGCATACACACACATACACACACACAAACACACACACACACACACACACACACACACACACACACACACACACACACACACACACACACACACACACACACACACACACACACACACACACACACACACACACACACACACACACACACACACACACACATACAGATGTCCTGCCCCATATTTATTTACCAATGTCCATCACATAACCCCCTCTCCAGCCACATAGCTTATTTCTGATCCTAGGAACAGGCTGAAGTGCTCTCCTACACCAGTCTGTTCCGAACCCCACCTCGTCTCCCACCCACCCAACCAACCCAAACCCCCCCCCCGCCACCCCCTCCCTTCCCCACATTCCCCCTGACAAAGCCCAACTCTAGTCCTCGGTAGCACATCTGGATCATGAGAAGGTTCAAAGCCCCCAAGGCTTCAGGTATTACTGAGGTTCACAGCCATGAGTTTATGCTTGAAATAGAGATTTTGCGGCTTTTGTGTCAACCCATTTAGACACACTGGAAGTTCTAGGCTTCCCTGTTTAACCGTACGCATCAAGAGTTGCCCAGTGTGATCTATGACAGGCTGGACACCATGTGGGACCATGGCCTCGAAGGGAATTAATGCGCAGGGTATAATAGGAGAAATTAAAATAAGAGAAAAGTTCTTAATAAGGACACTTGGATGTGCATGAGATTGTGCTGCTTTTGATTTATCCCTCCATTTACTTTTCTTTCCTTCGCATGGCTCATTGCAGTTATTGTAGATGAGTCAGCTGTGATGGGATTTTGTGAGAACAGCATGCACAACTATTACGAACCAAATGCATCATTTTATTAATTGCATAAAAAAATACAGGCGATGGAAATCCAAAAGAAAACTCAGCTGATCATCGGGCACTCATGTGGTGAGCAACAGAGTCAATGTTTCTGGTGAAGGATCCTTCATCAAGCATGTTTGACTTCTCAAATTTCTAATTCTGATGAAGGGTCATCGGCATGAAACAGCATAGAAACATAGAAAATAGGTGCAGGAGTAGGCCATTCAGCCCTTCAAGCCAGCACTATCATTCAATACGATCATGGCTGATCATCCTAAATCGATACCACATTCCTGCATTCTCCCCATATCGATTTATTCACAATATGCTGGAGTAACTCAGCAGGTCAGGCAGCATCTCGGGAGAGAAGGAATGGGTGAAGTTTCGGGTCGAGACCCTTCTTCAGACTGATGTCAGGGGGCGGGACAAAGGAAGGATATAGGTGGAGACAGGAAGATAGAGGGAGATCTGGGAAGGGGGAGGGGAAGGGAGGAACAGGGGGACTATCTAAAGTTGGAGAAGTCGACATTCATACCACTGGGCTGCAAACTGCCCAGGCGAAATATGAGGTGCTGTTCCTCCAATTTCCGGTGGGCCTCACTATGGCACTGGAGGAGGCCCATGGCAGAAAGGTCAGACTGGGAATGGGAGGGGGAGTTGAAGTGCTCGGCCACCAGGAGATCAGTTTTGTTAATGCGGACCGAGCGCAGGTGTTCAGCGAAGCGATCGCCGAGCCTGCGCTTGGTTTCGCCGATGTAAATGAGTTGACATCTAGAGCAGCGGATGCAATAGATGAGGTTGGAGGAGGTGCAGGTGAACCTTTGTCTCACCTGGAAAAACTGTTTGGGTCCTTGGATGGAGTTGAGGGGGGAGGTAAAGGGACAGGTGTTGCATCTCGTGCGGTTGCAGGGGAAAGTGCCCGGGGTTGGGGTGGTTTGGGTAGGAAGGGACGAGTGGACCAGGGAGTTACGGAGGGAACGGTCTCTGCGGAACGCAGAGAGGGAAGGGGATGGGAAGATATGGCCAGTGGTGGGGTCCCGTTGTAGGTGACGGAAATGTTGGTGGATGATATGTTGGATCCGCTGGCTGGTGGGGTGGAAGGTGAGAACGAGGGGAATTCTGTCCTTGTTGCGAGTGGGGGGAGGGGGAGCAAGAGCGGAGCTGCGAGACGTAGAGGAGACCCTAGTGAGAGCCTCATCTATAATGGAGGAGGGGAAGCCCCGTTTCCTGAAGAACGAGGACATCTCGGAAGCCCTAGTGTGAAACACCTCATCCCGGGCGCAGATGCAGCGTAGACGGAAGAATTGGGAGTAGGGGATAGACTTTTTGCAGGGGACCGGGTGGGAAGAAGTGTAGTCCAGATAGCTGTGCGAGTCAGTGGGTTTATAGTAAATGTCCGTCACTAGTCTGTCTCCTGTGATGATCTCCCCATATCCCTTGATTCCATTAGCCCTAAGAGTTATATCTAACTCTCTCTTGAATACATCCAGTGAATTGGCCTCCACCGCCTTCTGTGGCAGACAATTCTACAGATTCACAACTCTCTGGCTGAAAATGTTTTTCCTCATCTCAGTTCTAAATGGCCTACCCCTTATTCTTAAACTGTGACACCTGTTTCTGGATCTCCTCTTATCCTTCTAAATTCCAGTGAATATAAGCCCAGTGGATCCATTCTTTCATCATATGTTAGTCCCGCCATCCCAGGCATTAAGCTGGGATGGAAACTTTGCTTCCCCCTCCACAGAGGCGGTCCGACCTGTTGTGTTCTTCCAGTCTTTGCAACTGTTCTTTAGTGGGGCGACGGTGAGATACAGTAATGGGAAAGAGTGTTAGATCTGAGGGTTGCAGAAAATAAATTTACAAATCTTAACAGATGATCGAGCAGCTGAAATAAGTCTACAGAGCTTTGGTTTTCTCAAGAGGGGAAATTAATTCAAAACAAGGAGCTGACAGTACAAATCCATAACTCACAGGCAAGGTCTCCACTGGGCACCAGACTTTGAGGAGGTTGCTGTGCCCGAGGAGAGCGTACAGAGATATGCATTGGGAAGTCATCAGGGAGGCACAACTTTCTCTATATGTAGAGATTGGAGAAGCTCTGCCACTGACAATAAAGTTTTAAAAAAACCACAGAAGAGGTTCAGGGGACACTTGAAAAGGAACAAAAGCAAAAACAATACCCAACAACGTCAAAAGAAGGAGATTATCAAGGAGTTATCCCTTGCTGCTTGATTGACCACTGTGCTTCCTTCAGTACAACTGTATCTAACATTTAAATAACATTTAATTGACTGCAGCTTTTGGGATGTTCTTGTTCATGAAATGTGCTGAGTACCTTCACAATCTTTCATTGTATAACAAAAATGATTGGAGCTGTGCAGAATGATATGCTGTGTGTATGATTATCTTAGCCGTAGCTGTCAAAGCCTATTATGCAGAGCCTTCAGATTTTGCCCTCACTGTGACATGCTCATGTAAATGTTCTGAGTCAGTACAGCGGGGAATACTGAAAATGAGTTACTCCAGTATTTTAGAAACATAGAAACAGAAAATAGGTGCAGGAGTAGGCTATTCGACCCAGCAACGCCATTCAATATGATCGTGGCTGATCATCCAAAATCAGTACCCTGTTCCTGCTTTTTCCCCATATCCTTTGATTCCTTTAGCCCGAAGAGCTATATCTAACTCTCTCTTGGAAACATCCAGTGAATTGGCCTCCACTGCTTTCTATGGCAGAGAATTCCACAGATTCACAACTCTCTGGGTGAACCTATCTTCGGTTTAAACCAGTTCCTTCCTACACATTTCGTCTGTCCCACTATGAATGTTTATTGTTGGGTGCCAGGGTCAGATGAAGTCTCAACTTTTGCTGCAAGATTTGTTTTCTATTTTCTTGGGGCATCTGAGCATTGGTAGCCTAGTCAACATTTATTACCCATCTCCATTTGCCCTTCAGAAGGTGGTGGTGAGCTGCCTTCTTGAAACTCTGCAGACAATCACTGCAGTTTCAGGCTTTTGGCCCGGTGTGAAGTTACTACATGTTGTTTCATTATCTTTTTAAAAAAATGGTTGAAGCTGCTTAAAATGGTCTGCTGGAACTCAGTACCTAATGATACACACAGAGGACGGTGGGTGTATGGAACCAGCTGCCGGAGGAGATAGTTGAGGTAGGTAGTATCGTAATGTTTAAGAAACATTTGGACAGGTACATGGATAGGACAGGTTTAGAGGGATATGGGCCAAACGCAGGCAGGTGGGACTAGTTTAGATGGGACATGTTGGTCAGTAGTGGCAAGTTGAGCCGAAGGGGCTGTTTCCACACTGTGTGACTCTATGACTCTATACACAGCAGTGTTTCAAAAAGGAAAATACCTACACCCTCTCAGCGGTAATTAGAGATGGCCAACACTCTCTAGAGTATGCCACCAATGCTCAGAACCTAGTGCTGGTGTAGAACAGAGGCATATTTCCAAGTCAGACTAATGCAGTGTTTGGAACACAGCTTATTATTTTGGGTAGTCACCTTACAGGTTTCTCAGGTGTTGTCAAAGAAATTGGGGTAAATTGCTCCAGTGAATTTTGTACATGACTGACAATACAATACACTACAAACTACAACTAAACTGAACTACGAACTGCCTGGGTTGCACCAGGGACTTTGGGCTTTCTTTGGTTTTTGCACTATATTGTATTTTGTTATTTATTAAACATCTTTTATTGTTTGCTTGTTGTGTTGTCGATTGAGTACTGCGTTTAAAAACCCACTGTGCTGCTGCAGCCAGTAAGAATTTCATTGTTCCGTTTCAGGGCGTAGGATGATAAAAACACTCTCGACTATAGTGGTGTTCTGGTAATGGAAGGAGTGAATGTTTTAGCTGCTGCTTGAAATAGCATTCAAGTGGGTTGCTTTGCCTTGGATAATGCAAAGTTGCTTGAGTTAAAACGACTTTGTTGCTCCCGTGCCAAGTTTTGATTTAAATCAGCACACTATTACCACGGACCCTATTCATCAAGCTTAAGTGTGCCAAGAGGATCAGGGAGTTGTTAACAACTGAGACTCCTATCCTCAGTCAGTAGCAAGGACGACACTCGACAGTAACAACAGTGCATTGTGTTCAGCCCCACAGCTCAGTTCTACTGCCTTGAGTTGAATGCAACCTTGTGATGAGGGAATATAGGTTTCTAAGAAGGAGAGCTATTGAAGCATTGAATGAAACTTTCTCTGCAAGGCAGGGTGCGATGGATGACGTTCCTCAAGTACCTGCATTAGGTCCTTCACTTTAAAAAAAAAGCTGTGTATGGATGAGTTTCATGTCCAAATTTGTTTGTTGGTTAATTGGCTTCAGATCAGTGGGGAATGTGGAGGAGCTGCTGTGGTGGATGTTTATGTCAATTTTTATGTAGTTGTGTGTCTTGTTGCTTTTTTTGTTTTGTTATGACTGTATGGCAAACCAAATTCCTCATATGTTGCAAAGCATACTTGGATAATAAATTACGATTGTGATTACGATTATGATTATGAAATCTGCACAAAGAAATGAATTGAGTGGTGCAGTAAGTTGCATTAATTGGAAAAGGAAGTTTCAAAGACTATAGAATGGGGCGGCACATTGGACCAGAGGTAGAGCTGCTGCCTTACTGTGCCAGAGACCCTGGTCCGATCCTGACTATGGGTGCTGTCTGCATGGAATTTGTACTTTCTCACTGTGACTGCATGGGTTTCTCCAGGTGCTCTGGTTTCCTCCCACACTCCAAAAACATGCAGGTTTGTAAGTTAATTGGCTTTAGAAAAAATTATAAATTGTCCCTCGTGTGCAGGATAGTGTTTGTGTACAGGGTGATCACTGGTCGGCGCGGACCCGGTTGGCTGAATGGCCTGTTTCCGCGCTGTATCTCCAAAGGCTAAAGCCTAAAGTAAAGAAAGATTAATTGAGTGGGTAGATGGAGTAAAATATGGAAAATCATGAACCCATTCACTTTGGATATGAGAATATTCACTTTGAATAGTAAGAGACGTAAAGCAGTGGGAAAACAAATCAATCTAGCCCAGGTGCAACAAATAACAAAGGTTCATGGACCATTAGACACTTCGTGCAAGAGGTTGGAATTCCTTGCCAGGGAATCTGGAAGCTGCTCCCGGAAAAACTGTGATGCTGAGACACTTGCTATTAACGAGACCAAAAATGATAGATTTATTTTTCCTTATGGGTTGGGAAAGGAATTAGAACACAACTAGATGAATGGAATTGGCTGAGAGAGACTGAGTTGAATGGTGGAACATGCTAAAGTGACTGAGTGTCCAGCTGCTGTTCTTATGTCGTGGCATCTCCAACTCCCTTCCCTTAGCTTGCAAACATAATTCTGTTTTACATTCCTCAAACAAATCTATTGACAACCAGGAGAAAAGTGAAAACCTGCCAGATGTTTAAAAATATATATTAACGTGTGACTGAAATGTATATTAGCTGGGATTGACAGAATGTTGTGAATGTCATGGAATAAAAGCAAATGGCGATTTCATGAACCTGGTGGACAAGTTAACTGTAATTGTATAATTGTACTGAATAACTAGTTTAGGTGGAGGTAACCTTACCGATAAGGCCCTGCAGATTAACGTTTCAAATATCAAAATGCAATACGTATTGCAAAATTCTGCATTGTGGAAGATATGTTATTATGCTTGTAACAAAATAAATTGAAAACGATATTAAATATAATTTTTCTTCAGACTTAATGCAAGTACTACATTTTTACAACTGCTTTTAATATTTAATGTTAAATAAAATATTATAACAATTCTCCATCAAGGATAGATCGGCCCTTTATTCTGAATGTAAGGGCTTAGGCCTTTCTTGCGTCTACAATGCTTGCTTGGCAAGTGCATCTTTAAACTGCAGCTCCCTCAGTGAATATGGCTTCAGCCTATTCTACACAGCACACAGCCTTCCAGGTATAGATGGCATCACATGGTGGAGCACAGTTAAGCCCAAAGAAATGCTTTGACAAACTGGCTAAATCAGCCATCAGAACTGAAAAGACACAAAGTGCTGGAGTAACTCAGCAGGTCAGTCAGCATCTCTGGAGAACTTAGATAGGCGACATTTTGGGCCGAGACCTGAACCGGTCCGGATCCGAAACGTCACCTTTCCATATTCTCCAGAGATGCTGTCCAACCCTCTGAGTCACCACTCTGTGTCCTTTTGTGTAAGCCAGCATCTGCTCTTCCTTGTTTCTACGTCAAAGCTGTAAAGTGCCGTGAAGACACAACAAACTGCTTGGTTCTGAAAGTCATTGATTCAAAAACAATAAAACCTGTTAAGAATTAATCAAATTAATAAAACAATTAAACCTCCTAAAAAATTAAAGCACTTCAAATGATTTTAAATCAATGTTGACTCAACTCATTCAATGAGTTGTTAATTATGCAGGGGTTATCCTTCCCCCGAGGAGCTATACGTTTCCATTGATTTGAGTGGAGTTGCTGAATCTGTTGCATGGGTTCACTGAGCAGATTCCCCGGTGTGACTGGTGAGGAATTGCAGGAAGCTGGGGCTCTGCCATTTGGGAATGTAGATCAAGGGACTACAGGAAGATTGGAGTTTAATATCTTCCAGAATATTCATGACTTCTAGTTTTGTGCACAGAAGTCTCGAGACTGCAGACATTTACAGAGGGAAACTCTGGCCGTCCCACGTGATATTTGTCAGGAACATCCAATGTTGAATCAACAAAGGGCGGAATCTGGCAAAATATTGAAAAGGTAGATTCCCTGATCAGCACTTTTGATGGAAGGCTATCTGTTTGTGGGATTGCTCCAATGGATTGTGCATCAGCATGGTGGCATAGCGGGTGAGTTGCTGCCTTACAGTGCCAGAGACTCGGTTTCAATCCTGCTTACGGGTGCTGTCTGTACGGAGTTTGTACGTTCTCCCTGTGACCACGTGGCTTTTCCCCGGATGCTCCGGTTTCCTCCCACTTTCCAAAAATGTCCAGGCTTCAGTAAAAAATTGTAAATTGGCCCCAGTGTGTAGGATAGTGTGCGGGGATCGATGGTCGGCAGGGACTCGGTGGGCCGAAGGGCCTGTTTCTGTGCTGTGTCTCTAAACTAAACTAAACTAAACTAATGTGATGCTCGTGATCTTCTGGTAATTTAAGTTAAGGAAAAGGTGTCCAGGACGTCCTGTGTTGTTTTAGAGTCATAATGTTATACTCCTATTTTTGCCTATCTACACTAATCCCATTTACCCGCATTAAGACCATGAATACTCCTATCCATTGCCTTAACTTGCTTTATTGGGTCAATCAGAAAGATTGCATGGCAGCATCAGTAATTTCTGATCTTTTTCCCCTTAAGGCTGTGTTAAAGTAATCTTTATTTAGTGTCTCTTGACCCTGCCATTTATAGTTTATTTTATTGCTGCCCAATCAATCCAGCCTTCTGTGACTGTAGCTTCCAGACACACTGTCCTTTAAACCTACAATGATACAAGGTGTTTGGTAAGTTCATTTATGGAGTACAGTACACAATTTTGGTCTCCTTACTGAAAAACGTACACTCGTCCCAGTGGGCGTGCTGGAAAGATTCACCAGAATGGTTTCTGAGATAGGATATCTATTAGACTGAGTGGCCAAGAACCCTTCTCTCAAGTTTAGAAGAACAAGAGGTGACCTCACTGAAAGGTATGAAACGGCTGGAGGCTCCAATGGGTCGACGTAGCATAAGAAAATAACTGCAGATGCTGGTACAAATCGATTTATTCACAAAATGCTGGAGTAACTCAGCAGGTCAGGCAGCATCTCGGGAGAGAAGGAATGGGTGACGTTTCGGGTCGAGACCCTTCTTCTGAAGAAGGGTCTCGACCCGAAACGTCACCCATTCCTTCTCTCCCGAGATGCTGCCTAACCTGCTGAGTTACTCCAGCATTTTGTGAATAGGTCGACGTAGCATGTTCTCTTCCCTCGCCTGCGCTAAAACTATTATTTTATTGAATATTTACATTTTGGTGCGCAAAAGAATATGGGTGCCTGAAATGGTAGCTTAACTAATTGAAGCAAAGTCCTTGATCTTGGGGGCTTGCAGTTTAACCTGCAGCAATTCCACTGTAAATTAACATCCCACAAACTCTTCATTTTTTGGGGTCTTGCTCTTATTTGAGTTGAGGATTCTTCAGTTTAAAATATTGATTGATAATCATTATTTCTGCAGAGCATCTTGGAATGTGCGATACATCAAATAATCTAAATAATCAGCTCTTTCAGTCTGAAAGAGTAAGAATTTATGTTGACCAAAAATTTTGGCAATGGCATCGTTGACTCGAAAGGTTAAATTCAGCGTAAAGCTGTTTCTGCCCTGTCCTGAAAGTTCACCTTGATCCTGAATTAAGTACCTGCTCCATTAGGTCATATTTTCATTTCCGAAAGCAGCTATTCCTGAACCAATTAGTGAATTGAGTAAATTAATTTGAAATTGTAAGCATTTCTAAGTCCTGTTCACACCCAATAGTGCCCAGATTGCCTGTGGTTAACTCACGAAGAACACAACAGAGTGAAACATTCAACGTTCTGTTCTCGGCTGCATTTTACCCTGGCTTACAAAACCTACCCCAACACCACCATTCTCCCTCCCCAAAGCCCCTCTTTCTGAACCCCCATTAGTGCAGCCTTTCCTCTGACAATAGCCTTGTGCTGTAGTCCACCAAATCTGGTTAGCTCATGTTAGAAGGTACAATGCACTTCACCTTTAATTTGTACTGAAGCTGGGTCACAAGCAAGATTCGCAGACCTGTGGATTACCAACCTTCTCCTCAGAGCTTATACTCTGCAGATTAAGTGGGCAAAGTACAGTCAAGGTGAAGCTTACGATGAATTCTTTGTAGGCATTTTGCCCTGGCTTACACTTCCGGGCCATATGTTCACCAACAAAAGTCAGAAATTTAATTTGACAAAGCTCTCTAGAGTTCATTACTTCACAACACAGATGTCATTTTGGGTCCACTCCAATCTAAAATTGACTGATGTGAGATAAAGGTGCACAGCTGCACTGTTAAGAGCTATGAGTAAACCTCGGCTTAGTTGCTATTTAAAAAAATTAGTATTCCAGTCACAGATTGCTGTATGACACCAGCATCTTTTGGTGATTTGAATAAAGAGATTAGTATATCTAATTCACGTGCAACTTTATTTTTTATCGATTCATTTTAATGAGAACAGGATGTGCACTGTGATTACTATGTGTAGAATGGAACTTGGAGCACAGGAGGATGAGGGGTGATCTTCTAGAGGTGTACAAAATCATGAGGAATAGATCGGGTAGATGCACAGAGTCTCTTGCCCAGAGTAGGGAAATTGAGGACCAGAGGACATAGGTTCACGGTGAAGGGGAAAAGATTTAATAGGAATTTGCGGGGTAACTTTTTCACACAAAGGGTGGTGAGTGTATGGAACAAGCTGCCAGAGGAGGTAGTTGAGGCTGGGACTATCCCAACGTTTAAGAAACGGTTCGATGGATACATGGATAGGACAGGTTTGGAGAGATATGGGCCAAACGCAAGCAGGTGGGACTAGTGTAGCTGGGACATGTTGGCTGGTGTGGGCAAGTTGGGCCGAAGGGCCTGTTTCCACACTGTATCACCCTATGACTCTGACATAACTGCAGATGCTGGTTTCAATCAAAGATAGACACAAAAAACTGGAGTAACTCAACGGGTCAGACAGCACCTTTGGAGAAAAGGAATAAGTGCATTTGGGTCGAGACCCTTCTTCAGACTGAGAGTCAAGGGAAAGGCCCCTTCTCTCTGAACACCCACCACCCCCCCACAGGACCTCGCCTCAACCTCTGTCTACTCGCCTATCCCCCCTCTGACCCTAACCCCCAGCCTTCTTGTGTCTTCACCACCCCCCTGACCTCCTCCTTTCCGATACGGAATGGTCTGTCCTGAACAGAGGCCTCACCATCGTTCCCCTCTGCCCCCAACTCAACGAGTTCCAGGTCCGCCACGACATGGAACTTTTCTTCTGTTGCCTCCGCCTCTGTGCCTTTTTCTATGGGAAGGAGTCCTCACCATCCCCTTCTCCCATTTACACTGGTTCCCCCTCCTCTTGGACATCCCCAGACAGCCTTCTACCCTCTTTAGACCTCTTAATTTCTAACTGCCGGCGTGACATAATTTTTCACTTTCTCCTGACTCTCAGTCTGTTGAAGGGTCTCGACCCAAAATGTCACCTATTCTTTTTCTCCAGAGATGCTGTCGGACCTGCTGAGTTACTCCAGCTTTTTGTGTCTATCTTTGTGCACTGTGATTAAATGTGTTGAGCAGGGGATACAGCTACAAGCCCCTCGGCCCTGTGAGCCTATTCCATTGCACAAAACAAAAGGCTGGAGGAGCTCAGGGGGCCAGGGGGCATCTGTGGAGGAAATGGACAGACAACGTTTTGGGTCGGGACCTTTCTTCAGACTGGTAGAAGTAAAGGGAGAAATCTGGAAAAGAGAAAGGAGGGTGAAACAAAGCTTGGCAAATGATAGGAAAGAACTGCAGATGCTGGTTTAAACTGAAAATAGACACAAAAAGCTGGAGTAACTCAGCGGGTCAGGCAGCAGGCTAAAGAAGGGTCTCTACCTGAAACGTCACCCATTCCTTTTCACCAGAGATGCTGCCTGACTCGCTGAGTTACTCCAGCTTTTTGTGCCTAACCAGGCAAGTGATAGGTGGATACGGGTGATTTACAGATGGGGGGAGTGGAGTAAGTGGCAAAGACTGGGGATGAAAAGACGAAAGGGTATCAGATAAGGCAAGAGGAACAGTGGAATTTAATGCCTGAGAGAGGGATATGGGTGGAAGAGGACAGCGGGGGAAGAGAAAACCAGCAGATGCAGGTTTACATCAAAGATAGACACAAAATGCTGGAGTAACTCAGCGGAACAGGCAGCATCTCTGGATAGAAGGAAGGGGTGATGTTTCAGGCTGAGAAGTCGGTCTGAAGAAGGGTCTCGACCCAAAGCGTCACCCATCCCTTCTATCCAGAAATGCTGCCTGTTCCGCTCAGTTACTCCCAACATTTCATGTTTATCTTCCAGTTTGCACGTGACCTCACAGTCGCAATGGAATTCTGCAAATTCACTCTACAGCTCCTTTCTTTTCCCTGCTCCCCCACCCCCAGGTGAACACACTTTCTCCCATCATCTCCCACCACCCCTGTCACCCTGCTCCTTTCCCATCCTCCGTACACTCATCCTCATCCTTGTCTCTTACTTCACTTTTATCTGCACTCTCTCCCCTCTACCCTGCCCCCTTCCACCCACGTACCTCCCTCTTGCTTTACATTTCACTTTCCCTCGTTTCATTATCTGACAACCCTCCGTCTCCTTTTCGCCTCCAACCTTTGTCACTTACTCCACCCATTTGCCAATCACCCCCTCATCTGTATCCACCTATCACTTGCCAGACGTCGCCCCATCCCACCTCTCTGTACCAGTTTTCTCCTCCCTCCTACTCCATCATTCTAGCATTCAAGAGGGAGCTAGATAGAGCTCTTAAGGATAGCGGAGTCAGGGGGTATGGGGAGAAGGCAGGAACGGGGTACTGATTGAAAATGATCAGCCATGATCACATTGAATGGCGGTGCTGGCTCGAAGGGCCGAATGGCCTCCTCCTGCACCTATTGTCTATTGTCTATCAGTCAGAAGAAGGATCCTGACCCAAAACCTCGCCTGTCCATTCCCTTCACAAATACTGCCTGACCCATTGAGTCCCTCCAGCACGTTGATGTTTGTGTGCCATCCCTGCATCTGTGTTGCTGAGTCTACTCCATTGTTCATTTAGATCAATTCAACAGCGACTCAATTTCATTCACCTACCTTTGGTCAATGTTCCCCAGTGTTGAAATTCTCAGTGTTGAAATTCCAAATTGTTGCTGCAGTCGCAATTTTCAGTGAAGAGAGAGTTAAAGATCTAGTGTGAAAAATAGTTTCCTGAATGTACCCCTATATAGGCGGCGGCCACTGTTCTCAGTTAAATGATCTCATCTCTCGGTCCGGATTGCTGCAGTAACGGGAAATGTTTCTCTGTGATCTGCCCTTCAGTTTCCTCCACTTAAACCGTCATCTCCTGTAAATAAGTTAACATGGAACGCAAAGTGTTCCTGGCACAGAGCTTTGATTCACAATAGATCAATGAGCAGTGATGCAGCGGTAACGTTGCTGTCTTACAGCACCTTGCAGCGCCAGAGACGGGCGCTACAGATGCTGTCTGTACGGAGTTTGTAAGTTCAGAGTTGTCAGAGTTTGTAAGTTCTTCCCGTGACCACGTGCGTTTTCCCCATGATCTTTAGTTTCCTCCCACACTCCAAAGACGTTTGTAGGTTAATCGGCTTGGGTTTGTATACTTCGTAGAAGTGTAAATTGTCCCTAGTGTGTGTAGGATAGTGTTAATGTGCGGGGATCACTGGTCAGCACGGACTCGGTGGGCCAAAGGGCCTGGATCTCTAAACTAAAATAGCATTTGCAGGGTATCCCTAGGTCTGTTTTCAGTATTATTTTTCAGGATCAGTCCCTCACCAACAAGGCCGTCATGTATTGACTCCACTTGTCCTCAGATTCCATCCTGCCCATCTAACTCCACTTCCAAATGATTCTCTTTTCTGCATTTCCAACATATGAGCCCATGACCAAATATACAGTCATAGAGCCGTATAGCATGGAAACATGCCCTTTGGCCCACCTAATCCATGCCTAACCGAGCTCATCTCATCCCATTTGCTTGTGCCAGAACCGTATTGTTCAAAACCATTCCTATCCGTGTACTTGTTCAAGTGTCATTAGGGTTGAAATGTCTAAGACTAGAGATCATAGTTTTAACATGACCGGTGGGAGCCTGGTACATGCTGCCAGGGTGGGCAGGGATAGGGGAGGTGGTGGAGGTAGATTGGATAATTGGCATTTAAAGGCCTTTTAGATGGGCACGTTGATATGCAGGTAATAGAGGCATATGAATCACATGCAGGCAAAATATTAGATTAGCATCATGTTGGGCACCGAAATTGTGCGCTGAAGGGTCTGTTCCTGTGCTGTACTATTCGATGTTCTGTGTTTTATGTTTGGCTTTTACATGAAGTTTCTGCTAAAAGTAAATATTTGTTCGTACCAGGCTGCCTATGACTATTGGCATTCAACTGAACAAGTGCTACCACATGTGGCTCTGACAGTTTAAGGTGGAACTGTATCCAGTTATATTTCTTCCTTTTCAAACAATATTTGCATTTTATTTAATGCATAATTATAGCCTCCAATATTCACTTCTTTTTGTGTGTGGCTACCCTTGAGTATGTGGATCTATCTTCACCAATAGTGTTTGCACCACCAATAATGGGGATTTATTTAAAATCTGCCTCATTGTTTTAAACGAGAACTGCATTTCACTCATAATGTAAGTACAGACACTCCCTGGCTTACATAAGTGTAACGTTCCACAGACCCTTGTGTAAGTCAGATGTTATGTAAGTCTGAAATGGAAGTGTTACTGCACATATGTCCATTTACTATTCGTCACGGAAACCATGTGGGAGCTGGACACAAAATGTTGGATCAACTCAGCAAGTCAGGCAGCACCTAAGGAGAAAATGGACAGGTGATGCTTCTAGTCGGGACACGTCCCCAGACTGGCTGAGTTGCTCCAGTATTTTGTCATCGAGTCATAGTATGGAAACAGGCCCTTCGGCCCAACTTGTCCATACCGGCCAATATGTCGCAGCTACACTCATCCCACCTGCCTGCGTTTGGTCCATATCACCTCCAAACTTGCCCTATCCATGTACCTGTCTAAATGTTTCTTAAACTTTGGGATAGTCCCAGCCTCAACTAACTCCTCTGGCAGCTTGTTCCATACACCCACCACCCTTTGTGTGAAAATGTTACCCCTTAGATTCCTATTAAATCTTTTCCCTTTCACCTTGAACCTATGTCCTCTGGTCCTCGATTCCCCTACTCTGGGCAAGACATTCTGTGCATCTACCCAATTTATTCCTCTAATGATTTTATACACCTCTATAAGATCACCGCTAATCCTCCTGCACTCTAAGGAATAGAGCCCCAGCCTACTCAACCTCTCACTATACCTGAAGCTCAGACCCTCGAGTCCCGGTAACATCCTCGTAAACCTCTGTGCCCTTTAAAGCTTGACAATATCTTTCCTTTTAACACGATGCCTAGAACTGAACACAATACTCTAAATGCAAACTCGCCAATGTCTTTTTGTGTCTATCTTTGGTATAAACCACCATCTGCAGTTCTTTGTTATTACATTTTTACCATGTGGCAGACCACATGGAGACCACATGGGAACTCCCACATAGAGATCATGAGGGGGCTCCAATGTGTAGGCCACGTGGGAACTCTGACACGAAGACCACATGGGCACTCCGACATGGAGACTATGTGGGAGCTCTGATGTAGAGGCCATGGGGGAGCTCCAACATGGAGACCACATAGGAGCATCCATGATAACAGCTGACTGGATTGCGGAAATGGCTGCATGCAACGGCAGTAGTGTACTGCTACTGAGACTACTGAGATGTGCAACTCAGAAATAAATCAGTGGCTCAAAGAATTGCCTATGTAAGTGCTGGTTTATGTAAGTCGCCTGTCACGTAAGTCGGAGAGTGCCTGTACTATATCTGTCAGTTGTGTAAAGGCTTTATAATACATACTGATCATCCCAAACATGGATTTAAATATTGCAAAATTGTAATGAAACGAATTTTGTTCAGACACAATTGTAAGTCTTTTAAAAAAATATTTCGGAGTCTGATATCTTCCTTCTGTTTTTGAAGATGAATTGAAGCTGCTATGGTCAAAATATTCCCAGACAGGTGTTGAGCTGGGGAAACGCGTACAGCCTTGTTCAGAGGGTGATGGGTGCATGGTTTACTCAGAGGGTGGTGGTGTATAGATTCACTCGGAGGGTGGTGTGTGCATGGCACAAGCTGCCCAAAGAAGTAGCTGAGGCAGGTACTATAATAGCATTTAAAAGACACTGGACAGGTGCATGGGTTGGAAAGGTTTGGTGGGATACGGGCCAAATGTGAACAAATGAGACCATCATAGATGGGGGATCTTGGTCAGCATGGATGAATTGGGCAGAAGTGCCTGTTTCTGTGCTGTGTGACACTAAGACTCTAGATTTCTCACACCAATGTTCAATAGTTTCATGTCATATGAGAACACAATTAAAACAATGGTTCAGGCAAGTGCATAAAAAACTGACCAATCAATTTCAATAGACTAGTAAATTGAAGCATAAATTCAAAACAATTTTATTTTTCTAAGTGATTTATTAACAGCTAGCACATTACGGAACAAATAGATCCCACAGTACTCTATGGATATCGAGGGATTTGAGCATTTGAAATGCTACGGAATGGGAATTCTGCCACCCAGTCAAGTTGCGGGAATGTGAACAATGACACTCAGTCAGAATGTGGATGTGGGAATAGAAACTGATATGTTCCTACAGGTTTAGGAATGGGAATTGGGTCCTTGGCCAAGGATGTGGGCAGGAGAACAGTGATATGTTCCCAGGAATGTGGGGAGGGGAATTATGACATCACCTGTGATGTGGGGATGGGAGCTGTGACAGTCAGAGGGGTTAGGGGAACAGGAATCGTGATGCTTTTTTCTGAGGCTGGAAACTGTACGTGAATGATTTAATTTGAGATTAGAATAGAAATAAAGACAGAGAGCATTGAGGCAGTGGGTGGTTGGAAGCGAGCAGAGAATGTTAACGCAGGTCCCAGATTGGAAATAAATGGAAAGAAAGAATGAAGACATAAGGAAATGCAAATTGTGGGATCTGGTGTAGAGCACAAAGTGCTGTAGTAACTTGGCGTGTGAAACAGCATCTGTGGAGGACATGGATAGGTGACATTTCGGGACATGGGATGGTTCTTCATATTGATTGTAGTGGGGGCAGATAGCTGGAAAAGAGGTAAATACAGGACGAAGCCTGGCAAAGCCTCAAAAAGAGTTGGAGGAGTCCTGCTCCCATCTCTTTTCCAGCTTTCTCCCGTTCTACAGTCCTTCTGTGGAAGTGTCCCAACCTGAAATGATGCCTAACCATATCCTCCAGAGACGCTGCCTGACTCACTATTCCAGCACCTTGTGCTCTACAAAATAATTACTTGGATCAATGGAACTTTGACCATGTCCTCAGGATGTCAAAATTGACTTAGAGCCAGCGCACATTTGAAATGTGTTTATTTTGTAAATAACTTTTTGGGCAACCTGTGGATTAGTTTAGTTTAATTTAGAGATACAGCGCAGAAACAGGCCCTTCGGTCCACCAAGTCCATGTCGACCAGCGATCCCCGTACACTTGCACTGTCCTACACACCAGGGACAATCTACAATTTTTACCAAAGCCAATTAACCTACAAACCTGTATATAGTTGGAGTGTGCGAGGAAACTGGAGCACCTGGAGAACACAGTCGCAGGGACAACATACAAACTCCGCATGGACAGCGCCTATAGTCAGGATCGAAGCTGGGTCTCTGGCACTGTAAGGCAGCAACTCTACCGCTGCGCCACTGTGCCGCCTTATATGCAGGGAAATTAATACCACTGTATTGTGTCAGCAAGGAAACTTTCGTTTTCACTTTGAAATTACTTTCTGCAAATGCTAGTCTGAATCATAACAGCTGGGGACACTGGCTGGATGACAGGTCCATCTCCCATTAAATGTGTCGTATAAATCAGAAGCGAATGGGCCAGCCCAAAGCAGCAAGCTGCTGTCCCTTGCTCTCCACTGAAACATCAAACCCTGTGCTAAATGTTCACTATGTCACTTAGATTTATTTGTTAAAATGGAGTGCAACTTAATTACATGATTAATCAGGAAATTACGAGCAGTGGGACTTCACTGTGACAATGTCCTGGTCCTGCCACCAGTTGCTAACATTCCTCATGCTGGGAGTGAGAGATGGTACACACCATTTGTCAATTGATGAAACAATAATTCATCACTCACTATGAGAATTTTCTTCAAGTTGAAAGTCATCTGCTCAACTGCAACTCTCAGCCCTTGGCCAGTGTCCGTGACTAACTGGCAGCACTCACCACTAAATAAAACCGACTGGAGCAACTCAGCCGAACAAGCAGCGTCTGCGGAGGCAAATACATCACCAATGTTTCGGGTCAAGTCCCTGGATCAGTCCTGACACGGTTCCTTCAGTTTACTTTATTTTAGAGATACAGTGCGGTAACAGGCCCCTCAGCCCACAGAGTCCGCACTGACCAGTGATCCCCGTACACTAACACTATCCTACACACTAGGGACAATTTACAGTTTTTATCCAAAGCCAATTAACCTACAAACCTGTACATCTTTGGAGTGTGGGAGGATACCGGAGCACCTGGGGAAAACACATGCGGTCACGGGGAGAACGTAACAAACTCCATACAGACAGCACCCGAAGTCAGAATCGAACCCGGGTGTGTTGCGCTCCGAGGCAGCAGCTCTATCGCTGCGCCATCGTGCCACCCCGAAGCTCAACCCAAAATGTTGACCGTTCCTTTGCCTCCACAAGTGATGCTCAACCTGCTGAGTTTTTTCCAACAGTTTGCTTTTTTGCTGCAGTTTCCAACATTTGCAGTGTCTTCCTTCCCCTGTCTGCATTTACCACTGACATGCTAAAGAAGCTCCCACAATCTTGTGCAGAAACTTGCATGAGGAAATAATCGGGATCCTTGCTAATGAGCCCTACATGATGACAGACCGTTCCGCCAACTTAATATCAAGAGGACTCAATAAACCGTTGCCACAAACAGCAGAAAAAGTCATGCCCTTTTCTCAACCAGCAGAACCAGAAATGTAAAACATACTATAAGTGGTCAGGAGAGTGAGTAGTCCGGAATAGTGAAAGGCTTGGATAGAGTGGATATGGAGAGGATGTTTCCACCAGTGGGAGAGTCTGGGACTAAAGGTCATAGTCTCAGCATTAAAGGATGTTTTTTTTAGGAAGGAGATGAGGGAACATTTCTTTAGTCGGAGGGTGATGAATCTGTGGAATTCTTTGCCACAGAAGGCTGTGGAGGCCAAGTCAGTGGATATTTTTAAGGCAGGGATAGATAGATTCTTGATTAGTACAGGTGTCAGAGTTATGGGGAGAAGGCAGGACAATGGGGTAAGGAGGGAGAGATAGATCAGCCATGATTGAATGGCGCAGTAGACTTGATGGGCCAAATGGCCTAATTCTACTACTATTCCATATGACGTTATGACCCTCAGGAAAGCAGCCAACATAATCAAGGGCCATTTTCACCCTGGTCATTCCCTCTTTTTCCCTCTCCCTTTGGGCAGAAGATACAAAAGCTTGAAAGTCCATATCACCAAATTCAGGAATAGCTTCTTCCCTGCTGTTATTACATGACTGAATGGTCATCCATAAGCTAGGGTGCAGGCCCTGACCTACATCTTGCAGATTTTACACTTTGTCTCTGTAACTGTATGGCCATACATCTGTAACAGTATATTCTGTGGTCTGGTATTTGTATCTCTACCCTCTCTGTTGTGCTGTGCATGGTTTGATTGTGCCCATGTAGATTATGATTTTACTGGATTGCATGCAAAGCTTGTTGGTGTATCTCGGAATACGTGAGATTAATGAACCAATACCTATACCTCGCAGAACACGTTCCCAAATTGGCCACAAGCACTCTACACCCATCACTCAAATGCGGCAACTGAAAATGAACCTCTTGCCATTTTGCTTGCAGCTTAATTGAGATTACACTGTTACATTTCACATACCAAGTGACGTTCTCCTTGATGTTTGATTAATATTTAACTCTGAAGAACAGATTCTCCATTCATTTTGTTTTATAAGTATGAACTTATTGCGGATAAATTGGCTGGTTAGCTGTGGTGTACCTGCCATTACCCTTTGGAGTTGTAAGCCATGAAAATCTTATGTTCCTATTAAAACCGTGTTCTGAATGGAAAAGGTTATTACAGCATTGAAGCATTTACTGCAGATATCTCAGTGATTTAAAATGAATTCAAGCTGAGCACTTTGGGGATTTACATTTTGTCTCAATGGATTATAAACTACCAGTTAGACACCTGATCGATTTGCTGTGTGTTCCATAGTTAGCCTTAATTAGATGTAAGAACTTGTGGGATTAGAACATCTTTTTCAGAATATAGAATGAGTTCTATTTTGCATTTATTTAACATTTAATGTGATACTGCAGCACAAAAGAGACCATTCTCTTTAATGAGGTTGCACTGGTTTTATCAAAAAGCAATCCAGTTATTCCCATCCACCTCCTCTCCCCACATCTTCTCCCAAGCTTTATTCACCAACCATCCATCCAAGTCTTATTATAGGCTCTTATTGGAACCTGTACGCTCCATACTATGAAATAGTACATTCCAAATCTTAAAAGACAGATCCTAAAAATACTTGTCTTTGCATCTCCGTTTCATTTTGCTAGTCACCAGTGTGTATCAACTACTTCCATTGAAGGCAACTTTTCCTTACTTCATCTAACCCATTATGATTTCATTCCAATCTGATCATGCATTCCCTGCGCAGTGTATATCAACCTCATCCTCTCCACTCCATCTGTGTAACCACAAACTCCTTCTCCCAGCTTGCTTTGCAACTCCCGAATGCTGTTTTAATTGCACATTTTTTTCTTTTGTTCACATCTTTACTCTATTATTTTTCTCTGTTTAAATATTTCAGTTTAAACAATGTGAGCAGAATTTTGGCTCCTCAGAGCTCACCTCAGTTCCCACTGATCTTCACCTCTCTATAGCAGTAACTAACCCATAGTCTGTTGCACTGGAAATTGCTGTATAGCCACCCAATTTATTTATTTCCCTGCTGAACCAATTCCTGTAGGCCTGGATTTAAAAGAGAGTTTGGCTCAAATGGGTTTTTCAAATTTGGAACATAGTTCCAGCAACTATGAAGAACAAGTAACCCTTGTTAATAACAGATCATGAGGGGAGGGGATGGTGTCCATTATTGACGATTTCCGCTATATCTCGAGAAAGAGATTACCGAATCACAGAGTATCATTGTATGAGTAGCAGAAACAAAGAATTGCAGATGCTGGTCAAAGTGGCGGAGTAACTCAGCAGGTCGGGCAGCATCTCTGGAGAATATGGACAGGGGACATTTTGGGTCGGGATCCTTCTTCAGACTCTTGGTCTGGAACTGGGCCAGGAATCCAGGTGAGTTGAAGGCCCCGGGCTGCTGGCAGCTGGGGGAGAAACGAGGATTGGCGGAGTTATTGGTGATGGCACATGGGAGGCTGGAGTGCAGGTAAAGGGCCAGAGATGGCACAGTGGCGGGCAAGGCCTGGAAGTAACCGATTAAGGTGTGTGGGCTGGTGGTGGCGACAGTAGGTCTGGCCTGGAAGTGGCCAGGGAGGCGGTGCGGGCTGGGTGTGGCATCGGCAGTACAGCCTGATGGTGAAGGTTGGTAGGTCTTTCCGCTATAACCAAATTCCATTATAAAGAGGTCCGTAATAACAAGGGTTTACTGTGTAAACTTTCAAAGCGAACTTCTGTTGGTAAGGTTGGGTCATTTTCAATGTCAATGTGTGCAATCAAAAGCGAATAGTTCATCTCCCTGTTCTGTGCCCTGCTCATAGGCAAATCATGGAATCATCAGTGCAGAAAGAGGACCTTCAGCTCACCAAGATCATGCTGACCATTAAGCACCCATTTATACCGATCCTTCACAAATCCTGTTCTTCTCTCCCCATGTTCGCTTTAGTTGCCGTCAGCTCCAGTCTACCCGTAACCCCAGACACCCGTACGAATCAAGTATCTATCAATCTCCACCTTAAAAATATCAATTGATTTGGCCTCCACAGCCTTCTGTGGCAATGAGTTCCACAGATTTACCACCCACTCACTAAATAAATTCCTCTTCATCTCCTTTCTGGAAGTACATCCTTTTATTCTGAGGCTATGGCCTCTGGTCCTAGACTCTCCCACTAGAGGAAACATCCTCTCCACATCCACACTATCCAGTTACAGTATATCTCTTTAGTTTCCCCGCCTGCACTGTTGTTCCTTATGTAGTTTTCTTCTGCAACTCTAATCAATAGAATCATGTTAAATGTTCGCTGTAGCTTTATGGTTTACACAAATTGCTAATTCTTTAGAAACTTTCAGTCATTCTTTAAACTTCTTTAAACTTTCAGTCTATCTTTGATCGGGCTTTACCTTGCATTAAACGTTATTCCCTTATCATGTATCTAGACACTGTGAATGGCTCGATTGTAATCATGTATTGTCTTTCCACTGACTGGTTAGCACTGTACCTTGGTACACGTGACAATAAACTCAACTGAAATATCTTTCCGTTTCATTTTATTCACAGATGGAATCCAGGAAAAGACTTGCAAAGACGGTGCTGGTGTTTGTGGGCTTCTTTGCTATAAGCTGGCTCCCCAGTCATATCATCTACCTGCACCGCTCCTACCACTACAAACAGGTGGACACCTCCATGGCGCACCTGATCGGCAGCATTTGTGCCAGAATTCTGGCGTTCAGCAACTCCTGCGTCAACCCCTTTGCCCTCTACCTGCTGAGCAAGACCTTCCGAAAGCAGTTCAACAACAACCTGTTTTGCTGCAGGAGCCACCTGCTCATACGATCGACCAGCATGGGCAAGAGCACCACAGCTTCGCGGATGACCTCTCTCAAGAGCACCAACCACTCGGTGGGAAGCTTTAGTCTAATCAATGGGAACTTTGTTCACCAAGAAGGTTATGTATAGGACTGCCAGGCAGCACCAAGAGACTATGTACGCTCTGCACTTTCAATCATTGTCCAGGGATGCCAGTCTCAGTGAAGTGAATGTTTAAAGAATCTTCCGGTCAGGAAGAGAATGTGAGGACTTGGAACAATGGGTTTCAGTTGAGTTTTTGCCAAATCGAAGGATATAATTCCGATTAAAACAATTTATTTTGAAATGTTGGGAGTAGTCTTGATATGCGGCAGGACCTCCCTATTAGCAGGGAAGCAATCAGGAAGCTAACGGTGTACCAAAGATATGCCACAAAAGTAGGTGTTTGCCAGACCCTCTCTCAGGTCTCTGCAAGTTGTGGGAGGCAATAAGCAACATTGTCATGTTGTTACAGAAAGATAATTTTGGTACTCTGTTAAAGCAAGGATTAGGTACGGTATTTGTCAATATGAAAGATAGATACATGATGTGTAATGCTGTGGTATATCAGTCACATGTATTATATTGGAAGGTACAATGGCACTCATCATTGAGTGATGAGACACCATCCACACAGAGTTCCTCATCTGAACTGTGTAGAAGTCAGGTCCAATTTATTTCATTGAATGTGCATTGCAGTAGATTATGTATTTAAATTCTGTTTCTAGAAATTCAGTTCCATCCACATCAGTAGAATGACATTTCACTCTTGGAGTGCAGCACAATTATATCATGCTTTTGGTGCACATAACTACAGACAGATCTCCATCCATAAATGTTGCCTCAAAAAAACAAGAAAAAGGTAGAACATCTACTTTTGTGGTGAACTGTAGTGCTGTTTTCCCAAGAGAAGTGGAAGAGACAAGTGAAAATAACATCATCAAGCGAGGGTTTGTGTGCTCAGTTTAGATAGGAACCATTTTATAATACATGGCGGCACCACCTGATCATCGTCCACCAACTTACATTTGTGAAAGTGATCTTTCATAGAGCTGTTGCCTCACAGCACCAGAGACCTGGGTTCGAACTGACCTTGGGTGCTGTCTGTGTGGAGTTTGCACATTCTCCTTGTGACCGTGCAAACCTCTGGGTGCTCCGGTTTCCGCCTACATCCCAAAGACATGTGGGTGTGTAGGGTAATTGGCATCTGTAGAATTGCCCTGAATGTGTAGGGAGTTGATGCAAAAAGTGGGGTAATATAGAACACGTGTGAATGGGTGATCGATGGTCAGAGTGGACTTGGTGGGCCGAAAGGCCTGTTTCCATGCTGCATCTTTCCATCAATCAACGAGGAAAGGGCTCAACCACGAGGGCCCCAGAGTCAGGACCACATTGAGTCTCAGAGTATTGTTCACCTGTGAAGGATGCGCAGTGGTCAGGGTACGGGAGCAGACAGGCAACAATATTAAACAACATTTTCCGATTTGAAGAGAGAAGCAGTAACAAAACTGGAAGGTAGTAGAATGGGTCATGGTCATTCAGAAACCTGTTTTATTTAACTTGAATGTTGTGGTACATTATGGAGATGTCTGGTGCTGAGGGTCAAGGACTTGCACGTGGTCTTCTGTGCAGTGTGTCTCCAGAGTGACAAAAAAAATGACAAAGATGCTTTGAAGGTAAACTGGATTTTAATTGAGATTCTGCATCCTAAGAAAGAGCAGGTATGGTTCTTGATGTTCGAGTAGCAATTGGCTTTTTGAATAAGAATTGGATTGTTAAGGCTATGGGCATACATGTTAAGAAAATCTTTTCTTAATCTTTTCTGGCAGTCAATAGAAAATGTAAATAGTTATCACCACAAGTACTTTTCACTTGCAATATGAAAACATACCAAATATTTAATCAATGTTAATACACGATTTCCGATGGCAAATAGAAATATTCGGCCATAGTGGGGCTATAAAATCACTAAATCACAAATTTAATTTAAAAAAAAAATATATATATATATATATATCATGAGGATATATCATGAGGATATATCATGAGGATACCATTTCAAAGATACCTATTTAAGGCAATGCTATTAATTGAATATCTTTGTTAGTTTAGCAAAAGACAATGCTGTTTCTGCCATATAACCCGGTGGATGATAACGACAAGACTTTTCCAGATCCAAATTTAACCTGCTCCATCCACCTGGATACAAACACAACCATGTTTCCTTATGGAAGATGCTGTTAGTGTCAACAAAAACTCATGGTAGTAAAAGCAAGAACCTGTTTGGATTCTTACTGCCATAGGAAAATCGAATGGATAATGCCAGAGTTTGTGATGATTTGTAGTGATCAACCATTGACTTCAGTGTAATCTATTTCATTTTCAGGAAATTGTATCCCTGAAGATATGCTGTTCGATATAGTCAATGAAATATTAAGTCTTCAACCTAGAGGTTATTCCCACTTACATTTAACAAATAACGACTCCACAAAATTGCAAGGAAGAAGAATTAGCATCCAAGTGTTACTTTCCTTAGTCTGAAGAAGGGTCTCGACCCTAAACGTCACCTATTCCTTTTCTCCAGAGATGCTGTCTGACCCGCTGAGTTACTCCAGCTTTCTGTGTCTATCTTTGGTTTAAACCAGCATCGGCAGACCCTTCCCACACATTACTTTCCCACAGCTGACTTGCTGGAACTATGAGATGCACCACACCAGTAAACTGTAGTTCACATTGATCTTTTTTTTTTAACCCAAAATGTCACTTATCCATGTTCTCCAAGGATGCTGCCTGACCTGCTGAGTTACTCCAGCACCTTGTGTTTTTTGTGCACTTCTTTTAATGTTACTTGCAAATATTTGAATTTTCCCACGGTTCAATTGAAATAATCTTAATTTAAGTTTTGTATAACCAGTAATCTGAATGAAGTAAACAACTTAAAATAAATAGATGGTAATATTATCAGCATAAATGAATATAACCCAGAATGAACTTCCCAATTAATTTGTGTAGGAAGGAACTGCTGGTTTACACCGAAGATAGACACAAAATGTTGGAGTAACTCAACAGGACAGGCAGCATCTCATAAGAGAAGGAATGGGTGACATTTCGTGTCGAGATCCTTCTTCAGAGTGAAGAAGGGTCTCAACCCGAAATGTCACCTGTTCCTTCTCTCCAGACATGCTGCCTGTCCCGTTGAGTTACTCCAGCATTTTGTGCCTATCTTCACATTTAAAGTGTCAATTTGTTCACTGATTACGTTTACAAGTGGTCAAGTTGTCAATATGGACATGTTTGTTTCCCCTTAAAATGTGTAGATTTACACTGAGGAAGATGTGTCCATTCTCTGGTATTTGTTGGATTTTTCCCAATATTACTGAGCATCCTATGTCTTTTTAAAAAAGCCAGGATAAACCTAACTGTGAAAGCACATCAGAGAATGTCAAACCAATTGTAAGCTCCCTTCTTAGATATCGATAGATCTGGAATTCAAAGAAACATTCAAAGTTTTTCTTCTTCGTAAGAAGTGCAGGTAACGCTGACAGATCCCAGATACATAACCCAAAGCAACATTGAACCAGGCAGTTATTGAAATCACTGCGGAGATATCAGAAATCAAAGATGATCAACCTTTCCCAAGGGTTTATCGCTGGAAGGTTTGAAAGATATAAATCTAGGCATTGTGTCACGCCTTGTAAACTTTACATTGTCATAAATTTACAAGTTCCAAAACTAAGCCTACCAAACACATGGCGTACCATGTCTGTTTTTTAATACCTTGGTGTTATAAATGTACAATGCAAGCATGCTATACATGAGAACCAACCTTGTAGATTCCATTCCAGTGCTGTGACCCCAGCATTTTCAAGGCATTCAGCCTTGTCTTTGTGCTAGTGTTTCAATACACTTGACGGCTCAACAATGGATTATCATCCTTTAATGAGTAATAGAGGCAATTCAAAGATTTTTTTTCCACTTGCTTACATTTAAGCCATTCATGTAAATAACTACATTGAAAACCTCTTCTAAAGCAGCCTGCCATGTAGAACTTCACCGAGTTGGAACTGCAGATGCTGGTTTACACCAAAGATAGACACAAAAAGCTGGAGCTACTCAGCGGGACAGGCAGCATCTCTGGAGAGAAATAATGGGTGATGTTTCGGATCGAGACCCTTCTTCAGATTGAGTGCCAGGGGGGAGGGCGACTAGATTTATCCCTTTGTGAAGAAGCCATAGCCTCAGAGTGGAGGGACGTACTTTGGAAAGGAGATGTCAGGTGGTTATGGGGAGAAGGCAGGAGAATAGGGTTAAGAGGGGAAGATAGATCAGCCATGATTAAATAGCAGAGTAGACTTGATGGGCTGAACGGCCTAATTCTGCTCCTAGAACATGAACTTATATACCTATGAGGCCCTTCACAACTTTCTCATGTCTTTGTGCCATGGAAGTTCTGAAGCTTCTCCCATTACCTTCGGAAATAAATGACAAATTTCCTCTATTCCTCAATTTAATGTTTGGATGATACTGCATTGGCAAAAAAAAGTCCATTCCTGGTTATTACATGATTTCAGTATTTAGCAAATCAATTATTGTTTAATCTGATACTTTGTGTTTTTGACAATACTTCGTTATTGATAGAATACAATATGCTATCATTTTAATTTTAATTTTCAAATCTGAGCCTGATCAAGTGCATTGTTCCCTGTATGAAACTCTCAGCTGTGTGCAAGAAAAATGATTAGCATGTTCAGTTCTCACCAATATGCTTCTCAAAGTAATGACAATCTATATGTTTGTTGCATCTGACTAATGTGGTAACTGTAAATAAATTGTGTGTGCACTTGACCGAAATACGTTTAGGAAATGATGCATTCAAGGAGATTGTGATTGTTTGTACGTTTGGTTTTGTTGGACCTCGCAACCACTAGCAACCAGAAAAATAATGCTGTCATTTGCTAATTGAATCTCTGAACATGATAGGAGGGTCCATCATTCTCCGTAGGTCTGGTGTGCATAATCTGCACATTTCATGATGCAGAAAATCCAAACCGAGCAAATGTTTTTTAGAATTAAAGCAGGAGGTTTTGGATGACACAAAATATTGTGCAGCCCTCTCTCTGAATACTGAGGTGAAATGCTCCTTTTATTTCCATGGGTCTTTAATGAAATGGCTCGAGTCAGTATTAGTTCCTGGTGGTTCCAAGTCCAGCTGTTACATTCATTTGTCGTCCAGGCATTTTCCAATTCCATCCGACTTGCCGGCCAACAGTGTCACCACAGGACTCTTGATTTAACACCTGCATATTTCTGTTGAATCAGGCTTTCCCAAATCTTCTGCTTACAAACCTATTCTAAGCTTTACTAGTAATAACAAGGAACTGTTGATTCTGGTTAATACAAAAGATAGACACAATGCTGGAGTAACTCACTGGGCCAGGCAGCATCTCTGGAGAATTTGGATGGATGACATTTCAGGAAACATTACCTATCCACTTCTCCAGAGTTGATGCCTGACACAGTGTTACTCCAGTATTTTGTGACTAACCTTTACTAAGACTGGGTATCGTCAATTTCCATCAAATCCACTTACAAACATATTTTGAATGTCACTTCACCTCAACCTCATTATCTCCATCTCCTATTATTTTTTTCTCTTTATTCAGCATTAGCTCTTCTCTCCCATCTTCTGCCCTTCATGTTACACATTCGCATTCTCACACTCTCCTGTCGGGTACTTTGAATTCCCAAATTCTTACTCCAGATTTTCAGTATGGGCCAATAAAGCATTGAATGGATACTTTCTAAAAGGTGAGCAGCATTAAACAGTAGAGCTCCAAATCCTTGGTGCTCAAGGATAAGAATCAAATATAATCATTCACTAAAGCTAGTGAAATGCTGGCCTTCAAACCTAGGGCACTGGAATACAAGTCATTGTACATTTATTACAAAACCCTAGTGGTGTGAAGTCCATTGAGAAGTTTATGAACAGCATACCTATGGAGGAAATATTGACCTTGAATGTAGAAATGATACTTGAATCCAGTCTGAAGAAGGGTCTCAACCTGAAACGACACCTATTCCCTGTCCTGCTGAGTTACTCCAGCATTTTGTGCCTGTCTTGAATCCCAAGAAATAAGTTCCAGACAATTTGGTAGAATTTAAGGGGTTTTTCTTTGGCGTTCCCATCTTCCAACCTTCAGGACCGCAGACTCAATATTTTTAAGCTCTCTCATCCGGTTTCCAATCCCCTAATTGTTTTGCCCATTTCTATTTCCATAATCTACTCCAGCCCATAATGCCGGAGAACTAAGTTTATCAATCCTTTCCTTATTCCCCTCCAATTTTCAGCCATCATTAATGGCAGAGCTTGCAGCTTGGAAATTTCTATCTCAATTTCCTGGTCTTTGCACGACTACAAAGAATATAGAACATAGAACAGTATACACAGGAACTGGTCCTTTGCCCCACAATGACTGTGCTGCACAGAATGTCAAATTAAACTAATCTCCTTTGCCTGCATATGATCCGTATCACTCCATTTCTGCATATCCATATGCATTTCTAAAAGCCTCTTAAATGCCACTATCATATATCTGCTTCCATCACCACCCCTGGCAGTAGATTCCAGGCACCCATCACTCCCTGTATAAAAAACACACCCATCATATCTCCATTAAACTTTGTCCCTCTCACCTTAAAGCTATGCCGTCGAGTCTTTGTAATTTCCACCCTGTGAAAAAGGTTCTGACTGTCCACCCAATCTGTGGTTCTCATCAGTTTATATACTTCTATCAAGCAATTAATCTTGCCCATGCATAATGCAGATGATATTTCACATTGGGAGTACAACCCCTGCTTTAACAAAAGATGGGAAATGGGCTACTGTTCTCCACTATTAAAAGGTATGTTCATTGACTTGTAGTAATGTGCAGCATTGGTGTATGCAAGTCCTGAAAATGTCATCAATTACAAATGATGGAACTGTTCTTCAACAGAAATGTTGACCTTCCTCCTACCCAATATTTTAATCTTCACAAAATGAACAACTTTATAAAATTAAGGAATGGCTTATATCTTAATATATTTTTGTATAAACTAAGTTCCTGTTCAAAAAAGGATCAATGAAAATGACATTTTTCATGCCAAGTCACAATAAGGCAGATCCTCACTCCTAAACGGCAAACTATTTTATGTTGTTATTTATTCCAGAGACTTTTTAATTAGGGTCCGATGATTGTGACAAATGCATTCAATGATATTTTGTGTAAACAGGTAGTTTTATTCTGCAGTGAAAGTCTGAGGAGCAAAGGAAGAAGATGGATGCTGTTTTGGGAAGTGAAATAATAATAATGCTGGTTTGGGATTTAAGGGCTGATGCAAGTGGATTTAATGGGCAGTACAGTGATGCAGCAAGTAGTGTAGCTGCCTCACAGCTCCAGTGTTCAAGGCTGGGTGGAGTTAGATGTTCTCTCTGTGACCACATAGGATTCCCCCTGAGCTCCCACATCCCAAGCATAGGCTAGTTGGTCGGATAATTCACTCTTATTGATCACCCCCAATGTGAGAGAATCAGGGGAGTTCATGGGCATGTGATTGAGAACAGACGACAGGGAAATAAATGGGGAATAGGACCAATGCAATTGCTCTGAGAGCCAGCATAGACTTGATGGGCCAAATGGTCTCCTTCCATATCATAATAACATTTTTCCCACAGCATTTGTAAAGTTTACAATTGCAGCTAATACTCAAAGAATTGTGGGCAGCAGATAAATTATTTCACACCACATCTCCTGGTTGCTCACAGGACATACAATAACTTTCCTTCCAGTTCTGTTAAACCTTATTCATATACATATTTCCAATAAACTTCACGTTGTGTCTGCCTCTTGCAACTCCTGATTCCACTCTCAGTTCATGGAACAACACCATGTTAACAGGCAAGGCTCCAATCACAAACTGAGCTCTCAACAACACAAACCATCTTTTGCCCATCATACCACAGAAAAAGATTGAAAATCATGGCCAAATAATTGGGTTGTATTTTGTAACAAGACCATCAGGATTTAAAGTGGTAAATTAAAGCAACAGTAAAATGGGGAAATCAAGCTTGTGGCGAGGCATTGCTCCTGACCTGTCTGTACACATGCAATGCAAAGAGACTCATCTTCTGTGATTTATGACCTGCTATTGAGTCTGCTTTACCTCTTCTTCTTTGTGGTTTAACACAGAGATCAATACTTAAGAATCTGTGGCTGTCCAATTGTCAAGTGACATGATATTGGTGTAGCTTTGGAAATCAAAAGCTACCATCACAAGCCATGTCCTTTTCATACAATTTCCATCCAAAGAATTGAGCTTGTAAAATGCTAGAGCCATTTTTTTTGCCAAAATACATTGTGTGTGAGAGAGAGAGAGAGAGAGAGAGAGAGAGAGAGAGAGAGAGAGAGAGAGAGAGAGAGAGAGAGAGAGAGAGAGAGAGAGAGAGAGAGAGAGAGAGAGAGAGAGAGAGAGAGAGAGAGAGAGAGAGAGAGAGAGAGAGAGAGAGAGAGAGAGAGAGAGAGAGAGAGAGAGAGAGAGAGAGAGAGAGAGAGAGAGAGAGAGAAAGAGAGAGAGAAAGGGAGAGAGAAAGGGGGAGAGAAAGGGGGAGAGAAAGGGAGAGTGGGAGAGCGAGAAATTGCTCCCGAACAATTTTGTTATTGGGAAAATGACAGAAGTATTAATTGTTTTGTACATTCATGTACATCTTGTAAATGAGGTGGCTATTGTCACACACAACAGTGAATCAGAGGCACTGCATTTGATGTGTGCTTATTATTTTAGAAGTGTTTGCACTGAACCAATGCAGAATTGTGTGCTTTCTTGTTTACATTGTGCCTGCCGCTCAGCTTTCACAATAAAACAAAAGTTGCGTGAAATAGCACTTGTGAGTCATTTCCGTCATCTCCTACTGTTCTGTTTCTGTTGAAAAACTTGGTTCTTCTGCCCATTTAGAAAATGCCAGTACAGTAATCCTACTGTGTTTCCAGGGTTTTCTTCTCATTCTATATTCTTCTGAATTCACCAGTGGGAGCACATATTACAGGATGGTGGCATTGTTTTTTTGATTGAGTGAAAGATACAGCAGGGAAACAGGTCCTTTGGCCCACTGAGTCCAAGCTGACCATCCTTCACATTATTTCACTGTTATCATCTTGGCACCCACTCCCTACAGCCAGGAGCAATTTATAGCAGTCAATTAAACTACAAACCCACACGTCTTTGGGATATGGAAGGAAACGACCCGGAGGAAACCCACGTGATCACAAGGAGAGCATGCAAACTCCACACAGACAGCACCCAAGGTTTGGATCAAACTCGGATCTCTGGCGCTGTGAGGCATTGATTCTACCAAATGCACCATTGTGCCATCCACTAAATGGTGTGGTGGTGTACATTCACAGTAAAGTAGACTTGAGGGGCCAAAAGGCCTAATTCTACTCCAATTCCTTTTCAGTTAATGTGACTCCAATGAAGTGCAGATCTGAATCCTTATGCCATTAACAACTCTCTTGGAATAACTGCTCACCAAAGTCAAACTACGAGTGTTAATTTTTACACTGAAATTATGACATGATCGTGTGAAAGCAAATGGCGATACTGGTATTATTTCTGTTCAGATGTAAAACATAATTCGTGATCAACAACTGAAGGAAACCCTAGCCCTAAAATTCCCCCAGAGAATCCTAATGTGAATGGGTGTCACTGACACCCAGTACAAGCATCTATTGGGGCTGGCATCAAACTTCCGCTGGGATTTTAACAACAGTCCGGGAAAGGCCTGATGGAAACTTGAATCATAGCATAGAATTATCCTGCAAAGGTTGAGCCTTCTTCATGTCTTTTTGTGTTGGAAGGAACTGCAGATGCAGGTTTAAACCGAAGATAGACACAAAATGCTGGAGTAACTCAGCAGGACAGACAGCATCTCTGGAGAGAAGGAATGGGTGACATTTTGGGTCAAGCCCCTTCTTCAGACAGATTCGCTATCTAAAATAATTCACTATCTGAAATAAATCCCCATCTTCTGGTTCTTCTACCAATTATTACGTTGGCCTCTGTGAATAGGAATAGTTTCTCCCTATCTGCTCTGTTAAAGCCAACTCAAGGAAGTCCTGAAGACTGCATGATCCTTTTGTCCATCATCTGCAGTCAACAAACACCACGCTCCACTATGGTCCTTTATAACGAGGGTTTACTGAAAATGGACCATAGTGGTGTCCGATATTGGGGGGATATTAGGGGAGGGGAGCGAGGGGGAGGGGGGGGGGGGAGTGGGGATGGAGAGGGGGAGGGGGGAAAGGGTGGGGGGAAGATGCCGACTGGACAGGGCGACGGGTAATGCAGGTGGCGATGGATGGTTAAGTGTGGAGCGATAAAGCCACTGCCGACAGCAATAAACAGCAGCAGGTGAGAGGGGCTCACTGGTGCACCTTGCGAGTTGGGGATGGGATTGGAAGCCGGAGCCCTAAACGGCCGGGGAGGCAGTGATGGCTCAGCAGGTCATTCCACTCACATTCAGTTTACATTTTATATTTGTAGGAAGGAACTGCAGAGGCTGGTTTAAACCAAAGATAGGTGCAAAAGGCTGAAGTAACTCAGCGGGACAGGCAGCATCTCTGGAGATAAGGAATGGGTGACGTTTTGGGTCATTAGAAGAAGGGTCTCCACCCAAAACATCTCCCATTCCTTCTCTCCAGAGACACTGCCTGTCCCGCTGAGTTACTCTAGCTTTTTGTATCTATCTACATTTTATATATATTTTTAAAGTTTCTGGCACTCCATGGTGCTTTAGGGACGTGGGAGGGGTGTCATTAGTGGGCCAGGGGTGTGTTGTCATTTCATTGTCATTTAACCTCGGCTGGGCAGGAAAAACAGATAATTCAGAAAGGCTCTGGAACTGAGGATTCCTGATAATCTGCATTCAATCTGTACTCACCACCCTCTGTGTAAAACACTTGCCCTGCTCATCTCCTTTAAATGTCGCCCCTCTCCCCTTAAAGCTCTGCCCTTTCGAGTTGGACATTTCTACACTGGGAAAAAGGTTTTGACTGTCTACCCTATCAATGCCTCTCATAGTTTTACATACTTCTATCAGGTCACCCCGCAACCTCCGGCATCCCAGGAAAAGCAGTTGTGTGTCCATTCTCGCCTTGTAGTCTAATCCAGGCATCATACTGGTAAACCTCCTCTGCACCCTTTCCAAAGACAATAGACAATAGTGCAGGAGGAGGCCATTCGGCCCTTTGAGCCAGCACCGCCATTCAATGTGATCCTGGCTGATCATTCTCAATCAGTACCCCGTTCCTGCCTTCTCCCCATACCCCCTGGCTCCGCTATCCTTAAGAGCTCTATCCAGCTCTCTCTTGAATGCATTCAGAGAATTGGCCTCCACTGCCTTCTGAGGCAGAGAATTCCATAGATTCACAACTCTCTGACTGAAAAAGTTTTTCCTCATCTCAGTTTTGCTTTCAGAATAAAAGTGGTGCATTTTAATATTAGAACCAATGTGCCTAACAGTAAAGGTAAGTATAATTTTATTTCAGAGTGCTTAGCTGTCAGCAGAGTAGGAGGACTTCAGGTAGAAGATAAGTAAACTGGAATTGTTTTTCTTGGAACAGACTTGGTGAAGCAGGGAAAGTTTAAAAACTACCAATGTGCACTTCACATCCTTCCTGTATTGGGCGATACATAGTTTTAAAACTTTCCCTGCTTCACCAATCTTCCTGCATCTAGCCTGTCCAACCCCTTAATAATTTTGTAAGTTTCTATAAGATCACTTGGCCTTCATTGCCAATCCATTTTATTTTGCCCCGTGTATCCTTGCACCCCTGGATTGATTCATCTATCTTGAAGTCATCCTCTGCCTACATCTGCTGACCAACAACCTAGCCCGATATTGACCACCACATCAAATGTACTCCCCACAGCAACAAAGAGAATGCAGCAAGTTACATTAGCTACACAACCTTAAACATTAATGTACGAGCAACATGGATGTTGCTCTGACATAATGGATCGACTGGGCTTATATTCACTGGAATTTAGGAGGATGAGAGGGGATCATGGAAACATATACAATTCTTAAGGCATTGGACAGGCAAGATGCAGGAAAAATGCAGGAAAAATGTTCCCAATGTTGGGGGAGTCCAGAACCAAGGGTCACAGTTTAAGAGTTTTTCACCCAGAGAGTTGTGAATCTGTGGAATTCTCTGCCACAGAAGGCAGTGGAGGCCAATTCACTGGATGTTTTCAAGAGAGAGTTAGATATAGCTCGTAGGGCTAACAGAATCAAGGGATATGGTGAAAAAGCAGGAACTGGGTGATCAGCCATGATCATATTGAATGGCGGTGCTGGCTCGAAGGGCCAAATTGCCTACTCTTGCACCTATTTTCTATGTTTCTATGTTTCTAACATGAATGCTGGACATGTCTCTTTAGTCTCTGTAAGGATCTAGAGGCAAAAGAGTTTAAGGTGCTGGCGTAACATGCCCAGCAAGGAGTTGATCTCCATCAAAGCTTCAAATGTCTGCTGGCACATGCTGCTTGATAGTATTTATCTTCTGAAATGCCATCAAAAACATCCAACTTGCTTCCCCATCTGTGTGCATCAATGTGAGATCCTCTGACGTTGATGGAAATCTGTGTGCGCACATATGAGCTTACTGTCAAACCTGTAGGGTATTATTACACGTACCTGAGCTATTACTGAGAGAACACCGTGATGCTTATATATCCATCTGAACACTTGCTTCTAATTCTTTGTCAATTTCCTGAGACCAGACAAAGTTAAACTGACAGACTCAACCTGGAATGCAACTAAAAAGAAATCACAAAGATCTCATCGATGTCATTTGAGGGTGTTAAATAGCCAGTTTGTGCTTGATTGCAGTAGTTCAATGGCTACAGGATTTCTTGGCAACATGCAAATTTAACCAAGAGGTGAGAGTGTTAGAAGTAGTTTGCGCCGATCAAAAAATTTAAAATTTTTAATTTTTTCATCCACACTTGGAGATTAAATTCATCTCACGTTTTCAATTGTTTTAAGCTTGATTCTCTGGATCATGACATTGCTGGCATCCTAATTACGCTTGAGAAGATGATGGTGAGTCATCATCTTGAACTGCTACAGTCCTGGTGAGAATAAAACTAGAGGAAATAGATTCAGAATAAATGGCAGATTTAGTGGTGACGTGAGGATGATCATTTTCACCCAGAGGGTGGCGAGTACCTGGAATGCATAGCTAGAGAGTGGTAGAAGCAGAGTTACTGATGGACAATTGATGGTCGGCGTGGATTCGGTGGGCCGAAAGGCCTGTTTCCACGCTATATTTCTAAACTAAATTAAGCAAGCATTTAAGAAGTGTGCAGATGAGCACTTGAAACATAGAAGGCTATGGGCCAATGCTGGAAGATGGGGTTAATAACGGATTTATTGATGAAACCCCATTACTTGGGTTTAAGTGGTGGGTTGAATGGCTTTTTCCCATGTTCTATGACTCTATGTCTCTTTGAAATACTCCCACAATGCTGGTGGGTCAAGAGTTCCATGATTTAGATCCAGCAATGATGACGGACTCACAACGTATTTCCAAGTCTGACTGATGTGCGAATTGTTTAGATACCTGCAGGCCGACAGTTCGGGTTCAATACTGTTTAAAGCAGCATCTGACAGTAATGATAAGGTGTAGTCAATATTCTCAGAAGGACACCAAATCTTATCAAACTGAATGAAAATGGATGTCTGAAATTGAATAGTTCTTTTCTCGCCATAATGCAGGTTAAGTTAGTTTGGGCAGTCAGTGGGAAATGAGTGATAAACTAACAAAACCTGCAGCATAAATTAAACATGCCTACGGTAGCGCAGCGGTAGAGTTGCTGCTTTACAGCGAATGCAGCGCCGGAGACTCAGGTTCGATCCTGACTACGGGTGCTGTACTGTAAGGAGTTTGTACGTTCTCCCCGTGACCTGCGTGGGTTTTCTCCGAGATCTTCGGTTTCCTCCCACACTCCAAAGACGTACAGGTATGTAGGTTAATTGGCTGGGTAAATGTAAAAATTGTCCCTAGTGGGTGTAGGATAGTGTTAATGTACGGGGATCGCTGGGCGGCACGGACTTGGAGGGCCGAAAAGGCCTGTTTCCGGCTGTATATATATGATATGATATGATAATTCCGAAACTCCAAACCGACTTTTCGATAATACCTCAGTTTTCAGCCTAGCTCTCTGATGATTAAAAGGAAAAGTTCATCAAATGCACATTGATGTAATGACACACTTAGTGTACTTTGATTCATTTCTAGAGATTATTTTCCAGTATTAGAAAATCAGTCCTTCATCCGTTATCTCTAACTGCCTGAAGACATTGGGATTAATTTCTCATCTTATTACCTTTGATAAAGACTCATAATCTTCCCACAAGACAATGATGAGGTTATCTGCTGCAACATGATAGCTAGAAAGGCAGGGCCTTTTGAAATGGTGAGTTTGCAAGGTTTTGGACCTGGGTATCCTTATACAAGAATCATTAAAAAATAATATTCAAATACTGCAAACAATTAGGAAGTAAGTTAGCCATTATTACAAGAGCACATGAGTACAAGTGGGTGGCAGAGCAGCACTGCTAGAAGACCTGCTCTCCCACAGCTTCAGGGATCCAGCTTCAATTCTGACTTTGGGTGCTGTCTGTGCGGAGTTTGCACGTTGTCCCTTTGACTGTGTGACTGTCTGCCCAGTGCTTTGCTTTTTCCCACATCCCACAGGCATGAGGATTGATAGGTAAATTGGCCACAATAAATTGCCCTGAGCAAATAGGTGAGTGATAGAATCTGAGGGAAGTTTATTTAAACGTTAGGAAATAAAATGTGATTAGTATAAGATAAGTAAAAATGTGTGTGTTTTTTTTAACCACCATGTCCTGGTGGTTGGCATGGATGCAGTGTTCCAGAGACATTTAGTCCAGTGGACCAATCTCGGACATTTGTGTGACCTACTTATAAAAATGTGCACACAGCTGGTATCTCTGCTTAAAGAAGGATTTAGTAGCAATAGAATACGTGCAGCAAAGGATCACCAAATGGAAAGTTTATTGTACAAGCGAAAGCTAAACGGTGGAGGAAGGGATATGGGCAAGGTGCAGGCTTGATTAGATTAGATCAAACAAGACTAGATTGGATGGGGCATCTTTGTTGGCATGAACGGGTTGGACCAAATTGTCTGTTTCTGTGCTGTATGACGCTATGACCCTATGACCTGCACTTTCTTGACTTGAGTTGAATGAGAGTCAACATTGGAATGGACAAAATTCTTATGGGTTTGTTAGGACACAGAGAGAGTGATGGTTCCCTTGATACAGGAATAGGAAAACAAGGATAGGGGTGTGTAAACCCAGGTATGACAGACTCAAAATAGGAAGGACAGAAATAGGAAGAAATTTCTTCACTCAAAGGGTAAACAATCTTTGGAATACTCTATCCGAGAGGGCAGTTTAGGCTCAGTCCATGAGTATGTTCAAGATAGAGACCAAGAGATAATGAAGGAATGAAGGAATGGAGTGAGAGAAGGAGCTAAGGCATAAGATTGGATATGATTTAATTGAATGATGGAGCAGGTATGATTAACTGGTGGCCTATTCCTGACTCTATTTTATGTTCATTTCTTGCATTCTTTTTTTTTTTTTGAAAAGCATATGTACAAATAGAAATAAGAAAAAAAACACATTTGTTACAAAGTTCTTACATAGCTTCAATTTTTAAATTTTTGAAGAGAGAAAGTAAAAATAAAAATAAAAAACGATAAACTTGGGGAGAGAGAATAAGAGGGTTAAAAAAAAGGATCTAACAATAAAAATTAACGGGAGTAGATCCGGGAGACAATAACCACAGTTGTACCTCCAACCCCTAACTCAAGTTTCAACTTTTAATTTAAATTTTTTATTTTAGTCCTGCGCCAAAACCATTTACTTTTCTAAAAATTCAATAAATGGAGACCATATTTTTTTAAATAACTCAGGTTTGTCGATTAAGGCAAACCTTATTTTTTCCAAATGCAGGGTCTCTGTCATTTCCGTAGTCCACATTTTAATTGTGGGGGTTATTGGTTTTTTCCAAAATTTAAGTATTAATTTTTTCGCAGTTATTAGACTGTAATCAAGAAAATGTACCTGACTTACTGTAAAATTTGTAGTATGTTCTGATAATCCTAATATAATTAATTTTGGGTCCATATCTAATTTTTTATTAATAACTTTAGAAACTATTTTAAAAATCTCCAACCAGAAGTTTTGCATTTTTATACAAGTTACGAAAATATGAGTTAAATTAGCTTCTTGAAATTGACATTTATCGCAAATAGGAGAGATACTAGGAAAAATCCTATTTAATTTCGTCTTCGAATAATGTAATCTATGTATTATTTTAAATTGTATTAAGGAATGTCTAGTATTCAATGAACATTGATGTATATGTTGTAAACTTTCATCCCATATATCTTGCATTATAAATTGATTCAATTCGTCCTCCCATGCTCGTCTATAAGATTCTGATGACGGAATGTCAGTGTCAAGGAGAGTATTGTAAATAAAGGATATTAATTTATTTGAGTTATAATGTCGATTCAGGCATACATCAAGTGTTTCTGGACCTCTAAACTTATATTCTTGCATGTGTGATTTTACATAATCTCTAAGTTGTAAATATCTAAATTAATTATTAACATGTAATCTGTACTTCTGCTGTAAATCCTGAAAAGAAAGAAAAGTTCCCTTATGATAAAGATCTCCCACCCTTTTGATTCCATAACTTTTCCATTGAGCAAAGCCTCTATCTAAGACAGACGGTTTAAAAGAAGGATTATTCGCAATAGGAAGGAAAACAGATAATTTACTCAATTTTAACGTAAGCTTTAATTGTTTCCAGGTACGGATAACACTATGTATAATGGGATTACCTCCATATGTTTTTTTATTTAAATTTATTGGAGCTAAGAGGATCGCACCAATATCGAATGGTAAACAATCCTCTTTCTCCATCTTTAACCAATCCGGTTGTTGATCAGAATCATCCAACCAGCAGGTTATATTTTTAATATTAACCGCCCAATAATAAAATAAAAAGTTAGGTAAAGCAATTCCTCCATTAATTTTAGACTTACATAGATGTCTTTTATTTATTCTATGAGTCTTGTAGTCCCAAATAAAATTAGTAACAATTGAATCAATTTTAAAAAAAAACTTTTTTGGAAGATAGATTGCTTGAAATAAGTAGAGTAGCTGTGGAAGAAAGATCATCTTTATAGCATTACTACGGCCAACATAAGATTGGATATGATTTAATTGAATGATGGAGCAGGTATGATTAACTGGTGGCCTATTCCTGACTCTATTTTATGTTCATTTCTTGCATTCTAATGAAATTTTATTCTTGTCCAGAACTCGATGAGCAATAAAAGTCTCCCTTCTTGACATGTGCACTTTGTTCCAGTTGTTTTGTTCCTTTTAAATGCCAGGTTATGTAGGTTAATTGGCTGGGTAAATGTAAAAATTGTCCCTAGTGGGTGTAGGATAGTGTTAATGTACGGGGATCACTGGGCGGCACGGACTTGGAGGGCCGAAAAGGCCTGTTTCCGGCTGTATAGATATGATATGATATGATATGATATGAAATGAACCAGTCGGCACCTTTAACTTCACTGTTTCCCAACCTTCACCTTTGCCCAGCTGCCCTCGGCAAATGTCCTCTGAAGTACCAGATATTTCTTTGCCTCTTCAACTCTTGAATCTCTGCACAATATGGGCACTTCCCATATTGGGGGAACTTCTGCTAGAATTTCTGTACTCTAAAGGATGCGATCTTTCATTCCCTTCTAGCATCTATCCTTATTCCCCTCATGATATTTGTTGCCTTTGTTATGTTCTGTATTTAGGAATCTACTGTCCTTCCAATTCCCTCCTTAAATCCAAATAAATTCTCAGTATTTTTATTTGTCTTGCTCAGTGTGCTGATGCTGATATTTATTAGGCCATCCGGATGCTCTGTCTTTTTCAGTACATCAGGCTTGTTGATCTCTTTTCCTTCTTCATGATGATAAAGTCTTTGTTTCCACTTTCCTGGGCTTTTACGTCCTTCTGCTGTCTTTGAGTTTGAGTTTAATTTGTTGTTACATGTGCCGAGGTTCAGTGAAAAGCTTCTGTTATGTGCTAACCAGTCAGCGGAAAGGCAATACATTCTTTCTCTGTGGATCATGCTGTTTATTAACATGTTAAAAATATTCCCCTCCTCAATATAAAGATAAGAAATAGGTTCAGAAGTAGACCATGCAGCCTTTACACACGAGGGAAGCTGAGGCTGCAAGCCTGCCCTGCCATTAAATATGATCGTGTTTGATCTGCCCCATGCTTCAGCTTTCTTCTGTGCCAGTTCCAAGTAACCCTTAATTCCCCGATCTCTCAAGCAATTACCTCCCATCTCTTTAAAACCCTCCAGTGAACTAGTGTCCACAACCTTCTAAGGTAGAGAATGCCAAAGATTCCCCACCCTTTGCACAAAGTGGTTCATATTGCCCAGTCCACCTTAGGGATCTAGAGCAAGAAGGCAGCTAATATCATCAAAGATCCACATCATCCTGGCCATGGTTTTATCTCACTGCTGCCATTGTGAAGAAAGTAAAGGACCCAGAGAACTATTAGCTCCAGGTTCAAGAACAGCTTCTTCCCATCAAATGTTAGAATCTTGAACCACATTGCACAACCCAGTACCCAACCTCAGCAATGAACTACTGTAGGAGCCATTTATGTTTGTACTAGCTGTTTAGCATATTATATTATTTTATATCTTGCTGTATTATTTTTGGACACTTGGGGGTTGTCATGAGATGAATACATATATGGGCATAACGTACTGGGAGAAGTCAGAACTAGGTACTATCTGGGAATGCAGAGACGGGATGCGTCAGGCACGGAGAAGCATGGTGAGGATATAGTCCCTCAGACCTATGATGAGAGAAAAGCTTGGAGAGATACAAATCTGTTTGTTTTACTACTTCAATAAACGACCAAATAAACTGAAACGTCTTTAAGATCTCTCTGTTGTTGGTTAGGTGTCAAGATCATTAATCACTCCACCCTTCGTGAAGCGGTGGCAAGTGGAGAGGATTTCAGTGGGAAGGACCGGAGTTGCCACTACAACTACTATGGACTATTTTTACATACTTTGGCTTGCATTATTATGGTCTGGTTACCCAGTATAAGTGTTAATTTATTCAATTATCATTTATTGTGCCAACCTTGACACCCACAAATCCACCTGCTGAAATTTCAGGAAAAGCTGCGGGCTCACAGGCGTTGCCTCCCTTTTCTTTTTTACGCTCTCTTCTCAATGACTAGGGTACATGGTTTCTCTTCGAAGCAGATTCCTGCCAGATGAAGGTTTTTGCTGCCATTGGTTTAGGTTATGCTTGGGTTTATGTTTATTATTGTTAGGTGTACTGAGGTACAGTGAAAAGTTTTGTTTTGCATGCAATCCTATTGGATCAGATAATAACACACATAGATATAATCAAGCAAACTCAAGTAAAATAGATAGAGCAAAGGTACAGAATGTAAAATATAGTTCTCAGCATCATAGCACACCAGTTCCAAAGATAAATCCAATGTTCGCAATGGGTTAGAGGTGAATCGGTCAGTACCCTAGCGTATGGAAGGACCGTTCAGAAGCCTGATACAGAGGGGAAGAATCTATTCCTGAGTATGGTGGTGTGTGCTTTCAACCTTTGGTATCGGGGGTGATAGGTGGCCTGTTCTTCTCAGCTTCTGTTTGTTCTGACAATGTCTGTTTTCTTTACTTTGTCTTCAATGTGTCTTTGTAGTGTTCAGTTTCATCAGCTTGTGAACAATGGAAACGTTCGAACAGGCAGCATAAAACTTATTTGCAACTGATCCTTGTGATCATTACATCTGTCAACGATATTGGCTTAGGTGAAAACACGGATGTTCATGCAATGAAAACGAAAAATGCTGGAAACACTCATCATGTCAGGCAGCATCTGAGATTTTAAAAAAGAGAAACATATTGTTTCATGTCCACGATCTCTTCATTCGAGTCTCAGCTGCAAGGAACTTCAAAACAACTTTGTCAACTGTGAAGTCATTTCATACTAAGGTTGTATATAAATGCATGTTTACGGTTTCTTTCTTCAGCTGAGATGCAGAATTCCACCTATTCCAAGAACAAAGGGAATCAATCAGAAATGTTTCACATTTGCTTCTAGTGCCTCAACTGAACCAGAATTTAACCCACTGAAGGTGCTTGCCGACATCTTCTGATGTATAGGCAGAATGAATTTGACTGTATCACATTTATTTTAAGTGGTAATTAATCTAAATTACATCCACTCTTATTAAGTTTGTCTTTGCAATATAATTTTAAAAAGCCAGGCACTTATTATGTAATTCTGCCACACTGTTGCTTAATGTAGGATAAATTTAAGCGGGCTGCTCTGGTCTGATAAATGGCCTATGAAAAATTGTCGACTTTTGAATATTCTTGAATGCATTTAAACTTCCTATTCATCACAGATGTGACATTCAGACCTATTACAATAATTGCTTTTGCATTTCTAAATGCAAATTTACTAAATCCAAAGTAGTTGTAATCTTGGAAACCTCAATCATGTGTCCTTCTCTCTCTCAATCTAGCTTGCATTTTACCACATTGAATAACTCTTTGTTCCCAATAAATAGACAAATGATCTGTTTAGTTATGCTTCTTGTTGATCTCCACTGCACAAAGACTCCAACAGTGAATGTAGGAGTAAAGCTGAATAGAAGCGGTAGAGTTGCTGCTTTACAGCGAATGCAGCGCCGGAGACCCAGGTTCGATCCTGACTACGGGTGCTGCACTGTAAGGAGTTTGTACGTTCTCCCCGTGACCTGCGTGGGTTTTCTCCGAGATCTTCGGTTTCCTCCCACACTCCAAAGACGTACAGGTATGTAGGTTAATTGGCTGGGTAAATGTAAAAATTGTCCCTAGTGGGTGTAGGATAGTGTTAGTGTACGGGGATCGCTGGGCGGCACGGACTTGGTGGGCCGAAAAGGCCTGTTTCCGGCTGTATATATATGATGATATGATATGAGAATGTTGATGATCCAGCATCAAGCGTTAATCATTTAAATTGCAAACTAAAAGGACAAACCTACAGAAGATAACAATGTATACATTTTCCTTTGCTTTGTTAGATTTGCCACTCCCATTGCCTACTTTATGGACATTGTTTAAAGAAGTTTAACAGAATATTGGAAGGGGAACAATTCTATTATCAAACGTAAGATAAGGTAAAGAAACGTTATTCGAGGAAAAGTGACAGAAGGCGGCTGAATACTTGTGTGGAAAATAGGGCTGACAAGTAGAACATAATGGCTTAGAAATTTCTATGTGCCATTTTGAGGCATAAAGTCATACAACAGAAATAGACACTTCGGCCCACTGATTCTGTATAGACCATGAAGGATTCGGTGCGACACGGTGGCGCAAAGGTTGAGTTGCTGCCTTACAGTGCCAGAGACCTGGGTACGATCCTGACTGTGTGTGCTATCTGTACAGAGTTTGTACGTTTTCCCCGTGACCGTGTAGGTTTTCCCCGGGTGCTTCGGTTTCTTCTCACACTCCAAAGATGTACAGGTTTGTAGGCTAATTGGCTTCAGTAAAGATTGTAAATTGTCCCTACTGTGTAGGATAGTGCTAGTGTACGGGGATTGCTGGTCAGTACGGACTCGGTGCGACGAAGGGCTTGTTTCCGCACTGTATTTCTAAACTAAGCTAAACTAAAGTAAACCCATTTACACTAACCTCATTTATTCTCCTTGCAGTCCCATCAACTGCACCTGGATTCTACTATTCAGCTGCACACTAAGGGGAATTTAAGCTGCACACTAAGGGGAATTTACAGTGGCCAATTGCCCTATCAACCTGCATGTCTTTGGGATGCAGGTGGGAAATGTAGAATCTGGAGGAAATACACATGGTTACAGGGAGGACATGCAAATGCCACACAGGGTACTCAAGAATCACTCGGACTGTGAGGCAGCTGATCTACCAGCTACACCATTTCACTTCCTATTTACCTAGTGTCAAAATGTTGCATATCTCCATTAAATGGTTTAGTTTAGTTTAGAGATACAGCGCAGAAACAGGCCCTTCAGCCCACCGGGTCCCTGCCGGCCAGCGATCCCCACACACTGACATTATCCTACACACACTAGGGACAATTTTTACATTTATGCCAATCCAATTAACCTACACACCTGTACGTCTTTGGAGTGTGTGAGGAAACTGAAGATCTCAGAGAAAACCCACGCAGGTCACGGGGAGAACGTACAAACTCCGTACAGACAGCAGCCGGAGTCAGGATGGAATCTGGGTTTCCGGCGCTGCAGGTGCTGTAAGGCAGCAACACTACCGCTGTGCCACTGCGCCGCCCAAGGCACTTGTAAAACTTTTAAAAAGACATTGTGATATTTAATTGTACCATTTAAAGAACTGCTTTGCTGGTTTTCATCACATACCATTTACAGTGTTTTACAAAATATGCAATTTCATACAAATCTCCAGTTGAATTTTTCTTAGTGCTTTGCCACACCGCTGCCACCTGATCAGTCAGCACTTAAAAGTTCAAAGGATCATCACGTTTAGCACTTTTGCAGCCACTGGAGACTGAAGCTTACTTGTAGATGATTGCACCAGTGATTCCTACGTGCATGAAGACCAGATTCAGCAAAAGAGACCTGGAATGATTAGTTGAATACTTTACCTGTGGGAGAAAGATTCTCTGTTCAAGTGAGGCATTGAGATCATTAAGGGGTAGCTACTGACTACTCAGAGGTCACTGAGAGAATCAATAATGTTGACACATGTTACAAAAAAATATCATGAGCTCACAAGGTTGGTCAAGGTAAATCCACACAATTTAAGATTATTTCTTCCCTTCTCCAAATCCTGCCTCCAACCAAACACTTCTCACATTTTTCCATATGACAAACTCACTCTCTCAGCCAGACACAAAGTGCTGGTATAACTCAGCAGGTCAGGCAGCATCACTACATCGTGCTGATAGAACAAAGGACTCCGGTAAGAGCAAGGGCGGTGGGCTCTGCATCTACATTAACAATGACTGGTGCACCAACCACTCTGCAATAGAGAGCTGCTGCTCCCCAGACCTGGAGTACTTACTGCTCAAATGTAGGCCATTCTATCTGCCGCGGGAGTTTACGGTGGTCATCATCATGGCTGTATACATTCCCCCACAGGCTAATGCTAACCTAGCACTAGCACAGCTACACTCGGCCATCAGTAAGCAGCAGGATGCCCACCTTCATTGTTGCAGGGGACTTCAATCAGGTCGACCTACGAGCCTCGCTCCACAAATTCCATCAGCATGTGCAGTGCCCTACCAGGGGCTCAAACACACTGGACAAGGTGTACACCAATGTAAAGGACGCCTACAGAGCTCTCCCCTGCCCACCCCTGGGACAATCCGATCACCTCTCACTGTTTCTACTACCCGCATACAAACCCCTCATCCGCAAGACCAAACCCACAATAAAGACGGTCAAAATATGGCCCGAGGATGCCACCCTACAACTCCAGGACTGCTTTGATCGCACCGACTGGGACCTGTTTGCACAACAGGCCACCTACGGTTCAGAGGTAGACTTGGAGGAATACGCATCCACTGTGCTCTCCTACATCAACTGCTGTGTGGAGAATGTCACGGAGGACAAGGAGATAAAGATGTTCCCAAACCGGAAACCCTGGATGAACAAGGAGGTACAGAACCTGCTGAGGGCACGCAACAATGCCTTTAAATCTGGTGACACTTCAGCATACAGTGTTGCCAGGTCAAACCTGAACAAAGGTATTAAAAGGGCCAAAGACACCCACAGGCAACGGGTGGAAGACCACTTCAACACCACGGACACCAGAAGCATGTGGCAGGGTGTCAGGAACATCACTGGCTACAAGAGCAGCCCTGCCTGCCCCCACAGCGATATGGCACTGACCAACGAGCTTAACACCTTCTTTGCCCGCTTTGAAACTGGCAAAACCACCTTGAGTGAAAGAACCCCAGCCGAGGCAGTGGGACAGGTCTTGCAACTGAACACACAGGAGGTACAACGCGCTCTGCAAAGGGTCAACCCACGCAAGGCTGCAGGACCGGATGGAGTTCAAGGAAGGGTACTGAAGGACTGTGCTGAACAGCTGGCTGAGGTATTCACCAGGATCTTTAACCTGTCATTATCTCTAGCTACGGTCCCCAAGTGCCTGAAGTCGGCTATCATAGTTCCGGTGCCGAAAAAAGCAAAGATCTCCAACCTGAACGACTACCGCCCGGTTGCCCTAACGCCGATAGTCATGAAGTGCTTTGAGAGGCTGGTCCTCTCACACATCAAATCCAGCATCCCTGACTCACTGGACCCACATCAACTTGCATACAGGGCAAATAGATCCACAGAGGACGCCATCTCTCTGGCTCTTCACACTGTCCTGACTCACCTAGAGAGACAGGGCACGTACGTGAGGATGCTATTCATAGACTATAGCTCCGCCTTCAACACGGTCATCCCCACCAAGCTCATCACCAAACTCCACCAGCTAGGCCTCAGCTCGTCATTATGTGACTGGATTCTGGACTTCCTGCTGGAACGACCGCAGGCAGTGAGAATGGGCCCGCACCTGTCCTCCACTATCACCCTGAGTACCGGCACACCACAGGGCTGTGTTCTGAGCCCCATGCTCTACTCCCTCTTCACACACGACTGTGTTCCTGCATTCGACACCAACACCATTGTCAAGTTTGCAGACGACACAACGGTGATCGGGCTTATCACCAACGGGGATGAAACAAACTATAGAGCGGAGGTGCAGAACCTGGCGGACTGGTGCTCGGATAACAACCTGTCCCTAAATACCACCAAGACCAAGGAGCTGATCATCAACTTCCGTAGGTCACATAACGGGGAATATGCCCCGATCTCTATCAACGGGGACAGTGTGGAGAGAGTGTCCAGCTTCAAGTTTCTGGGCACTCACATTTCGGAGGACCTAACATGGTCCAATAACACTGCTGCGCTGGTCAAGAAGGCACAACAAAGACTGTTCTACTTAAGAACACTGAAAAAGTCTGGTCTACCCCAACAGCTGCTGACGGCCTTCTACCGCTGCACCATAGAGAGCATCCTAACGCATGGCATCCCTGTGTGGTACCTCAGCTGCACGGAGGCAGAAAGGAAAGCTCTACAGCGGGTAGTCCATAGAGCTCAGAGGGCCATCGGAACACAGCTACCAGACTTGGAGGGCATCTACAACACACGATGCCTCAGAAAAGCCACCAGCATCCACAAAGACTCTTCACACCCCTGCAACAGTCTGTTCGAACTCCTTCCATCGGGCAGACGATACAAGGCCTTCTACGCCCGCACCTCCAGACTCAGGAACAGCTTCATCCCCAGGGCCATAGCTGCTATGAACCGGTCCTGCTGAGCCGGATGGCCACAACGCATAGATCAACTTGCACTTTACCCTGTCTAAAAACTGTTACAATTGTTTCGTTTCGTTGGGTTGCTGTTAATTACTTAAATTATTGCATCGTATGGGAGGCGCATTCCCAATCTCGTTGTACCCCTGGGTACAATGACAATAAAGATATATTGTATTGTATTGTATTATATTGGAGAACATGGATAGGTGACATTTCAGGTCGAGACCCTTCTTCAGCCTGCCTGCTCTGGAGGACTGATAGAGAGCCTGATAATGTTAGGTCTTGACTAGAAAGCTTAAGTGATCTCCCTAATGCAGCAGAGATAAGTAAGCCGTGAGATGTGGGACATATTAACAGGTGCGGAGGCTAGGAATTTGACAATGAAGGTGTTCTTGACACCCACTGAAGGAGCAGGTAAAGCACCTGTGCATTGACACCTGTGTCTTCCTGAGGTCACATTGCGAGTGAGAGCTGCCCTGAGAAAGGGCAACTTTCTCCTTCAAAGAGTAATGACAAGAGCTTGGTTCCCTGGGTGGAAAGCAGTAGGGACCCGAGCTCTTGCATGTGTCCGGTTACGCCATCTCTTTGGCTGTTTGCGATGCTTGCGAGACGTCTCTTGTGCATTCATGTCGTCACGTTAGTCTGGTCAATGAGCACTGGAAGGCAGTTTTGATTGCAACAATGTGTTCGAAGATGTAAATGAGGTTCAGAGTTCTGTGCAAGCAATGTGCAGATTGAGCATTGTGAGTGTAAGGTGGAATGACGACTCACACCAGTTCATGTTATGGACTCTTTAATTAACCTTGTTTTGCAGCAGTCACCCTTGGTAAAAAGCTGTTTCCCCTGTGAATGAGCAGTAACTGGCACCTTTAGACCAATGTGCGAGAAGGAATCATTCATGATGAAATTTGGGAGTTGTACCAGTGGTGCAGCGGTATAGTTGTTGCCTTACAACGTTAGAGACCCAGGTTCAATCCTGACTATGGGTGCTCTCTGTGCAGCAGTTTGTACGTTCTCTCTGGGACCTCATGGGTTTTCTCCGGGTGCTCCGGTTTCCTCCCACATTATAAAAACGTGCGGGTTAATTGGCTTCTGTAAATTGTCCTTAGTGTGTAGCATAAAACTAGTGTGTGGGTGATTGTTGGTCATTTCCACACTGTATCTCTAAACTAAACTAATCATGAATTACAGGTTGCACTCCAGAAGAAACAGAACAAAAATGAGTGTTGGAAGAATTTGTGTTTCTGTCCTGCACACTCAATTTAGGAGTCAGTCACCATCTTAATTACAGCTCAGATTGGGACAGCACAAAAAAAAACTCAAATAGACACAAAATGCTGGAGTAACTCAGCGATTCAGGTAGCATCTCTGGAGAGAAGGAACGGGTCGAGACCCTTCTTCAGACTGATGTCAGGGGAATGGGCGGTGCATAGATAAAGACGTGTACAGATAAGGAAGTGTAAGGTGTGAAAACAGGAGAAAGAAATCTAATGTAGCAGTGGTGAGTGGCTCCAACAAGTTAGTTTATTCGGACCATATTATAGCATATATTGGAGAGTGTTTTTGACATCTAAAAAATACTCGACCGTTCCAAAATATCTGCTAGTATTTAGTAGTATTTTGTGCCACAATAGTTACCATGCAGCTTCCACAGTTTCACCATAAATCATCACGATCCTGTTCTTCTTAATTAGGCATTGTGATCATTAATTATTGATTCACAAAATGCTGGAGTAACTCAGCAGGTCAGGCAGCATCTCGGGAGAGAAGGAATGGGTGACGTTTCGGGTCAAGACCCTTCTTCGACCCGAAACGTCGCCCATTCCTTCTCTCCCGGGATGCTGCCTGACCTGCTGAGTTACTCAAGCATTTTGTGAATAAATACCTTCGATTTGTACCAGTATTTGCAGTTATTTTCTTATATTAATTATTGATTAACGCAAGACTTGCTTGACAACAGTTCCCCATGCCGCTTGAGTGAACTACGACCCTTCCTCTGATCATCTGTGACAGAAACAAAATGCGGGTTTTCTTTCCAGCCCTTGTCCTATCTTGCTTAAGTTGTAAATAGCTCTTCATTTTAACACCCATGCATAGGTATCTTTGTTTTAATTAACTCTGCTTTGCAGACTAAGCATTTTTTCTTCTCTGTTTACTGCACCGGATTTTTCTAACGTGACCTTATTGAAATCAGTGTTATATTTTTTAAGTTATTCACATTTTTAAGTTTAAAAGGAGGGGAGGGGGAGAGGAGGAGGGAGGGAGAGGGGAAGGGGGAGGGGGGAAGGGGGGAGTGGCGGAGAAGGGAGAGAGGAGGGGGGGATGTGGAAAGGGGGGAGGGGGGGAGGACAGGGTGCTGCACCAATGCAGGAGAGGATTGGGCCCAACTGGTCCACTTGGAACAGTACACGATAGCATGACAATTTTAGGCCCACCTTACTCACCGTCCTCGCTTTAATGGTAAAGCAAGTCGTTTTATTGAAATCGGTGTTATATTTTTTAAGTTATTCGCATTTTAAAGTTTAAATCTATCTCCTAGGGAGGGAGGAGGGAGGGAGGGAGGGAGGGAGGGAGGGAGGGAAGGGGAGGTGGGGGGCAGGGAGGGAGGAAGGTGGATAAGGGGGGTTGAGGGGGGTGGAGAGGGGGAAGGGGAAGTGGGGAGGGGAGGTGGAGGGGAAGGGAAGGGGGATGGGTAGGGGAGGGAGGGGGGGAGGGAGGGGGGTAGGAGAGGGTGCTGCACCAATGCAGGAGAGGTTTGGGCCCAACGGGTCCGCTTGGTCTAGTAAACAGTTAAAAAGCTCAATATAATAAAACCTAAAACCAATATATCAGTGACTGTTTAATAAAAGCATGTTGTGGATGGTAACCTTCTTCAAACCTATTATGTATCAGGTAAGGAAGTGTTGAGATCTGCAGATAGTTTGTGAAGTATGCTTATTGCTGTCTCATCACTATGACCAAGGTTTCCCTCTCCGTGACCCTGCACCTGACCACAGCTACATAATCCTTCGTGCCATGAAGGGGAAAAGATAGGCTCCTGGATAACCTTCCTGCCACACCTACCATATCAAGCTCATTCCTATGTGGATGGCCCAGACCTAGGCCTTGGCTTCATTTGAGGACTTGTGGGGGCCTCATTCCAGTCTTCAGAGCAGTCAAGTTTGCCCACCAGTTATCAGTGTGACTCCAGCATTTCTTTGCCTGCGTGGGTGGGATCTGCCTTGATGTCGTTGAGCTTGTTGTGCATAGGTAATGACCACCACCAACCTCAGAAGAGTGGATGCGGAAAGGCAACCAAAATGCGTCCTTTCCCTGATCCCAGAGAAGGAGGCCCAAGCCTTCATGTCCAAGTTACACATTAGGAATTTCTATACAATGCACTCAAAAAACATACTCCTCCAGGTAGTAAGCCCCAAAATAAGAAAAAATCACAAATTCTCAAAAGGTGAGGCAAAAGCATACATGAGTTACATAGGATATAGAACACAAAGGCCCTTCAGCTCACAGTATCTGTGCTGAACATGAAGCCAAGATAAAATAATCACACTTGCATGCACATGAACCATATCCCTCTATTCCCTACATATGTACGTATCTAAAAGCCTCTATCATATCTGCTTCCACCACCACACCTGGCAGCATGCTCCAAATACCCACCACCTTCTGTGTCAAATCTTGCCCTGCACATTTCCTTTCAACTTTGCCCCTCTCACCTTCCAATTATGCCCTCCCAGTCTTTGAATTTTATTGTTATTGATTTGATTTGATTGATTTGGTTATTGGGTGCTGATATTTTTTCTCTGCTGGCTATGTATGCAGGTGATCAGTGAAGAGACTCTTTCATGTTTTCAAGCTGCACCAGAACGTCTCAATTAACACTCTAGCTAAATAACTTGTGCTGCTTCTTACTCTGGCCTGCTCCTGTTTCCAAGTAAACTTAGCTCAATATCATTCATTGCCCTGTGGTGCGAATCCTGACTGACACAATAACCATGGTCTCAAGTTATTTTCAAGGGAAAAAAATATTTCATTGTGGCCGGTTATTGGATTCACACACTGTGAAGGTCCCTGTAGAGATACCATAGCCACTGCTATCTATTTGGCCCTGAGGAGTAACAGCAGGATTTGGTTTTACTGCGATCTAATCTGTTAGCAGCAGGACATTTTGATTTAAAAGCAAAACTATAATAAAAATATGCCATTCCATGAGATAAAGCCAGAAAATTATGATACTTAGGGAAACTGTATTGTTTTAAATATTATGTGAACAGTGTAGCCTTCATATGCCACAATATATCGAGAAACATATTTAAATCAACTGTGGAGCTATAGGAATAACAGGTAATCACATTAGGAATAAAAGAGGGAAATGTAAAATGTTTCTGATTCTGCACAGTTTACATCTCCTATAATTTAGATTTAAATGATTTGCCAGCATTTTTATTCATTCTTCCACTCATATAGTCATAGAGTGATACAGCGTGGAAACAGGCCCTTCGGCCCAACTCACCCACACCGGCCAACAATGTCCCAGCTACACTAGTTCCACTTGCCTGCGGATATGGAAGCTCCATATCCTTCCAAACTTGTCCGATCCATGTACCTGTCTAACTGTTTCTTAAACGATGGGATAGTCCCAGCCTCAACTACCTCCTCTGGCAGCTTGTTCCATACACCCACCACCCTTTGTGTGAAAAAGCTACCCCTCAGATTCCTATTAAATCTTTTCCACTTTACCTTGAACCTATGTCCTCTGGTCCTCGATTCCCCTACTCTGGGAAAAAGACTCTGTGCATCTACCCAATCTATTCCTCTCATGATTTTGTATACCTCTATAAGATCTCCCCTTATCCTCCTGCACTCCATGGAATAGAGACCCACCCTACTCAACCTCTCCCTATAGTCCAGGCAACATCCTGGTAGATCTTTTCTGAACCCTTTCAAGCTTGACAATATCTTTCCTATAACATGGTTCCCACAACTGAACACAATATTCTAAATGTGGTCTCACCAACTACTTACACAACTGCAACGTGACCTCCCAACTTCTATAATCAACACTCTGACTGATGAAGACCAAAGTGCCAAAAGCCTTTTTGACCACATTATCTACCTGCGACTCAACCGTCAAGGAACCATATATCTGTACTCCCAGATCCTTCTGCTCTATATCATTACCCAGAGGCCTACCATTTACTGTGTAGGTCCTGGCCTTGTTTGACATCCCAAAATGCAACACCTCACACTTCTCTGTATTAAATTCCGTCAACCATTCCTCCACCCACCTGGCTAATCAATCCAGATCCTGCTGCAATCGTTCACTTGCAGTTTCTTTAAAATGGCAAACACTCAAGGTATGAAACCAAACCGCAAAAGAGTGGAAATCTAAAGCTTCAGTTCATTAAATGACACAAAGAGCTGAAGTAACTTAGCAGGTCAGGAAGCATCTCTGGAGATCATACAAAGGTGATGTATTGGGTCGGGACCCTTCTTCAGCTCATTGACCTTCAATGAATGAAAAGAGTTGCACCAACAGGTAGAAGTCATTAATCTACAATTGAAGATTGCTTTTCCTGCATGGATTAGTATCACTACTAGAGCTTAAAGATTTCCATCTGAACTTCTGACGTTTTGTCCCAGTGGGTGGATGCTCGTATTGCAAACAGGATTTTGGAAATTTCAATCCACCTTTTTGCTTCACAAGATGGTTGAGGTTGGATGTAACTGAAGGTAGTTTTCACAGCCTTAATTCTGATTTCGGTAGTGGTTAGTTTATTGATATCCTTGGATGGAGCAAGCAAGCAGTAGAGACTAAAAGGTAGGAAGGTGGGAAATGGAATCACTGTTCAGTCTTGTGCCCAGCCTGAAAAATAATTGATCAAATATTGATCAATGCAATAAGAGTGCAGGCCCATCAACATTACCAATACTGCTGGTGATAGCAGTACTGATTACAGAGGTTGGCATTGCATTACACACTCGTCATCTCACCACAGGCTGACTGGGCTACCACAATCTACACCCTTTTTTTGATATTTAGTATAACGCATAAGAAAGAAAATGTAATTATATCAACAATAAAGTGATTACAAATTAGGTTGGAGGAAACCTCGGAGAAACATCTTCACTTTGGAAGATATTATATCAGTTTGATTACTCACTACTCAGGCTCCATTTCAAAGGACTTCAAAAATGTTGAATATCATGAAAACTGTTGAAAGTGTTGCTGAGCGAATTTGCCTGCTTTACACGGTCCATCACGGTTAGATCCCCGTCCCTGCCGAGTCTCAAGAAATGCAAAGGACCTTCAGGAAGGTACAGGCAGTGTGTGCGACATGAATAAGACTGATACAAGAGAGAGGTGATTGAAGTAACCCAGTAGGGAGGTCTAGTCCAGGAACAAACTGCAACATTCTGTCTGCATACATCGAGAAGTGGCGGCGCCTAACGGCAGCGGCTCACTAGCAGTCTGTTCGTCTTTTTTCCTTTTTTTTTTGTTGTGTGTCGGTGTTGGGATGGTTTTTATATATTTTTTTGGTTGTGTATGTGTGGGAGGGGGTGGTGGTGTGGGGGGGGGGAACTTTTCTCTTCCTCACGGCGCGGGGTGCGGCTCGGCTGCGGGCCTAACATCGCCCGGTGCGGCTTGGCCGCTGGACTTTACATCGCCCGGTGCGGCTTGGCCGCTGGACTTAACAGGGCCCGGTGCAGCTCGGCCGCGGGACTTAACATCGCCCGGTGCGGCTCGGCCGCGGGACTTTACATCGCTGGTGCGGCTCGACTGCGGGACTTAACATCGCCCGGTGCAGCTCGGCTGCGGGACTTAACATCACCCGGTGCGGCTCGGCTGCGGGTCTTTTCATCGCTGGTGCGGCTCGACTGCGGGACTTAACATCACCCGGTGCGGCTCGACCACGGGACTTAACATCGCCCGGTGCGGCTCGACCACGGGACTTAACATCGCCCGGTGCGGCTCGGCCACGGGACTTAACATCGCTGGTGCGGCTCGACCACGGGACTTTACATCGCCCGGTGCGGCTCGGCCACTGGACTTAGCTGCGCAAGGCTTGGTCGCGGGCCTTTCATCGCCCGGTTCGGCCGCGGGACGTTTCAGCGCCCGGTGCGGGGACTGTGCGGGTCGGTCGGGGACGAGCTGTCTGTCCGTGGGCGTGGGGAAGAGAGTGGAAGTTTTGTTGCCTCCATCACAGTGAGGGGGTGTTTGGAGTCACTGTGATGGACGTTTGTGTTGGGGTTATGTGTCTTGTGTTCTTTTTTTCTATGACTGCTATGTAGTTTCGTTCGGTACTTCGGTGCCGAACGACAAATAAAGCTCTGTTATACCTGTTATACCTGTTATCCAATAACAACACAGGAGCTATGAGGTTGATTCTTAATGCTGACCCTGAAGCTTTTGGAAAGGCAAGAAAACTAGTGAGGAAAAATTCACCTTTGCTACCTAACACTAAGTACACATGAGTATGTTGGCTGCCAACAGTCCTTTGCTTTGATAGATCAATTCAATTGATTTATTTGTGTCAAGATGTCTCCATATGGTGGCACGGTGGCACAGCTAGTTGAGCTGCTGCCTGACGGTGCCAAAGACCCATGTTTAATCCTGACCTTGGGTGCATCTGTGTGGAGTTTGCACAATCTACCTGTGACTGCAAGGGTTTCCTTCGATTTCCACCCACATCAGAAAGATATGCGGGTGGAATAACATAGAACTAGTGTGAATGGGTGATTGATGGTCGCCGTGGACTTGGTGGGCTTGAAGCGTCTCTTTCCACGCTGTATCTGTAAACTAAACTCTAAACCAATGAGTTCACAGCCAATGAGTTCCTTTAACATTCAGTTACCATTGTTTTCTAAGCAGGACAGTGTAAGTGCAAAAATAACAGCACCAATTGGATAAGATAACACTCATGTCCATCCCTACCCAAACCCTATGGGAACACAGGTGTAGAATGAAGAATACCAGTGAGAATGTGCTTTAGACTTTAGACTTTAGAGATACAGCACGGAAACAGTGCCTTCAGCGCACCAAGTCCACGCCGACCTGCGATCCCTCTACACTAACACCATCAGACACACCAGGGACAATTTACAATTTTACCGAGGCCAATTAACCTACAAACCTGCACATCTTTCGAATTTTGGGAGGAAACTGGAGTACCTGGAGAAGACCCACACAGTCACAGGGAGAACATACAAACTTCATGCAGACACCACCTGTAGTCGGGATCGAAACCGGTTCTCTGGCAATGGGAAGCAGCAACTCTACCACTGTGCCACCACACCACCAGCTGTGCTGATTTCACTATTTCCACTATGTTTACTTTGAACTAGCCTCAGAAGAGGTAACAGTAAGTTAACATCAGCATAACAAAAGTGTTAGCATGCAGTTATGCCAACGAGAGAGAGAACCAAACATTTCACACGTCAATCAACCTGTTATGGATAATCTATGTCTAGCCATAATTTATGGAATTAAGAATTGATGCTAATAGCAAAAACATGTTAATACATTCATAAGGCACTCCTCTGCCACTCAACTGCAGAAACTAATGCTTTTAATTTTTTTTTAAACTTACATTTAAATTTTTCCCTATGCTCTTTTAAAAGTGGTGTAGCCTGAGGCAAATGCAGATGGCCACTATGAAGAAATTATAGTAGCTGAAATAAGATCAAGGAACAGTGGGGAGGTTAGGATTTCCTAATCAATCCCCTCTGTCCATTTCAGAACACAGATTAAAGTTAATAGAGTTGGTGTCGCACAAAAGTCATGCTTAGGGCTGATGGCTAAAGAAGAACACGCTTCTTTCTTTAAAACACTTTCATGAACGAGTCGGATTTCAACCATCAATAGGTGATGCTACGAGGTCACAGCTCGTAGGAATAAAGCAGAGATATCTATCTCCTTTTGTTCCATTATCTGTGCTTCGAGGGGTTTAATATGTCAGTATGAAGTCGCAATAGCAACTGAATTTCCCTCTTTCAAGTTCTGTTGGAAGTGGCAAAAATGTCGGAGGATTATGTGTTGTATGCAACGGCTGGAAGTAAGGACTAGGGAGACTCTTTCTCTGTTGCGACTAGGGGGAGGTGAGCTGCACAGTTTAAGAAAGGAGGGAGTGTTTTAAGTGATCCCCAACCAGAAACCTTGGATGAACCAGTAGACCTGTTATGTTCTGAGGTCTCGGGCATTCAGGTCTGGTGATGCAGAGTCATATAACCTTGATAAGGCCATCAAAATGCTAAAAAGGGCTTCTGCTCTAAAGTGGAGGACAAGACAGACAGTACGCAGCTGTAGAATGGCTTGCATGCCATCATTTCCTACAAGGCAAAATCAAGTGGCAGCTCAAACGACAGTGAGCCATCACTCCCAGATAAGCTCAATGTGTTTATGCACGCTTCGATAAGGGGAACACTGATGTGCCTTCTTGGGCCACTATAGATGGTGTTGCAATCTCAGTCACCAAGGCCAATGTCATAAGATCCTCCAGGATGGTGAGCACTCGGAATGCATCTTGACCTGATGGTGAATCTGGTCGTGGACCTAATTGTTTAGAGAATTAAGGAGCTTTGGAGAAGGTGGTACTAAAAAAACAGCCATGATCTTAACGAATCACACTCATGAGTCCACTCCCTATAAAGCCCGAATATGTTCCATTCAGACTGTAGCATTCTATTCAATTGCAGCTACAGATAATTATTTGGTATTAACCTTGATATCGTTTCTCAATCCCTTGATGTTTCTTGATTTCGCCAATAGATCACAATTTCATCTAAAGAGTCATAGAGTAATACAGCATGGAAACAAGCCCTTCTGTGACTGAGTCTTCGTTGACCATAGAGCACCCGTCCGCATTAATCCTGCACAAATCCTGTTTTATTCTTCCCATATTTCCTTCAACTCCACGCAGATTTAACAGCTCACCTTCTCGCTGGCAGTAATTTAAGTGGCCAATTAACCTACTAATTAAATTGTGGGAGGAAACCAGAGTACCACAATGAAACCTACACCATCACAGGAAGAACGTGCAATCTCCACTCAGCAAGTTCCTGAGGTCAGGATTGAACCTGAGCCATTGGAGCTGTGAGGCAGCGGCCCTACTAGTTGTGCCATGCTGTTGTCATTATACCACTGTGCTTCTCTAAACATATTGGTACCAACAGAAAAAAAGACTGTTTAATATTAAAAATTTATATTCTGAGCTGAAAATTGCACTTTCTGAAGATTGATTTTCCCAGGAGTAGAGTTTCTATTATTTTATTGTGTTTATATTTTATTCCATTTATTATTCACGAAACAATTATCATACATTATACAGCTTAGTTTCTAGTGAGCTTTTCAGTGGGAGTGTTTTGGATATCTTTAATGTAAAAAACAGCAGAGACTGAGTCTGTCCTTTAGCTGGGTTCTTTATTTTCTTCAGCTTTTTGAATACATTGAATACATTGTGGAGGGTGGTGGGTGGAGGGGTGGGGGAAACTTTTTTATCTCTTTCCTCGAAGGAGATGCGTCTTTCTTCGTGTCGTATCTCCGTCCGCACTGCGGCCTAACATCATGGAGTTGGTGGCCTCTTCTGCGATTTCTAGAGCTCCAACCGTGGGAGCCTGCAGACTTTAACATCTTGGAGCGGGCAATCCCTTTGCCAGGGGTCGGCCTTTGGTGCTCCAACCTGCGGGAGCTATAGACTTTAATATCGTGAAGCTCGCGGTCCCTGGTGAAGGACCGATTTTGGGTACTCCCAGCTGCAGGAGTTTCAACCGTCCCGACGTGGGAGCTCGTTCGCCGGCTGTGGATGGTTCAACTCCCTCGACCGCGGGAGGAAAGGAGGAAAGAAAATAAGACTTTATTGCCCTCCATTAAAGTGGGGAATGTGTAGGAGCCGCTGTGGTGGCTGTTTATGTCAAATTTTTATGTAGTTGTGTGTCTTGTTGCTTTTTTGGTATGACAGTAATGGCAAATCAAATTCCTTGTATGTTGCAAAACATACTTGGCTAATAAATTACGATTATGATTATGATTATGATTATTATGTTTATGATAAAGCAGTCCTTGCAAAGACTAACCAAATAGTCTCTATCAAAGAACAAAATAGTGACACACAATAAGCCTCCAAAATGACCTACTGTTTTGGAGAACAACTGACAACCAAATACATTCAGCTTTACATATATTGCTGTATCTCTTCCCTCCCTGCCAAGTTTAATTCAACATTATTTAATATAATTTTTCTGATGTGCTGGAGATCTTTTCTTCCTGGTATGTCTGACTTATGTAAACATAGTCATATTACACCTGATCCTCTTGCAACTTTTACATTCCACTGTCTGATTTGTACTGTTAGATGATCGACTGCGTCTACTGTAGGCCTATAGTATACCTTCAAGTGTAGTCATCTCCAGCATCAGAAACTTTGTGAGCCTTTCCAAGATAATTCCCAGCTTTGCAAACAACAGTAAACTCATTTGCTCTCAAGGTCAGAACCCATCCTTGAACTCATGGGGAAACCACTTAAGGCACGAGCTTAATCAGACGGAACAGCGAATTCAGGAGTTAGCGATCTGTGAAATGTTCATAAATGTACTTTTGGAACCACAGCACTCCAAATGTGATAGCTACACATTCTTTATGCAGCTGAGAGCACATTCCCTTTGCAACAATCAATGTTCTGAACACCACAGAATCATCCTCCATTCAATGGGACTACACAGATCCAACACTGTATAATACACCTATCGTGTAGTCGACCAACATGTCAGCAGATGATAGCAGTTCTTTGGAGTGAACAAAAGGCCTTTCTTATACTTCTGCACCACATCTTTTCACATAATTTGAGCAATGGAGCTAGAAGTGGAACTAAATTTGGTAAAAATGTATTCAAATTCATTATCAATCCCAACTGTGGTTTCAGGTCATTTACATGAGTTTGACAGGAGGACTGGCAATGATTGTCCTCCTCACGTTAACTGGCAGCAATCCTTTACAGTCCACATGATGCCCTGCGTACTGTACTTTATTCATCAAGAAGGTTCACATGCTTCTCTATCAACTTGTGTCTGTCTTTTCCATTCTCCTAAATGCTTCTTCCAGATTCCAAAAGAGTTCATCTCTATAGCTTTCCATGGCCAGGACATCATTCAAGTGTACAGCATGCTTTGAGAATGCCCTGAAATAATCCATCCTTGGTTATCAGAAAGCCATTAGAAAACTACTCGATTATAGACAATAGACAATAGACAATAGGTGCAGGAGTATGCCATCTGGCCCTTCGAGCCAGCACCACCATTCAATGTGATCATGGCTGATCATTCTCAATCAGTACCCTGTTCCTGCCTTCTCCCCATACCCCCTGACTCCGCTATCCTTGAAAGCTCTATCTAGCTCTCTCTTGAATGCATTCAGAGAACTGGCCTCCACTGCCTTCTGTGGCAGAGAATTCCACATATTTACAACTCTCTGACTGAAAAAGTTTTTCCTCATCTCCGTTCTAAATGGCCTACCCCTTATTCTTAAACTGTGGCCCCTGGTTCTGGACTCCCCCAACATTGGGAACATGATTCCTGCCTCTAACGTGTCCAACCCCTTAATAATCTTATATGTTTTCGATAAGATCCCCTCTCATCCTTCTAAATTCTAGTGTATACAAGCCTAGTCGCTCCAGTCTTTCAACATATGACAATCCCACCATTTCGGGAATTAACCTAGTAAACCTACGCTGCACGCCCTCAATAGCAAGAATATCCTTCCTCAAATTTGGAGACCAAAACTGCACACAATACTCCAGGTGCGGTCTCACTAGGGCCCTGTACAACTGCAGAAGGACTACTTTGCTCCTATAATGTACAGCACTTTGGTCAACGTGGGTTGTGTTTAAATGTGCTATACAAATAAAATTGACTTGACTTGACTTTACTATATTCAAATCTGTGAACTAGCCCATGCACAGATGCCAGAAATTTGAAATAGAAACAAATAATGCATGAAACACCCAACAGATCAGGCAGCATCCTAGCAAGAGAAGCAAAACTAATGTTAAGGCAGCACTGCAGCGTAGCCAGTAGAACCACTGTCTCACAGACCAGGATTCAATCCAGAGTTCCAGTACTGTCTGTGTAGATTTTGTACGTTTCCTCTCATATCCTCAAAGTTGTGCAGGTTGGTACATTAATCGGCCACTGTAAATTGCCCCCAGTGTGTAGGTGCCTGATGGAAACTGAAAGGAGTTGATGGGAATATGACTCGTTTTAAGACTCGTGTTATAAGGGGTGCCCAATGTAAGCACGAAGTGTCTAAGGACCTGTTTCCCTGCTGCATGGCTTTAGGACCATATTTCTGCTGTTCTGTTAAAGGGTCTTGGATTTTTAATATTAATTCTATTTTTCTTTCCATGGATGCTGTCCGACCTGCTAAGTATTTCCATAATGTTCCTTGTAGCTTTGCAGAGTCATAAAGTTCCTTGTAGCTTCATAGATTCATAGAGTTAAAGAACACAGAAACAAGCCCTTCTACCCAGCATGCTGATCAAGATATCCATCTGAGCTAATCCCATTTGCCTGTGTTTGGCCCCTATCTCTCTAAATCTTCCTATCCAGAGCTGTACAAATGTCTGTGAAATACTTGCTCTTCAGATCCACTTTAAATCTCTCTCCGCTCACCTTAATCCTATGCCCTCTAGATTTAGACTTGCCTATCCTGGGAAAAAGACTGCACTATCTATTCTATCGATATTCCTCATAATTCATAAACCTCTGTAAGATCTATAACTTCTATCAAACTATACGACTCCTCCCCCTTCAGTTGTGGGGTAGACTAACTCCCCTCCCCCTCACCCCCACCCCATCCCCCCCCCTTGCCAATCTTTACACAACCTCAACCCTTTCCACTCGTTACTTTAATTTCATGTTTCATGTATATTGTGACCCGAAACGTCACCCATTCCTTTTCTCCCGAGATGCTGCCTGACCTGCTGAGTTACTCCAGCATTTTGTGAATAAATCGATTTGTACCAGCATCTGCAGTTATTTTCTTATACAAGTGTTGAAAGTACTTTGTGAGAAAATCAAGAAACCCAACACTTCAGTGGCTGTTTTAACTTTCCCTGCTCAGTGGAAACAGGAATAATGAGAAGTCAGAGCAGTCTTCACTCTGCTGCTCCTTAAACATACGACCCGGTGGCAATTTTAACTGGAGTTGGTTGAGGCATCCGCTTGAGTCATTAACACATGCTTGACTGGTCTCGTTTGTCACAAAGTATCCTAAGGCTACAAGAGCAGCCTATTTTCTGGGTCAGAGTCACTCCAAACATCAAAACCAGCAATCATCTCACAAGGGTCCCAAAAGGTTAAGCAAAAAGCTTTTATCTGCAAGGTCTGAGCAATCAGGATGGCTGGATCTTATTCTTTGATGGAACAGCTTCTCCTTTGACCAACTGACTAACCTTTCAATACACAATAGGGGAGCGCAGTGGCACTGTTGTGTGAAGCTGTTGCAGTAGCTGGGTTCAAGTCAGAGATGGAATAGAGATGGATAAAGCTTTTGATTGTCAACACGAGCCATATGTTAAACTTGTACAAAATGTTAGGTGCACTGCACCTGGAGTATTCTGTGTCATTTTGTTGCCACTTTATAGGAAGGATGTGATTAAACTAGAGAAGGCGCAGATAAGTTTCACAAGGGTGTAATTTGTACAGGAGGGCTTGAGTTATAAGGAGAGATTAGATTGGTTGGGATTGTTTTCCCCTGAGTGAAGTGTGATGTATACATGCAACAATATGGTAAAGTTGCTATGTGATGTATACATGCAACAATATGGTAAACCTGTGCCTGCGCATTTGCTAAAATACACAGAGTTAAAATGGCGATCTTGTGTCCAGATGTGTGTTGTTTTGGTCTCCCACTCAATGCGTGCTTTTGAGAATGATACTGAGTAGAACGTATCATGAAGGAGGTTGATGGGTGACCATATGATACGATACGATAGAACTTTATTTATCCCAGGAGGGAAATTGGTATGCCAATAGTCATAAAACACAATATACATGAAATGCTGCCTGACCTGCTGAGTTACTCCAGCATTTTGTGAATAAATCTTTCAACACTTGTAACTCATTTATGCTTTGACGAATTTTTCTTCAGAACTAGGATTGTTCCACTGGTGTATAGAAAGGTTAAAGGAATTTTAAGATCTGATTCATCCTCTTGAGATGAAAAATAGACTGGGAGAAATTTAAGATAATTTACTGAAAAAGTGAAGGGGAAATTTCATTATTTGTGCTTTTAGTGCTTTTAGATTACTACAATCTTTAACAACCTGCACTCAGTCATGGGGCATTGGATAAGTATTTGAATGGGAACATTTTTCAGCATCTTGAGGAATGGGGTAGAAAATGGGGCTCTTTGTGCAGAATAATCAATGAGACATTAAATCTCACTGGCCAAATCCCTTCTATGCTGACAAAGGTTAGTGAGGAAATAAGATAAATTCATAAGCTATCGGAGCAGAATTTGGCCGTTCAGCCCATTCAGTCAACTCCGTCGCTCAGTCATGATCGATGTATCGTTCCCTTTCAACCCATTCTCCTGCCTTCTCTCCATAGCCCCTGACAATGTGAAGAGGACAGACAGTCCAGACTGCTTGGAAGACGATAACATGTACGTTCCACTGGAAGGATCCCATGCGTTATAAAGGTGGATCCAATATTGGGTGGGTGGGTGGGAAAAGCAAACCGTGATGTGACTGCAAGGCTGTTTCTAGTGGGATTGGACTGGCCTCAGTACTCTGCTAATTTGCTGCAAAAGCCATCGATGATTGAGACTTAAATACCAGACCCATGAATAAGAAATTTATAGATAATAAAATGAAGAGCCCTCTTGTTGATATGTTGATCACTGGGTATTTTTAAGGTGGAGATTGACAGGTTCTTGATTATTAAGGTTGTCTAAAGTTACGGTGAGAAGGCAGGAGAATGGGGTTGGAAGGGAAAAAATAGTTCAGCCACGATGGAATGGCAGAGCAGACTTGATGGACCGAATGGGCTAATTCTGTTCCTATGTCTTACGGTCTTATGATGGTGAGAAAAGGTTTTGCTCTCCACGAACCTCTGGAGGGACCGAAGCAATAAGCAGAAAAAAAGCAAGAGAATGTGAACCTAAAGAACTAAGAATGAACCTGGTAGGAGAAAGTTTGAAGAACAAATGGTATTGAGATATGAGAATGGAAAGCCCTTAGACAGCCTGTTCACAAATAAACAGGAAGCCGATGCATTTAACGAGCCTCATGGTATGCTTTCATTTATAAGTGAGGCATAAATTATCAGAGTAGGGAGGTTATGATAGAGCACTAGAAAACACAACAGGGCCCCTGCTGGGATACAGAGTGCAGTCGCCCCATATTACAGCAACCATATTATTGCACAAGAGAGGATTGAGTGTAGGTTGAGGTGAATATTAGTTTTCCGTTAAAGAAGTGAAGTCGAGGGCTGATTTAATGAAATGTACAAAATAATGAAGTGTCTGGATAGGAATGAGGTGTCAATACAATACAATACAATAGAATACAATATATCTTTATTGTCATTGTACAGGGGTACAACGAGATTGGGAATGTGCCTCCCATACGATGCAATAAATCAATAGCCAAAGGATTAGGGTTTTCATAATAGATGATTTTGTGGAGATTTTATTTTTACTCATTGGTTGCTGTGGTATGGAACTCACTCCTTGGAAGGGCAATGCAACAGAAAACATTACCACATTTTAAAAAGATAGTTGAATATGCACCTGAGAAGACACCAGACATCAGCCCATCGAGTCTGATCCGCCATTCGATCATGGCTCATCGATTTGTCCCCTCTTAATCCCAGTTTCCTGCCTTCTCCCCGTAACCTTTGAGGCCCTCACTAAATAAGAGCCTATCAATCTCCGCTTTTAAAATACCCAGTGACTTGGCCTCAACAACCATCTGTGGTAATGAATTCCAAAGACTCACCACCCTCTGGCTAAAGAAATTCCTCCTCATCTCCATTCAAAAGGAAAATTATTTTATTCTGTGGCTATTCCCTCTAGTCCTGTACTGAAAACATCCTTTCCACATCCACTCTATCTAGGCCCCATCCATCTATGCGATGTTACAAGGTAGCATTCTATTGTTCTTATTGTGTTTTTCAACATGTAGCTTTAGAATAATCCTTCAGAATTATTCAATGTATTCAAGAAGAATTTAGATATTAAGCTGAAGAAACACGAGATAATGCAAGAAAACTTGAATAAGGTATTCAATTTGGCTAATCATCAGTGGAACCAGTTTGAAAAGCAAAGTGGCCTACTCCTGCTCCTAATCTATGCTTCTACAATTCTTTATCAACATTCTTGAAGTTACTGGACAGCTTTCATCAATGTTGGTCATGCTTACATACATTTGGGACAGCATGGTGGCACAGTGGTAGAGTTGCTGCCTTGCAGCGCCAGAGACTTGGGTTCGATCCTGACCTCGGATGCAGTCTGTATGGAGTTTGCGCGTTCTCCCCATGACCTGCATGGCTTTTCTCCAGGAGCTCCGGTTTCCTCCCACTCTCCAAACACCTACAGGTTTGTAGGCTAATTGGCTTCAGTAAAATTGTAAATTGGTGCTAGTGTGTGTAGTGTGTGTTAGCGTGTGGGATGATCGCTGGTCGGTGCGGACTCGGTTGGCGGAAGGGCCTGATTCTGCGCTGTATCTCTAAACTAAACTAAACATGTTGTTTGTATAGGTCACGAAAATGTGAAGTACAGAGGAGCTGGCACAATATTTACATATAAATACTTAACACTGCTGTTCTGTGTTCAGATGAAATACATGGTGACGTGCATGAACCAAGTACCTGGGCGATCAGGAGATCACTTCAAATTAAGGCCTTGATGAAATGACTGATTCATCCCACTCAATCATTCTTCAAACATAGTACACAGCTTGCCGAATGTCCAGAGTTTGAACAATTACCCCTGAATAATTGCAATGCCTTTGATACAATATTTCTGAAGAAACAAAACAATAGCTGATAAAAATAATCCGGTTATAAAATGCATGATATAGCTATTGACCAAACGGTTTGTGGATTCATTAAAAGGGGCACAGGTTAACCACATAATTAGAGGAACCAAGCTGTGGCTTCTCTGTGATGTTTAAACAGTGTGGTATATGAGGGACCTTTGGTGCTTTCTTGCTCCATAATTATTCTTAAAACTATAGTAAGTGGAAGCACAATTCTCCACAGTCAATATACATTCCAACGTTAATCATGGATTTATTTGTAAACCAACTTCTTTTTTAGAACATCTTGTTCAAATTTAAATCAAGTTTATTACAATATGAGAGCCCAAGAGACTGCAGAAGCTGGATTCTGGAGCAGGATCGATCTGCTGGATGATCTCAACAGGTCAGGCAGTCTCAGTGGGGGGAAAGGAATGATTGATGTTTTAGATCAAATGCCATATGAGGACGTGATGCAGGGGATTCAACCTGACACATTGACTGTTCCTTACCCCGACAGATGCTGCTCGACATGCTGAGACACTCCAGCAAATTGTTACCACGTGAGATAGACACAAAAAGCTGGAGTAACTCAGCGGGACAGGCAGCATCTCTGGAGAGAAGGAATGGGTGATGTTTCGCGTCGAGACCCTTCTTCAGTACGTGATGATTTGTTTTCCTGTTTCTCCGTGTCTCCCTGTAAAGGTGGTGCCTGAGACACATCTGTAAGCATCAGGCCTAAGTCATAATTGAGTTGAGGTAGGTAGTGTTACTGACAACCCTTCTCGTCCACGATGCTCACTCACAGTGTTACAGATTGAGGCAGTCGATAACCATACTGCACCTCCAAGTCCAGAAGCAGTGAGACTGACTGTAGCACCACCACTCTTGCAGCTCCGAAACAACAGCACCTTGTAACGCCAGGTTTAATCCTGATCTCCAGTGTTGCCTGTGCAGAGTTTGCATATTCTCCCTGTGACTGCATGGGGTTCTTCCACTTGCTCCCGGTTCATCCAACATCCCAAAAATGTGCAGGTTGGTAGGTTATTTGGCCTCTGCAGATTGTTACCTGTGTGTAGACGATTAGTAGAATCTAGGGGGTGTGGAAAAGGATGTGGGGAAAATTTTTAAATGATGTCGTGCACTTGTCATCTGGGAAGGACGTGTATGTTATTTTGATCAGCTGGGTAGTTGGGGATCAGCACGAACTCGATGGGCCAAAGGGCCTGCTTCTGTATTTGTTCATGGAATCATCGTTTTTTAATGACTGAATAAAATCGCCATCGATAAAGAACCTAATGCAATTATTTTATTTTACTTTTCTCTCAAGAACTTCAATTCCTTGTGAAAGAGGGTTTATCTGCCCAGACGGAGGTCTCCGAGATGATTACAGGATAACTGTAGAGAGCTGTGTGGGGGCATCCAATACTAGGATTCATATATATATATATATATATACATATATATATATATATATATATATATAGATTAGGGCCTAAAAACCCCAGTAGTAGGTTCAAGAAATAAAAACTTTAATCACAAAGTGATCAGAATGGGCAATTTGCTCTCACGTGGACTAGCTGACAGAAATAACACATGGGTCATTCTTAGGTTATAGGTGCCTGACCAATGTACAGCCTTGTGTACGATTTTGTCTTTGGGAAAGACCAGTAGGATGGATTTGCCAGTTGTTGCAGGGCCGCAGGCATCTCATAAGAATTAGGAGCAAAATTAGGCCATTCGGACCATTAGGTCTACTCCACCATTCACGGCACGGTGGCGAAGCGGTAGAGTTGCTGCTTTACAGCGAATGCAGCGCCGGAGACTCAGGTTCGATCCTGACTACGGGTGCTGCACTGTAAGGAGTTTGTACGTTCTCCCCGTGACCTGCGTGGGTTTTCTCCGAGATCTTCGGTTTCCTCCCACACTCCAAAGACGTACTGGTATGTAGGTTAATTGACTGGGTAAATGTAAAAATTGTCCCTAGTGTGTGTAGGATAGTGTTAATGTGCGGGGATCGCTGGGCGGCGCGGACTTGGTGGGCCGAAAAGGCCTGTTTCCGCGCTGTATCTGAAATTTAAAAAAATTTAAAATCATGGCTGTTCTATATTTCCCTCTCAAGCCCATTCTCTTTCCTTCTCCCCATAACCAATGACACCATTATGAATCAAGAATGTCAATCTCCACTTTAAAAATACCAAAAGACGGCCTCCACAGCCTTGTGTGGCAATGAATTTCACAGATTCACCACCCTCTACCTAAAGAAATTCCTCCTCATCCCTTTTCTAATAGACAATAGACAATAGGTGCAGGAGGAGGCCATTCGGCCCTTCGAGCCAGCACCACCATTCAATGTGATCATGGCTGATCATTCTCAATCAGTACCCCGTTCCTGCCTTCTCCCCATACCCCCCTGACTCTGCTATCCTTAAGAGTATCAAGCTCTCTCTCGAATGCATTCAGAGAATTGGCCTCCACTGCCTTCTGAGGCAGAGAATTCCACAGATTCACAACTCTCTGACTGAAAAGGTTTTTCCTCATCTCCGTTCTAAATGGCCTACCCCTTATTCTTAAACTGTGGCCCCTGGTTCTGGACTCCCCCAACATTGGGAACATGTTTCCTGCCTCTAACGTGTCCAATCCCTTAATAATCTTATATGTTTCGATAAGATCCCCTCTCTTCCTAAATTCCAGTATATACAAGCTGTATAGTACATCCTTTTATTCTGAGGCTGTGCCTTCTGATCTTAGACACTTCCACTAGAAACATTCTCTCCACATCCATTTTATCTAGGCCTGTCATTATTCTTAAGAAAAACAACTTGTTCATGTTAAAACAGTAATAAAATTATGATGCAAACGAAAAAAAAAGAAAAAGAATACAGCCAAATCGATGTTAAAAGAAACTTGTGGATAAGAACGCTTGGCATCAGTTATCTCTGATATTCATGAAATAATCTTGTACAAGAACAAATCAACTGAGGCTGAAAGTTTGTTTTCATTTTGAGAACAAAAAAGGAATAATGTCTTGCCGTTACATTTCCCAAAGATGTAAAAGAATATCTGGCGTTCTTTTGTACACTGGAGGAAAAAATATATTTGAGAACTGAAGAAATGTAATAACGCTGTAACATAAATTTCCACAAAAGCACATATCCATCCAAAATATACACTGTAAGTTCTGGCATTCCTCAAAACTGAAATTAGATTGAATGTTCTCTAAAGATAGACACAAAATCCAGGAGTAACTCAGCGAGACAGGCAGCATCTCTGGATAGAAGGGATGGGTGACTTTTCGGGTCGAGATCCTTCTTAAATCCAAACAACCATATTCATTTAAAAACAGTGTCTTTCTTTATGAACATCGCAAATTTGGGATAAAGTTCACCTTATGTTCTGAAAAAGGTTGCTGCATTGTGAAATGATGGGGTCGTGACTTTTTTGGGCCGATCACCTGTTGCCCTGCAATTGCTGGCAGCTTGTCTCTGTCTTTACAGGTGGCCCTGATCACAGTCTTTCAATGGGAGTTTGGCTGTGAGCCACATTGGGGCTGTTTCAGCTCAGGCAGTATCTGCTTTACCAACAGAACGGCTTTACCAATTATTGAGGCCGAGCTCCCAGGCTTACTGATTGCTAAAGTATTCACTGTTTTGTAACATTCGCAAATAGCTTTGAAATTCATTAACATTCTGAATCATTTGAGATGTATTAAAAGTAGAAATGTTAAAAAAAGCAAATTGTTTTTTTTCTTAAAAAGGATACAAAAGTGCGCCACCTGTCTATCTCTGCAGTTGATTTCTTTCTGGGACCACGACTGCACATCTGTAGGTCTGATCCAGTAGGACTCAGCAAGCTGACTTCCCAGTCCGACAGCTGAGGGACTTACCACTGCCTCACACCATGCAGGTGGCATTGCAGAGAATCATGCAACTGGCTCTGGTCTATGCCAGTGCTGGCCCTTGGGATTTCTGATGAGAAAGGGAGATTTACTTTAGTGATACAGCTTGGAAACAGGCCCTTCGGCCCACTGAGTCTGTGCTGACCAGCGATCACTCCGTGTACTAGCACTATGGCACACACTAGGAACAATTTACAATTTACAGAAGCCAATTAACCTACAAACCTGTCGGCCCGTTGAGTCTACTCCGCCATTCAATCATGGTTGATCAATCTTTCCCTCTCAACCCCATTCTGCTGCCTTCCAGCACCAGAGTTCAATCCTGTCCTTAGATGCTGTCTGTATGGAGTTTGTACGCTCTCCCTGTGACCACGTGGGTTTCCTCCAGGTCCTTTGGTTTCTTCCCATATTCCAAAGTTGTGCAGGTTTGTAGACTAATTGGACTCTGTATCATTGCCCCTAATGCGTAGGGAGTGGATGAGAAAGTGGGGTAACATAGAACTAGTGTGAATGGGTTATCGATGGTCGGTGTGGTCTCGATAGACCAAATAACCTGTTTCCATGTTGTAATTCTAAAACTAAGAACTAAATCACCATGTCACAAGTGTATTTTTGTATCGCCCACTGGAATATAAAGAGGAATAATGACAGGTCATCCACTTTGGTAGAAAAATATCAAAGCATTGTGTTTTTTAAATGGTGAGAGATTGAAACATGTTCTCGTCCAGAGGGACCAGGATGCCCACGTACACCAGTCACTGAAGGTTAATGTGCTTGTTCAACAAACGATCATGAAAGCACGTAGTATGCGGGCCTACGATATGAGTGCAAGAACAGAAAGATCTTGTTCCAATTATGTGAGGTTCTGATGAGACTGGAATATTGTGTGCAGGTCTGATCACTCTATCTCAGGAAGGACAGAGGGATAATGGCAATAGCATGCTTGAGGATAGATTATCTAGACTGATCTCCCTCCTTTGAGTTTAAGAGAATGACAGGACAATGAGATCTCAATGCAACTTTCAAACCTTTAATGGGGCTCAAATGCTTGGACATGGATCCTCACTGAGGTGCCCACAACCATGAGATACAATCTCAAAGGTGGATTTCTCTTCCAAAGAGCATACATAATAAGGGATATAGGGTATTAAATTGGAGACTTGAGGGACTGCACGTGTTTGAATCTGAATCAACCAACAATCTGCTGGAGGAATTCAGTGGGTTGAGCAGCATCTGTGGGTGGAAAGGAATGGTTGCCAGGAGAAGGGGTTATTGCTCAAGAAATAGCACTGAGGTAAATGACCAGCAATGATCACACTGAATAGTCTAGCAGGGATGAGGGGCTGAATGGCCTACTCCTGTTCCCACTTGTGTCCTTATGTTCTGATGCGAAGACCTGCCTTTATCTTGCACAATATCACAAAGTGTTTTCCTGTATCAAATTGTTTTGGAGAATTGCTGTAGTGCTGGGAACAAAGATGGCGCCTCCCTGTGTGGCAGCTGTTGCAGCAGCTCCTGCTCACTGGTGAGCGTTTTTCTCTTTCTTAGCAGTTAGTTAAATTATTTCTGTCACTATTCTTGTGTATTAGTTTTGTGTATTAATTTTGTGTAACTTTAGCGCGGTATGGAGACCAAAACTGGCGTTTTGGCACTATTTTTTTCACCTACCGTGTCCGGAGATCCCGCGCACAGCCAGTGCCCTATTGTTCACACGGGGGAAGCAGCTGTTAGCGCTCCGTAACCCAGCGGTGCTGCCTCAGGAGAGACCCGATGTCCCCCGTGAGCTGAGGAGGAGGAGAAGAGGGTGCCGCGCTGGAATCCAGCGTTGAGTCGGGAGGAGACGCCACAGACCAGCGCTCCCGTCCATCGTTATGGGAAATGCAAGATCTCTCCCCAACAAGATGGACGAGTTGGCGGCGGTGACCCGGCACCAGAGGGAATATCGGGAGTGCAGCATCATGCTGCTTACAGAGACCTGGCTGAACACGTTAACTCCGGACACGAACGCCTCACTGGACGGTTTTCACCTGAGGCGGGCAGACAGAACAGTGGAGAGTGGTAAGAGAAAATGAGGAGGGCAGGCTGTGTTTGTAAATGTTTGTAAATGATAGATGGTGTAACCCTGGGCACATCACTGCTGCAGGGACATCGAGCTGTTAGCTGTTAGCATGAGGCCTTACTATCTACCAAGGGAATTCTCACATGTTGTTGTGATAGCAACATATATTCCCCCCTCTGCTAATGGCGACACAGCCTGTGATGTACTGCACTCAGCTGTGAGCAGGTTGCAAACACAGCACCCACATGCCCTATTTCTAATCTCCGGGAACTTCAACCATGCACCCCCATCATCCACACTGCCCACGTTCACCCAGTACGTCACCTGCCGCACCAGAGACAACAAAATACTGGACGTTTTATGCCAACACCAAGGAGGCACATAACTCAGCACCCCTCCCCCCTCCCACCCCCCCAGGGAGATCTGACCACAACATGATCCATCTCCAGCCTGTGTACCAACCTCTCGTGCACAGGCAACCAGCAGTGACCTGCACAGTTAGAGGATGGTCCGAGGATGCTCTGAGAGACTGTTTCGAAACAACTGTATGGGAGGAACCCTGTGATCCCCACGGGGAGGACATTGATGGTCTAACCCAGTGCATCACCGACTATATTAACTTCTGTGTGGAGAACACTGTACCCACCAGGACTGTACGGTGTTTCTCCAACAACAAACCCTGGGTCAACCCTGACATGAAGGATCTCCTTAAGGAGAAAAAGAGGGCCTTTAAGTCGGGAAATAAGGAGGAGCTGAAGGCTGTGCAAAAGGAGCTGAGGAGGAAGATCAGAGAGGGGAAGAACAGCTACAGGAAGAAGATGGAGGACCAGCTGCAGAGGAACAACATCAGTGGAGTCTGGAGAGGCCTCAAAACCATCTCTGGGTACAAGGAACCGGACTCCCGGGCCGTGGGGGACCAGAAATGGGTGAACGATCTGAACCTTTTCTTCAACAGGTTCGATCAGTCACCTACCCCTCCCCCGGTCCAGTCACCCCTACTGCAGCCCCCCTTGTCTGCACGTCCAGTACACTGCCCCACCTCCCCTCCCACAGCACTTGTGTCACAGTCACCACCCACTGCTGCTGCTTCTCCTGCCCCAACCCCACCACCCCCACCTCCTCCCCCCACGCCCTCCCCCCAGCACCCCCCCTCCCACACCCCCTCCTCCTCTCACACCCTTGAGCATCCAGCCCTGCAAACTCCTATCTACAGAAGTTCTCTGACGACTGCCATCGTCGGCCTCATCACGGGCAACAAGGACAGGGCGTACAGAGAACTGATCAAGGAGTGTGTGGACTGGTGCCAGCAGAACCGCCTCTGGATCAACGCGGAGAAAGCCAGGGAGATGGTGGTAGATTTCCACAGACGCAGCCAGGTCCCCCCGACACCGGTGAACATCCAGGGAATGGACATCGAGAACATCCAGGGAACGGACAGAAAACACCGATGCGCTATACAGAAAGGACCAGAGCAGACTTTATCTGCTAAGGAGACTCAGGTCCTTTGGGGTGCAAGGACCTTCTACAACACGGTGGTTGCATCGGCCATCTTCTATGGAGTGGTCTGCTGGAGCAGCAGCATCTCAGCGGCGGAAGGGAAGAGACTCGACAAGCTGGTCAGGAAGGCCAGCTCTGTCCTGGGTTGCCCCCTCGACTCAGTGCAGGTGGTGGGAGAGAGGAGGATGATGGCAAAGTTACCATTGCTGCTGGACGACGACTCCCACCCCATGCAGGACACTGTCACTGTACTGAGTAGCTCCTTCAGTGACAGACTCCTACACCCCAAGTGCGTAAAGGAAAGATATAGGAGGTCCTTCCTTCTCGCTGCTGTGAGACTGCACAACCAGCACTGCTCCCAGCAGAAGAGTCAACAATAACAGCTAAGAACACACAGAAAACTGATGACAATTTATGCATCTTTTATTTATAATGAATGATCTCTTGCTCTCTTGCTATCCACTTTGCTGCTGTAACACTGTAAACTTTCCTGGTGTGGGACGAATAAAGGAATATATTATTATTATTATTATTATTAAAGCCACCATTTTGCACATTAAAAGCTCCAAAAAAAAGGATCTTACGGTCTCTTCCTTCATTTAAAGACATTGGCAGAGAGACAACTATTCCCGTTGTTGGAACTTTGACAGCCACCTGAAAGGTCAGGCAGATTCTCAGTTAAATAGTTCATTCCAAAGATTCCATGCAGTTGGGGTGGCACAGTGATGCAGTGGTCGAGCTGCTGCCTCACTGCACCAGAGACCCAGGTTCGATCCTGACTACAGGTGCTGTCTGTGCAGAGTTTGTACGTTCTCCCTGTGACCAAGTGGGTTTTCTCCGGCAGCTCAAGTTTTCTCCCACATTCCAAAAATGTTCACATTTCTAGGTTAATTACCTTCTGTAAATTGCCCCCAGTGTGTAGGATGGGAAAGTGGGATAACATAGGACTAGTATACAGGTGATCGATGGTTGACTTGGACCCAATGGGCCAAAGGAACTGTTTCAATACTAAATCTCTAAAATATAACAGAGCAACAGGAATAGGTAGAGTTAGTGCTCAGGTCGCTGGAGATAGCTTGAAGCTGAGGTTTACTCAGAGACATCAAGGCTACCAAATGGGTCATGGATGACACTTGCTTCTAATCCGAAACAAACCATTCATCCTGATGCTAAACCTGTTGTGAGAACATGGATGTTAGGTCTCAAACGTTTATCATCCAGGTTTCTTCAATCTGCCTGCCATCCTTCTCTCCAAGTTAAACGTTTCCTGCAGCACCAACATTACCACTTTGAGAAGCAATTCACCATGGAGTCTGCTGTTTAATCAGGGTTCCTGCTTTCCTCCAGGTATTTCCCAAAACTCCTCCCCCCCCCCCCCCCCCCCCCCACTGTGGTAAGATTTTAGAATGAGACGGCATAGAAGGGGATCATCTGACCCATTGCACCTGTGCCAGATCCTTAAACAAGGTATCCAAATAGTCTTTCCACCTGTCCTTTCCTCATTGCTCAGTAAATTTTCCTTTGAAACTCATTACTGAAACACCCTCCCCCCTTCCAGGTGCAATCCAATTCACAATTGATCCCTACTTTCAAATGATTCTCCTCGTGTTACTCTTCAGACCTGCATCTTCCAACTATTTATTCACAAAATGCTGGAGTAACTCAGCAGGTCAGGCAGCATCTCGGGAGAGAAGGAATGGGTGACGTTTCAGGTCGAGACCCTTCTTCAGACTGTGTCATTCTGTTCCCATACATTATCAAAATCTGTCACAATTTTGCACATCTCCACATGTTTAATGTACACTGCTCTGAATTCCACATAATTCAGAGCCCTGTATCCCTTGTAACGGTTTGGTTAAGTTCGTCTGTACAACCTCTGAGACCTTGACAACCGTTTGGTGTCCAGAAATGGCCAAGAAGTGCTGGGCAAGAACTAACCAATTAAATATAATGGTTCATTATAATTTCCTTGCTTTGCACTCCATGTTTCAGTTCATAAAGTTAAGGATAAAATAGTATTAATTTGCCTCTCACCTTTCATGCCACCTTCATGGAATTGAACACCTATGCCTTTAAGTCACCCTTCCCAGCATGATATTTAAACTTGCGCTATTCAACTTATGTCAGCTTATTCAGTGTATCCATTGCCAGAGTGAGGCCACATGCAAACAGGAGAAACGGCACCTAATTTTTTTCTTCATAAATTGCAACCCACTGGTGTGAAGGTTGAAATCTCTAACTTCAGGTAACCCCTATTTTCCTTCCCATGACCCCATCCCCACCCTGGTCACTCCCGTTTCTCCCACAGTCTTTCAAACCCCATCCCATCATCCTGCTCCTTTCCCACTTTTGTACACTCATCTCCCATCCCCAAGTCCCCCATTTTCCTTTCAACCATCCTCTTACCTCTTCCCCCCTGTCCCCTTCCACCCAAACACCTCCCTCCAGCTTTACATTTTACTCCTCCTCTCTTCTCCCTATCTGACACCCTGTTGTCTCCTTTTCACCTCTAATCTTTGTCATTTCCTCCACTCATCTGCCTGTCAAACTCCACTCACCTGCATCTATATATCATTTGCTAGGCTTTGCCACCTTCACCTCTCTTTTTCAGCTATCTCCCCGCTAAGCATATCAGTCTGAAGAAACAACCAAACCCGAAATGTTGCCTGTCCATTCCCTCCACAGATGCTGCCTGACCTACTGAGTTTCTCCAGCAGTTTGGATTTTGCTTATCTTATAATGTCTTGTCTCAGTTAACAAAGAAGGCAAGATTTGGATCTTGCTGAATACTTTTTATTTTGATTTTCATTATCCACACCAATTATTCATGATGAAATTTATATTCCATGCGTAAGACTGCTTCAGGAACAGAAGCTTTTCTGTGTTGAATGCTAATTTCACAAAATATTAGCTTTAATTGGAACCTAGCAGGAGGTTTGAGTGCTTTAGCAAGGAGTGGGGCATAAGAAATATAGATCATCTTAGTACTTTAGATATTATTATTTTACTCATTTTATTCAAATTGCCTTATTCTAAATGGCGGTGATATTAATTATCCCTGGATGTTAATCAAGCAGTGGCCTGACATCAGTGGTGGGGAAGATGCTGGAGTCAATTATTAAAGAAGTAATAAAGGCACATTTGGATAGCAGTAAAAGGATTGGTCCAAGTCAGCATGGATTTATGAAGGGGAAATCCTGCTTGACTAATCTTCTGGAATTTTTTGAGGATGTGACAAGTAAAATGGACGAAGGAGAGCCAATGCACGTCGAGTATCTGGACTTTCAGAAAGCCTTTGATAAGGTCCCACACAGGAGATTAGTGGCCAAAATTAGAGCACATGGTATTGTGGGTAGGGTATTGACATGGATAGAGAATTGGTTGGCAGACAGGAAACAAAGAGGAGGAATAAACGAGTCCCTGTCAGAATGGCAGGCAGTGGCGAGTGGAGTGCCACAAGGCTCGGTGCTGGGGCCGCAACTATTTACAATATATATTAATGATTTAGATGATGGAATTAAAAGTAACACTAGCAAATTTACAGATGACACAAAGCTGGGTGGCAGTGTGAACTGCGAAGAGGATGCTAGGAGGTTGCAGGGTGACTTGGACAGGTTGAGTGAGAGGGCAGATGCAGTATAATGTAGATAAATGTGAGGTTATCCACTTTGGTGGCAAGAACAAGGAGGCAGATTATTATCTCAATGGTGTCAGATTAGGAAAAAGAGAAGTGCAACGAGACCTGGGTGATCTTGTACACCAGTCATTGAAAGTAAACATGCAGGTATAGCAGGCAGTGAAGAAAGCTAATGGCATGTTGGCCTTCATAACAAGAGGGTTTGAGTATAGGAGTAAAGAGGTCCTTCTGCAGTTGTACAGGGCCCTGGTTAGACCACATCTGGAGTATTGTGTGCAGTTTTGGTCTCTTAATTTGAGGAAGAACATCCTTGCTATTGAGGGAGTGTAGCATAGGTTCACAAGGTTAATCCCCGGGATGGCAGAACTGTCATATGAGGAAAGATTGGAAAGACTGGGCTTGTATTCACTGGAATTTAGAAGGATGAGAGGGGATCTTATAGAAACATATAAAATTACAAAAGGACTGGACAAGCTAGATGCAGGAAAAAATATTCCCAATGTTGGGGGAGTCCAGAACCAGGGGCCACAGTCTAAGAATAAAGGGTGAGGCCATTTAAAACTGAGATGAGAAAAAAAAAAATCACCCAGAGAGTTGTGAATTTGTGGAATTCTTTGCCACAGAAGGCAGTAGAGGCAATTCACTGGATGAATTTAAAAGAGAGTTAGATAGAGCTCCAGGGGCTAGCGGAATCAAGGGATATTGGGAGAAGGCAGGCACGGGTTACTGATTGTGGATGATCAGCCATGATCACAATGAATGATGGTGCTGGCTCGAATGGTCAAATGGCCTCATCCTGAACCTATTTTCTATGTTTCTATGTTAAATCCTGACTTAATTTTGAAGGTCATGTTAAAATCACATCAGTTTTTCTAACTAGGGTTTAACATATTGGTAAGTATTTATCAATCATAGTTTGAAATCACCCAATTTCAATGTTAGTGACATGCTCTCTATGTAATGTCTGGTCAAGATTCAAACAGCATCTCTGGAAAACATGGAGAGGTGATGTTTCAGGTCAGGACCATTCTTCAGACTGAAGACAGGTCCCAAAACGTCACCTACCCTTGTTCTCCAGAGATGCTGCCTGACCTGATGGGTTACTCCAGCATTTTGTGACTTTTATTTATAAACTAGCATCTGCAGTTCCTTGGATACACAGGATTCTAATAATGTCATTTAAAATCAATCTTAAATAAATGTGGTAGATTGGATATATTTTTGTATTTGCAAGTAAGGAAATCCTTTACTCAAAAGAGCCTAGTCATAAGGATAGTTTCTCTATATCATGGGAGACTGGTGGGAGATTGCATTGAGGAATAAAAGATAAGGAGGGGGCTAGATCAGGAAATAGAAAAGATCTATTTCCCTCAGCAAAAGAGTTGACACACGGTTATCACATTTAGATCATCCATGGAGCTTGTGCTACATAGAACATACAGAACATAGAACAGTACAGCACAGGACAGGCCCTTCTGCCCACAATGTCTGTGCCAAACATGATGTCAAGGAGGAGGAGTTGAATATAGGAGCAAAGAGGTCCTTCTGCAGTTGTACAGGGCCCTAGTGAGATGGCACCTGGAGTACTGTGTGCAGTTTTGGTCTCCAAATTTAAGGAAGAACATTCTTGCTATTGAGGGAGTGCAGCATAGGTTCACTAAGTTAATTCCTGGAATGGCGGGACTGTCGTATGTTGAAAGACTGGAGCGACTAGGCTTGTATACACTGGAATTTAGAAGGATGAGAGGGGATCTTATTAAAACATATACGATTATTAAGGGATTGGACACGTTAGAGGCAGGAAACATGTTCCCAATGTTGGGGAAGTCCAGAACCAGGGACCACAGTTTAAGAATAAGGGGTAGGCCATTTAGAACAGAGATGAGGAAAAACTTTTTCACTCAGTTGTAAATCTGTGGAATTCTCTTCCTCAGAAGGCGGTGGAGGCCAATTCTCTGAGTGCTTTCAAGAGAGAGAGCTAGATAGAGCTCTTAAGGATAGCAGAGTCAGGGGGTATGGGGAGAAGGCAGGAACGGGGTACTGATTGTGAATGATTCGCCATGATCACATTGAATGGCGGTGCTGGCTCGAAGGGCCGAATGACCTACTCTGGCACCTATTGTCTAGTGTTTATTGTCAACCCTTACCTGCCTGTGCATAAACTATATTTCATCATTCCCTGCATTTCCATGTGCCTATCCAAAAGTCTCTTAAATGCCTCTATCATATCTTCCTCCACCAGCTCTCCCTGCAGTGCATTCCAGGCAATCAGCACTCTCTATGTAAAAAAACATGTCCCGTACATCTCCTTTCAACTTTGCCCTCTCAACTTAAAGCTATGCCGTCTAGTATTACATATTTTCATCCTGGAAAATAGATTCTTTCTTGCCTCTCATAATTTTATGTACCTCTACCATCTTTGCCTCTCATAATGTTATATACCTCTACCAAGTCACCCTGTAACCACTGGTGTTCCAGAGAAAACAATCCAAGTCTGTCCAACCTCTCCCTGTAGCTAATTTCTTTAATCCAGGCATCATTCTGGTAAACCATCCTCTGCACCATCTCCAAAGCCTCCACATCCTTCCTGTAATGGACCAATACTGCATGCAATACTCCAAATAGAGCACAACCAAAGTGCTATAAAGCTGCTGGATGCATGGCTTTCTGTAATGATGTGCTGGTTTACATCAAACCATTGACAGCAGCTGGCAGAGTTCTGCACTCCAACAAGCTTGTGTGGCAATCCTGAAATTACTGACAACTTTACTATGCAACGCTGGTGAACATCTGGTTATTACTGCTGCATTATCCAGGCCTACAACTCACCATGACACTACCAACAAGTCAACAATGTTGCTGATTTGCTTATACGAAGCAAAGGACAGTTTGTTCTATTTATGCCGTTTTCCCAATGGAGATGGGTAGAAAAGCTTGCAAAACGATGTTATTAAATAAAATAGTAAATGATATATTTGTTGTGAGAATATTAATATTACAGATTTATTTTTGAAACAAAGAACCAGTGTGCCAAATCGAAGAAAATGGATTACATTCAACTAAATATTCCAAAAATTGAGACATATATCTCGGAAGAGGAAAAGTCACCTACTTATGCGAAATAAGAATAAAGGTTTGGCTGGGGAACTGAGTGAAGATGTGGTGGCAGGCAGACATTAACAAGAAACTGTTCCCCACAAATTTTAATTATCCAGAAAAGGACACAAAGTGCTAAGTAACTCAGGTTGTCAGGCAGCATCTCTGGACAACCTGGATAGGCAACGTTACAGGTCGAGACCCTTCTTCGGACTCAAGACTTTAATCATTCAGAGATTGGGCAAGGCTTTCAGCAGTTGGTTTGCAGTAGACGAGTGAAAACCTTTTGTTTGAAGATGTTTGAAGAGGAGTTGAGTATAGGAACAAAGAGGTCCTTCTGCAGTTGTACAGGGCCCTAGTGAGACCGCACCTGGAGTACTGTGTGCAGTTTTGGTCTCCAAATTTGAGGAAGGATATTCTTGCTATTGAGGGCGTGCAGCGTAGGTTTACTAGGTTAATTCCCGGAATGGCGGGACCGTCATATGTTGAAAGACTGGAGCGTCTAGGCTTGTTTACACTGGAATTTAGAAGGATGAGAGGGGATCTTATCGAAACGTATAAGATTATTAAGGGGTTGGACACGGTAGAGGCAGGAAACATGTTCCCAATGTTGGGGGAGTCCAGAACCAGGGGCCACAGTTTAAGAATAAGGGGTAGGCCATTTAGAACGGAGATGAGGAAAAACTTTTTCAGTCAGATAGTTGTGAATCTGTGGAATTCTCTGCTTCAGAAGGCAGTGGAGGCCAATTCTCTGAATGCATTCAAGAGAGAGCTAGATAGAGCTCTTAAGGATAGCAGAGTCAGGGGGTATGGGGAGAAGGCAGGAACGGGGTACTGATTGAGAATAATCAGCCATGATCACATTGAATGGCGGTGCTGGCTCGAAGGGCCGAATGGCCTACTCCTGAACCTATTGTCTATTGTCTATTGTCTATTGAAAACCTTTTGTTTGAAGGTTATTACAGGGAATTTCCATAGCAAGCAATGCCCAAGTGGTCATACACCATGACACATGTCTCCTTTTCCATAATTGTCCTCGGGGTCATGTCAACAGAATCAGTAGGATTGCAACCAGGGGAAAGAATTGGCCAAGAATCAATGGGGAGAGAGGATGGGGAGAGAGGAAGAAGTGCCGCTCTCTGTGAAGTTATCTGGATTGGGGCCCAAAACAGAGCTGCCAGAGTCCCACCTTTAAGGATGCCTTCACGAGTCAGACCCCACGATTGATACAGAGCCTGCTCTACTCAAGTTCTCTTGGAGTCACAGGCTGGATAAAAGCCAGTATCTGGAAGTGTACAAAGAGAGTAAAAACAAGGAATTGCACATGCTAGTTTACACAAAAGGACACAAAGCGCTGGAGTAACTCAGTGGGTCAGGCAGCATCTCTGGTGAACAAGGACAGGTGACATTTCAGTTCGGGTCCCTTCCCTGAATATAGCAAGTGTAACCATGGACATGACATATTAGGCCGCAATTGTCAATGCCAACACAAAACGGATGTCCACACAAATGAAGTTTCAATTCAATTATCTCTCATTCTTCTGCAGTCTACATATGCTAGAAAACTGGAATAAAAAGAAGTTCCAAGTATTTCCTGTGTTTAGTGTTTAATAGGGCCAGATCACACTGATCCCAGTCCATACCTCAAGGATGGGAGCTACGTTAGGCCTATGATTGCATTATATTACTTGCAGTTATGTGTGAGATCCAATGCTTCAGTGTGCCCTTCTGCGAGAATACAAGAAACAATATTTCAAGAGGAAGAATATGAAGTCCTGCCCATAGCCCAGCCTGAAGGCCTTCTCATACCTTGTGCTGATGGCCAAAGGTATTTAAAGACCATTGAAAAAAAATTAAACATTTAATAATTATTACAATATTTTAGACCCATGATTGCATTACATTATGTGTGTGAGATCCACCATCTTTGTAAGTTGATAAATTTAGTTAAAATGTATGAAACTTTTATTTCTGAATTAAGAAAAAATGACCAATAGCTTACCTAAGTTCACCTTATAGTTTTGATTTTTAGTTTAGAGATGCAGCGTGAAAATAGGCCCTTCGACCGGCTGAGTGCACACCGACCATCGATCACCCATTCACACCAGATCTATGTTATACCATTTTTCAATCCAGTCCCTTCAGGGGTAATTTTACAGAGGTCAATTAACCTACAAGTCTTTGGGAGGAAACTAGAGCACCCGGAGGAAACCCGGGTCACAGGGAGAACATGCCAGCTCCACACAGACAGCAGCCGAGGTCCGGATCGAACCCGGGTCTCTGGTGTTGTGAGGCAGCAGCTCTACCACCTGCACCACTCACTGCGCAGGTGCACAATGAAGGTCAGAAATCCATTCAAAAGATGGGGTCTCTGCTGAAGTTAATATGATGAACAAATGAACCAGAAGGAAAGAGATGAAACAAAGTCTGTATTGTGCTTTTGTGATTTAAGCTGCAGTGCTTGAAAAAGTTGTGAAAGCAGGTTCAATAGTCGTCAAAAGGAAATTGAATCAATATTTAATGTCGAGTGGGTTTGATGGGCCGAAAAGTCTTAAGCTGTATAATTCTACGGATCAATTATCCTCTTAAACAGAGGAACATGCTGTTATATAAAGCCTACCTGGCAGCTGAAGCCCTGCCCTTGTAGGCTGGTGCATTAAGAACAAAGGTTACACTGTCAAGCCTCACAGTTGTTAAATATCATATCAGATGCTATTTATACACACTCACACAGAAATCAAAGAGTTGCGGCTGAGTTCCCTGTTGGCCCACAAGCGACAAGCAGGGACACTTGGCATTCACATACTTACAATGTTATGAAAGTTAGCCCATTAACTGATTTGATACCCAGAAAAATCATGCAAAAATGTTCATTTTGTCTTTCCAGCCGTAAGAACATTTTTCGTGACGATAAATTCTTAATTACCATCAAACTCTAGTTCCAAAATTAACTTTTGCAAGGGAGAGTTTTTCTCTTTTTAAGTATACGGCTGGAAAGACAAAGATAGACACAAAATGCTGGAGTAACTCGGTGGGACAGGCAGCATCTCCAGATAGAAGGAATGGGTGACATTTCGGGTTGAGACCCTCCTTTAGACTGAGAGTCAGGGGAGAGGGAGACACAGATATAAGGAAGGGTAAAGTGTATGAAAACGAGACATTCAAGGAAAATGTAGAATAGATCATTGTTAGCTAGAGGAAGGTGGCAACAAAGCAAACATAGATAAAATATAATCGGGGACAGTCAGACGGGTCGAAGAACTGGGAAGGGGAAGGGATGGAGGGAGAAGGAAAGCAAGGGTTACTTGAAGTTAGAGAAGTCAATATCCATACCACTGGGGTGTAAGCTGCCCAAACGAAATATGAGGTGTTATTCCTCCAATTTGTGCTGGACCTCACTCTGACAGTGGAGGAGGCCCAGGCCAGAAAGGTCGGTGTGGGAATGGTAGGGGGAGTTAAAGTTTAGATGTTTAGCAAACCTACCGGCGGTAGGTTCAGGCAGACTGAGCTACTTATGATCTACTAATATTCTTATTAATCACTCCCTTTTTGACCTTAAAGCTTGATGACATTCACAATCTTTTCAAATAATTATCACTTATCTATCAAGCTAATGGTGCTAGTAATGTAGAATCTATTACAATTCCTGTCAAGGCCAATGCCATTAGGGATCCACCACATATCTGAATGCAGGGCAACGCCATTGATTCAATCATCATTCCAATCATTTTTGACCTTTTAAGCTACTCCACCGTTTAAGAATTTAGAAAGCAGAGTCTTTTCTTCAAGATCTCTTGATCCAAATTCAAAAATTACCTTGTGTAATTTTTGGGGTTTTCTTATTTATAATTCCATATTATAAAATGGTATTGACATTTCAAACTGAAAATATTTTTAATTCTTGAGAACTTGATTCAAGAAAACTTGAGTAGCAGCAATCAGACAAGATTCAATGCTGAGTGAGTCATGTTCCAACAATCTGCAAGGAGTGGACCTTTAGAATATAATGAAATGTGTGGGATGGATAAAGATGATGAAAGTGGATCAATGCAAACTTTTCTGGATGTTCAATGCAATTCTAAAAATAATATTCAGCCAGAATCATATAATTGCATCTCACATTTCTGCTTGGTTTTCTGTGTAACCTTTCAGAATTTGAACAATAACATAATGTGTATAAAAAAGAGCTACAGAGTATTGGTGAGGAAATGGGTAATGAATACTGATAACTCCCACAGCTCAAGAAATGATGCACCATTTCAAAAGGTTATCAGGGTCGAGAAGTAAACAGATTGTTCATCTAAAGTTTAGAAAATACAGCTCTTTCATTGCTTGGACTCCAAGTTTTTTGGGGTTTTTTTATAGTGCAGGCTATAGATTTCCAAACCCAGTCTTTATTCTTGGGAAAAACTTTCATCCTCTCAGCAGAGCTCACTGTTAAATTCAGCACAGGAAGAATGTAAAGTGACATTTTTCTATTATTTGAATGACAATGGTGCTTTTTTTCAAAAAGCTCATTCATGAAAACTGGGATGTTCTGACCTTCATTCAACTATGGGTTAGTTCTCGCAATGCACCTTTTAATCACTCCCCTGCTTATAACAAAATAGACCTACACTGTGTGAAGATAATTACAATAGCAAGAGATGTGTCGGAGCACCAAAACGTCCTCATCCAATAAAAGTTTAAATTCTGTACACATTAATCATTACCTCCGTCGATGACTAATTCAAGCAAATTAACACAATGCCACTTTTATATTTCCTGTCAGTTCATTTCAACCCTGAAAATCAGCTTGAGTCAAAATATACATCGGACACTGAGAGTATATGGAGTAAAAAACTGGCAATTATTTTGATATTTACAGGGGGTTGTTAGTTTTGAACTGTAATGGTTTATCACAATGTGATTAGGTATAGAGAACATCTTTTCAGTAATATTCTCCAGCAGACCTAGCAGGGGTCCTGAAGGTATTGATTAAGATGAGAAATGTTGGCCAAGAAACAGAAAAAAATATGAATTCAGAGTAGGAGTAGGCCACTCAGCCACTCAAGATTGTTCCTTCTTTTTTTCTCTTAATTATGATATTGGATTGTTAAGATTTCAATGGCTTCATAGGAACTGGTATGTTTGATACCCAGCTGCTGAATAGAATATCCATTAATACAGAATCCCAGTAGCACTAGACGTCAATGTTTCATTTGGAATATTGTGTTCCGTTATGGTCACCTTGCTATAGGAAGGATGTTGTTAAGCTAGAGAGGATCTAGAGAACATGTACAAGGTTATTGCCTAGTCTCGGGGGCGTAGCCTACAGTGAGAATTTGGACAGGCTAGGACTTTATTCCTCGTAGTGCGGGGGGGGGGGGGGGGGGTGAGGGTTGATCTTATAGAGGTGTATAAAATCATGAGGGGGATAGATAGAGTGAATGCACAAAGTATTTTACTCAGAGTATGGGAATCAAGAAAGAGAGGACAGAGGTTTAAGGTGAGAGAAGAAAGATTAAATAGGAACCTGAGTCAAGTCAACTCAAGTCAATTTTATTTGTATAGCACATTTAAAAACAACCCACGTTGACCAAAGTGCTGTACATCAGTTCAGGTACTAAGAACGAACATACAATGGCACACAAACATAACAGCACATACATAAACAGTTCACAGCGCCCCCTCAGAGGGCCTCAAATGCTAGGGAGTAGAAATAGGTTTTGAGCCTGGACTTAAAGGAGTCGATGGAGGGGGCAGTTCTGATGGGGAGGGGGATGCTGTTCCACAGTCTAGGAGCTGCAACCGCAAAAGCGCGGTCACCCCTGAGCTTAAGCCTAGACCGCGGGATAGTGAGTAGCCCCAAGTCGGCCGACCTGAGGGACATGGAGATAGAGTGGTGGGTTAGAAGATTTTTGATATGGGGGGGGGGGGGGGGGGGCAAGCCCATTTAGGGCTTTGTATGTGAATAGGAGGAGCTTGAAGTTGATTCTGTACCGTACTGGGAGCCAGTGGAGAGAGGCCAGAATCGGGGTGATGTGGTCCCTTTTACGGGTACCCGTCAGGAGTCTCGCTGCGGCGTTTTGGACCAATTGCAGGCGGGACAGGGATGATTGGCTGATCCCAGTGTATAGGGAGTTGCAGTAGTCTAGGCGGGAGGAAATGAATGCGTGAATGATTTTTTCAATGTCGTCAAATTATTGGAATGGTTTTCCATTTTTTCAAAGGGCAGCTTTTTCACACAGTGGGTGGTGGGTATATGGAATGACCTGCCGGAGGAGATAGTTGAGGCTGACACTATAACAACATTTTAAAGACATTTGGACGGGTAAATGGATAGGAAAGATTTAGATGGATATGGGCCAAATGAGGGCAAGTAGGACTAGCTAGAAGAAGGTGGCAACAAAGCAAACATAGATAAAATGTAATCGGGGACAGTCAGACGGGTCGAAGAACTGGGAAGGGGAAGGGATGGAGGGAGAAGGAAAGCAAGGGTTACTTGAAGTTAGAGAAGTCAATATCCATACCACTGGGGTGTAAGCTGCCCAAACGAAATATGAGGTGTTATTCCTCCAATTTGTGCTGGACCTCACTCTGACAGTGGAGGAGGCCTAGGCCAGAAAGGTCGGTGTGGGAATGGTAGGGGGAGTTAAAGTTTAGATGTTGTTTAGGCAGACTGAGCTACTTATGATCTACTAATATTCTTATTAATCGGCATGGGCAAGTTGGGCCAAAAGGCTGTTTACTTGCTGTGTGACTTTATAACCAAGACAGATATTTGACTAGATTGATAGAGTAGAAAGGTATTATTTAAAGGAAAAGGTTAAATAACTTGGTTCTGCACGCTTTGGTTTGGAAGAATGGGAGGTGATCTTACAGAACTTGGTAGATATTGGAGTGCCTTCACGAGATAGATGTAGAGATTTTTCATTTGATAGGGGAATCTAGACCTGGAGGTTTAGCTTCAGGATAAAAGGTTTGTGATCCATAAAGAAGAATTTCTCCCTCTAAAAGTTGTGAATCATTAGAATTCTCCAAACCATTCAACTATGGAGACATTAAAAATATGTTCAAATCACGAAGAGGCATTGTTAAATAGTAGAGGGGCTCCTGAGAGAGAATGGACGACTGATCCTATTCCAAACAGTCTTGAATTTAAACCAGCGTCTGCAGTTCTTTCCTACAGAGTCTTGAATCTACAATCTTTAACTCAAAGGCTGAGTGCTGCTACCACCTGGTATTTCGCCATCATTTGGTGCAATACCTCATTGACGTGAAATGTTTCATACAAAAGTTTGTCTCATTATCTCACTATTCAGGTGGTACAGTAGCAAAGGGTTGTAGTCTTGCAGCGCCAGAGACCCAGGTTCGATCCTGACTATGTGTGCTGTCTGTCCGGAGTTTACACATTCTCCCTGTGACCACGTGGGTTTTCTCCGTGCGCTCCGGTTTCCTCCCACACTCCAAAGATGCACGGGTTTGTAGGTTAATTGGCTTCGGCAAAAATTGTAAGTTGTCCCTAGTGTGTAAGATAGTGTTAGTGCAGGGGGTGATCACTGGTTGGCGTGGACTCGGTTAGCTGAAGGGCAATGTATCTCTAAACTCTAAAATCTGCTTCCTGCAAAGGTAAATAAGCATCAATCGTCACAGAGAAAATGTTGTTCAAAGCTTTGGTAGAGTTTTACACCCGGGTCTAAACATTCTCCTGGCCAAGTTAAACATTTCAGTTATATTAATACAAGCCACAATGCTCGACGGTCGTCTAAATAGTGTCAGGAAACACTGTCCTGCAGCTAAATGCTTTTCATTACAAAGCTCATCGGATATAACCTGAAACTATTTAAGTGAATGTCAGCAGAAAACAGATCTACTTGATGTGCGTCACTATATTCACTAATCTTTTCAATAAACATACGTTGATTTAATGGCACTGCTTGCTATCAGGCAGGCTGAGAAAGTCTGAAAGCATTTAATCTCAAGGTACACAGGCTGCCAATGCATCCTGGATACAGTTGGGCTCCGAGCACAACTAGTCATTTTCATTCATTTTGCATCACGGACAAAGTGTCCTCGGCGATTGTCATAACTCTGCATACATTAGATAGCCTAAAAAGAAATGAACTAGAAATTGAATCCCACAGTATCTATTTTACACTGTGACTCTGGCATTACCCATTATCATTCCACGACGTTCCTTCTGCATAAGTGAGATCACTGAGACATGGAAAAGAAATTGAGATGCGATGATGATAGGGAGAGAGAAATATAGAGTCGTGGAGTCACAGAGAGATACAGCTTGGAAACGGGTCTTTCTGCCTAGTGAATCTGATCTATTGATAGATGTAACTGTTGTGTACTCATTTATACACTGCCCCGGTCGCTCTCCTACCAACCCACTCACTCCTCGTACCCGTTAATCATGAACTTTTGAACCGGTTGATACGATATCACAAAAGTGATGGGGAAGCACTCACGCCTTTGGTTTAACTGTCCAGGGGTGTTCCACGCAGTCGGACAAATTATTGAGGTCAAATTGGATATCGTGGAAGCATATATTGATACAGCACAGAAGGAGGACAGCCAAAATTCATATCAATTATACCAATCCCTTTACTCAATCACACACCCCTACATCTTGCCTCCATTTCAGATAAACATCTAATTCACTTCTGAAAGCAGCTTTTGCGTCTGCATCCTTCTTGCAGTCAGGCATTGCATTCATTTCAGCCTGTGTAAGAAAATAAATGCAGATGCTGGTACATACAAATCGAAGGTATTTAAGGCGAAGGCGAGGGAAGAGAACATGCTACGTCGACCTATTCACAAAATGTTGGAGTAACTCAGCTGGTCAGGCAGCATCTCAGGAGAGAAGGAATGGGTGACGTTTCGGGTCGAGACCCTTCTTCAGACTGAAGAATTTTGTGAATAAATTCATTTCAGCCTGGTGAGTCAAATCATTTCTTGTCATCTCTCCAGTGGTCCCTTTACCAATGATCCTAAAAATTGGTTACTGATCCACTCACTAGTAGAAATGGTATGGCGTGCAGGAAGATTGTACTTTTTGAGAAGAGACCCTCCTTAGTTCCACTGCTGGAGGCCGTGGTCCTAATTTTATAACCGTGGACCCTTTCTCTGGATCTCCATGCCAACGTAAATAATTTCTCTCCACCTGCCCCGTCAAACCGTTTCAACAAGTTAAAGGCTGTGACCTGTTCTCTCCTCAATCTTCCCATCTCAAAGGAATGTTCCCAGCACTGCAGTCATTCTGCTCAGCGATCAATTCAGCCAGCTGGTAACAATCTTTAAAGACAATAGATAACAAAGGCAGTGCTGCAATCGAACAGGTCAAAACTAAGCTGTCGTCTGCGAAATGAGAAACAGAATCATTATCAGCAATGTAGCAAAGCTGATAAAAGAAGCCTGTCAATTACTTTAGAAATGTCCTTGCCCGTTCCTTAAAACTTCATTTTTTGACACTTTTGAAGAATACGGAGATCATTACCTCTGTTCCAATTCTTTATTATTTTATGTGTAACTGGATGTATTAATACAGCTAAATATATGTTTTCTCTATGACAAAAAAAAACAGTGTTGGGATTAGTCATCGAGTCATTCGTCCCATCATTTTCATGCTGACCATCAAGTATCTATTTATACTAATCCCATTTACCAGCACTTTGACGGCAGTCTACTATTGCTAGAGCAATTCAAATGCCCATTCTTATGTTTCCTTGATTGTAATGCGTGTTTGCAGATCCACTTCTGTGACAAGCAGACAAAGAGTTGGCTGGCTTGGGCGCCATTTTGAAGCTTGTGAGCATCTTTGCCACCTCCACTACCTCAGCCAATACGTTCCACAGACTAAGAGACTCCAGAGGTTGTCGAGACTGTCGGGATGGTTCTGGGTTTTTTTTTCCCCCTATGCAAGGGGATTTGAGTTAATAAATTTAAATAAATTTGAATACATATATTTGAGTAACAATGACACTGTCTTCACCATTCTGATGAAGGATCTCAAACCTGAAACATTAACCCTGTTTCCCTATTCACAGATGCTGATTGAGCTGCTAAGTGTTTGTAGCATTTTTATTTTTTTCTTTCAGATTTCCAGTCCCTTCTTTGTATTTTCTCGTCCTTCACTGCTTCCTTGCTTTTGGAAGTGGAGCAAGAGCAGAATGTCGACAGTGCCTCCCAGTGCCTGCTAAACTGAGGTCCAAGTGGAGATCCAAAAATGCACTTCATCCTATTGCAAAGAAACAAATGCACTGGCCACATGAACTGTCCATGTTTGAACCTTCTCTCATCACCTCAAGAATCTGGATGGAAGTTAGTTGCAACATTACTTGTACTCCCTGCCTTGACCTTCTCAGCATCTCCTTGCTTCATTATTGGAATTTCCAGCCATCATGGATCCTCACTGCATGTAGTCTTCCTGAGATCCTTTGATTCCTTTGTTTGAACCAGTACCTGCAGTTCCTTGTTTCTACCGTTTGGCTTGCTATCTCTTGCTAATGGTGTTCAAATCAATGGCAAGGCATGTTCCAGATCTCCATCTAGTGGAGAGGTAGCAGCTGTGCAGCAAATGAACCACTTTGCCAGAAGCGTAGCCTGGGGCCAACTGCACTCTCTGACGGCTAAAGTATGCAGTTATTGTATGGTTTATGTCCCCAGCTCCTTTCTTCTCTCCCACACTGCTTCCCAAGATCTCCCCCCTCCCCCTTTTCTCAGATTCCAGAACATTGCTGGCCAGGCCAAAGCTGGACTTTCCAATCTGCCAGCCTCAATCAGCCAAACTGTCTCAGTGTGTCCATTTCGGGCAAACAGCATCACAATTCTACTTAGTACGATCTTCAGGAAGGCCTCCAGCTACAAAAAAAACAGGAGCAGGATAGGCTACTGAGTCCTTCAATGTGATCATGATTGATCTAATCTGGCCTCAACTCCTCTTAATTGCTAGATTTCCAAAGCCTTCAATCCTCTGATCTTTCAAACACTGCTCCTATAACCTCCAATCAGCTCACCTCCACAATAGCCACAACAGAGATCCACTATCCTCCGGGCAATAAAATCTTGGTTTTAAAGGACTGGCCTTTTATGCCACCTCTTTCTACATTGTCCCTGGTGTGGTGGGCATCAATATCGGCATTAACTACATAAATAAAATCAAGAATAAATAAAAGAAAAGTAATAGTAATCCTTGAAAGACATTATTGTTGCAATCTTTTTCTGAAAACATTCGGAATAAAAATAACGCATGATGTATTGTGAGCAAAAATTTAATAATCACCGTACCAATTGGTGTCTGCAGTAATATGAAGCTATCATATAGTGGCACAACAGATGATGCCACTGCCTCACTCCCCCAGCCAATCTTAGCTTAGTCCCAACTTCTGGTGCGGTCTGTGTAGAGTTTGCATGTTCTCCCTGTGACTGCATGGAATCCTTCTGGATGCTCCAGTTTCCACCCATTGTGCTGTCTAATACTTTAATTTGATGGTGTAATTTATTTTAAATGTAGCAAGGTGGTAGGAGAATCAGGACTGAGTTAAAAAGCATGCAAGAGAGAATATTTCCAGTGAAAAGGGAGAAGCAATGGGATTGAATAGATTTCATTAAAGGTTGGCATTGAGTTCATGTGCCAAATGGACATTTTCTTTATCAAGAGAGAATGAAGAGTCAGGAGTATTTAATTGTCACATGTACCAACAAGAAACAACGTAATTCTTACTTGCAGCAGCATAACAGGCCTGTAAATACAATATACAGTACATAGATAATACATAATAAACAAAAAAACATAGATTCAAATTAATAACCGTACTACTAGTGCATAAAACTCAAAGTGCTTAGTTCAAGCAAAGACAGTCAGAAAACTGGAGAATATAAAATACAAGAATCCGACATATAAACGGTAAAAATAGAAAATGCTGAAAGTGTATAATACATTTTTGCAAAACTAAATAAAAAACAGGAACAGTGAATTAACAACTTGGATTCAAATCTTTCAAAGCTGATTTTTTTCTCTGCTCATTGCTAAAGTAACCCTCTTGAGAGTGCAGTTAATGAAAAGGAAATTGCCTGTGCCTACTTTGCACCTCAAGGTTCTCTATGATTTTCTAATCTGTGTGTCAGTGTGAATTCTGCACTGATGCCTGTCACAGACCTCTGCACTCAAACTTCTCTTCAAACAAGAAGGTGGAAAACGAAAACAGGTTTTCGAAGCTGCTGTTCAGGGAGGAGCCAGCGCTGCCGTCGCAGCTGCGGCTTGCCTGCAGTCCGTCTGTCTTTTGTGTTTTTTGTTGTTTTTGTATGAATTGTAGTTTTAATATGGTGTAGGGTTTGTATGTTATGTTTGGGGGGGGGGTGGGAGGGAACGGGAACTGTAAAATTCTCTCTCCCGAACGGAGACGCGACCTTTGTTTCTGTGTCGTGTCTCCGTTCCCGCTGCGGCCTACCACCGGCCATGCACCTGGGACCACCTGGGGCTCTGGTTTGCAGAGCCCGTGGCCCGGACTCATCACCTGCGGCGCTGGCCGCCTTCGGATGCTGCGGGAGCGGCTGCGACTCGTCTCCGGCGCGGGCCGCGTGGACGTCGGAAGCCCGCAGGCCCCTGGGTGGGGGCCGACATCGGGAGCTCCGGCAGCGGCAGAGGCAGCGTGTTTGCCCGTCCCGAATCGCGGGGCTTGGGTCGGCCCGCCACGGACCTTTCACCGTCCAGCGCGGCCTGGAATAGGCCGCGGGATTTTCACCGCCCAGCAGGGGCTTCAATGTCGGGAGCCCCGACCGCCCCGACGTGGCAACTCCAACAGCCTGACCGCGGGACAAGACGGCAGGGGAAGAGAAAAGACATTGTGGCCTTCCATCACAGTGAGGAGGGACTGGAGGAGACTCACTGTGATGGATGTTTCTTTTTGTTTGGTGTTAGTTTGTGATTGTATGTGTTATTGCATTTTTATTGATTATTCTTATTGGTCTTATTGTTCAACTGCGGGTAATGTTTCATTTCACTACACATTTATGTGTATGTGACAAATAAACGACTATTGACTATTGACTATTGACTATTGAGGTACCTCAAGAATTGAGTTGTTCTGTGGAATATTGGAATACTGATATATCTTAGCACCTTCCGTGGAAAGTCATAACCAGTCTTGTTCCCATTTTTCCTTTTCAAAATGTGGGTCATTTGGAAGTAATGAAGGGAAAGGAAACATAAAGGCTATGGTAAGCTTGCCTTCATTGGTCAGGGCATTCAGTATAAAAGTCAGGAAGTCATGTTGCAGCTTTATGGGACATTGGTTAGGCCGCATTTGGAGTAATGTGTGCAGCTCTGGTCACCCCATTAAAGGAAGGATGTGGAGAGTGCAGAAGTTAACAAGAATCGTGTCAGGATTTGCAGGTATTAGCTATGAGGAGAGAATGGACAAACTTGGATTGTTTTCTCTGGAGCACCAGAGGCTGAGGAGGTACATGATAGAAGTCGATAAAATGAAGAGCGGTATAGTTAGGGGAGACGGTCAGAAACTTTTCCAAGAATGGAAGAATCATGTCGAGTCAAGAGTGTTTTATTGACATATATCCTGACCAATTAAATTCTTACTAGCAAACAGGACAACACATATTACTTTATTATACATACACACACACACACACACACACACACATATATATATATATATATACACACATATACACACAAACACACACACACGCACATATATATATATATATTTATATATATATATATATAAAACCGGCAAGCTATTAAACACTATAACCTCCAAATAACCTCTGAACTACACAGACTTGGGGGCATTATTTTTTGTATTTGCATTATTAGTGCTTGTTTTAGAAAACAATGGTTAGGCCACATTTGGAGTATTGTTTAATAAAACAAGCACTAATAATGCAAACACAAAAAATAATGCCCCCAAGTCTATGTAATTCAGAGCTTATATGGAGGTTGTAGTGTTTAATAGCCTGATGGTTGTTGGGAAGAAGCTATTCGTGAACCTGAACCTTACATTTTTCAGGCTCCTATACCTTCTTCTCGATGGCAGGACTGAAACGAGATTGTGGCCAGGGTGATGTGGGTCTTTGACAATGCTGGCTGCCTTTTAAGGCAGGGACTCCTGTAGACCCCTTCGGTGGTGGGCAGGTCAGGGACTGATGGACTGGGCAATATTCACAATTTTTTGCAATCTTCTTAGTTTCTGGGCTTTTCAGTTGTCGAACGAGGCCATGATGCAACCAGTCAATACAGCCAGGAGAGGTCAAAGACGAGCAGGGCATCGCTTTATGGTGAGAAGAGCCAAGCTTCTTAAAATAAAGAGTGGAGGGTGCCTGGAATGTGCTGGCAGGAGTTTAATGAAGTCAGATACAATGGTGGCATTTAAGATGTTTTTAGATAGGCACATGGATATGCAGGGAATGGGTCATGTGCAGGCAGAGGAGACTTGTTTAACTTATTGAGGTTACCATAGAGAGAATAGGTGGCACACAACAGGGTCGAGATAAGCAATGGCTTAAGTCACAACACTGAGAGGAATTGAGGAACGTTGAAGGGAGGAGGTGGGTGCACCATAGTGAGCTGGTGAGCTATAATGTGGGGAAGAAGTGGAGCACATCACTGGGTTGTTACAGCAGAGAGCAGGAGTGGATCACAAAGTAGGGTGTAGGTGAGACATGACTTAAGGAGCACCAGAGGCCACCGTAGGTAGATGGTGAAGTCCACAAGAAGGTGGTCATGAGGAGGAATGATGCGGATGATGATGGGAATTGTCAATGCAGGAAGATGTGCATTCTATCATGGGGGGAGGGGAACCAAAAGTATTTCATTGTAGGGACTTTGAGAGGCACACAGGGAGCTGGTGAGAAGCCCCCTCAGGAAAGGGGAAATTGTGCTACACACCTTCAGGGGCTGACAGAGGAAAATTGCTCCCATCAATAATGGACGAAAATAAGTTAATTATAAATGGCTGCATCATGTTGCTACTCATGGTGTACAAAGAAAATCTTGCACCATTGACCAAGATCTACAATGGCAGCACATGTGCAGGGACTCTGGAGTTATGTCAGTTTTCTTGTGGATCTTGGGTGTGAGAAAAACTTGTAGTCTGTGTCTCACTGAAGGTTGACAATATGGAACATTGAGGGTTTTTTCTGAAAACCCTTGACAATTCTTTTACTTTTGATTCATGCCAAACTCATGAAGAAACAAAGCACTCTGTATGCCAAATAACAAATTGGAAATGGTCGATGAGGAAGTGAATTTTTTTTTGCTGCATGGTACTTCATGTGGACCAAATATGAACTGGAGCAAAGAAATTCTTACTTGCTGCAGTTTTGCAGGCACATTAAACAATAGTTTCAGCATTAATCTGCACAAATAATGCAGGAATTCAACATCTCCTTAACAGGAATGGCAATCTGGATCAAATTGCACAAATTCTGCAGACTAACTGGTGAAAATCACATTGGAGTCACTAAGTATTCTGCCATTAATTCCTAGTTGCTCCCTAGAATTGCAAGAGAAAGGTTGTTGTTTTGTTATCAAAATGCAAAAAAATGCAGACATTGATAATGTCAGAATCTGTTGGAAAATGCAGGTCATGTGTCCCAGTCTAACAGATATTCTGCAATCGCATACAGGTAAATATAGGTCTAAAAAGTACACATTTAGCCCTGGATCATGTTTAAAATAAGAACGTCAGAATGTTATTCATTGACTACGCTCTGCCTTCAACAATAAATAACTTAATCCCCAAGTGTCCTGGCGTAGGGGGCTTTAATTTGCAATCGGCTACTGGATCTCTTGACTGGCAGACATTAGTTGATTAAAATGGGTCATAACATTTTCTTCAACTTAACCCTCAACACTGGTGTTCCTCAGTGTTGCTCCTGCTCTATTCCTTGTACATGACTGTGCAGCCAAGTACAACACCAACTCAATCCTTAAGTTCGCCAATGTCACCAATGTTGTCAGCTGGATCGATACCAAGGATGAGAAGAAGTTCAGCAAAAAAAATCAAGAACCAATTGTTATGGTCTCAGGACAATAACCTAGCCCTTAACAGCTCGAAGAAAGGGTTGGCTGGTGACTTAAGGAAGTAAGGGGGTGAAGCCAACCCTGTCCTCATCAATGGAGCTGCTGTAGAGATGGTCAACAGTTTCACGTTCTGAGTCATCCATATCACCAGCAACCTAGCCTGATCTCATCACACTGATGCAGTGATCCAGAAAGCACAGCCATGTATTTCTGAAAAGATTCAGCATGTCCACATGGATTCTCTTGAACCTCACAGAGGCACTATAGAAAGTAGCTTGATAGGTTGTATCTCAGCCTGGTATGACAACTGCTCTGCTCTTGACTGCCTGAACCTGCAGAGAGTGGTGAACACAAGCTCCCAGTCCATCACAGGCTCATCACCTCCTTCCATCCAGTTCATCTTTACACTGTGTTGCACTGAAAAGGCCAAAGGTCAAGGATGCCTGCCATTCCCTTTTCTCTCTTCTACCTTCCGGACGATGATACAGGAGGTTGAAGCTATAGAAAAGCTTCCTCCCCACTGCTATCAGAGTCCTGAACCATTCACCTCTTTCACACCCCATTTCCAGAGGTGCTGTCATGTATTCTTATTCTTACTTCTACCTCAGACTGTTATTCCTTTATTGCAATTTTATTTTCTTGTGCATTCCTTGGATTTTGCACTACATATTTATTGTTATATTCATCTTTACTCTCTGTATACAGCTTACTCCGTGAACATCTTGTGAACAAGGAATTTCATTGCACCTTGGTGTATAAGACAATAAACTAATCTGATCGGATGGGAAAAGTAAGCTGTTACATAAATTAGACTTTAATAAGTCTTTAAAAGCATTTGTCACGTATTCTTTGGACAGCTGCATAATATGGGTTCATGAGACTGTCATAACCTATGATGAGCATTTGTCGGCACTGGAGTTTAGAAGAATGAGGAGGGACTTAATTGAAACATACAGAATAGTGAAAGGCTTGGATAGAGTGGATATGGAGACGATGTTTCCACTAGTAGGAGAGTTTAGGACTTGAGGTCATAGCCTGAGAATTAAAGGATGTTCTTTTGGGAAGGAGATGAGGAGGAATTTCTTTAGTCAGATGGTGGTGAATTTGGGGAATTCTTTGCTACAGAAGGTTGTAGAGGGTGTCAATAGATATATTTAAGGCAGAGATAGATAGATTCTTGATTAGCATGGACGTCAGAGGTTATGGGGAGAAGGCAGGACAATGGGGTTAGGAGGGAGAAATAGATCAGCCATGATTGAATGGCAGAGTAGACTTGATGGACTGAATGGCCAAATTCTTCTCCTATCACTTATGATCTTATGATCATATGATCTTCTGATAAGTTCAGCCACTGAACAGAAAATTTAGGTCTCTGTGGTAACTTTAAATTTAATTTAAATATTTACCCCGCTACAGTAATTTGCAAGCATTGATGACAAATGTCAACAAATTCTAAATATCATTGACAATGTAATTTTTGGGGGGAGAAAAATATCTCGATTTAGTTCATAAAGAAAAATTGTTACCACTGGCAGGAGAGCAGAACATATATTTTATTCTTTAATGGTCTTTTACTGTCCTCTCAGGATTCAAGGGTTCAATGAGGGGTTATTTACACAACGTTATCAGGAGTTCACGACCCGAGGGAATGGTGGAGTGGATTCAATAATAGCTTTGGAGAAAGAATTGGACATTTGATGGAAGAAGGAAACATTTTTGCAGGTTTTGAGGAAAGGATGGGAGAATGGGAATTATTAAACAGTTCTTAAAAAAGAAGGGGTAAATGGGTTAATTCTATTCCATATCATCCAAGGAGTCGATGATATCCAGGTAACCTTTTCGGAGTAATTTCAACTAAAACATCCCACTCATCATTAAGATGCATTTATTTGGTTCATATTCCTCCAGAGCCATTCAGAATATACTGCCTCTGTCAACAATAAATAAACAAGAAAGCTTTCCTAGCCTGTTATATTTTTGACCACAGAAACCTTGGGTAGAAATCCCCAGATCACTACAAAGCTTCAGACTTTTCTAATAGACTTTTATTAACAGTTAACAATATAAAGATTATGGGTTTAAAGAATGTATTCGGAAGAATAGCTTTTTTTTTTCAAATGCATTGGGAAAAGACACCATTGTTATGTTGTAACAAGCTCGGTCAATTATCAAACATGTTGAGTGAGAAAGTCCCCAACACTGCACTATGCACCAAAGCAGCAGAGGAATGTTTGATTAATGTACATTATATTGTAAAGGTTAAGGAACGTGTATTAGAACGCCAAAATGTTAAAAAAATTAGACATCCTGAATAAAGTGGGACTTCAAACTTATTTCCATGCAGTGATTGTATTAATCAGCTTCATTAAAAACAATGCAAAGCACATTATGTATTAAATGTATAATTGAATGCAATTGTGGAGAGAGCAAGGATTGACTGCACGTTGAGATGACATGATGGTGAGTTTAATCTGTTAAAAGGTTTGTTAACCCATCAGCATTTCCTGCTATAACAAATTCAGCGTTTATGTAGTGGGAAGATACCTATGGGTCTTATGTAAATCATCATGTTCAAAAATCATAGGAGCCGAATTAGGCCATTTGGCCCATCGAGTCAACTCCACCATTCAATCATGGCTGACCTATCTTTCTCTCTCAACCCCATTCTCCTGCCTTCTCCCCATAACCTGTGACACCCTTACCAATCAAGAATCTGTCAACCACTGCTTTAAAAATACCCAGTGACTTGGCACCCACAGCCATCTGTGGCAGTGGAGCTAATCACAAACAGGTATTGTTCAACGAGCCCCATGCTCGGTTTTGATATGGCGGTAGAAGTGATAAAACTGTTCTGAACTGACTCTCCCCATTGTCCTCCAACTTAAAACTACCCAGCTGCAATCTCTCAAAATGGCTCCCTTGTTCTGACAACAGAGCTCTGGATTAATTTATTTGTTTGTCATTAACCTTTCTCTTAGACTAGAGCAGCAAACCACAATAATCTAAAATATAAATTGCATTGGAAAGGTTCAACCGGTCAGGCAACTTCCATGGAAATATAAACAGAATTAATGTTGCAGGTCAAAGACCCGCCAGAAGGCTTTGTTTTTATTTCAGATTTCCTGCATTTGCAGTTTTTGTGTTGCTTTTCCAATAGGTTATTTTGTTCGCCTTGAATAAATCTGAACATTTAACAGTGAAAAACAAAACATTAGAGTCATTAACTTAATATACGCTTCACTATCAAATCTTTCAAACTGAACGATGGTTACTCACTTCAGGGATTTTAATTTCATTTCCCACCTTGCTAACTACGAGTTGCTGATGCTTTAATGGCCTCTTTGGAGCAGATTCTCATACCGTTATTTTCTCCTGGGTTAGAATTTTTTCCTTCTTTACTTTAATGAAAAAAAAGCCGTAGAAGGTATCCACAGTTTTTATTATTAAGATTACGCTTATAAAACAATTCTCCTTTACAATTGTCTACAACGTGCAGGTTCACTTTATGTTGAATGCCTCTCATTAGTGTGGAAGGGGCCTAGATACAAAGCATTCTCAATTATTTACACTGTCAAAAATTAAAGTTTAAAACTTTTTTTTTTCTTGAAAGCAAATACATTAAAATGTTGTAAACGTTAAGTACCCATGGAGAGAGAAGCAGAGTTAATATTTCAGATAAAGACACAAAGTGATGGGGTACTCAGCGGGTTATGCAGCATCTCTGGAAGACACGGATAGGTGACATTTTAGGTTGGGACCCTTCTTCAGACCCAAAATGTTGTGCAGTCTGAAGAAAGTTCCCAACCTAAAATATCACCAGAGTCCAAAGAAGGATGCTGATCACAAACCTATCCCCTGATCAATCCTGATTACCTATGATATGCTGCCTGACCCAGAGTTACTCCAGCCCTTTGTGGATTTGAGTCTAATATTTCAGATAAATTATTCTCCATCAAAACTGGGGGGGGGAAATGAAAGTGAATGTAGTCTTACATTGCAGATAAGGGGGAAAGGAATCTCTACATGGTGGAGACCAAAGAGACTGAATGATACTTACAACACCTTACAAGGTGTTGCATTTTGGAAAGTCTAACATGGGCAGGACCTACACAGTGAATGGAAGGGCTCTGGGAAGTGTTGTACAGCAAAGGGATCAAGGATCAAATGGTCTAAAGTATTAGGAATAGAAGTTTGGAGGTCATTTTGCAGTTATATATGAGGTTGGTAAGGCTGCGTTTAGAATATTGTGTTCAGTTCTGGGCACCATGTTATAGAAAAGATGTTGTTAAGTTAGAAAGGGTGCAGAGAAGATTTTCAAGTATAAGGACTTGAAAAGGGTCTCAAGGGTCTGAACTGTAGGGAGAAGTTGAGCAGGCTGCGACTCTATTCCCTGGACCGCAGGAGGATGATGGTGATTGTATAGAGGTGTATAAAATTATGGGAGCAATAGATGCGGAGAGGCACACAAAAAGGGAATCGAGAATCAGATGGCATAGTTTAAGTGAAGGGGAAAAGATTTTATAGGAATCTGAGGGGTAACATTTTCACACAAGGGGTTGATGGGTGTTTGGAACAAACTGCCGGAGGAGGTAGTTGAGGCAGGGACTATCGCAACATTTAAGAAGCGATTAGACAGTACATGGATAGGTCAGGTTTAGAGGGATATGGGCCAAACGCAGGCAAGTGGGACTAGTGTAGATGGGAGATGTTGGCAAGTTGGGATGAAGAGCCTGTTTCCACACCGTTTGACTCTATGACACAATATATCAAATTGACTTCCATGTTTCTTATAACAGGAATTGCACTTCCAAAGTGCCTCACTGACGAGAAGGTGTTTTGGAGCATGCTGAAAGGAACATGGAACATGGAAGGTGCTACATAGATTTTTTTAACTATTGAAAGGAATCAGTCATTTGTCATGCAGTCATGCAGTTAGTCAGCAGGTCAACAAACATAAAGGAAATGTTGATCACCCTCTAAAGACATTGACAACCATCCTAACCTCATTAGCAAAAGCCCAGCTAGTTATTTAATTGCCTTCATAATAACATCCTTTTTAGGCAACATCTGACCACACAGCCACATCTTGCTGCAGAGTTCCTTACATTGGATTATTAGTCTTGAGTTAATAAAATGAGAAAATAAACAAAGAAATAAAATCAGTTTTTAATTAAAAAGAATGAGACCATTCTTTATTTTCATGCAATCAACAACATCAGATCAACTATTCCACATTTTATCAGACTGAGGGAGATGCTTCTTCTACAGAAAGTGTTTGTGGCTGCTGAGTAAAGCAAAAATACACTTTGTACTTCTTCACATTTCAGCTGCTTGTCATCTTCCAATTTCCATCACGCCTTTTCACAGAGACTTCACAACAATTCTATGTGTGCACTGCCACAGTAGATGAGTGATCACATTTGAATTATTTTGCAGATATCTGCAAAACATTAGCACGTACACTTTGTATGGTTGACATTTTTGTCTGTGAGTCTTCCATTAGAAGAAACTAATAAAAATACCACTGTCAGGCTAACAATTGGAAATGAACAAAAAGCAAAATACTTCAAATAAATAGCTAAAACACAAACCTAAAAACAGCGGAATTACTCGGTAAGATGTGTTGGAAAATAACTGCGGATGCTGGTTCAAATTGAAGGTAGACACAAAATGCTGGAGTAACTCAGCGGGTCAGGCAGCATCTCAGGAGAGAAGGAATGGGTGACGTTTCGGGTCGGTAGATCAGGGCAGGCAGTATGTGTAGGCAGAAGAGATGAAACCTACCATCTATTACATTTCATGTGTCTGATCAATAGGGTTACCAATATCATCTGCCAATTGGACAAATTCAACACCATTGCAAATGGAAGTATGGTTTGTTAAGCTTAATTAAGGAATAGTTTTTATTTTTAGAGAAATTACATAGAAACAGGCCCTTCAGCCCACCAAGACCATGCTGACCTTCGGTCACCTATTCACACTAGTTACATAGTAACATAGAAACACACAAGTTCTATGTTATTCAATTTTCTCGTCCACTCTCTACACAAGGAGCAATTTACAGAGGCCAATTAACTAACAAACCTGCACATCGTTGGGATGTCGGAGGAAACTGGAGTACCTGGAGGAAACCTACATGGTCACAGGGGGGGTGTGCAAGCTCCACACACACCGCATCTGAGGTCAGAATCGAACCCGGGTCTCTAGCACTGTGAGCTAGATGAACAGCTAATTACAAGATTGCTGGAGTTGCAGACAATGAGGAAGGCTATAAAGGTACACAGTGGGATACATATCAACTACAGAAGTGGTTGGAAAAATGGTAGATGGAGTTCATTCTGAGCAAGGGTGAGGTCTGTACTTTGGGAGGTCGAGTGTAAGGGAAAGCTACATGGTTCATGGCAAGACTCTTAACAGCATTGATGTGCAGAGGGATTATGAAGTCCAGGTTCATAACTTCCCGAAAATGGCATCACAAGCAGATAAAGGAGTAAAGAAAGCAGATGGTATGCTTGCCCTCACCCTGGCCACAAAATCTTTGAAGCACTTCCCTCTGGAAGGCGACTCCGGACTGTCAAAGCAGCCACAGCCAGACATAAAAACAGCTTTTTTTCCACGAGTAGTAGTTCTACTCAATAACCAAAGTCTGTAGTCTCTTTTTTGCTCTGGTTTATTTTCACCCACATGTTTAGACCGTAATGTTGTATCCTAATTGTTTATTCTTAATTGTTATGCTTTATTCTTAATTGTTAACTGTATGTGTTGTCATTTGTGAGCAGAGTACCAAGGCACATTCCTTGTATATTCACATACTTGGCCAATAAACGTATTAATTCATTCATTCATTCATTCATTCATTCATTCATTCATTCATTCATTCATATCCCTCCAAACCTGTCCTATCCATGTACCTGTCTAACTGCTTCTTAAATGTTGGGATAGTCCCTGCCTCAACTCCCTCCTCTGGCAACTTGTTCCATACATCCACCACCCTTTGTGTGAAAAGGTTATCCCTCAGATTCCTATTACATCTTTTCCCCTTCACCTGAAACCTATGTCCTCTGGTCCTCGATTTACCTACTCTGGGCAAGGCACTCTGTGCATCTACACCATCTATTCCTCATGATCTTATACACCTCTATAAGATCACCCCTCATCCTCCTGCACTCCAAGGAATTGAGTCCCAGCCTAAACCTCTGCTTATAGCTCAGATCCTCTAGTCCTGGCAACATCCTCGTAAATCTTCTCTGTACCCTTTCCAGCTTGACACCATCTTTCCTGTACTAAGCACAATACTCTAAATGTGGCCTCACCAACATCTTATACAACTGCAACACGACATCCCAACCTCTATACTCAATACTCTGTGGCCAATGTGCCAAAAGCCTTGTTGACCACTCGTTCTACCTGTAACGCCACCTTCAGAGAGCTATGCACCTGCACTCCTAGATCTACAACACCTGCTCTACAACACCACTATGCATGACCATTTTTTACACAGAGGGGGGTGACTACATTGAACATTCTGGCAGGGATGGTAAGAAAGACAAGTACAATAGTGGTGTTTAAGAAGCTTTTAGATAAGAACATGGATATGCACGGTTTGGAGAGATATGGATCATGTGCACGCAGATGAGATTTGTTTATCTTGACGACATGTTCAGCATAAACAGTGTGGGCCAAAAGATTTGTTCCTACGCTGTACTATTCCATGTACTATGTTCTAATCCATGTAGTATTGGGCAATCAGGGTAGAGGCAGAATGAGATCAGAAATGTCCTACAAAAATCTTTTAATTGTTTATCAAAGGAATTTGATTTTCCTCCCTTTATTGATAGCTATGAATCTCCCTTTATAGCTATGAATAGCTCCTTTTATAGCTATGAATAGCTCCCCTTATTGATACTTTTATGAATCTTAAGTTCCTTAACAACCTAATTGTTAATTGGGAATGACTTTTAAAACACAATACATTTTAAATATGCAAATCCTTCATATAGTTAAATGTAATCATTTCCGTGAGTGCCACCTTCTTCCTTACTATGTTTATTGTGCCTTACACAGTTGAACCATTATGTGCAATTCACTTGATAAATGACCTATTGAACCAGCCCTGCTTCTCCAGGAGTTGTTTTGCGTGACAGACAAAAAGTGCTAGAGTAACTCAGTGGGTCAGGCAGCGTCTCTGGAGAAAAGGATGCGTGCTCTGATTCCAACACATTGACAGTCATCACAATGTCAATGAGACTCAGCACTCTGCTTGCTTTTGGGGTCAAGCCTTCTTAGAAATATTGTAAAGGAATATATTTCTTGACCAATCCGTCTTTTTGGAAATGAACTTTTTTGCTTCTGGAAAGTAACCAAGAAGCACCCAATTTCATCACTTGATGCTTTGTCACTAATTCCTTGGAGATTACAGCATTGTGATTAGGATTATGAGCTTGTATATTTAACATTATTTTGAATGTGTGGCACCCTCTCATTCCCAGCGTATTAGATACCCCAGGTTTTTTACCCAGCCGCAATCAATTCTCTGAGCTGGAAGACTCTGGACTTATGTCTCGCCTAAAGAGACAAAATGTGGGTGAGTGTCCCAGTACAGTCCTGATGGTGTGCAGCCTGTTTCTTAGTTCATGTTGAACTGAGGTTTATTTTGATCTCTTGGGCAAATGTTTGATCCCATGGTCTTATTTCAAAGCAAAGGAAGAGAGGTTTCTCCTCTGTACAGACCAATGCCTATTGCTGAAGAAAAATCACTCTAATATGGTCATTATCATATTGATGTTTATGTAAAAGTTCCTGCGCACAAATTGGGTGCCTCCATTCCTGCAATGGCAATTATACGTCAGAAGCTCATCATTGTCTACTTGGCTCAGAGAGCATACCCATATTTCTTATGACAGGCAAGGAATTCTTTCATCCCATCGAGTCTCTGCCAGCTTTCAGAATAATTCCATTCCCCAAGTTATTTTCCTGTAATCTACTCTTTCTTAAATACCCATTAACTGCCCCCAACTCCTCTACCTCCCGCCTACAATGAAGGTCATTACTGGCTGCTTTATCTCATTTTATGTTTCTTGTTGAATAATAGTTATTCAGTGGGCTTGCAGATGTTCAAGAGGATTTTTACCTCAATGGACAATAAACCCAAACTGGAGCACCAAAATTGCTAACACAAGGAATTTCAGACAATTGCAAAATAATGAGCGCTGTAAACTGAAACATTTAGAAGTTGTTTTCCTCTGCAGTGCCTGAAGGCCATGCGCTGGATATACAATTGTTAACTCAACAGAATTTGTTCTATTGCTTTTTGGGCAATTGGTCTCTGTGGAGCTAAAGAAGAATAAATAACATTGCAGATTGCAAGCTCATCACTGTCAAATCCTTGTAAACTGAAATCTTTTTACTTTAGTTTCCAAATCTCCGGTGCTGCAGCTTACAGAACTATCTAACCTATTGGACAGGCTGCTACCATTAAAGAAGCTTTCTTTGGATGAAGACAGGTTTGTCACTTCAGCACATTGTTAGCATTTTTCTCTTTTGTGAAATGGCCTATTTTCAGCTAGATGGATGCATAGTGAAAGTGTAAGCAATGTTGTTGCCTCACCGTGCCAGAGACCTGGGTTCAATCCTGATCTTCAGTACTGACTGTGTGTGGAGTTTGCATGTTCTCCCTGTGACTACGGGGATTCCCACTGAGTGCTCCAGTTTCTTTCCACATACAGCCCACCATTTTCTTGCTGACCAGCACTTGGCTGATGGTCTAATTGGGCTGGACTTGCAAAGTAGTCATCAGCTTCTTGGATGAAGTGTTCAGCTCCTCCCCATTCATCTGTACTCACCTGGAGTGGATGTGACAACCTTAATGAATTGGCCCCCATTCGCCCCACCTCACGTCGGCAGCAGTGAGTGGGCATCAGTACACCCCCCCCCCCCCCGACCTCTACCATCCCTGAAATGACATGGCTGCCTTTTGGTAGAGGGTAAGGTTGTGGGGGGCGTTTTTCCTTAGTCAAAGCAGTCAATGCATTTTCTTGGATATCTCTGGTGTCAAAACTGATCATAGTTTCAAACGATCTTTTAATAAATCATTAATACATCAAAACAAAATTGATTAAAACACAAGATGAGTAAACAAAAACAATAACTGATTACATTAATCCTTCTAATCTCAGCTCAGGAACCCCTATTCAAACTAATTGGTACTTCGATCCCATGCCAACTTTAATTGAATGGGTTTTTGGATGCATGTTTCTCCAGCGGAAAGCTGCAGAAACCCAACATGAATGGGCTCCACTGTCATATTTCAGAATGATGGACGCAACCTGGCTACTTAAATCTAGGATTTAATTACCCTGGGAGCAGCTGAACACCTTCCAATGCGTCAGCTACTGTCTGCGCTCTTAGCCCAAGGGTGAAAATAATTTCTCATTTTTTAAAGGCAGGAGCTAAAAATAAATGTAATTGTAATAAGCTTTGTTGTCACGTGTTCAAGAATCAGAACAAGTGTTTCATACAAACTTAATTATGTTGTCTGGGTCACTGAACACAAAGGTTGGAAAGTCTTGGTTTCATCATTTATCTGCAGATTGGTGGAACAAAATAAACCCATGGATTGACTGATAATATATCTAATTCAAAGGAAAGCTGTCAGAATTGGATTTTCTAAATGAAAAACTGCCCCTATAAACTCGAGTACTGTGTTTACAAACCTGTCATGCTGCTGCAAGTAAGAATTTTGTTGTTCTGTTTCGGTACATATGACAATGAATTCTCTTGAAAGTTATCGATGGCCCCTTTCCTGGTAATAGTATGAGCCTCATTCTATCCACTCTGTGGGTAAATGGGGTTTTCCCGAACTCGTTTCTGGAATAATCGCTGTCCACTTTATGTCTATGGGCCCTAGTTTTCAGATTCCTCCACAAACAGAAATACCTCAATATCTGCCCTGCCCAAATTCAAGCAAGCCATCGTTTCCAAAGAAAAGACCCACAGCTGCATTTCCGTATCAATGTAAGAATGCATTAACAGAAGGATACCATTTTCACTGCTCACACTGGAATCTCCCAGGGAGAGAGGTGATTGGGGAGGATCCTTGCAATGGCTTTCCCTGTGGAATATAGATATATTTTATCAGTTTATTTGTTGACTAAACCTAAATATTTCTCGTGTGAGAAAAAAATGCTTTCAACAGATCCCCACTCAGCAACTGGATGGTTTGCAGAACTACACAATATCAATCCATTTAGTGTGACATTTTGCACCGAGCCCGACCAAAATGTCCTTGGCTGAATGATTCCTTTTGGTACTTTCAAGGCCTGTGTGGGAGTCGTGCGATGATAACTGAAAGCTTCATTTTCCATTAGGAAAGTCCATCAGCAAGGTTTCGAGATTACGCTGCCATTTCTGGGGTTTAGTATACTGCACACCAAGATTTCCTGCACTCATGGTCAGAAATTTGTACAAAGCACAATTCAGGCCAAAAGCAAGTATTCCCAAATGGGCAGTGTGCATTTACAAGTCATGATAGCTAAACAGTTCAAGGTTCATTCAGAGAAATAACAAGACAAGTTGAGTTTATGGTCATATGCGCAAGTACAATGAGGTACAGGTACAATAATGATCGCTGCAGCAGCATCACACGTACACAGACTCAGACAACACACATAACAAAATATACATAAATACTGCAAAAAAAAGAAAAGAAGAGACTGCAAAATAAACAAGTCACTAGTGCAAAACACAATTAGAAAAGCAAGCCCATGGTGATGCATAAATAGTCCATAGTGTTCTGTTGCTGAGATAGGATTAGAACTGTGCAGGTGTTTGTAAAGCTGGTGGTGTGCGACTTCAGACCAGCAAGACAATGTGTAAGATCAATAAGGGTGGCAATGCAACCTCTTTATTTAACATTGGATGAGGGTAGATGTGGAGGGGGCAGGGTGAAGTTAGTTCACTTCACTATGAGAGAAAGTGGACATGGGCATTAGTAACACAGCATTTATGACTCACAGCTTATAGGAGGTTTGAAAAACACCATGGACACTTGAAGCAGTAATGACAAGCAGCATTTTTGAGGAAAGAGGGAAATCCAGATGTTCTTGGTGATGACACACTGCATGTGAGTTAATCACACAAGGCCTGGTTCTTTCAATTATTATTATTTTTTTTAATGGGCAAAAAACTGCATCTGGAATAAAGTGGATGTCTTAGGCTGCTGAAAAGTGAGACATAACAGTGCTAACAAAAATCCAGGTTAAGAAAAGGTGCATGGAGGTTTGGGTATGGACTGAACTTTGGCCTGCCAATAATTAATTTAGTTATGGCAAGCCGACTCTATTTTGTTCTCTACAGATGCTGCTTAATGGGCAGAGTATTTCCATCATTAACTGATTTTACTTCAGATTTTCTGGCATCTGCAGTTTTTTGCTATCCGATGTCTATTATGGCCTACCAGATCAAAGCTAGGTAAAGAAAAGAGAACGTGAATGATGGCAGAAAGAGGGAAGAACCTCCTTTTATGTTATCGCTCACTAACCCAAGCAGTTAGATGAGATGAAAGCTCTCTTCATGGAGAATATTTTTGCATATCTTTGGAGAACCCTTCAAAAAACAGTGCAATACAGACAGTAAAAGATAGAATTCAGTGGAATCTTTTAAGAGTAGTGCAAGTGTTGTCTTCAAAAGGGAATTGGACAGACACACGAGATAAAAATCTGAAGCGTTATGTAGGAAAAGAGCAGAACAGCACTGATGAGGTTGATCTACTGGGAAGTGACATGGACAATGGATTTATTGTCCTCTTTCTGCAGTGCTAGAAAAACAATGCAAATAAGATCAAAGCTAACCTGATTTTCAAAATCTGAAGGACTTGATGAATATTTCAGAAAGTATTAATTCCTCTGCATCACAAAATTAAATACAAGTTCTTTGATAAACAGTCTGTTGGCCATTAGCACCAGTCTACTGTGTCCTGCCCATTATACAGCCAATTGTTTCCAACAATCAAATGAAGATCTGATGGATAGCAACCCTTCAACGACAATTAATGTTGGCCATAAGCTGTTTACTACCGAAACTGCAAAATCCCTACTGGTTTTGTTTCACTGTGCACTAAACATCAGCTGAATTCCGTACAGAGAGAGTTCAAAAGTCTCTGCCAAGGTACAGGTGTGAGACCCACACTGCGATTTACAGTTTCACTAATACTACTACTCCCAGGGACACAACCAGTCAAAGCAGAATACTTTTGAACTTAACAGATGAAGAGCAACAAGGAAAGGAATTGCACAAAGACATTGCCTTATCATCTGAAGAAGGGTCTCGACCCGAAACGTCGGCCATTCCTTCTCTCCAGCGATGCTGCCTGTCCCAGCCTGAGTTACTCCAGCTTTTTGTGTCTACCTTCTGTTGCCTTATCGCACTTGCAACACATCTCAAGTTCTCTAAGCAAAGTTATTGTTAGGATATAAGGCCACAAGATCATTATAAGGAGGAAGAAGAGTAGTCTATTTAGCTCTTCAGGGCTACTCTACTATTCAGGCTTGTATACACTGGAATTTAGAAGGATAAGAGGGGATCTTTTCGAAACGTATAAGATTATTAAGGGGTTGGACACGTTAGAGGCAGGAAACATGTTCCCAATGTTGGGGGAGTCCAGAACAAGGGGCCACAGTTTAAGAATAAGGGGTAAGCCATTTAGAACGGAGATGAGGAAAAACTTTTTCAGTCAGAGAGTTGTGAATCTGTGGAATTCTCTGCCTCAGAAGACAGTGGAGGCCAATTCTCTGAATGCATTCAAGAGAGAGCTAGATAGAGCTCTTAAGGATAGCAGAGTCAGGGGCTATGGGGAGAAGGCAGGAAAGGGGTACTGATTGAGAATGATCAGCCACGATCATATTGAATGGTGGTGCTGGCTCAAAGGGCCGAATGGCCTACTCCTGCACCTATTGTCTATTGTCTATTGTCTACTATTCACTAGGATCATGGCTGATCTGATATGCACTTTTTGCCCTTCTCCCATAACCAGGAAGTCTGAGGAAGGGTTTTGACCTGAAACATCACCTATTCCTTTTCCGCAGAGATGCTAGTTGACCCGCTGATCCACTTTATTTTGTACCATTTAGCTCTTTTCTACCATTTCTAAAAAAATATGGAGCACTTTGTACTCAGCTGGTAGTGAATCTGCAGGTTTGAATCTTTACCTCCTGGTATCCAGGACCAAAAAGTACATTACTCCATAGATTGATTCACAAGTGGATCACGTGGCTGACATAGAATATAGAATGTATGTACAGGAACAAGCCCTTCAGCCTACAATGCCTCTACCACCAAGCCCATCGGTGCTTTCTAGACACCACCACTCTCTGTGTAAAACAACTGCCCGACACATCTCCATTAAACATTGTCCCTCTGACCTTAAAGCTATGCCCTCTAGTCTTTGACATTTCCACCCTGGGAAAAGGTTCTACCCTATCTATGCCTCTCATAGTTTTGTATACTTCTAGCAGGTCTCCCCTCAGCTTCCGACACTTGAGAAAACAATCCAAGTTTGTCCAACCACTCTTTGTAACTAATATCCTCTAATCTTATGGGGAGAAGGCAGAAGAATGGGGTTAGGAGGGAGAGATAGATCAGCCATGATTGAATGGTGGAGTAGACTTGATGGGCCGAATGGCCTAATATTCCTATCACTTATGACCTTATGACTTAATCCAGGCAGCATCCTGGTAAACATCTGCACCCTCTCCAAAGCACCCACATCCTTCTTGAAATGGGGCAAATGGAACTGCACACGATACTCCAACAGAGGCCTAACTAAAGTCCTACAACGCTGCAAGTAGTTGAATGGCTATGTTGGGATTGATGAAGGAAGATCTTAAAAGCTGGAAAGCAATCATTTTGTCTGTGCTAAAACATGCACCAGTTACAGCACAAGACTTAGGGAGCTATTAATCCCATTTTTATAAACTTGCAATTTCCCTAGAAATAAATTATTGCTTCAGCATCGAATGAATTTGAAACTAAATCAACCAGATGGTGAACTTGGCACAAACAGCATAAGGAAAATTTTAAAGTATGTAATATTTCCCATCAACTGTAAAATGCTTAAACTGTAAATTTTCTTATATATGATAAGCAATTTCTCTATCTGCTGTCACTTGCCTTTGAAATATACTGTTGTTCACCAAGAGATAGTTTTAGGATTTCAGAATAGACTGCAATTATTGAGCCATCTTTCACAATTTGATTAATACAACCATAATAAATGTGGCAGCTATGGAGTATTTTCCCTCTTTTGAAACATTCCAACATCATCCTGCACTGGAATGAGAGGGGAGATTCAGTGGAGAGACAACATGAAGCATCATAATGGAGAGTGAATATCCCCACTGGAGTGTGAATGACCCTACTGTAGAGTGAATGCCCCCGACATCACGGTCAGTTTTCATAAGATCATAAGGTCATAAGTGACAGGAGTAGAATTAGGCCATTCGGCCCATCAAGTCTACTCCGCCATTCAATCATGGCTGATCTATCTCTTCCTCCTAACCCTATTCTCCTGCCTTCTCCCTATAACCTCTGACACCTCTACTAATCAGTTTTGCTTGAGAACAAAAATAAATCCGTCAATCTGACAACTGGGCTGGCATGATGACGCAGCAGTAGAGTTGCTGCCTTACAGCGCCAGGGACCCAGGTTCGATCCTGACTACGGTTGTTGTCTGTATCAGGTTTGTACGTTGTCCCCATGAACATGGTTTTCTCCAGGTGCTCCAGTTTCCGCCCACACTCCAGAGACGTACAGGTTTGTAGGTTGATCGGCTTCGGTAAAATTGTCCCTCGTGTGTAGGACAGTGCTAGTGTATGGGGTTTGCTGGTCGGCGCCAACTCTGGGCTGAGGGGCCTGTTTCTGCACAGTATCTCCAAACTAAACTAAACTAAACTGAATGAGAAGTTTAAAGGTCCTAATCCTGTGCACTCCTATTCTTGTGCCCATCTTGATTGTTCTCATTGTTCCTTCCTCCCTTGAAACAGAGATTGCAGGGGACTGTGGTATTATCTTGGGGCAACATATCAATGCATTTCATCAAAAAAGAAATTTACATTTAAATAGCATCTATCCTGCATTTCAGACTTCCCTAGGTGCCTCAAAGCCAATAAATTAACTATGAAATCAGGATACTTTTGTTTAGTGCCAGCTAACTTACGTACAGAAAGATCGCAAAAAATGAAGTAAATTATCAAAAAATTGTTTTAATGGTGTCGGCTAAAAGAAAAAAAGTATAAATTGCTGAAATAACTTGGGGTAAAAGTACTGATTCAAAATGTTCATGTTCATTATCCAATCCATAACATCAAATGTACAGACCACCACAGATTCATCGTAGCAAACATTTTCTAGTTCTGTAATAGAGTTGACTGAATTTTTGGAATTAGAATTGACTGAATATAAACATGAAAGTGAATGAGCTCACGGACTGCAGCTCACACAACACGATACAGACCTCAGGTGGTTTTGCAAAGAAGTTCATTCCTGAAGTTTGGATTGTTAGCATATTGAAGTTTGCCAGCAACCATGCTGATGCACAAATTGGACCCAAATGTTTTCGACTCATGCTGTGTTTACATATGTTAAGCGTGCCAGGTTTGGAGTGGCCAAGGAAAATATCAATGGCAAATGTTCAGAATAGAAGAATCAGAATCAGAATCAGAATAACCTTTATTGTCATCCAAAAAAACAAGTCTTTTGGATGAAATTCCGTTACCTGCAGTCCAACAATAAGAGCAATAAAAATAAGCAATAACACACACAATCACAAACCAACACAAAACAAGAAAAAGAAACATCCATCACGGTGAGTCTCCTCCAGTCACCTCCTCACTGTGATGGAAGGCCAGAATGTCTTTTCTCTTCCACTGCCGTCTTCTCCCGCGGTCAGACTGTTGAAGTTGCCACGTTCCAGGCCGCGCCAGATGGTGAAAGATCCGCAGCGGGCCGACCCAAGCCCCGCGTTTCGGGGCGGGCGAAGACGCTGCCGCTGCATGTCGGGGCGGTCGTGGCTCCCGACATTGAAACCCCCGCCGGGCGGAGAAAATCCCGCAGCATATTCCAGGCCGCGCCGGACGGTGAAAGATCCGCAGTGGGCCGACCCAAGCCCCGCAATTCGGGGCGGGCGAAGACGCTGCCGCTGCCAGAACTCCCGATGTCATCCCCCACCCAGGGCAGGGCCTGCGAGCTTCCGATATCCGCGCGGCCTGCGGCCCAAGCCTCCGAAGCCTCTGAAGGCGAAGGCAGCCGGCTCCGCAGATGGTAAGTCCGGTCCACGGGCTCTGCGAACCAGAGCCCAGGTGGTCATAGCTGGAGGCCGCCAGCTCCAGGTGTTTGGCCGATGGTAGGCCGCAGTGGGAACGGAGACACGACCCAGAAAAAAAAGGTCGGGTTTCCGTTCGGAAGAGACAACTTTACAGTCCCCCCACACACACATAGTACAGGACCACAAAAAAGACTACATCACATCTAAACACTGCAATTAAGACAAAAAACAACAAAAAACACAAAAGACAAACGGACTGCAGGTGAGCCGCAGCTGCTGCGCAGCGCCGCCATTTTGCAATGGCAAATGTTCCCTAAACGTCAACAAATTCACATAGAATGCAGAGATATGCCTGAGCTGGCTGGTTTATAATTGCATCACATGGTAGAAAACAAACCAGTTTTAGAAATAAAAAATACGCAAGACGGCATATATATATATATATATATATATGTTTTACACAGCCCTCTGGCACCTTGATGCATAGCTATGTCTTTGTAATGACTTGGAGCCCCAGCACAGTCAGAGGCAGAGGTTTATTGACAAGGCGTAACGCTTCCACGTGAAGCTGTTGATGCAGACTGATTGTTCAAGACTAACTGACGATGTAACTTTGCTGCAAAATCGGCACGTATCAAGACTCTCCTGAACCAGTATGATCACAATTCTGATACAAAGGGAACAGCTCGTGCTAAAAGCCAAATTATGCCATTCTTCCTACATTTGTTATACAGCAGTGGCACTGAGATATAAAAACCCCAAAGGAAGACTGAAAAACAGTTATCAGATAGAATTATAGTTGTCATTGATTATCAATGTAGCATCAAAATAAACACCACCCTTCCCAATGCACACACCTTTCTTCTATTGCTCCCGACACCTTGTTCCTTTCCTCTGTTCCTTCAGCTCATCCTAGTCCTCCCTACTCAGTCCCCCCATATCCCTTTTATTCCCCCTCTTTGCACTTCCTATGGTGACCTTCCACCCATATACCTTCCTCTAAATTTACATTTCAATCCTCCTCTTCTCTCTTAATCTGAGATCCTTCTGGCTCCATTTCCCTCCTAGCGTTTGTCATTATCTCCTCTCATCTGCCCATAATCCCCTCAGCTGTATCCACCTATCACATGTCAGGCTTTATCCCACTCTTAGCTCTCTTTCTTCTCCCAACTTCATCTGTCTGAAGAAGGATCCCAACCCAAAACGTCCTCTGTCCATTTCCCTCCACAGATGTTGCCTGACCCGCTGTTCCCCCAGAACTTTGATTTTTGGACAGCACCTGGTGTCTCTTGTGTCTCTTGTGAGTCTGTAAAGGGCCTGCCCCACTTAGGCGATTTTAAGGCGACTGCCAGCGACTAGGCTGTCACCGACACTTCGCCGGGGTGTCGCGGGCATGATCGTGAGGAGTCTTCCAAAGATCGTAGTGGATCTCGGCGCGTCGCCGAGAAATCAAACGGTTTGAAATCTCTCGGCAACAGCTGGCTTGTCGCCAGGCATCGTAGCTTATTGTGGTCGCTGTCGCATGCTGTCCCCAGGTTTGATAGATTCTCTTAAGATGCATTTAGAAGCACATAATATTAAAATACGTAAAGTCATTTCAAAATACCATAAAATGCTTGTGTTTAACCAATTTATTTACCGTCAGGCCATTTGACAGGTAGATTGGAGGCGACAGTATGATGGTCAGGTAAGCGTGGGAATTTTGGCGATGTTTTTGGCCTCAGCCATTACATTTAAAATGGGCTCCAAACCCAGATATTCAACCCAGAAACCAGATATGCATCTCCCTTACATTTACAAAGAATGCCCAAACACTTTTCACAAAAATCCACTGAACCACTTTTTAAATTTTTTTTTTTAATACAGCTATTAGTAAACTGGAAATCCGGTTTATTCCTTGTTACAGTGAAGTTTGGTTTTTAAGTAACCTATACAACGTGTTATAGTTCAAAACTCTCAAGTACTTACCGACTTGTCAGTGATTTCAGCGAAAACCAGGACGCCGGAGAAGCATTGACAGCGTGGGAATTTTCGCGATGTTTCAGAAGACGCTGTAATCTCGACCTGACTCGGCATTGTCGTGGTCATTGTCGTCGGGTAAAAGAAAAGTTCGGCAATCTGCTACGACTTTGACAGTCGCCGGCGGTCGCCAAAAAGATCGCCTAAGTGAGACAGGCCCTTTAGGTTCACTGTCCACTTGCTGTACCTGCACACTGACTTGTAATGCTTCCAGCATCTGCAGTCCATTGTGTCTCTTTAACAATATCACATTGTTTCAAAAGAGGCAGACCACAGGAGTATCCTGTCCAATTAATTATGAAATGAATGCAGAGACCACGTTGAACAGATTCACACTGAAGATATCCTCAGTGGGCAGATCAGACTGTTGAAGGGCCTGCACCACCGGTATTGTAAGCAATCTTTGTTTCATCATGGGTCGTTTCATCCCATTGTATTTGTGCAGTGGGCAAAAAATTAATCAAATTAATCAAAAGGCAGGCATTTAAAAGAAATTGGAATTTTATAGCTTATTTCCTTCATAGAAATGTTTGCAAGATATGGTGACTAATTCTGAGCAAAAAGCCAGCACAGATATGCATGGAATGAACTCCTTTGCACAAAGTAATAAATTCAAGCTATGAATTTGCTGTAAAAAAAATAAAGCTAACACAGTGAAAGACAGAAGAGACTGGTAAGGTTTAAGTCTTGTATGTGTCCAAAGTACCAGACAGCTATTGCATGGATCATTGGGATCTGACTCTAATACAGCATCATTCCATAGTAATGGCTTGGAATTTGCAGTAATTGAAAACAAGACCAATTCTACTCCTTTATTACTCAATAAACTGGGTGGCAGCGTCCAATATCTGCACGTTCACAATTAATTATGAAAATCAGTAAGCTGCTGTCAGAGTTGTCAGTGCAGGTCCTGTCTGAGGGAGATACTATAATGGCATTTAAAAGACACTTTGGACAGGTAAAATTTAGAGGGACAAACGTGGGCAAATGGGATCAGCTTACTTAGTGCATTTTGGTCGGCATGGACCAGTTCGGCCAAAGGATATAGAATTACCACTTTACCAGGACCATACAGTGAGAACCATGTTAAAAGGGCTTGACGCTACAGTTATGTGCCTACTTAACACTCCAAAAACATCCAAGACTTCCATTCCTGTGCAAATAGCCTAATGATTCAAAGGGCCAAATATTCTGTTACCCTCAAAACCCCCCAGCCCCTCTTCCATGCCATTTATTCTGACATGGGTCCGGGACCAGAGGACAGAGCCTCAGAATAAAAGAATGTGTACCTTTGGAATGGCCTTGATGAGGAACCTCTTTAGAGGGTGGTGAAACTGTGGAATTCATTGCCACGGATAGCTGAGGAGAACGTCATTGAGTATTTTTTTAAATCAAAATCATCAATTTTTATCAAATTTGTTATCAACATTTTAATTCAAAATTTGTTATTAAAAAAACTCATTCCAAATACCCACGTTCCTCTAAGTAAAAAAAATTGTCCCTCAGGTTCCTATTAAATCTTTCCCTCTCACCTCAAACATATGTCTTCTGGTTTCTGATTCCCCTACTCTCAGTAAAAGACTGTGCATTCACCTTATCAGTTCCTCTCATGATCCAACACACCTCTTTTAGATCACTCCTCGCTCTCCTGCGTTCCAAGGAATAAAGTCCTAGCCTGCCCAATCTCTGCCTATCGCTCAGGCCCCAAGAGTCCTGGCAACATCCTGGTAAATCTTGTCTGCACTCTTACCAGCTTAATGACATTCTTCCAAAAGCAGGGTGACCAAAACTGAATACGATACTCAAATGCGGCCTCACCAACATCTTGTACAACTGTAAAATAACATTCCAAATTCTATACTCAATATGCTGACTGATGAAAGGCAACATACCCCACAACTATTCTTTACCACCCTATCAATCTGTGATGCCATCCATCCTCTTTAAATTATGCTCATGATCTAGAGGTATCCTTTGTAGGTCAAGAGATGGAAGATTTGCAATAATCCAGGTTGGTATTTTTCTTATCTACCTTATGTTTCTGGAGACACAAAAGACACCAGATGTTGGAATGTTGAACTAAAAACAGTTTGCTGGTGAAACTCAGTGGGTCAGGCAGCATATATGGAGGGAAATGGACAGACAATATTTCAGGTCAGGACTCTCTTTCTGACTAGAAAATAGACACAGAGTGCTGGAGTAACTCAGCAGATCAGGCAGCCTCTCTGGAGAAAAAGGATGGGTGATGTTTTGGGTCTGGACCCTTCTTCGGGCTGAAAGACCTTCTTCGGACTTGCTACATTCCTACTACTGATGTGCATCCAAACAAATTCATGGCAGCACTTGAGGTTACTTGTAAAAGGATAAATGATCAAGTCTTTGCAAATTGGGTGCAGAGCTCGCTCGTTTAATGTGCAAGCATTTGGATATAAGCTCTTGTAGGAAATTGTCCCTTCATATACCATCTTTGTGCTCTAATTTAAGATGACATTTACTTCCCTTAAAAACTTAGTGCAAAGGTTAATCAGGTGCAGAGCGACAACCACTTTCATTAAATTAATTCTACTTTCACACAGACTGGCAAAACTGTAGTACAGGATTCTTCCCATGTTAAATACCTGAAGAAAACCCATGATCTTTTCAAAAAGATGTCCTGTGCAGTGTTTTACATCAAAACTTGCCTGAACAAGTAATAGAGATGGGGTTCAGGGGTGAGAGATAGCAGCATCTTTGACATGAGCTCATTTAAATTATCTTGAATGTCATCCTAATCCATGTGCAAGAGTTCTCTTCAAATCTTTGCACAGTTGTGATGTGCTCAGTCTCTGCACAATTCAGATTGTGAACTAATTTCATATAGTTGCTAATATGCATATAAATGTATAAGAGGATGCAGCAGAAGAGCTACAAACACCGAACATTAGTTTTCCAATTTTCTGTTTTACCCATTAAGTACAGGAGCGATGGGGTAGGGGGCCGCCATAATAATTACAAAAATGGTAAAGATAAGCATTAAAATTGGATAAACTATAAGCATGGCAATCTAAAAAAATCAATATATCTTTTAAAACTGCAGGCCACAGGCAGGTGAGAATGGGCTATAACAAATCAATTGGAGAATTCAATGACAAGGAAATGGAACAGCAGAAATGTTTTAAATAGTGATTTATGGAATCTAAGAGAAATTGACCCCAACATAAAATTGCCAGTTCTGACACACTCTGGGTGACAATAGACAATAGGTGCAGGAGTAGGCCATTCAGCCCCTCGAGCCAGCACCACATGAGTTAAAATAAAAAAGACTACATTGAAATTGGCTGGTATGAGTCTATTTACAACAGAAGAGAAGATGCAACTAGGAACAAGATAAGTTAAGAAATGTCAAATAACAGACACAAGAGACTGCAGATAGACACAAAAAGCTGGAGTAACTCAGTGGGACAAGCAGCATCTCTGGAGAGAAGGAATGGGTCATGTTTCGGGTTGAGACCCTTCTTCAGACTGGTTAAGGATAAGGGAAATGAGAGATATAGACGATTATGTGGAGAGATAAAGGACAATGAATGAAAGATATGCTAAAAAGTAACGGTTAAACACTGCAGAAACTGAAATGTGGGAGGAAAATACAACTCACTGGAGGAACTCAGTGGGTCAGCCAGCAACTGTGGGGGGAAAGGAATGGTTAACTTCATGGACCCCTTTGCAGGACCTTGATTTGAAATGTGGACCATTCGTCTTCCTCCATTGATGCTGCCTGACCCACCAAGTTCCTCCAACAATTTTGTATTTAACAACAAATAACACTAATCTAAACTTGACCGATTTTTCAGAGAGCTCTAAACCCAGAGAGCCCGTGAGTGGTGATGCATTCATAACATCGCTGCAGAATGGAGTAGTTTTAATTTGATAGTGCCATCTTCTGTATTTATCCAAAGGAAATGGCTTACTTTCATTTCCCCTATCAATACCATTCTTCATCTTGTACCTCACTAAGGGCACCTTTTGATTGTCTGCAGTCAACAGAATATACTGTACTGCCATCTCATTAACATTACCGGCCTCCATACTCTTTCATGAGCAGAGTCATTTAAAAATCTGAAGCTTTTTCTTCGTTAGACTGTGGATTTCAGTTTTCTCCTCTTTTGCTCTTCATTGTCAATTCTCCCTGGTCTACTTCCTTTATGTGCCAGCGAACTAAGGCAGTGAGTTTTGACTCCAGAATCCACCAAGGAAGCTGCTTTAGAAGGAGTCTAGCTCAGAACCATGTTTGAAATTCTCTACTCTGCAGAGCATTTAAGGATGGCTCAATTTTGGGACCATGAGACTACATAGTTAAACGTTTCACACATAAGCTATTCAAGTATAGAGGGTACCACAGCCAAGCCTGATCCTGTGCAAAAACACATACTGCTGGAGGAGGCAGCGTCTGTCAAGACTGAGGGATGGTCAATATCTCAGTTCGAGACCTTGCATCAGGACTCATTTAGGGATGGCGCAGTGGTGCAGCAGTAGAGTTGCTGCCTTATGGGACCAGACACCCTGGTTTGATCCTGACTATGGGTGTTGTCTGTACGGAGTTTGTACGTTCTCCCTGTGACTGCGTGAGTTTTCTCTCAGTGCTCTGGTTTCCTCCCATATTCCAAAAATGTAAAGGTTTGGAGGTTAATTGGCATCGGTTAAAAAAAAAGTAAAATGTCCCAAGTGTGGAGGATAACGAGGTGATCACTGGTCGGCGAGGATTCGGCGGGCTGAAGAGCCTGTTTCCACGCTGTGTGTCTGAAGTCTAAAGACTGGATCCTGTTTCTGTTCTTACCCTGACTTTACATGAATTTTTAGCAATATAGAATAAATGCAAGAGGGAAAAATAATTGCAAATAATGTTGGAGGGTGACCTGAAATAATCTCAAGGGCGTGGATTGATAGTTGGACAGAATGGTCTTTTTCAATGTTGGGAATTCTGTTTGATTCTATGCAAAGTCACAGCAAAGATTACTAAACACCCATTGCATTTTTTTCTGCCATTAGCTGATGCAGTTCAAAGCAGAATATTTTTTAAGCTTCTCGTAATAAAGCTGGCTGCACAGTTTTCCTGGAAAAGGCTATCAGTTTGTGACATTAATGGACATTTATGATTTGATTTCATGTTGCCTCCGCTGTGAGGGAAGCTCAAATAGTTTTCAGTCACAAGAATTCAAAGTGTACAGAAACATAACCCAAAACATAATCACATTAACATTTCTAATAAAAATAATCTTGATCCGAGATTATCTTCCTTAGGCTTTTATGTATAAAACCTCATCAAATTAAAATGTGCATTAACGGAAATATCAAAACAAATATACAACTGTGTCGTAAAGCAATGGAGTGTAGATTTTTCCCTGGAAACCTACAGAGCTAACTGCAACCAATTTTTCACTAAGATTCTGCATCTTCATTCTCCATAACTGCACAAACTCGAGAGAGTATTGGAAATTCAAATTATATTATTCATAAATATTTCAAAAAGTTATTTGCAGTCTCTTGTTGTCAGATCTGCAGGTCATCAAATTTATCTAGAAATGGTTTGTGAAAATGAAGAATAAAACACCACTTTGTTTGTGGTATATATTAACAAAAAAAAGGGCTGCAGGATAGAATTTTAAAATCTGCAATGTAACCAACGCCCAAAGAGGCAGAAAAAAATAAATGGACTGGCAGAACAGGCAGACAAGCAACAGATGAAATTTAACACTGGAACATGTGAAATATATGTTATAAACATATATTTATATAAAACATATGTTTATATAATATATACATAAAATATACACACACACACGCACATATATATATATATATATATATATATATATATATATATATATATATATAAGAGGAGGCAAGTTAATCGGCAGAGTTCTATCTAAATGGTGTGATGCAAGGGAGACCCTAACTTGCACAATCTCCTTGTGACCATATAGATTTCCTCTGGGTGCTCAGGTTTCCTCTCACATGCTGAAGTTGTGTGGGTTGGTAGGTTAATTGGGCACTGTGAATGGCCCCTTGCATGTAGGGAGTGGGAGAATCTGGAGCGATTTGACAGGAAGTAGGAAGAATAAATAGGATTAGTGTTGGATTTATGCAAATGTTGATGGTCAGATTCGGGGAGCCAAAGGGCCTGTTTCCGTGATGAATGATTCGATGACTCCCATCAGCACAAATTCTTGACATTGGCAGGAAATGTTGAGATAGTAGTTAGTAAAGTATAACCTATCTCTTTAATATAATGAGTGGTAATGATCTACAATTCACTGCAGTGGAAACAAAGTTAGTCAGGGCTCGTGAATAGGGAATTGACCCTGATGGAAAATAATTTTGGGTAATGTGGGAAAACATTTGGGGTTGGTTCGGAGGAACAGGGCTGATGTGATTGCCCTACAGCCAGATTTGTGGATTCAATGGGCCGTTCTTATACGATAATGCCCTTCTGCAGCAGTATAGTCTCATGGAGAAACAACACTTGTTAATGCAGATTATTCCATCCCTGGCTCACTTAGTGTAGTTTGGTTTATTGTCACGTGTACCGAGGTACATTGAAAAGCTTTTGTTGCATGCTAACCAGTCAGCGGAAAGACAATACATGATCACAATCGAGGCATTCAAAGCGTACAGATACATGTTAAGGGAATAACGTTTAGTGCAAGATAAAGCCAGTAAAGTCCAATCAGAGATCGAGGGTCATCAATGAGGTAGATAATAGTTCAGGACTGCTTTCTAGTTGCGGTAAGATGGTTCAGTTGTCTGATAATAGCAGCTTATATCTCAGGACAGCGTGGTGGCGCCAGAGACCCGGATTCGATCCTGACTAAGGGTGCTGTCCGTATGGAGTTAGTATGTTCTCCCCGTGATCTGCGTGGGTTTTCTTAGGGTGCTCTGGTTTCCTCCCACACTGCAAAGACATACGTAGGCTTGGCTTTGTAAAATTGTAAATTGGAAATTGTCCCTAGGATAGTATTAGGGTGTAGGGATCGCTGATCGGCACAGACTCGGTAGGCTAAGGGACCTGTTTCCACGCTGTATCTCTAAACTAAACTAAACTAAACTAAGTTTTTGCTTCTAATTCCGAAGACTGTTGACTTCAGCCACGTTCCTGAAACCTCAGATGGTCACCCAATGTAATACCAAGGGAGTCCTGGATTGTCAGAACATTTGTCCCTTCTCCAATGCACACAACAGATCCAGCGGTAACACATGGCTGTAGAAGAGTTATCTCTGGTCAATCTTTACCCTTCTCACAACAGCATTAAAAGCAGCTAATCTGATCATTATAGAAAGATAATCTGGTCATCATAAGAAGATAATCTGCTCGTTATCACAATACTGTTTGAGGGAAGTTGTGGTGTGGAAATTGCTTGCTGTTTCACTACATTGCAACAGTGACTACTGTTGAGTTACCAACAGCAAATCACCTTGGAAAGTCCTGAGTTCAAACTCACAGAATCAAAATTGTCCAATTGCCGATTCTGTTGGAAGTTTATTGTATCTTAAAAATCACAAGTTAATTCTGTCACATCAAACTCTGCAGTAGGTGGAAATACAGGCTGACTACATTAATGATTATTCTCTGCTTGATTTCAGCACATTTCATTCAGAGAACCATATCACACTTGTAGTCCTTTGAGAGAGCAGGATCCCTTTGAATGTTATTGAGACAAATTAACGTTTGATGCTACCTTTGAAGCTGTGAGTGAGTGGAAGTAATTCCAGGATTTGTTATCAGGCTCTTGCCAGCTTTCACTGCAATAAGGAGCAGTCACAGTAGCACACTACCACTGTTGTGGTGCTTGTTAACATGCAAGTCTAGCACACCAGGAAACGTCTTAAACACAAATTTAACTTATTATCTGATGGTTGGAGGTGGGAGTAAAGGAATTTAATCTAGGTCATGCAGCCCATTCTGAATTTTAAAATACTATTTTTCATTCCCATTCCTAATTGCAATTGTAGCAATGCAGTGCAGTAACATCGGTTTGATATGCACTAGCTGGCTCTGCTAGAGCAATGGTCTTTCCTCAAATTAATTCAGCTAATTGTCCATTGTCATATACATTGAGCATATACGACAAGCAACATTATTTAAATTTACACTTAAAAGGTCATCCATTCAACTGCACTTAATGGGGTCCAGCAAGAAATCCAGTCTTATTACAAACAGTCAGCGCAAACAATCAATTATAATTTATGTCTCAGACCTTACTCTGCCAATACACATTAATCTGCATTACATTGTACGAAAGTTGCAATATTGCTCTACATAAGAATTAAATCAATTTGGTCCTTTGCAATTGCTTTCATTTTTCATGCCTAATTTAACAATTTTTCCATTGAGCTGACAAGTGTAAAACCCTTTGTAATTTTATCAATAATTTCAATCGGTTGCATATATTTACTTTACATGGAATAGAATGATTTATAAGTAACTTTTTGTTTGTGTATGTTATTGTAACTGAATAAGAAAGCTGGCGTATGCCTAGGGAGTTGCCCTGGGGAACACAGTAGTGGGATGATGATATAACTATCATAAGTGATAGTAGAATTAGGCCGTTCGGCCCATCAAGTCTACTCCACCATTCAATCATGGCTGATCATTTTGTATCTTTATAGGTTTTATAAACCATTTTATAGGTCTGAAGAAGGGTCTTGGCCTGAAACGTCACCCATTCCTTCTCTCCAGAGATGCTACCTGTCCCGCTGAGTTACTCAGGCATTTTGTGTCTACCTCCCATTTTACATCCATTCATTGGGTGTGGATATTGTTGAAAAGCCCTGCCTTTATTGTCCATCCCAAAGTGCCTTTGAAGATGATGGGGTGAGCAACCTTCTTGAACTTCTCGGTTCTTCTGGTTAGGTGATCCTATAGTACCATTGTGTAGGGAATCAGATTCACCTTTATTGAAGAAGCCATGAGTGAGTGCATCCCATCAGTACATTCCATTCCCAATGCTTATGACTAGTGCCATTCCTGTGGCTGAACCTGCCTTTTGCCACACATCAAATCAAGCTCCACACTTCAATGCCGAAACAAGTCCTGCAGATGCTGGTTTACCAAAAAAGACAAAGTGCGGGAGTACCTCAATGGGTCAGGCGGCATGTCTTGAGAACATGGATAGATGACGTTTCAGGGTCAGGGTCATTCTTCAGACGATTGTGGGTGGAGGAACAGGGACAGAAAATTGTAGACAATGAAGGAGCACTGGGCTCATTGCTGCAGACGGTGAATGGGCACTGGGCTCATTGCTGGAGATGGTGAAGGGGCACTGGGGTCATCACTGGAGACGGTTTTGGCACTGGGTCTACCAGTGGGGACAGTGAAGGGGCACTAGGGTTATCACTGGAAACAGTGAATGACTCTGGGGACATTAAAAGGAGTGGCATGGAATATGAGGATTTGGATAACTGGCCTCTTGTAAAAATAATTGCAAAAAAATCTAAGAAAAGCCTTTTAAGCCGCATTGGAAGCAGGTTCTGTAATCAGGCTGTGATCACATCTCTCATGGACGTCGGCCAAACAAAAAAGAAGAAACTTACCAAGATCTTCAAGTGATCTAATTGACAGAGAGCATTTGGGGATATTGAAATTAAATGTTACATTAGCAAAATCTAGGTGCGTCAATGCTGAAGCAGGCTGCTGGGAACAGCGTCCCCAAGTTCATTATAACTAAAGATGGAAATGTTCAACATGAGTAGTTTTCTCTGTCAACATTTTAATGGCTGCAATATTGAGTATAATCTAATGTCTGACATCCTGTAGACAACCGTAAGCAAGTACAACTTCAGCAAGCTGTTGGCAATGCAGCAGAAATATCTCCAGGTTGCACTTGGAGAATCCCAAGGACAGTGTGGCAACCCCAGAGGATGAGGTGGTAGAAACTGGTGGTATCTGCAAATCAGTGCTAGAACCCAAGATAGAAATTGAATCTCCATGTCCCAGTGTTGGTCATGCCTCCCCCATGACTGGTACTCAACCTTGACATCTGTCTTTGACTATGGCCTGATTGAATTGGGTGGGGAAGTAGAGAGGGAGGGGAATTGTGGCTTGGAGGATTTTTCAGTAAGTCAGTGTTTAGTTTAGAAAGTTTAGTTTAGAAATACAGCATGGAAACAGGCCATTCAGCCCCACCAAATCCATACCGTCCACCTGTTCACACCAGTTCTATGTTATCCCTACACACTCAGGGAAGTTTATAGAGGCCAATTAACTTTCCATCCCGCACATCTTTGGGGTGTAGGAGGAAATCACACGGTCACAGAGAGAACGTGCAAACTCCTCACAGACAGCACCTGAGATCAGGATCAAACCCGGGTCTCTGGCACTGTAAGGCAGCAGCTCCACCAGCTACTCAGTGCAGGTCAGCGAGTACAGAAGGGATTGACAAGAAGGTTTTTTATGTTGTTTGGGATGTCAGCAGCAGGATTTTGGATTGTCTGTATCTTGCAGCAATAGTGTATTTTATATTATATTTGATGATTTAAAACATCGTTGGGTGTAGAAAGCTACTGCCAATATTCTGTTCTGTTATGCAGTATAATTATTAACATTGTTATCATTACCTAGTATCATTAATAATTTATTGTGATATTGATTATTGTATATTTATTTGTTGTATTATTGTGTTAATGGACCTGTAAAGCTGCAGCATGTAAGAATTTAATTGTTTTATTCCACGCACATAGGACAATTAAACATTCTTGACTCTTGGCACTTATTAAAAGACTTGATATTGATATTAATGCAATAGATTTCTACAAACCAACCCAATGAACCAAGTTCCACAAATCTCAAATTAAATAAGACCGGGTTCTGGAAACTATTATAAAAATAAAAATGCCCCATATTGTTGAATCATATTCATTTGTCACCTTAAATAGCGACCCAGAGCATGTCACACTGCATACACATACAATTGCCCTTTAATTTCATCAAACATCTTCCATGTTCACCCCAATATTACCTCTATTGGCACACCTCCAGATTCAGAGACAGTTTCTTCCCAGCTGTTATCAGGGAACTGAACAAACCTACCTATAACTAGACAGCAGTCTTGAACTACTATTTAACACCCTCGGATTATCATTGATTGGACTTTACTGGTTTTATCTTGCACTAAACGTTATTCACGATATTCCCTTTGCCATGTATGTCACACTGCATTTACACTGCTTTACACTGTGGATGGCTCGCTTGTAATCAGTCAGAGAGTTGTGAATCTGTGGAATTCTCTGCCTCAGAAGGCAGTGGAGGCCAATTCTCTGAATGCATTCAAGAGGGAGCTGGATAGAGCTCTTAAGGATAGTGGAGTCACGGGGTATGGGGAGAAGGCAGGAACGGGGTACTGATTGAGAATGATCAGCCATGATCACATTGAATGGCGGTGCTGGCTCGAAGGGCCGAATGGCCTCCTCCTGCATCTATTGTCTATTGTCTATAATCATGTATTGTGCTTTTGCTGACTGGTTAGCACGCAACAAAAGTCTTTCACTGAAACACATGACAATAAACTAAAGTAAACTAACTAAACTAAACTATAAATAAAGTACTGGAAGGTACACTGCATCCAGTTGTTAATAGAAATGAGTTAGCATTTCTGTAACTATCTTTTCTATCTTGAAAAATTATTTAAAAACATTTGAGAGAATTTGCGTACAATCAGGTCTTCCACAACCCAGGGACCTCTGTGTTCAGCAAATTGTGAAAAGATGTGCACAATAAAATAAATCAATAATCTCCACCTTTTGTGAGCTTTAATTATGTTTGATGTAGAATTTACCCAACAGAGATTGTTCCATAAATACCAGGTTTCCCAAGCCAAATGATTATTAAATTCTCAGCCTCCTGAAACAAACACAAATATTGCATCAAAAAGTCATTGCTGCTGAAATATTTGGATTATATCTAAAAAATAAACAATGATTTTAATGTAAAAATAGCTTGAAAGTCTTCCACTCATCACTTCTTCTTTCATTCCTATTCTCTTTTCCAACATTCTCCCTCAGTGTGACTAATCCACACATCCACACTAATCCACACGTTCCAGTGCAGCAATGCTATATTAGAAATACTTGTCGCATCTTTGTTCCTGTGGTTCACTGGTTGCAACGTCTGCTTCGGAGGTGGCAAGCATAATTGGAGAAAACTATGCAACTATTGACTGGGAACTACTTCCAGGTGCCGTTTCTCAGCCAACTAACCGTCAAAACTTTAACTTGAGTGTATCCACAGATGTGGCTGATGTGCAGCAGATATATTTTATAAGGAAAAACCGCTCGTGTAGAACAAGTAAACTGCCCTAGAGTGTTAACAACCAGATAGGATGACTTCAGGCACCAACAGTAGCTAAGGCTTCCTTTGCTTTGAGGGATGCTTGGTGTAAGAAATTCTACTTACATATTCTGCTTTATATAACACTGTTCTGATTTACAGGACTCATTTGATACATTCTTAGCAACATTTAACTCATTAGAAAAACATTTGAAATAATAAATGAGTTTAGTAGGTGTGACTCTTACAAGAAAAATAATGCAGAGGCAGAAAAATTGGAGCTTCTATTTTTATTTATCCCACGCTCTAATTGAAGACCACTGTTCTGTGGTGATGCTGCTCCATTGCTTCTGCCCGCCTGGTCATCTCTCAAGTGACAGAGCAGAGTGCGTATTTTGTGACTTGGCTTCAGCTTGTGTCTAATGGTCTTTGAGTTAAAGAATATCACCAGGCAATATGATCAGAGGAAACATCCCAACCATGTCTGACTGGGTTTTCATCTGAGATCACACATGTGCTGCTTTCCAGAAGAAATGGCTGCAGCCCATGCTTGCAATAAGAGGCAGGGACATCTGTGTTTTTTACTCCGGAATTTCTAGTTAATGAGTACTTGCGTGCTGTGACAGCAACGCTGCAACGATACATTAAATCAGCAGTGTGCCTGCTCTGGGACACAGCGCAAGTACTTGGTTAACTCCTGTACATCATCATATCTTATCCCTCTTCTTGTAGTTTTTAGAGATTACAGTGCGGAAACAGGTCCTTCGGCCACAGAGTCCGCGCTGACCAACGATCACCCCGTATACTAGCACTATGCTACACACTAGGGACAACTGCCAATTTACAGAAGCCAATTAACCTACAAACTTGTCTGTCTTTGGATTTTCAGCCTAGTTGGCAGCTTGTTGTGATAGTTAGCAATCCTACATCCTCTCACAGTGGCCCTCATGTGCCCCCACTGCTTCCGCGTGTGTGGCTCGCATATCAGACTCGTGAGCCACACTCGATCCCACAAGACATGAGACCGCACAACCATGCTCTCATCGTCTACAACAGGCCATCATCATGGGGTCTTCTTCTTCTTGCATTTGAGACAGCAGAAGTTATGTAACGCCCTCCAGGTGCTGTAGCCAGTGCAATGTGCTGTTGTCGAGGGCCGTGAGGTCTACCCCTCCACCAGGGGGACGGAGGACAGCGCAGTCGAAAATGACGTGTTGCGCTGTTTGCTGGTCTGCTCCACACATGCAGGCTGCTGATGAACGCAACCCCCAACGATGCATGTTGGCGTTGAACCGGCCGACCTCTGTGCGGAGCCGGTTCAGGGCGACCCACTCTTTGCGGGGCATGTCCGAACTGGGTGGGGCTATGGTGTTCGGTGCGACAGTGAATTGAGGAGGTCGCGATGTTTGTTCCCAGCTGGTTCTCCATGCTCCTAGTATGTTGAAACCGGAGCCACAGAGGGTCACTGCATGACGGGAGAAAGGGTAACGAGATGAAAGGCGTTGAGGTCCCAGTTGCTGTGAATCCTGGGCGAGGTGGTGCAAAGGATGTTTGGTGTCTGATGGGGCCTTGCACACCAGCCTATGAGTGAAGAACTCTCTGCGAAGCTTGGCGGGTGCGATATTTGCGAGCACCGGCAGGAGATCCGTCGGAGTAGGGCGTAAGCAGCCAGTGATGATCTGCATGGTGTCGTTGAGGGTGGCGTCTAGCTTGCTGGTATGAGTGCTGCGGCACCATGCTGGGGCGGCGTACTCAGCGGCGCTGTACACGAGTGCAAGAGCACTGGTTCGGAGAGTAGATGTCCTGGCGCCCCATGACGATCCGGCCAAGCAACGCAGGAGGTTGTTCCGTGCCGAGACTTTAGCACGGAGAGCTTCAAGGTGTTGCTTGTAGGTCAGCTGCCGATCTAGTTTAACCCTGAGGTATGTAGGAAATGGGTTGTAGGGGAAGGGTTGGACCCATTGAGGGTGATGGTTAGCTGGCGTTGAGCTTCCTTGTTGTTCAGGTGAAGATCGCTGGTCGGCGTGGACTCAGTGGGCTGAAGGGTCTATTTCCATACTATCTCTAAACTAAACTAAACTAAACTTCGTTGGTTCCTCCAGGAACGTAAATCCACTAATCTGTTCTGCTTATTTTACTTATTCACAAAATGCTGGAGTAACTCAGCAGGTCAGGCAGCATCTCGGGAGAGAAGGAATGGGTGATGTTTCGGGTCGAGACCCTTCTTCAGACTCAGATTCTGAAGAAGGGTCTCGACCCGAAACGTCACCCATTCCTTCTCTCCCGAGATGCTGCCTGACCTGCTGAGTTACTCCAGCATTTTGTGAATAAATCGATTTGTACCAGCATCTGCAGTTATTTTCTTATACTACTTATTTTACTCCTGTGGTAAAATAGCCTGTAATTTTTGAAGTATTCCTGTCTGAGATGAAATCTGCATTGAGGAACTTCCTGACAATGGTCAATTAAATATAACCATGTGGATGTAACAAAGGATGGTTGCAATACCATCCTTATTACCTAATTGCAAATCAATTTGCCAAGAAGAAATCATCGGAAAATAACTAAATAAATGCCATAAAAATGAACTTGTTTCATAAAAGTTACAAATAAAAGCTCAATTCATGTTAAAATAAAACCTATCTTCTACTTTTGCTGAGATCACAACTCATTTCTGTTTAGTGCCAAACAATTTGTCTCCTTCTTCCAATTTTCTATAATAGTTTGCTTAATGTTGCAATGAAAGCCTTTTTCCCTAATTGCTTTAATTGCACACATTTTTAAAAATCCCTCAATGTTTGAGGCAGATTGGACATATTAAATATTTTTCCTTTTCAAAGATAATAGGACAGAATAATGAAGCTCATCAATCCACTAGGAAGAAGCAATGGCCAATTTTATTGGTTCATTTAATCTCTTCTTGTCGCCAACAAGGGTACAGATACACAATCACTGTTGTTCCATTAAAAAATATCCCATTATTAATCTGTACGTTCAAGAAAGAGAACTGAATGGGTCAATTTCTGCACTGTTATGAGTCATAGTTATATTGCGTAGAACAGGCCCCTTGGTCCAACATGCCTGAGTTTAGCCCATAGGCCGTGTACCTGTCTAAATGTTTCTTAAAAGTTGTAATCTGATGTTATCTTTTTGTCATGCTACCCTATTGCATTTGCAATTTAAGACCCTTTGCCCAATAATTTGGGTGTGGGAATAAAGAAAAGCAGCCATTTTGTAATTAAGTTCAGCAGCAATAAGTCTACATAATTAGATTAAAACAATTGGAGTGCACATTGTCAATGCGAAGAAATGACAGGGAATCCCGTCACAGTTAATTTAATGGGTTTGTGTCTGAGTCCTATCCAAAATAAATCTCTATAATCAATTTTCTTTTATTTATGATTCATGCAATATTGTCACAGATGTAATCTGCTGAAGCAAGTAGTAAGTGTTGAAGCCAGTGCAAAGATCAACAACAATTCTAACGATCCCAATTCTTATTCACTACTCTTCACAGAACTCTCAACTATGGTTGGAAGAGAATGTATGAAACCTGTAAATCAATTTATTGAACGATACAGGCATATCTGTCAACACAGGAAGTCAATAAACCTTCAGTAACATTTGTTGTAATTCTGCAGCGGAGACACATCAGAAGATTTCTTCACAATAGTACTATAGAATGTCACGTCAGACCAATGGACAAGAAAGCACACCAATGCATCTATTTCCTTAGGCTAAGGAAATTCGGCATGTCCTCAACAGCTCTCACCAATTCTACAGATGCGCCGTAGAAAGCATTTTATCGGGATGCATCACAACATGGTTTGGGAACAGCTCCATATTAGGCCGCAAAAAAATTGTATTTTTGCTGACGGGATAGTACACAATAAAAATGCCTTTTATTGTACACTCGGTACATAGAGTCAGAGTCATAGAGTCCTAGAGTCATAGAGTGATACAATGTGGAAACAGGCCCAACTAGCCCACACCAGCCAACATGACCCAGCTACACTAGTCCCACCTGCCTGCGCTTGGTCCATATCCCTCCAAACCTGTCCTATCCACGTACCTGTCTAACTGTTTCTTAAATGTTGGAATAGTCCCAGCCTCAACTACCTCCTCTGGCAGCTTGTTCCATACACACACCACCCTTTGAGTGAAAAAATTACCCCATAGATTCCGATTAAACCTTTTCCCCTTCACCTTGAACCTATGTCCTCTGGTCCTCGATTCTCCTACTCTGGGCAAGAGATTCTGTGCATCTACCCAATCTACCCATCTACCGATTTTATACACCTCTATTATAATAATAATAATAATAATAATAAACATTTATTTTTTATAGCGCTTTTCCAAATGCTCAAAGACGCTTTACAAAACAGTCAAGACATAAAAACAAACAAACGAACTGTCCTGACGGAGAAGCGGCGAACAAATAGCGCCAGCGTCCTCTCACGTCAGGGTCCGGCAGTAGACAATAAAGAACACAAGACACATTATATCACCTCATCCTTCTGCGCTCCAAGGATTAGAGACCCAGCCTACTCAACCTCTCCCCATAGCTCAGACCCGCTAGTCCTGGCTACATCCTTGTAAATGTTCTCTGTACCCTTTCAAGCTTGACAATAACTTTCCTATAACATGGTGCCCAGAACTGAACACAATACTCTAAATGTAGTCTCACTAACGTGGTATACAACATGTGACAAAATAAAATAAACAAAACTAAATAAAACTAAGCCATTGCAGATATTTCCATCACAAATGACATTCAATCAAAGAGAATTGGGACAACATTCAGTTTAATCTCAGGTGACTGTGATGCTCTTCTGGGTTTCAATGTAACATCAGCTTTTTATATTGCAGTCATCAGATATGACGTATCTAAAATGAAGCTAATAGTCACAAACAAAAGGTTGAGGAGCAGCACATCAGTTATGTCATTGTGAGACAATTGTTATTGTGTAACCAATGATACTAAACAAATTTAAGGCTGCAGCGAAGAAAATCAGAATATTTATTTTAATGTGGAGGAATATAGCGTTATAATTTTAAGTTGGTTCATGCCTATGTCATTGAATTTCCTTTTAAAAACACTACGGCCTCTTTAAGGAAATCATGCATGGGGCTACAGTGGGGAGAAACACTTTGGACTGAAGCAAGATGCAGATGGTCTGCTGAGTCAGGCAGAGAAGTGTGAGGTAATGCATTTGGGGTGATGCCACAAGGGGAATGCAGGGTAAATGAAAGGATATTGAGTGGCGTGGAGGAACAGATGAACCAGGCTTGTTTGGAAAAGGAGAGGATGGGAGGAGACTTAATTCAGCTTTACACAATTATGAATGAACAGAATGAATGGTAAAAAACTTAGGGGGATAGATTTTAAAACAATTTGCTGAAAGGTTAGAGGGCAGATGAGAAAAATGTTTTCACGCAGTGGGTGCAGGGGTATAAAACTCACTGACGTAAAGACTACTGGAGACAGAGGCCTCCATTGAAAAGGTTACCTGGATATGTGCTTGAGGAGTTGTGAGCTGTAAAACAATGGGACAGAGGATGCAAGGTGGGATTAGACCGGGTAGTATTTCTTTGCCTAACCCAAACATGATGGGCCCAATGGCCTCCTCCTGCATGATCATTTTTTTAATGCTTCAATTAGTTTATCATGCTGTGTGCATTTCTGAGCATGCCCAGTATCTTGAGAGCAGCAATAAAAAACGAAAACGTTTCAATACACATCAAGCACAATAGTAAATCTCTTCAACATTTGACAAATACAAGGGTTAAAACAAGTGGAGTTTCCGATCCCTTTCAGGGACAATTCAACAGACGATCCACCCTGGGACCTGAAGGTCAAGCTGAAAGTATGTTTATTTTACAGCAACAAAGCACAAAATACTAAGGTCAATCCTGCCAACACTCACCAGAGGTGATGATGGGTAACAGGAAGCACCAAATTTAAGATTCTTTACAGAATCACGAGATAAAGTGATTCAGTATCCATCAACGAGTTACAGCGCCAGTAAATTGTCTGGAAGAAATATTACAGGCCAAGGCAAAAGGGCAGGACAAATGGATTAATGGGATAATTCGTCCAAAGTGGCAACGTGGGCACAATAGACTGAAGGTCTCTGGTCCCTCCAGGTTCCATGACTGATTACAGCTGTTTTCCCCTTCCTTACTCAGGGAAACTGGAGATGAGAACCTGCCCTGAGATCACCTCCACCACAACCATTTAGCCAAAGCTCAGGTAAGCATTATTTCTTTCTCTCTCTCTTTATGGAACACAGAATCTCACAAGATAAACAAACTGAGAAACAAGGTTATAGTTCAGCATTCATAAGTCAGTTCAGTAAAAGTTCGACGCTCACTATTTGAGTGAAAAAAAATCTCCACATTTCAGTCCCAAGAGGCTTACCACTCAACATATACACAGTGACCCCTTGTTCTCTCTTTCTTATCTGGGGAAATATCCTCCCACATCCTTCAAGCCCTTTAGAAATGTTGTGAGTTCCAGTGAGTCACTTCTCATTCACTCTTAATAATAGAGGCTTAACCTACTCAATCTCTTGTCACACAGTGGACATCCCAAATCATGAATCTTCACTGTACCCCCTCTAGAGCAACCATATCCTTATGGCCTCACCCCAACTAAGAATAGCAATAAAGAAACTGTCATTATGTACAGGAGTAAATCTCTTCAAAACACCACAAATTTAAAGGTTAAAGCAAATGTCATTTCTGATCCCCTTCCCTTCGCCATTCCTGACATGGTCTAACCTGAGGTCAAATAACCATGCACTATAAATGTAAGCACATAAGTAAAATAAAGTTATATTACTATGAAAATCTAAGTTACAGATAAGCCAATTCTCAAGCACAATTGCGTTTGAAGCTATCAATTTTGAGCCTGGATTCCCCAAGCAACCAAGACTAGCTGTAAATGTGGTCACCAGCTCCGACATCATGCGACTGCAGCCCTCGTATCATCCTGCATGCCTCCCTTATTTATTTCCAACAGCTCCTCTTTACACTGGCCATGATCCGAAACGTCACCTATTCCTTCTCTCCCGAGATTATAGAGTCTCGACCCAAAATGCCACCCATACCTTCTCACCAGAGATGCTGCCTGTCCCACTGAGTTACTCCAGCTTTTTGTGTCTATCTATACTTCTTGCTTGCTGCTGCCCCTATCCAGGCTTGATAGGTTAGCACTCTTTTGTTCAGCCCTTCTCACCAAAGCCTCTCAAGCCAAAGCCTCAAGTTGCACTTTTGCTCAACACGGCACTTCCCCTCAGCATGTCCGCTCCAAACAGGTCGCTCCGATACATCTTGCCTTCCTTTTATTCGCCACCCTGCCTCTTGCTCAGTCAATTGGATACCTGAATCTCTCTACGTCCCACCTTCTCAAACGAGTACACACCAAACCATCAAAAGAAAACAACTCTCTTCACTTTCTCCCATCGTTTTCGTAAAATGACATTTTGACATTTTTTCCAGTAAGGTGGCTGTTCCCTCCCTCTCTCTCCTCCACTATTGAAGGTAGAAAAACCTATCGACCTCTTTATGTGTGGTATTTAAAGAAGAAAGAGGGGGAGAAGTGAAAAGGATCAGAGAGAAAATTCCAGGGCATTGGGACGTGAGCTGAAGGCACGGCTGCCAACGGAGGAGCAATTACATTTTTAAACTGCGGTTGAACAATGAGCCAGATTTGGAGCACTGCAGACGTATTGGAGGGTCATAAGACTGGAAGAGTGGATAGAAACATGCAGGGGTGGGGCCATAAAAATGAAGTTAATTAGACAGAGGAACTTAGCTAGAAAGTCAAAAACCATTGAAATAATTGGACAAGCAAAGAAAGTAAAGACTGGAAAAAGTTTCAATTGATTCAATCATCAAGAAGTTATTGCCTTCGAGCAAGCAAGTGGGCAAACAATGAACTAATTTCTGGATCTAAAAGGTTGTTTATTTTCTTATCAAAAGATGAGGTCAAACTGGAATTTTCATTAAGGTTTTAAATATAGTTCCTGCACAGGAGAGATGTATCATAGGCTATTGTATTTTCACACTGTTTTAGTGGAACTTAGCCAATTAAAAAAAAACATAAGTACAATAATCCATCTTAAAAAGTCAATCATGATGAAAGTACTGCGGAAAACCAATACCTGCATAAACTTACAGAGAACGCTCAGAGTTATAGAGCATGGAGACATGCCCTTTGGCCCAATTCGTTCCTGCTGATGCCCATCTAAGCTGATCCCATTTGTCCCCATGCGCCCCATATTCCTCTAAACCTCCTATCCACGTAATTGTCAAAGAGTCATTTAATTGATGTTATTGTACCTGCCTCAACTACTTCCTCTGGCAACTCATTCCATATACCCACCATCTTCTGTGAAAAGATTTCCTCTCAAGTTCCTATTAAAGGTTTCCCCTCTCACATTAAACCTATGTTCTCTAGTTCTTGATTCCCTTACCTTGGAAAAAAGACTTTGCATTCACCCTATATATTTCCCTCCAATCAGCCTGCAGAAGGATCCCGACCCAAAACGTCACCTATCCATTCTCTGGAGAACATGAAACGGGGACGTTTCGAATCAGGACCTTTCTTCAGACATCTTCCATGACCTTCAAAGATGTTGCCTGACTTGTTCAGTTGCTCCAGCATATTGTATTTTTTTTGTAATTAGCATCTGCAGTTCTTTGTGTCTCCAGTGCTTACCTAGGCTTGGCTGAATGGTTGTAGTCAAAGTGATGTTAGAGCTGGTTCTCATGTCTGGTTTCTTTGGATATACTAGAGTCACGAGTGGCACTGCAGAGAAAAGAGGCCTTTAGCCCACCACATTAATGTCAGTCATTTTGCCTATTTCACTAATCCTATTTGCCCGCATTGGCTCCCTACACTTCTATGTTACACTTAAGGTCTGTCGAAATGCCTTTCTAAATGACTTAATGTAATGATTGTATCTGACTCCAACATCTTCCCTGGCAAGATGATGCCTATAACATGATGCCCAGAACTGAGCACAATACTCTAAATGCAGTCTCACCAACATCTTATACAATTGCAACATGACCTCCCAACTTCTATACTCAATACTCTGAGTAATGAAGGCCAATGTGCCAAAAGCCTTTTTGACCACCTTATCTACCTGTGACTCGACCTTCAAGGAACCATGCACCTGCACACCTGTTCTACAACACTCCCCAGAGGCCTGCCATTCACTATGTAGGTTATGCCTTTGTTAGACATCCCAAAATGCAGCATCTCACATTTCTCTATATTAAATTCCATCAACCATTCCTCTGCCCACCTGGCCAATCAATTAAGATCCTGCTGCAATCTTTCACAACCATCTTCACTATCTGCAAAACCACCCACTTTTGTATCATCAGCTAATCTTGCTTTGTATGTTCCCATCCAAATCATTGATGTAGATGACAAACAGTAACACGCCCAGCACCGAACCTTGAGGCACAGCACTAGTCACAAAGGTTGCAGTGTGATGACCAGAATTGCGCACACTACTCCAAGTCCAGCCTAACCAGTGCTTTGTAAAGTTGCGACTAAACAACCCAACGTTTATATTCATGCCCTAGCTTATGAGGACAATCGAGCCATTTACCCACCTGTGTTGCCACTTGTAGGGATATGTGGATTTGAACCCCAAGGATCCTTTGTTCATTAAGAAATATGAGTACCCTGCTATTTATTGACAATGTCCTAACCCATTTCACTTCCTTAAATGCTTCGCCTTGCAGGTGTCGGGATTACATTCCATCTGCCAAACACTCAACCAAGCTTGCTGGGCTGAGTAGCCTAATTCTGCTCCTATGTCTTATGATCCTACGATCTTATGGTCTTATGACTGTGCCTGGAGGTGCTATGGAATATTTTAGAATGGAACCATATGAGGACAGCTATTCAAAGGGCATCAGGGGTGATGTGAAATGTTTGAATATCTGGGGGTCGCTGAGGAGAACAGGAAGGGAAACCACACATTGCACAGAATTGAAATATTGACTATGGCTGTGCTGATCCTGATGCTGGGAAGGATGGGTAGAAACAAAGAAAAATCTTGCAGAGGTGGGTATTAGTAACACATCTGAGGGCTTTAAGTGAAAGAAAATAGAAATAGAATGGCACTTTATCTGGATCTAGTGAGCTCCCACTATTGCTCATTTCTTCATCAACTTACATTTCAAAAGCCAGTCATAGGATTAAATGAATCTTTCATTTTACTTTAATTGGCTAAGTAATTATTCCCTGGTGTGTTTGACAGGCTGCAGTGTGAATTGGGGTCATACCAAAATAATTGAAATGCTTGGTACATTTAATTAGCCCTCGGGAATTATAAACACTGAATATATACAAAGATAAAAAGTGGGCTCTCATTAAAAAGTCAAACATTTCAAGCAGTGGAAAGATAATGATGAGGAAGCAATCATGATAAGAATTCTTATACAGGTGAAGTAATTGACCAAAACATTTACCCATTCAAACTTTAAATGCACTTTTGAGGCTTTTTCTTTCCATCTGAGAAACTAATTTAAAAGTATTCTTTTACATGATTTTAGTTATAAGAGGAGGGAAATCTTCATTTCATTTGAACTGAGCTCCAAACCTAATCTTAAACTGAAATGTCATATTGCGGTGGAAGCAGATGCAATAGTAGTGTTTAAAAGCCTTTTAGGTAGGCACATGGATAGACAGGGAATGGCGCTACAAGGATTATTTTCAGGCAGATAAGAGTTTGGCTTGACATCATATTTGGCACAGACAATCTGGGCCGAAGGCCTTGTTCCTGTGCTGTACTGTTCTGTGCTGTATGTTACTAGATGAATCCCAAAGCTGATCATCAAACTGATTGTCCGTTCAGACTGATGGTTTGGAAGACGTTAACTTTGACTGTTGATTTGATCCAAGTTGGTCGATTTGAGTGACAGTGAACAGCCATGCCTGACAGGGCCACCATAACAGCCACTTAAATTGGAGGTTGATCTATTTTTGGAAGTGGGGAATTGAGGATTATGCGGAAATGGGCCAGAAAAGGAGTGGGAGGCCTGAGGATGATCAGCCGTGATTACATTGAATGGAGGGGCAGGCTTGAGGAGCCAGATAGCCTACTTCTGCTCCCATTTTTCGACGATATCAACAACATCATCTGGCCAGGCCGACCCCCGCAGCTTCAATCCAGTGCCATCGCCAAGACAACAAGCCTTATGTCCACGTTAAGACTTTGTATTTTTAACAATTTTTAACTTGAAAGGTACAAAATGGCACCAGGAATGTGATGATTCCTGTGTACTGCCTCAGTGTCATCTACTATTCTTATACTCTTGTACTAAATTATATTTGTGTCTATGTCTAGTAAGATTTTTTACTGAACTGAATGCAAAAAAATTAATTTCACTGCACCTAAGTACATGTGACAAAAAAGTACCATTGTACTGTTATTTTCTTGAACCATCATTGTGTTCGTGTACCTTGAATTGCTCTTACATACAAGAGAGGAGGATAAAACTTGGTAAGCAAAAGAAAACAGGACCACATCCCACCCTATCCATTGTGTAGGAAGGAACTGCAGATGTTGGTTTACACCGAAGGTAGACACAAATTGCAGGAGTAACTCAGCAGGACAGGCAACATCTCTGGAGAGAAGGAATCAGTGACATTTCGTGTTGAGACACTTCTTCAGTCTTAATGATAGCATAGTCAGAGGGTATGGGGAGAGGACAGGAATGGGGTACTGATTGTGGATGATCAGCCATGATCACATTGAATGGCGGTGCTGGCTCGAAGGGCCAAATGGCCTACTCCTGCACCTATTGTCTATTGTCTATTGGCCCGAAATATCACCCATTCCTTCTATCCAAAGATGTTGCTTGTCCCGTTGAGTTACTCCAGCATTTTGGGTCTATCCACCATATCTATTTATGTACCAGGGGAAGAAATGCAACATTCAAAATTAAACACTCAGTTTAATTCATAATGCCTTTCTTGAATAATTTTCTCACATTCAACAACTGCTTTTAAGAAATGCACAACTTCGGAAACTCTGCCAACAATTTAATGCTACATGGGAAACCAATGATCAGTGCAATCCTGTCCAGTATAGGAGCTTAGAGTGTAACCCTTTTAAAATACACAGACTACTGACTGAGACTGTGTAAGTGGCGACAGAGAAATCTCCCCAAAGCACATTCATCAGTTCACTGTAAGTACCTCACAGATGAGTCTGTACTCTATTATTTCTATAACAGTAGCTTGCTCAAAATCTTGAATAGTAACTGCAAAATGGCAAGGCTGAGGAGATCACTTCTGCATGGGTTTCCTGATGAGTAATTCATTCTTAAATTATTTATGTTTGAATTTCTTGGACAAATATCTGACATTTGGCTCATTCCAGATGTGCAATTTTTGCCCTTTAAATAACAAAAATAAACTTTCAAAGTAAGTATTCCAATACACAATAATAAAACCATTCTCCTGCCAAGGCACCTACATAGGTTATGAGTTGCTTTTCTGTTTTGTTTCATTCATCGTTATTATGTCTTCAGTAAGAGAGTGGCCTCAGGATTTGATGAGTAGCATCTGTCAAAGTCAAGAGAGTTTATGGAGGTTGGCCATGCTTATTTTATTGCACCTTGTCTGCAACCAGCTTCCCGAAGCAAATTACATTACACTCTGACTTTACAGGCATGAGCACCCACGATCAACTGCCCAGAAGAAATATCACATCAGTGGTGCACTCATCTAACCCAACCAATGGATCTTCTCCGGCATTGCTCCTGGCAAGTCAGAGAACCGCAATGCTTTCCAATGACAAAAGCATTATAACAATATGTGAGACCAATCGCTATTTCAGGGAAGTTAAGCCAAGGTTCAGTTTGCCCTCCAAATTAGATGTGAGTGATACTCACATGCCACTATTTTTTAAATAGCAAGGGAAATCTCTGTATCCTGGCAATTGCTTATCTCGCAAGCAACAACACTGAAGCCAGATTACTGGTCATTATCGCAATGCTATTTGTCAGGGTTTACTGCACACAACTACTCAGTGCACTTTCTTATGTATAGAATACAGTACTTCATAGATGCATCATTGGGTGTAAAGTGTCTTATTTTGATTCATGAAATCATGAAAGAGGCAATTTAAATGCGAGTCTTTCTTTCTTCTTTCTGAAAGCCACCGGCATTATTCTCAGCTGGCAGTAGAGTGAGATTGTCTTTGGTGTTGGGTCCCATTGGACTGAAATAAAAATCAAAAGCTGAAAGTTTTGGGGGAAATCTCGACTGATATCAAAACCTATTTGTCAGAAAAGTTTGTCCTACTACAATACTCTGAATATTTAAGGTAACTTCCCTCCAAACAAGGTTCTGGGAAGTGCTCAAGTTTATTAACCATAGAGCAGCATTGTGTAACAATTGAGGGTAAAAAGAATGCCATCACACAATGTGGGATGTCTACACAATAATAGATGGTAGAATCATGATATGGTATTGCCAGCATTGCAAATTCTCTTTTCAGGAAATAAACTAAAAAGCAAAATAATCCATTGCAAACATTTGCCCTGGTTTTGAAACCTGTAAATCTTGTGCAGCTTTACTAGGGAAAGCAAGGAGAGGATTTATTTAATTATTTATTCGTGTCATCACACAGCTGTTTGCCAATAGCGAGCAAATTTTAGTGCCACGTCGTTGGCCTCTGCAAGATCCTTTACAGTGCATGTGTCATGCAGCATGTCACAGCTCAGGAGATGTTCCATAGTCTGGAGGCCCCGTCCGCACTTGCAGTCTGCCGCATCTTCAGTATATCCCCACTTCAGCATGCTCGATCTGCTCCTCCCTATGCCTGTCCACAGTCTGTTGAGACTGCGCCAGGTTATCCATGGTTGGTTGGAACCTGGTGGGAGTTTCTCAGAGGGATCGATTGCCATGTGAGTGTCTTCCGGAGATTTCTCTCGTCTCTCTTCCCAGAGTTTGAGCCTTCTGGACGATGCACTGCAGTCCAGGGGATGGACAGAAGAGAGGAAACCTCTGCGTAATTTCAAACGCTGAGGGAGCAAAGGGTGGTCATGTTGGGGGTGTCTTTCATCCGCTGATTGTCTGAGGCATTCTTTTTGACTGGCTACAGCACTTCTGATTCCAGGAGGCGCAATGCCAGAGAGTAGGTAGATGTTGTGAGCCTTGGTAGGTTTCATGCATCCACTGATGCAGTGACAGCTTGTGTTTAGCAAGGAGAGGATTAAAATCCCACAACTCTACCTCCTAAAGCCAGACTCCGTGACACAGAGATGAACCAGAAGTTTGAGTGGTTGACTTAATTGGGTTGGCAGAGAGTTTTGGAAGAATAATGGCTTAAGCAAGCAGTGGCCTTCCAGTGACAAAAAGTACCCAATGAGTTTTGGAAATTTGGAAGCCAGTCAATTTCTTTTTCAGTGCTGCTTGTGCAAAAAATAATAATTGTGCCGCGCTGGAGGCACAGCAGTAGAGTTGCTGCCTTTAAAGCACTTGCAGCGCCTGAGATGGGTACTGTCTGTACGGAGCTCAGTTTGTACATTCTCCCAGTGATCTGCATGGGTTTTCTCCGTGATCTTCGGTTTTCTCCCACACTCCAAAGACGTATAGGTTTGTAGGTTAATTGGTTTGGTAAATGTGAAAAATTGTCCCTTGTGTGTGTGCAGGATAATGTTAATGTACGGGGATCGCTGGTCGAGGCGAACTCGGTGGGCCAAAGGGCCTGTTTCCGCGCTATATCTCTAAACTAAACTAAACCAATTTTAGTTTCAATTAAAGATTTAAAGCACTTTAATTTTAATTTGTATTCAGCAATCAGTCATCATCTTTTTATTATCATTGTTGTCTGCATGCACAATTTTTTTAATGAACTTCCTACATACGATGTACAAAAATGTTGCACTGAATGGAAAAAATACATGGCAACCAAAAAGTGGCAAAGTGGCCCATTCTGCTTTACAACTCAGGGGAAATTACTCATTACGCGATGATATGATATGATAGAACTTTATTTTACCCCAGGAGGGAAAGTGATCTGCCAACAGTCATAAAACATAAAATACATGAACCATGAAATTAAAGTAACGAGTGGAAAGGATTGGGGATATGCAAAGATTGGGGAGGGGAGTCAGTCAGTCTATCCCACTGTCTTCTATTTTGCATCAGTCTGTGTTCGGGGGAGAGATTGAAATTATCATGCCATGTACTTGGATGAAAATCTGTTCAACATTTCTTATTTGAAGTGAGGTTATGGGGATGCAACTTGGATGTTTTCTCCTTGGCACTAGAGTCTGATTAAACCATAGCAACGGCATAATGTTTAAGTGACAATACTGGAAATTGTAAACAAGGTATCCCAAATAACTCCCCAGTTTTTATACCAAAGAAAATACCAAAGGTGGAGGAAGTGACCTGGCTTATTGACATTTCTCTATATTTTTTTATAAATGTACATATTACTCTCTGAAAGTGGATTCTGAGCAAACCATGCCCTCGGGGGCTCATGGGGGTGGGGGAATGAGTGGATGATGGGAACCTTTATTCCAGCTCTACACTATATATCTTTTTTAAACACATGCTTCTCCAATCTATTTGACCATATCATTTCTCTACAAATATGAACTTGTGACCCAATGCTCAGAGAGCCTTTATTGTTAATGCTCTTGCCTACTGAACAGATGTATTTTCTCAAAAATCCATGATGCATTATTTTCTGAATTAATCATTGGAGACTCTCTGCATTGTCACCGGTGTCAAAAACAAATCTCCTTCTCCCTGACTAAGTAAAATGCACTGACTCTTTCATATGACTGAGGCAGATATTTGTGATCTGGGAAGCAAGTGTCAACAATAAAGTACAGAGCTCACAGGTACTTTCAGTCACATGCATTATTTAGGTGACTTGGCTGTGATTACATTCCAAACTATCAAACCATGAGCAACAACAAACCATGGCTGTGGTTCATTCACTACAGCTCGACGTTCAACGCCGTCATCCCCTCTAGACCTAGCTAGCGGGCAATCAAGGGTTCTACCCAAGTCACCCTTCCTGCCTAACCTTCTCCGGACCAACACCCGTGCCTGTGGGTCCCTGGAGAAGTAACATGCAGTGTCAATGGGGAGTTTGGAGGCCTTCCGTGAATTCTGGTTGGTGCAGGTGATCGAGTGCGTTGTACATATGGCTAACATTGTTGTAATCTGACGGTTAATGTTTGCAAACTGCATGAATGACAGTTTTGATTATGCTGTATTTTGTAAATTGTAAATTTGGAATAACATTCCTTGTTAAGGAAAAGAAAATCTGCTCTGAATTTATTACCAAGATCAGGGAACTGGGTCTCTGTGCATCCCTTTGCAACTAAATCTTTGACTTCATCAACAGATCACAATCAGTAAAAAATTGGTAACACTTCCTCCTCAATAACCCATCAGCACAGGGGCACCTCAAGGCTGTGTGCTCAGCCCCCTGCTCTACTCACTCTATACCTATGACTGTGTAACCGGACACAGTTCTATCTTTAAATTTGTCGACGACACCACTGTTGTTGGATGAATTTCAGGTTATGATGAATCGGAGTATAGGAGGGAGATCGATCATCTGATTGAGTGGTGCCAGAAGAAGAACCTTGCTCTCAGTGTCAGTAAGACCAAGGAGCTGATTGTTGACCTTAGAAGGATACCTTCTTCAGACCCTATCATCAAACTCGTCGACAAGGGAGTGTCTGAAGAAGGGTTTCAAACCGAAACATCACCCATTCCCTCTCTCCAGAAATGCTGCCTGTCCCGCTGAGTTACCCCAGCGTTTTGTGTCTACCTTTGATTTAAACCAGCATATGCAGTTCTTACTGACACTATTTAAATTCAGTTATCTTTTTTTTTAAGAATATAAAAAAACCTGGTGTACTTTTGTTTCAGAGTGGCTCTACTGAGAGATTCTCCCAGGGGCATCTTGCAGCAGATCTCCTCCTGAATGTCTGCTTCTGCTTAATCAAGACCCTTTACATCCTCACCTCTGGTCTCCATGTTGCTCATTCAAAGCCACAACAATAGAATGATAGTTGTGGATACAAGGAACGGCAGATGCTGATTCACAAAAAAGTCAGGACCCGAAACATCACTTATCTATGTTCTCCAGAGATGCTGCCTGACCCGTTGAGTTACTCCAGCACTTGGTGTCTTTTTTTAATAGAATGACAGAGACTATTATTCAAAATCAGATTTCAGTACTTTCTGCATTTGCACACCATGCATTCTTACCACTAATGTTATGGGTTGATTTTTACTTGTGTCCTTGTTTTTCAAATGTTAGCCTTTGATGCACTTTACCAAAACAAATGGGAACCTGTTCCTCCACCTGCAGGAAAGAAACATCAGGGCAATTAAAATGTCCTGGTGTCTTATGTCTGATACTGGTTTAGATTGAGGTGAACAGTGACTCATCAGTTGGTGCTGTTGCTTTGAGCGCTGTCTGTCTTCCAGGTGCGCTGATACCTTTCCACATCATAAAATTGTGCTGGTAGATTAATTGGTTGCTATGGCTTCTCAGTGTAGGCAAGTGTCATCATCAATTATTGCTATTATGCTGCATGATCTCAGCAAATTACCCAGAATCAGGTGACAAGAACCAAATGCATTTATTTTCAACAGCAAATTATTTCATCCAGAACCCATGAACAATGCAGCAAGAAAAGAGACGATTCTGCCTGCAAATGTCCTTCAAAGGAGCGACCAAAAATGGCTCAGCTCACCAGATTAATCCCAAAAGTATTCCTTGTAATTTTTCACTCCCAAACATTTACCTGACTCCCTTTTAAACCCTACTATTGAATTTGACTCCATCACCGTTTACAATGTTCTAAATCTTAACAACTTACTGCACAATATACTTTTTTTGCAGAAAATAGTGGAAAGTCTCAGCAGGTCAAGCAGTGTCTGTGGAAGGAGAAACAGTCGTCGTTTGAATGCCATGACCCTTCTACAGATCAGAAATATTACCTGTTTAACAGAGGTACAAATTTACCAGAGTTAAATTGAGCCAAAGGGTCTGTGCTGTACTGTACAGCTCTATCACGCTATCATTCAATGCAATGTAAAGGTTGTCTTTATCACAGTATTACTATTCGAAGGTATCACAAAATGCTGGAGTAACTCAGCAGGTCAGGCAGCATCTCGGAGAGAGGAAATGGGTGACGTTTCAGGTCGAGACCCTTCTTCAGACCACGTCACCCATTCCCTCACTCCTAGATGCTGCCTGACCTGCTGAGTTACTCCAGCATTTTATGATACCTTTGATTTGTACCAGCATCTGCAGTTATTTTCCTACAGTATTACTATTAATCAACTGATTATGTATGGAATGATTAGATAATCTAAAATTGCATCATCAATTTTCTCATCCATCCAAACTTCTTAGAAAATGAACAAAACCTCAGCTGAGTTGCAGGAATCCCCGACCACAAGTAGTCTGAAGAAGGGTCCCCGCCAAAAACATAGCCTCTCCATTCCTTCCACAGATGCCACCTGACCCACTGCGTTACTCCAACACTTTCTGTTTCACTCAGTTGAGTAAAGCTCCCTGTCTTATTCTTGCACTTTCTTATTATTAACAGCAACTGGAATGCCATGTTTCTGTCTGCCATGTACATTTTCAACCAAAATAAATGCAATTGAATTTTATAGATAGACATCCAAGTGACTGGAATTGTAAGAGGGAATGTAAAGAGGAAATACACTAATAACCATAAAGCAATTCAATAATGTTGAGAAGAGCTGGTCTATTATGTAAGAGTGGGTTTTAATTCCCACACAACATTTATCGTTCAGCTAAATTAATTCCTGTCAGATCAACCTACTTAGTTTTACTCACAAGCCAGTTTTGATTCAATATAAAGCACAAGAGTTATTGAATTAAATAATTTTCTTGTTTGAAGTGGTGCATTCAAGAACTGAACAGAAAAGAAGTAACCGTTGCAAGCAATTACAACAGGCATAGATCTTAAACATCCAAACTATAATACACAGACATCAGGTCCCCATTGTATTCATGAATGAATGAATGAATGAAGAAAGTTTATTGGCCAAGTATGTGCATATACAAGGAATGTGCCTTGGTGCTCCGCTCACAAATGACAACACAAACATAGTTAACAATTAAGAATAAAGCATAACCACATCAAAACAATAAGGATACAACATTACGGTCTAAACATGTGGGTGAAAATAAACCAGAGCAAAAAAGAGACTACAGTCTTTGATTATTGAGTAGAACTATCACTCGTGGGGAAAAAAAGCTGTTTTTATGTCTGGCTGTGACAGTCCAGAGTCGCCTTCCAGAGGGAAGTGCTTCGAAGAGTTTGTGGCCAGGGTGAGAGGGGTCAGAGACGATCTTGCCCACTTGCTTCCTGGCCCTTGCAGTTTACAGTTCGTCAATGGGAAGAAGGTTGCAGCCAACAACCTTCTCAGCTGATCGAACGATCCGTTGCAGCCTCCGGATGTCGTGCTTGGTGGCTGAGCCAAACCAGACCATGATGGAGAAGGTGAGGACGGACTCAATGATAACAGTATAAAATTGGACCATCATTGCCTGTGGCAGTTTGTGTTTCTTCTGTTGCCGCAGGAAGTACATCCTCTGTTGGGCCTTTTTGACTGTGGAGTCGATGGTGGCCCCCCCATTTAAGGTCCCTGGAGATTATGGTTCCAAGGAACTTAAATGAATCCACAGTATGGTGTTGTTGATGGTGAGTGGGGGGAGGGGAGGGGGATCTCTTCGAAAGTCTACAATTAGTTCCACTGTCTTGAGAGCATTGAGCTCCAGGTTGTTGCGATGGGACCAGGACGCCAGCTGTGTCACTTCCCCTCTGTAGGCAGATTCCTCCCCATCCTGGATCAGTCCAATCAGGGTAGAGCCATCCGCAAACTTGAGGAGCTTGACAGAGGAGTCTGTGAAGGTGCAGTCGTTGGTGTAGAGAGAGTAAAGGAGAGGGGAGAGCACGCAGCCTTGCGGAGCTCCTATACTGAGGGTCTGCGGGTCCGAGATGTGCTTTCCCAGCCTCACATGCTGCTTCCTGTCCATCAGGAAGTTGATGATCCACTGACAGAGGAGTTCAGGCACAGTCAGCTGGGAGAATTTGTAGTGTAGTAGCTCTGGCACAATGGTGTTAAAAGCAGAGATAAAGTCCACAAACAGAATCCTGGCATAGGTCCCCTAGCGGTCTAGGTGCTGGAGGATGAAGTGCAGGCTGCGTCGTCCACCGATCTATTGGCCCTATATGCAAATTGCAGGGGGTCCAGCAGGGGGTTTGTCATGTTTTTCAGCTGGGCCAGCACGTCTTTCAAAGGTCTTCATGACTTCATGGAATAATAACAAAGATATGGGCAATTGCTGAAACAATCCGCATGTCAACCTTTTTCTCACAAAATATGTTAAAAGGGGATTTACCAGTGAGCATTTTTATAGTTGATGAATTTTTAAATGAGGTATCTATGATAGCACATTGCTTGTGATTAGCCAAAGAGCTCAGCAGATCTAAAATATTCCTTCTGAGGTTTATATATAATTTTTGTCATGGTTTGGAAATGGCTTTGAGGAAAAGAGATTGTTAAAGCTAAGTGAATTCATATGAACAGCAAGAAGAATATATTTGAAATGGGAAGGGATTTCATTTTAATCCTTAGATAGACACAAAAAGCTGGAGTCTGAAGAAGGGTCTCGACCCGAAAAGTCCCCTCTTCCTTTTCTCCAGAGATGATGTCTGCCTCGTTGAGTTACTCCAGCTTTTTGTGTCTATCTTCGGTTTAAACCAGCATCTTTAGTTCCTTCCTACTCATTTTAATCCTTGTTCCATCAGCATCTTGTATGTCACTCCAGAGAGAGTCTCTGAAGAATATACATTAATTATAGTTTTATGGACTTGTCTTTACATTTGATGAGTCACTTATGAATTCAAGTTAAACAACCTTCTAATCATAGCCTCTTAAAAAGACACCAAGGCAGAATTCAGTTTGATAATGATATATCACTACTCAGAAATACGCAGTGAACAATAAAGGGAGCACTCTGTTGAAGGGGGGCTGGCCTTTAAATTGTAGACTTCTCAATTGGCGTAGTGCTCCTCAGATATGTGATCTGTTACAAACATGTTTAGTGTTAGAAAATACAACTAGATATATATCCCTTTAGGGGGAAAAGAAGGAAAATCCACCCAACCATTGTTTTCAAGAATAATAAACGTAAGGGAAAGGTGTATAATTTTCGCAAAACAGCAGTAAGCCTGAGAATTGCGTTAATTACCGAATTCAAAAAAGGAGCCCCAAGGCACTAAGTAGAAAAGGAAATGTAGAATATGAGAGTAGTGTAGACATACAAACTGACTATAAAATCTCTATGGAAAAATGAAAAAGAAAAAAATTGCAAAAATTAATGAAGGTCCTGTGACAATTTACAAAAATTAATGAAGGTCCCTCGAATGCCACTCTGATCTTTATCACTGGCTGACTGGCCAGGAGAGGCCAATCCCCAGCATCACTAGTAATGGTTGGGTCCAATTAGCTGATGTTGGTTTCGCCACTTGCTCCTGATAAAACCCAAGCATTCTAGCCAGAGGGGAGAAGGGAGGAAGGAAAGGAGAAAAGAAAGGAGGAGAAAGGAAAGGATGAGAAAGGAAATAGGAGGAGAAAGGAGGAGAAGTGGGGTGTCTCCCTGCAAGCTGTGTTCCCCTGTTGCAGGTTTAAGGAAGACTGAGCCGCAGGGACAAACCCAAGACCACCAACGCAACTGTGTGGCAAAGACATGGCTGCCGGGAAGAAGCCCTAGACAGCCAGAACCTCTTCTAGTACTGAGACTCAGTCTGAGTGGTTGAGGCAAGCCTGAGATACGTCCAGTCCATGGACAGCGAGGGACTGCACACACACACATACAGAGGCAAAGACTGAGACACCAAGATAATCCAGAGACCGCCAGGATAAAGCTGAGACAGCTAGCGCCTCTTCTTGCAACAAGGGTGAACTGCAGGAAGAAGCCTGCAATTGCCAAGCCTCCTCCTTTGAAGATCAGCACTAAGCTGCTGGGACAAGCCTGAGATTGCCAGTGCCCCCACACATACATCCCGACAACAAGGGAAAGTGCCCCCACGTGGTCCTGGACTTCCTTACCACTGTAAATAGGATATATACGTTCATCCTACTGCCAAGTATCAGTGTAGTCACTGCTGAATCCAGCGCCATACCCTGGCGCCACATTCCTTTACTGACTGAGACAGGAGAAATTACATTGTGGGATAAATAAATACCAGAGACATTAAAATAAAATGTTGAAGAAATTAGTAGAACAGAAATTCAATTAAATTCCCAGGACCTGCATCCTAAGAAATTTAAAAGCTGTGGCTATGAAGACGTTGGTTGCTGTGGTTGTCATCTTCCAAAGTTCCACAGCTTCTAAGTATTGAAGATTTAATCTGAAGTTCCACTATTTAAGAAAGGAGGAAAAAGGGGAAATGGGGAAGTACAATCCAGTTAGTCTCACACCAGTAGTAGGGAAAAAGAAGGAACGTATTATAAGGAAGTGGCAGGCTCTTGGTACTTAAGGTAAGCTTCCTTGTTCTGTCATAATTATGTTCCGGTCATCTACACCCTTGGAAGATTAGCATTGGTGAACTCCTGCTTTCCTTTGAAGAGTTAATATTTGTCCAGTTTCATAGCCCAAAAGACTGTGAAAAGTTGAGTTTAAGTACATTACATACTGAACAAAATTATTTTCAATGATTCTTTGATTTTTTTAAACCATCAAAATGCTAACATAGCGCCATATGTAAAGCTGGTCACAGTTTCACACATCAAAGTAAATATCTTTGAATTTAGTTTAGTTTAGAGATACAGCGCAGAAACAGGCTCTTCAGCCCACCAAGTCCGTGCCGACCAGTGATCCCCGCACACTACCACTATCCTATACACACTGGGGACAATTTACAATGATACCAAGCCAAATTACAACCCTGTACGTCTTTGGAGAGTGGGAGGAAACTGGAGCTCCAGGAGAAAACCCACACAGGTCACGGGGAAGAACATACAAACTCCTTACAGACAAGCTCCCATTGTCAGGATCGAACCCGGTTCTCTGGCGAGGTAAGGCCACAACTCTACCCCTGCGCCACCGTGCTGCCCATAAATTGTTCGTGGGTGAGGAGAAAGCATTCTTTCACTTTTGCTGGAAAGATTCAGAAGCAGTTGACAGAAAGTCCTTTCTGAAATCCTATTGCCTCAGCATTTAATAAATTCTTCACCAAGGCTGAATTACGTCTTTCAAAGCAGTTTTATGCAAAGTACAAGTGAAAATAACTATCCTGACTGGTTCTTTAAAACAGTGTGCCTCCCTGCAGTGATAATAAATTGTGTGAGTTGACATTGACAAAACTCAAAAGAAAAAATCATCATAATGTGGGACTGACATTTCCCTAGGCCCCTATTATTTCTGCTAGTTACGTCCATTTTGAATGCATTTAAATGAGATGGGATAGGTTATATTACATGGGCCAAAATGGGAGTGACTCTAGTTGCAATTTCAGCAGCGATCCTTGGGGGAAAAAGAACACTTGGCCTATTTTTGCTTCAGTCAATATCCAAGGATCACACAGGTAGCCCAGGAAACCTGGCACTGGATATGTCTAAGGACAATTCCTTGTCACCTTTATTTTACAAGCAATCGCAAAGCTATGACCTCTGGTCCGAGCTGAACAGCGAGCAGCATCTATGAATGGCTACAGTGCCATAATATCTCAGAGCACCACAGGGGTTTCAGTCAGATATACCATTGTGCTGCCAGCCATGCATGGAACAGGTCAAAGGCACAAGTGTTCCAAGCAGAAAGGGCTTCATAGATCTCCTGGATTTCCAGCCACAGGGAAAAGCTAAGTCAGGAGTCTCCTCCCAAAGCAACCTAAGCAGGGTGATGGAGCCCATGACCAGGAATGTTGAATGCTCTATTGTAAAAAGTCATCAGAAAATATCTGAACTATCGCAACCAGGATTCAAGATGTGAAAGAAAGCAGCTGATTTTGTGTTGGGTGTTTGGCTGTTGTACCAGCTCTAGACTACCATATCTACATCCCTATGAAATCCTCTCTGTCACATTTAAAGTCACAACAGTGTCCCTTTATCTGCATCTACAGTTCAAAATCAGAGCAGGCCATTTTTGTGTTTGGTCCCAATGTTACTGTGATTTGCTGCACCTGGGGGGAACAGACAGTTATATATTCACTTGTTGGAATCAAATGCAGTTGAATACTTTTGAAATAAATTTCCTAAGCATGGGTGGCATAGTGGTGCAATGATACAGTTGCTGCCTTACAGTACCAGAGACTCAGGTTCGATCCTGACTATGGGTGCTGTCTGTACGGAGTTTGTACGTTTTCCCCGTGACCTACTTGGGTTTTCTCCGGGTGCTCCGGTTTCCTCCCACACTCTAAAGATGTACAGGTTTGTAGGTTAATTGGCTTGGAAAAATTGTAAATTGTCCCTAGTATGCGTAGGATAATATTAGTGTGCTGGGATCGCTGGTTGACGTGGACCCGGTGGGCCGAAGTGCCTGTTTCCGCACTGTATCTCTAAATATGGGATCCGTGCTTAGTTAGGTTGAATCAAAGGTCCAGTGGAGAGGCACTGATGCCTGTATCCCAGCAAGCATTATATGTGAACAAAAACAAAAGGTGGAGCACCTTAACAGGTCAATCAGTAGTTCTGGGGGCATTGTCAATGTTTTGCATTAAAACCATTGATAAAATTCAGCATTTCTCTCCACAGATGCTGAATGGCCCACTGTGTCTTCCAGCATTCTCTTTTTGTTAAAGATTGCTGCATCTGAGATCACTTTTGTCTTCACACATTGTTTTAAGCTGGTGTTAAATGATGATGTCAACACTTACAGTATCAAGCCTTCGGAAGTCAACAGAAAGTGCACTTTCCACTTTCCGCAGATGAACACAACAATTCTAGGACACACAGCACTTTAAAAAGTCTTACAGTATACTTGAATTGAATATTTAATTGTTACTGTATTTCAAACAGGGACGCAGTTAGTAAAGGTGTTTCCTCAGAGCACCAGTGACTCAGGTTCAATCCTGACCTCTGGGGCTGTCGCTGTGGAGATTTCAAGCTCACCAAGTGGCTATGTGAGTTTCCTCCAGGTAATCCAGTTTCCTCCCACATCCAAAAAGAATGCTGGCTGGTAGGTTAATTGCCTGTTGTAAATTGTCCCTGGAGTGTAAGTGAATAGTAGAATCTGTGATGTGGGGAGGGGGTTCATGTCAAAGTGGGGAGAATTTAAAAAATAGGATTAATATAGTACCTCTGTAAATATCCATTCGATGTTTGGCATTGATTCAATGGGACAAAGGGCTTGTTTCCATGCTGTATAACTCTCTTACTTTAATTTAACCTATGCATGCATATTTTTTCAGTCTAATTACTTGCTTTTGTGTAAGTCAATATTCAGAACTGTTAGATTATTGAGAAGTTTTGAGGTCACATTATCAAGTTTCAGAGAGAAAAAGAAAGTATTATGTCAAGTTGGATAAAGTCAAGATAATGTCCACTGATGACATGGAATAAACTTGGCCTTAGGTCACCTGTGCATTGGTGAATCTGGAAGACATTGTTGAGTAAATGTCATATATTTTTATTTGCACAGTAGTGCCAAGGTCTCAGATAATTTAAAAATTAATTAAGCCAGTTATGAATTTGTTGCCTCAGAAAAACGAGGCAATAAAATTATGACAGTTTTGAAATGAAAACTGAGTCATATCGGTTTTCGAGCTTTATTGATGCTATTCAGCCAAGGTGGGATTTATTTGATTAACATGGAACTGATGTTAAGCAACTCGTGGGGTTAGAGTCAAAATTATACTTAGATGGGAATTATGTGGTTTAGAGTCATAGAGTGATACAGCGTGGAAATAGCCCCTTCGGCCCAACTTGTCCACACCGGCCAACGTGTCCCAGCTACACTAGTCCAACCTGCCTGCATTTGGCCCATATTCCGCTAAACCTATCCTATCCATGTAATTGGCTTCTAGTAATTACTCTCATGTATGTGGGTGGCAGGAGGAACTGAATAAAATAGTTTACAACAAGATAAGTGAAGGAATGGGACAAATGGGAGAGCATGAACATGATGGACCAAGTGGTCGCCATCTATGTTATAAGAAAACACTATATGAGAATAACGTCTAACCTACAATGTAATTATTCCAACTCCTGAAGAAGTCTGAAGAAGGGTCTTGACCCAAAACATCACCCATTCCTTCGCTCCAAAGATGTTGCCTGTCCCACTGAGTTACTCCAGCATTTTGTGTCTACCCTCGATTTAAACCAGCATCTGCAGTTCTTTCCTACACACATTCCAACTCCATGCTAGTTTGAGATCCATATTTCCACTGTTCTCGGGCTAAAAAAAATAGAAACTGAAAATGCTAGAGGTACTCAGCACATGTGAGGAGAGAAACAGAGTTAATATTTCAGATCAACGAGTTTTTTACACAAATGGAACATTTAAAGGTCAAGCAAATTTCAAGTTGCAAAGAAAAGGGGAAGGGAGAGAGAGAATGAATGGGAATGTGTTGGGGGTATAGGCAGGAGAAATTGAATGAATTAAATGATGGAGAAGTTTCCTTAAAGAGGCAGATAAAATCTCTGTGAATAACATCCTGGGTAGGTTTGCTAAGGGAAGAATGAGATTTAAAATCACCTGAAATCTTTTTTTATTTACCTGCAAAAGCTGGAAATATGAGATACAGGGCAAGAATAGCTGATTTTCAGAAACTGTTGCATTCAATATTAAGTCCCGAGGGCTGTAATATGCCAGGCTGGATGGTAAAATATTGTTCCTAGAGGAGTGTAGGAGGCTGAAGACAAGAGGTCAGTGTGGGAGTAGGATGAAAAATTAAAGTGACAGGATACCAGAATGTCAGGGTCAGCCTTGCAGTCTGAACAGAAACCTTTAACAAAATGAAATTTGAAGATGCTTCCCCAAAATGTGAAAGCATTTCCCAAAGTTTCCCTTGTCCCCTCCTTTGCCTTCTCCTTTCCAATGGAAGATGCTCAATCTTTCCAGATTGAAGTTGTCCATTAAATCTTGCTTATGTCCTGCCACTTTGTCCATGCCTCTGAATACTTTTCACAAAATAGCACCTAAAAGGTGTACAGTCCTCAAGTGTGGCCAACCTAGATTCCGTACAGCTTTGCCAGTATTTCCGTTGCTCATTTCTATCTCAAACATGACAACAGTTGTATTATTTGCTGGAGCCTGAGCAGCTGGTTTGTGCAGCTGCATAAATTTTCTATGCTGGCCCTGACATTGAGAGCCCACTTGCGTATAGTTGTGACTAACACTTACAAGTTGGAGTTTAAACAGAATAATGTCTGCTATTCTTCATGGTTTGAGTGCACTGCTCTCCAGAGCAAGCAAAGCTTCTGACGCTATAGTTAAGTTTGAACATTGATTTTGTACATTGCAAATAACCAAACCAGGATCAGAAAACACTCAGGGATAAATCACATTCCCTGACCTGAATTTCCCCTTCATACAAACCAAACACTCACATTGATCTAAAGGTCAAACAAGACTCTCTTAACATCTCTTGAAAAGAATGTCTAGATTAGTCATGATAGGACCCTTAAGACCAATTATTCCATTAACAGTTCAATTTTCTAATCAGGTGCTCCTGTGCTTTACTGAGTCAACATGCTTTTGCTAGGCACTTATACAATGCGGTTTAATTGAGCCTGGGGAAGAAACAGGATGCATTAAGGCCAGATTAATGTGCATGTTATGCAGTACGGATGTTGTTTACTTCAATCAGAGGACTTTGAACCAAATCCACCTGCAACCTCAGGAGCTGCAACACCGAATCACAGAATGCTTACAGCATGTTTACAGCATGAAATATCATGAACTAGATTTGGCCCATCGAGTTCTTTTTTCAATTTAAAAGAAATCCAGCTAGTCCCACCTCACTGCTCTCTCCCCATGCCTTACAAATTATTTTAGCTCAGTTTAGAGATACAGTGCGTTAACAAGCCTGTGTCCGCACCGGCCAACAATCCCTGCACACTAGCACTACCCTACACACACTAGGGACAATTTAATAGACAATAGGTGCAGGAGTAGGCCATTCGGCCCTTTGAGCCAGCACCGCCATTCAATGTGATCATGACTGTGGGAGCCATGTGATCGGGAGATAATTTACAATTATACCAAGCCAATTAACCTACAAACCTGTATATCTTTGGAGTGTGGGAGGAAACCGACACGGTCATGGGGAGAACATACAAACTCCGTAAAGACAGCACCCTTAGTCAGGATCGAACCCGGCACTCTGCCGCTGTAAGGCAGCAACTCTACTACTGCACCACTGTGACGCCCTTTCAGATATATATGTAGATCGTTTTGAATACTACAAGTGAATCTGTCTCCACTGCGCACCGCGGTAGTTTATTCCAGACTCCAATCTCACATGGAATTGAAAATGTTTTTCTCATGCCATTTATGGTCCTCTCAGCAATCACCTTCATTCTGCATCACCTGGTCTTGTCTGATTGGGGCGAACAGTTTCCCCTCTCTCTATTCTGTCTATACTCTTTCAATCCATCTTTCAGAACCACTCATGAGCTTTTAAAATAAAGCCAGTTAGCTGAGGAAGAACAATTCCATGGGATCCTGTTCAAGCACAGGCAAATCTCTCTCCCCACCACTGCCCTAATTATCTATCAGAAACTCCTATCAATATCAAGGGTGTTTTGTCCCAAACAGACTGAAGAAGGGTCTCGACCCGAAACGTCACCCGTTCCCTCTCTCCTAGATGCTGCCTGACCTGCTGAGTTACTCCAGCATTTTGTGAAATAATTACCTTCGATTTGTACCAGCATCTGCAGTTATTTTCTTACATTATATTGCTTATATATATACTGTACACAACATATACATACACACATACACATATATATGTGTGTATGTATATGTGTATTTTTTTAATACATATACACATACACACATATATAGTTATCTATATATAAATTTATAGATATATATAGATATAGACATATTTCTATATACATATATAGATATATAGACACACACACACACACACACACACACACACACACACACACACACACACACACACACACACACACACACACATATATAGATAAATAAATATGCCTATTTTATTAATATGCACTGGGTACATAACATATATTCTCAGGCATCCAATTATCTCCAGCTTGTTGAGAACTTGTGTTATTTCCAAATAAATAGTCTACAGTAATGTGTAAGAAGGAACTGCAGATACTGGTTTAAACCGAAGATAGACACAAAATGCTGGAGTAACTCAACGGGACAGGCAGCATCTCTGGAGATAAGGAATGGGTCTTGACCCAAAACATCACCTATTCCTTCTCCCCAGAGATGCTGCCTGTCCCACTGAGTTACTCCAGCTTTTTGAGTCTACAATAATGGCTTGAATTGCTTAAAATCACTGCAACAAATCCAAATGTTACAGTGAAGACAAAATAAAGGAAGCAGAGTGAAATAACCAACGAACCAAAAAGTGCAAATACTTGGGTGGGAACAATTAACTAATTCAACATAATATTGAAAGAAAAGGCTAGGAAGAGCCTTCTACTCAATACTCTGTTGACAGAATAACAACACTATGCATCGCAAGTCTCAGAAGAATGCAGACAGCATAAACGTAATTGAATTTAAATGTGCCCTCAGAGTCCGTAGAAATCCCAGATCAGACATGTAGTAGAGGAGAGATTACACCACAATCTCAATGCAGAGGATCAAAGGATTTTCACTAGCCATGAGCATATCTGATTATCAATTTTCCCCTCACATCAAACAATATCATGGGGACTAACTATTCTGTTCCATAAGTGAATGTATTACGTTAAAACTATTGCTAAATCAAGTATAATGGAGCGCCGAAGTACACATAGGCACTGCCAGTCGTCTAATTAGTGTAGTGTACCCAATCCATCCATGAAAGTTGGGGGTTTCTTGGAACCATTCTTCCCTCCCAGCACCACCTTCAGTGATTTAGGTTTTCTACTCAGATTGCATGACAGAGAATGACAAATGAAGAGTTGGAGAGATAACTGTGAGATGAGCTCTCGGTGCCTCGAGAATTAACGGATTCATAAGTTCCTAAGATATAGGAACAGAATTAGACCATTTGGCCCATCAAGTCTGGCAATCATGGCTGATCGATCATTCCCTCTCAACCCCATTCTCCTGCCTTCTCCCCAATAACCCCTGGCACCCATACTAATCAAGAATCTGTCACATTCCGCCTTAAAAATATCCATTAGCTTGGCCTCTACAGGCTTCTGTGGCAATGAATTCCACAGTTTCACCACCCTCTGACTAAAGAAATTCCTCATTATCTAATTTCTAAAGGTACGTCCTTTTATTCTGAGGCTAAGGCCTTGATTCTCCCACTAGTGGAAATATCATATCATATCATATCATATATATACAGCCGGAAACAGGCCTTTTCGGCCCTCCAAGTCCGTGCCGCATCCACTCTATCCAGGCCTTTCACTGTTCGGTAAATTTCAATGAGGGTGTATGCAGATGTAAATTGATAGAATAAAAAAAACATACACAAAGTGCTGGAGTAACTCAGTGGGTCAGGCAGCATCTCTTGCGGGCAAGGGTAGGTGACGTTTCAGGTCGGGGCCTTTCTTCAGACTATTTCTGGCCGGGAAAAGAAAGACAGAAAAGAGCGGGTGTTGGAAGGAACTGCAGATGCTGGTTTACACTGAAGATAGACACAAAATACTGGAGTAACTCATCAGGACAGGCAGCAACTCTGTAGAAAAGGAATGGAGATGAAGAAGAGAAAAGAGGGTGGGTGGGACAGAGGCTTGGCAAATGATAGGTTGATACACATGAGGGGGTTTTGATGAGCAGATGGGTGCACAAGATGAAAAGACAAAAGGGTGTAAGATAAGGAGACAAAATATGACATGTGTGAATTGTGAAGCCAGAGGAAAGGACAGATGTGGAAGGAGCCGGAGTGAAGGGGAAAGGGGGGAGAGGTGGGATAGAAAAGAAATTGTGTGCATTAGGGTGGGGCACAGGGAAGAGAGGGTGGAGAAAAGAGGTGAGGAGAGAGGGAGAGAATAGAATCAAGCTGGGCCCTTCTGATCATGGGAGAAAACGGTCTCCTTGTATCCCTAGAATTTCATCCAGCAATAGTCATTACCTTCACCAGAGGGACACTGATGAGAATATTATAGGGAAGGTTACTTTGTTAAATATAATGATATGTTGAAAACATATTTAGTTTACTCTTGTCCTTCCATATATCAGCCGTTGGGGTGTTATGACAGCACATTGGAGACTTCATAGTTTTAAATACCAGTGGCAAAAATATATTGATTCATGGCCTGGTTTGGCAAATTGGTGGTACCTATATCTGTTAAATTTACAATCTGCTTGACTGTAAATCAACTGGGGCCACGCTACATTTGGTGCTGTCCAAGAATATCTATAGAGGGGTCAGTGTCACAGAATTATACTAAATCAACTTAACCAGTGGGAAAACCAAAAGCAAATTGGCTGATCTTTATGTTGAACACCCTCAGTTGTTTATCATTTTAATTCTCCACCTCCCACTCTGACATCCGTGACCTCAGCCGTCTATTCAGCGCTAATGAAGCTCAAAGAAAAACAATACATTTTTCAGTCGAGCACTTTGCGGCTTTTAGGACTTAATATTGAGTTAAACGTCTCTCTTGTCCTCCAATTTTATCAGACAGCAGCTGTTGATTTTAATTCCTCTGTTGGCTTCACATCATCATAGATCTATCATTTATTTATTTTTATTACAATTTTCTTGGCACACGTCATTATTCATTTCTACATTTAACAGTACTAACTTCAAGGTTAGCCCTTCTGCTCTGTCTCTACCCACCGCGTAATTATGTGTTAAGTTAATAGTAATATCTCTGATCATTTCCAGTTCTGATGAAAGGTCACTGACTTGAAAAATTAGCTATGGTTTCTCCCTCCACAGAACTGTCCGCCTGTCCTATTGAATATTTCTAACATTTCGTGCATTTATTGCAGATTTCCAGCATGAACAGTGGTTTGCTTTTCTTTTCTTTCAATTAACTTCTTACTTGGCACCACCAATTAGTCCAGCCTTGTGATACTAATCATGGAAACAACCAGTATAAGAAAATAACTGCAGATGCTGGTACAAATCGATTTATTCACAAAATGCTGGAGTAACTCAGCAGGTCAGGCAGCATCTCGGGAGAGAAGGAATGGGTGACGTTTCGGGTCGAGACCCTTCTTCAGTCTGAAGAAGGGTCTCGACCCGAAACGTCACCCATTCCTTCTCTCCCGAGATGCTGCCTGACCTGCTGAGTTACTCCAGCATTTTGTGAATAAATGGAAACAACCAGCTTGTCTGAAGTATTCACTCTGGTCAGATTAATGTAATTTATCATTCGTATAATAAATGGCATTAACGAAATATAACAGTATCACTGGGATTTTAGGAACATTTGACAAGGCTGCTCAAAGTTACACCAATAGATCGTGTAAACTAGAGTCTCTTGCCCAGAGTAGGGAAATCAAGAACCAGAGGACATCGGTTTAAGGTGAGGGAGGGGGATAGATTTAATAGGAACCAGAGGAAAAACTTTTTTACACTAATAGTGGTGGGTGTATGGAAAGACCTGCTGGAGGTTATAGTTAAAGCAAATACTATCGCAGTGTTTAAAAAATATTTGGATAGGTACATGGATAGGATAGATTTAGAGGGATATGGGCCAAACGCAGGCAGGTGAGACGAGTGTAGATGGGACATGTTGGCCAGTGTGGGCAAGATGGGCCGGGCATATTTCCACACTGTATGACTCTATGACAATAGCTCAGTATTCACAGCACTTTAGCAAATTACTAATGGTGCTTTAAAAATAATTGCCAAATCTAAGACTTCCATTTACTGAGTAATGTCGGCACATTACTCAGTTACTGAAGTTACTCCAGCACTTGCGTAGTTATTAAGTTCTACTGCCTTCTACTCGGAGGGTTATCTCTTAAATGACAGAAAGTGCAAAATAAGTGTTGCCAATCCGACATCAACAGTTTTGATGCTACTATTTTTTTCTTGCTTGGGTCTAAAGCAACATTAACCAATATTTGCCATTGCAACCAAAACACCAATAGAACAGAACACCAATTACTAACAGATAAATTAATTAATATAATAAATTGTTTGATGTCCAGCACTAATCACACACAAAAATATTTTTAATAAGATTCCCAATGGTTTGTTAAAGATTTTTTCAAAGGTTCAACTATCATGAAAGAATAGCAGGTTGCATTATATTACTAAGTCTGAATTCTATCCAATGTGGAGAATTGACTCGAGAAAGTTGAGCCCATCAATTTATCAATCATCAATGCAGTAGTCATAAGGTCATAAAGAATAGGTAGTATAAAAAAATAACTGCAGATGCTGGTACAAATCGAAGGCCTGACCTGCTGAGTTACTCCAGCATTTCATAAAGAATAGGAGTAATTAGGCCATTCGGCCCATCGAGTCTACTCTGCCATTCAATCATGGCTGATCGATCGCTCCCTCCTCACCCCATTCTCCTGCCTTCTTCCCATAATCTCTAATTAACAAGCTATCTATCTCTGCCTTACAAATATCCACTGACTTGGCCTCCACAGGCGATTGTGGAAGAACCTTCAATTTGTACCAGCATCTGCAGTTATTTTCTTACACCACTTGCTACGCTCCACTGCGTTTTCTCTTCGTATGTCTACTTTGAAGAAGTTCTCCTCCTCTCTTCGACGGGAGTTTAGCAACATGCTCTCTCGCTGCTAGCCCCCTTCCCAGTTCTCCCTCTATCTTCCTGTCTCCACCTATATCCCTTCTTTGTCCCGCCCCCTGACATCTGTCTGAAGAAGGGTCTCGACCCGAAACGTCACCCATTCCTTCTCTCCTGAGATGCTGCCTGACCTGCTGAGTTACTCCAGCATTTTGTGATACCTTCGATTTGTACCAGCATCTGCAGTTATTTTCTTACACCCTCCGACTAAAGACATTTCTCCTCATCTCCTTCCTAAAAGAAGTCCTTTAATTCTGAGGCTCTGACCTCTAGTCCTAGCCTCTTCCACTAGTGGAAACATCCTCTTCACATCCACTCTATTCAAGCTGTCATCCTAGCCACGTATCTGGTCAGCAGATAATATCAATAAAGCAGATTGCATGAGTTTCCATTGGCAGTATCATTTGAAGTTCTCAACGTGTGAATAGTATTCATGAACATGATGTATCCTATTATAGGCTGCTGGTGTCAGAAAATCTCATGCTTAATTGGTGTGCACTCGGAATGATATGCACTGTTTGACAGGAAAACCAAATGATTATGGAAATATGTTTAGGGAGGAACTGCAGATGCTGGTGTACACCAAAGGTAGACACAATGTTTACCTGACTTGGCTATCCAAGGTCAAAAGCAAGCACTCCTGTTCCAATGACAGTACAGAAGTCTGTTTATGTATATTTCAGCAAATTTCTCACAGGTTTAGGTCTGCACTGTTTAGGGTATTTCGGAACCAATAGTGAATACAGAAATCTGTTTGGAAAATTAAGGCCAAGAAAGATTGTAAGAGAAAGGAGTGTAAGTTGTGGTCGTTTTTCTGCTGTGGTTGTTCTCAAAACAACCTCTTTATAACCAGTACACTCATCAACAGACAGAAAGTGCAGTCGATGTTATTGATCGATTTTGAAAATCGCAGATATTCTGATGAAGGGTCTTCAACCCAACAGATTAACTGATTTCACTTTCTACGGATGCTGCATGACTGAATGAGTTTTTACAGGATTTTTTTGTTGTTGTTTTAGGTACCAGCATCTGCGGTTTTATTAGTTTCCATGTTTAATTCACTGCGATTTCACTTCCAGGTATGCCTACCTTGAAGTCTGTCTCCTCCCTCTGATATGATTTCAGTTAATTTCTTTCACACTATTCACCTTCAGTGGTTTCGATTTCCCTTGTCTTTGATAAGGTCCTCAGCAGTACTCGCGTCCACAGCTACATTTCTTTCTTCAGCGAATGTTGCTGGCTCCAGATCATCCAGCTCATGAATTTAAATCGGATTTCGATCGGATTTCAGTCACTACTATTCGGACCCACCTAGGATCATCAATAAGTTCAATAAATTCATTGTTTCTCAAAGCAGTATTCTAAATGTATCCTGATATCCCCATTCAATGCCATGCTCTTAACTGCTCTCTACAACGATACTATCTGTTCCGATGAAAATTCTTCCACATGAAATGTTAACTTACTTCTCTTCTATCTTCCATTTAATCCTCCTCCAATGAGTCTGAAGAAGGGAACCAACCTGAAGCGTCACCAATCCATATTCTCCAGAGTTGTTGCCTGACCCGCTAAGTTACTCAAACATTTTTGTCCTTTCGCTTTCCACAGATGCTGATTAACTGGCTAAGGTCGTCCAGCATTTGTACTTTTGTGTTTAAAATTTCAGGCCTTATCAACGTAACTGATAAAAGGTTTGACTTGGAGAGGGGCAACCATCCAGTTTATTCAATCCTTTTCCATTTTTGATTTCAGAATCTAAAGTCAACCCGAGTCCACCATAGATTATTTCCACATCTTAGCCATGAAACTACTTCTTGAGAATGAATCGTGAAATGGTGTATGTGTTGAACAAATGATCCACATCCGTCTTAAATACTAGGGCAAATCAGATTGGGTCAATTTGAGATAATAACAATTTTAAATTACATTTTTCTATTTTTTAAAATATTTGGATTGTATACAAAAAAAGCACTTCAAAGCTATTTGCATTTATTTCTCATGTTAAGTGTTGCCAATGTGGTAATTGAAAAGACTGAAGAATAACACTCGGATGACATCAAGTCACGTCTGTTTGATGATGCATTTATCAAGGACATTGAATTCACTATCATTCAATTACCTGCTGGAAAGGAGGAGTTATTCTTGCTTTGGTTCACAAGTTCTAGCAAGATGGACACGTAAATGCAAGTCAGACAGGAAATATAATGCCGCATGATTAGTTGTTACAAATATCCAACAATAAAAGTCAAATAATTAAGGATTATAATTATGCAAAAGGGGTAATGAATGGTTATTAGGAAAGCACAGAAATGTTGTTATTTGTTGTAAAATAAAAGGTATAATCATGCACATTTACAACACATTAGTGTTCCAATTAGTGATGACTCAAAGGTAAGGGGTCTCACTCCTGACCACATCTTATGCAATTATTGGATCTAAAACGGAAGATTCTTACATTAATTATTAATGGAACATTCTTATATGAATTCGTCTATCAAAGCCAAAGCTACGTAAAGCAATGTTATATTTTCAACGTCAACTTTTCTGATTAAAATATCTGTTCATCTAAAGATTATGGTATCTGGTCAACAACCCTCGTGGTATTAGTCCAACCTCACCATGATAAGCTGTGGATAACAGATCTATTGAACACCATGAGATGAATGAGAAAATACGGTGGAAGTGCACTGCAGTTATTGCAAAGTAAAAGTAAAAGAAAAAACTCAGCAGACCAGGCAGTATATGTGAAGAGAGAAACAGGCAAATTCTGTTACAGAAGGTAGAAACAAGGAACTGACGATGCCGGTTTATACCAAAGATAGACACAAAGTGCTGGAGTATCTCAGTGAGTCAGGCAACATCTCTGGAGAAAAAGAATGGGTGACATTTTGGGTCGGGACCTTCTTCAGACTTTATTCTGTTGCAAACTGGCAAGGCTGGTTATCTGAAATTGCTGGTGATTTATGTTGGTGATTCTTGTGGGCTTTAATTTGTTTAGTTAGAAGATAAGTCAAGTTAAGTCAAGTCAATTTTATTTGTATAGCACATTTAAAAACAACCCACGTTGACCAAAGTGCTGCACATCTGATTAGGAAAAAAAAGAAACATACAGTGGCAGGCAGCCAAACACAACGGCGCGGCCATCTTGAACAAAATGTTTAACTAAAGCAGAATGGTGTCCCGCAGCCGTGCCGCACCGGGCGATGGAAGGCCCCGCAGCCGAGCCGCACCGGGCGCTGTTCAGTCCCGCGGCCGCGCCGCGCCGGGTGATGGAAGGCCCCGCGGAAGAGACCTAAAAAAAAAGAAAGATTTCCCCCACCCACACCCCCCCCCCGCCCCACCCCCCACATACACAACCAAAAGGACAGGAGAGGATTACTACTCAGACATTATGAGTGTTTCTAACCTGTAATGTCATCACAGTTAGACAGGGTGGTCAAGAAGACTTTCGGCACATTGGCCTTGATCAGTCAAGGTAGACACAAAATGCTGAAGCAACTCAGCGGCTCAGGCAGCATCTCTGGAGAGAAGGAACGGGCGACATCTCGGGTCGAGACCCCTCTTCAGACTATGTGCCAAGGAGATCTTAAGATCAAGGCTTCGGACCTGGCACAAAACCTGTGGTCTACCAGGGGCTGATCCTTGAGCAGGATAAGATGGGAAGGTCAAAGTGGAAGTAGGATAGAAAATTAAGGGTGATTTATGTGTTTTATGTTTATTCACCTTCATGAAACCAAATTCATTGTTAAAAATGCATCTAGATTTTTATAATTTGTTGTTGTGATACAGGAACCCAGAAACAATGTGCATATATTATCCTGATAAAGTATTGTTTGGCCTTCTTCTTTTATTACCCTAGTTCCTTACATCTGATTGTTTGCCAGATCATCACATCATGTGCATGGCAAACTGGTAAGGCTGCTTCCGCTTTAAGTTCTATAACTATCTAGATGCATTCTTGGACACTGCACGGCATTGTGACCACAAGCCTTTGCCTCCTTCTTTCAGCCAGCACCTCCTAGGTAAATTGTTCCTAGTGTATAGCTTAGAGCTAGAGTACAGGGTGATTGCTGGTCGGCACGTACTTGCTGGGCCAAAGGGTTTGTTTCCAAGCTGTTAATCTAAAACCAAAACCAATTGAAAGTGTTTCCACATCTACAAAACACAGGTCCAGTGCAGGAAGGTCTTCACTTGCTTGGATAAATGACACTGGACCCCATCCAGTACAAGGCAGCCCACTTGATTGTGAAACTGGAAGCACTCAAATCATTCATTTCCTCCATCACCAGCCTACAGTGGGTACAGAGTGTTCCATCTGCAAAATGCATGTTAGTTTCTCACCCAGACTACACCAAACATTACCTCTTGAACTTACAATCTCTACACCAAATGGGAGAGGAGAACAGCTCCCTTCCAAATCTGAAACCATCCTGACCTAGAAATATATTGTTGGTCCTTCATTGTCACTCAGTCTAAATCCTGGATCACACTGCCCAAGAGTATAAGTTGACTTTCATCAGTGGCCCCTGGAAGTGACAGCAGTTTTCCCTGTGACTCCATAGTTCTCCTCTGGGATCTCCAGTTTCCTCCCACATCCCACAGAAGCGCAGATTTGTAGGTTAATTAGTCTTTGTAAATTGCCCCTAGTGTACAGGGAGTCGATGAGAAAGTGGGATAACATAGAACTAGTGTGAATGGGTGATCGATGTTCGGCACACTCGGTAGGTCAAATGGCCTCACTCCATTTGGTATCTCTAAACCAACTAAACTAAATCAACAGTGAGAAAATTCCAAACATTCACCTACTTTCAAAGCAGAGATATCCTGCAGGAAAGATGCGAGCTAATTCCCTCCAAAATTGCCAACAATTGGATCTGTCCAGATGCAATGCTGTTTAATTAGTCAATAATTAATTTAAACATTTTAATTCATCAAAAGCTTTAAAGAAATTATTCTGCATGAGGCAAAATGATAAAACAAATTAGCAGTGAAAAACAAAGATGTTAGTGCCTGTCCAAATTTGTTATTATCATTGTATTTGCAAAGTACTACTGGCTATTTAACAAGTTGGAATCAATAAAGCCCATATTAATTAGAATGTGCCATACACGAGTGTGGCAAGGAAATTCTAAGTAGATGCTACAAATGAGTATTCGCATCAATGAGTTTGACAAATACGACATGCTTGGACTATCCAAGCAAAGGTGTGTAATTCAAATGGAGAAAGAACGTTACATGACAGACATTTGGGACTGAAGTTATTTCTGTAAACTGTTATCCGTGTACTCAGTGTAAGTAAGCATTCTTTCTTTTCATGATTTAGTTTGAATGAGACTTCCTCAGAAAGTCATTACCCCCCCCACAACACCTTGACTTCTCCACTTCCCTCACCCACTCCAACCCCCTCCCCTCTGCATGCACAGCTTTCCGCTCTCTCTGCACCAATCTAACCCTTGTTATCAAGCCTGCATATAAAGGCGATGCTATTGTGGTCTGATGGACTGACCAATACCTTACAGAGTCGAGGCATCAGCTCTCCGACAAATCCTCATACCTTTGTCTGGACTATGGCCCACCAACGATCATCAAGCCACAGTCACCCATAACATCACAAATCGCATCACTTCAGGAGATCTTCCCACCACAGCCTCCAACCTGATAGTTCCCCGATCCCCTTTTGCCCATTTCTATCTCATATCCAAGATTCACAAATAGGACTGGCAGACAGTATCTGTTTGCTCTTGCCTCACTGAACCTATCTCCTCATACCTCAACCCTGTCCTGTCCTCTCTTGTCCAGTTCCTTCCCACATACATCTGAGGCATCTCACACACTCTCCATTCTTTCAAAAACTTCCAATTCATCGGTCTGCATCGCCTCATCTTTTCCATGGACATCCAGTCGCAATACACTTCTGTCCCCCATCAGCAAAGTCTTAGGGCACTCATCTTCTTTCTAGAACATAGATGCAACCTGTTCCCCTCTACTAACACTCTTCTCTCCCTGGACAAACGTTCTCACCCTTGATAATTTACCTTTTGATTCCTCCCACTTCCTTTAAATAAAAAATCTAGCCCCGGGCACTTAAATGGCCCCTTGATATGCCTGCCTCTTTGTTAGCTATGTGAAACAGTTTTTGTTCCAAGTCGATCCAACTACCACTCTCCAATTCTTTCTCCACTGCATTGAAGGCTGCATCGGTACTGCCTCCTGCATCTATGCAGAACTTGTCAAATTAATTTATTTTTGCCATTAACTTCCACCCTTTCCTCAATTCACTTGGACAATTTCCAACACCACTCTCAGCTTTCTTGATCCTTCTGTTTCCATATCAGGAGACAAACTATTCACTGATATCTACAACAGGTCCATTGACTCACAGACACAACAGGGATGTACTTCCTTGAATATTCCCTACATACTCTTCCATCTCGATCAAATTGTGTGTGCAACTTGGTGGAATTGGAATGTTCTAACCCTACCAAATGGCATAAACAATGAGTTGGAGATAGAGCATGCAGCATACCACAGTCCTCTTGATTCTCTCTGGTGGCTGTACAGCAAGCTGTCTCCAGGCCCCTCAGGCATCATTGCATGGGGAAGTCAATGGATAGCTTCCATAGAGCCTTAACGGAGGTCATGTCTTTGACTGTATCGCCTCTGAGCCATGGCTTCACTTTGGATGTTGAGAATCTTGATTTCAGGGCATTCGTAAGTAGCCAGCATTCAACTTGATTGAATTAAAGCAGAAATGGATAGATTCTTGATTAGTTCAGGTGTCAGAGGTAATGGGGAGAAGGCAGGAGAATGGGGTTAGGAGGGAGAGATAGATCAGCCATGATTGAATGGCGTAAATGATGGGCTGAATGGCCTAATTCTTCTCCTATCACTTATGATCTTATGATCTTATAAGAAGCAAAATCAAGATAATATGTAATGAAGTAATCGAGGCAGCTATCAGGATACCAGGTTAAGAGCGCACCAGGCAGTGGGGTTTATTATATGCCAGTTCTCTGTTCGATGAAGATTGGTATTCCTCTTCATGTCCATCCCTAAATCTTTCATTGCAGCACAGACGGATATGCACCTAAAACCCGATAATGGCAGAAAACCTATTATGAAGGAAAAGCCAAGAAAATGACTTCCTGCCTCAAGATTGGTACAGGAAATGGGTGAGGAAGAATTAATTTGAGGTCAAGTTTGCCAAAAAGCCAAACTCCTCTTTAATGGATGGAGAGAGAGCTGAGCATCCAATCTTGTACTTAGAATGACATGCATGAACTTTCTTTCATATTTTAGGGGGCGTGGCTGTGCCCTGCAGCTGCGGCTCACCGGCAGTCTCTCTGTCCTTTTTTGTCTTTGTCTATTGTTATTGTTTAAATGTATGTTTTGATTTATTTTTAGCTCTGTGTATGTGGGGGGTGGTGGGGGGGTGGGGGAAACCTTTTTTTCTAATCTCTTCCTCAACGGAGATGCGACCTTTATCGTGTCGTATCTCCGTTCGCGCTACGGCCTGTGGAGTTGGCGGCCTCCAGCTGGGATTGACCTTGAAGACTCCGGTCACAGGGCCTGGACTCACCATCTCGGAGGCTTCGGCCGTGGGCCCCGCAGACCGCAACATCGGGAGCTCACAGGTCCCTGGCTGGCGTCCGGCTTTCGGGTGCTCCAGCCGTAGCAGCTTCGACCGCCCCGAAGCACGAGGTTTGATTGACCCACTCGCAGGACCTTCATCGCCCGGTGGGGGCTTGGCCGCGGCACTTTCCATCGCCCAGTGGGGGCTCAGGACCTTCATCGGCCTGCTCGGCTCGGCCTGGGACTTTCCATTGCCCGGCCGGGGTTTCAAAAGTCAGGAGCCTCGATCGCCTCGAGGCAGCAGTTTGACTGCCTGACCACGGGAGAAGAATGAGGAGGAGATAAGACTTTTCTTTGCCTTCCATCGCAGTGAGGGTGTGCCTGGAGCAATCACTGTGATGGTTGTTTGTGTTAAAATTGTAATTGTGTGTCTTGTGTTCTTTATTGTTTACTGCCGGACCCTGACGTGAGAGGACGCTGGCGCTGTTTGTTCGCCGCTTCTCCGTCAGGACAAATCTTTTGTTTGTTTGTTTGTTTTTATGTCTTGTTTGTTTTGTAAAGCGTCTTTGAGTATCTTGAAAAGCGCTATATAAAATAAATTTATTATTATTATTATTTTAAATCTTTTGTTATAAAAAGTGTACAAATATAAGGAAAACAATGAGTAAGCATTTGTTGACACTGTAGTGACCAGATGCCACCGAAGTACATTCAAACTATAAGGTCCATCGTGCAGTAGCTTACTGCCAGAAGAAAAATCAAATAAGGATTTAGATTTATTATCTCTGCCCAGTTTTAAACTTTATTGAACATCAAAGCAGTCGCACCACTTGCACGGCAGTGATTACAATGATTAAAAGCGGATGTATTGTTTATTTGTTCAATAAAAAGCAGGACCATCATTAATATAAATTATACGTGTTGATTTAGATTCTCGTCTTAAACCCTAAAACTATTTTTAATTATGACACTATAGGCACAAAACGTTGCATAGTGCAAACCTACGTGCAGATTGTTTGACTTAAAAGGATCTTTTGAAAAGGCCATCCAGCTTGTAATTGGAATATCAAATCTCACTTTTATTGCCTTCCCTCGGGTACTGGTCATTAAAAAAGCCATGCAAATGTCAAGATCAATATACCCAGAGCTGCACTTGTTTTCTGGTATTTGATTAGTGCATCGTAATCCAATTACTGGACATGGATAGACCCCAGCCAACATGAATATTCAAAAAGGTCAAATAAGATAAAATCTTCTTTGCATTTGGTGTAAATCTAGTAGAGAGTTATTAAGTTATTGACAAGTAAGCAATGAGAACATTTGTCATCTACTTTGCAAAAGAAAAATAATCATGATCATGCACAGTCATTGATCAAACATCTGAAGACTGCAGTCGGCATTATAGAGTCAATTACAAAGTGTTCACCTTGCAAGTTCAACAGGTCAATATTTCCCCGTGTATATTTGATGTACTGGAAATAACATACTATTTCAGCCTATATCATTAATCACGACATCATCATCACCTTTAGCATTTATTTTTAATTTTTACATCCATAAATATCTCCCTACTTAGTCAAAATCCATAAACAATTTTCCATAATAAAAGCCAAGATGGCTTTGAGGCACTATTTGAATCTCTGCACATATTGACAAACTTGACATTGTCTGTCAATTCACTGTGATTATCTCTAATGCTACTTAAGTCAAGATTGGTCTCTCCTGCAACTATCAGGATGGATGATAAAATCAATGGCGGTGAACTTCCTGCCACACTTTAGTTTCTTTGCTGTAAAAAAACTGGGACAAATAAATATTTTAATCAGGTTTGTCTAACCTTATGGTTAATGCCCCCTAATAGACAATAGACAAAAGGTGCAAGAGTAGGCCATTCGGCCCTTCGAGCCAGCACCACCATTCAATACTGAATACTTTGACAACCTTCCTCACTCTCCCTAAATCAGTCAATGTTTATATCTTCTACAGACTTACCAATCAGCTCACCTACATTTTCATCCAAATCGGGTATTGTCACAAACAATATACATCTGTAGATCCCTATAGAGCACCACTGCTCACAGACCCTCAGTCAGAATAACACCCCTCCACCACTAGCTTCTGTCTTCTATGATGAAGCCAATTTTGAGTTCAGTTGACTGTCTCCACAGATCCCATCTACCTTAATTTTCTGGATCAATAGACAATAGACAATAGACAATAGGTGCAGGAGTAGGCCATTCAGCCCTTCGAGCCAGCACCGCCATTCAATGCGATCATGGCCGATCACTCTCAATCAGTACCCCGTTCCTGCCTTCTCCCCATACCCCCTCACTCCGCTATCCTTAAGAGCTCTATCCAGCTCTCTCTTGAAAGCATCCAACGAACTGGCCTCCACTGCCTTCTGAGTTTGTTGAAATCTTTACTAAACTCTATGTACACAACATCTTCTACCCTTAACAACCCTCATCAACCCTCATCACGTTTGTAAGACATTACCTCCCCTGCACAATGCCAACCTTTTCACCACATTAATCTCGTACCTTAAACCACTACCCTTTTGTTTTTGATACCCTTAACATGGGAGAAAGAATTAGACCATTTTGCCTTTCTATGCGTCATATTGTGTTATATCCCTCTATCAGGCCACCACTCAGCCTCCTTCACCCAAGGAAAACAAGCCCAGCACATTCACTCTCTTCACTCCATATCCAAAGTCTTCCAATCCAAGTTCTTGATGAGTCGTTTCATGTTTATTCTAGAGTTCTCATGTGTTCAAGTCAAGTCAAGTCTACTTTATTTGTCACATACACATACAAGATGTGCAGTGAAATGAAAGTGGCAATGCCAGATTGTGCTAAAACTACAAAACAGAATAGAAAATTTTTTAACACAAAAAATAAATTAATACAGTAAATTAGTCCCTGGTGATATAAGAGTTAACAGTCCTGATGGCCTGTGGGAAGAAACTCCGTCTCATCCTCTGTTTTCACAGCGTGACAGCGGAGGCGTTTGCCTGACCGTAGCAGCTGGAACAGTCCGTGGCTGGGGTGGTAGGGGTCCCCTATAATGTTGCTGGCTCTGGATCTGCACCTCCTGATGTATAGGTCTTGCAGGGGGACGAGTGTAGTTCCCTCCATGTCTGTGGTTCTGCCATCTTGTTAGCAACCTTTCACTGGAAGCAGTGTATTGCTAGGCATCAAGGGGGCATCAAGAACAATGTATTATGTAATGTAAGAAAATAACTGCAGATGCTGGTACAAATCGAAGGTATTTATTTCACAAAATGCTGGAGTAACTCAGCAGGTCAGGCAGCATCTCTGGAGATAAGGAATGGGTGACGTTTCGGGTCGAGACCCTTCTTCAGACTGATGTTAGGGGGGGGACAGAGGAAGGATATAGGTGGAGACGGGAAGATAGAGGGAGAACTTGGAAGGGGGAGGGGAAGAAAGGGACAGAGGAAATCAATGTTCATACCGCTAGGCTGCAAGCTGCCCAAGCAAAATATGAGGTTCTGTTCCTCCAATTTCCGGTGGGCCTCACTATGGCACTGGAGGAGGCCCATGACAGAAAGGTCAGACTGGGAGTGGGAGGGGGAGTTGAAGTGCTCAGCCACCGGGAGATCAGGTTGGTTAAGGTGGACTGAGCGAAAGTGTTGAGCGAAAGGTTCGCCGAGCCTGCGTTTGGTTTCACCGGTGTAAAGAAGTTGACATCTAGAGCAGCGGATACAATAGATGAGGTTGGAGGAGGTGCAGGTGAACCTCTGTCTCGCCTGGAAAGACTGTTTGGGTCCTTGGATGGAGTTGAGGGGGGAGGTAAAGGGACAGGTGTTGCATCTCCTGCGGTTGCTGGGGAAAGTGCCCGGGGATGGGGTGGTTTGGGTAGGAAGGGACGAGTGGACCAGGGAGTTACGGAGGGAACGGTCTCTGCGGAACGCAGAAAGGGGAGGGGATGAGAAGATGTGGCCAGTAGTGGGGTCCCATTGTAGGTGACGGAAATGTTGGAGGATGATTTGTTGGATACACTGGCTGATGGGGTGGAAGGTGAGAACGAGGGGGATACTGTCCTTGTTACGAATGGGGGGAGGGGGAACAAGAGCGGAGCTGCGGGATGTAGAAGAGGCCCTAGTGAGAGCCTCATCTATAATGGAAGAGGGGAAGCTCCGTTTCCTGAAGAATGAGGACATCTCTGATGCCCTAGTGTGAAACACCTCAGCCCGGGCGCAGATGCGGCGCAGACGGAGGAATTGGGAGTAGGGGATAGACTTTTTGCAGGAGACAGGGTGGGAAGAATTTTAGTCCAAATTGCTGTGCGAGTCAGTGGGTTTATAGTAGATGTCAGTCACTAGTCTGTCTCCTGTGATGGAGATGGTGAGGTCCAGAAACGGGAGGGAGATGTCGGAGATAGTCCAAGTATATTTAAAAGTATATATAAAAGAACAATGTGTTTCTCTGCAATCCTGCAGCTCGTAAAAGCCTGTCAATAACAATAAGTAACATTTGATACTCACACTGCGCAAGGTACTATTAAGTTCTTCTCTCCACTATCTTAAATTAAGTTACACCTCCAATAAAATTGTGCTAACTTAGTTCATTATCATTTTGGCCATGTTTAATGTCTGTGACTCAGTTTGAAGTCGAACAGATTTTACAATGGATTGAGTCTTATTTCTGTTGATGTTAACTACAGATTGAAATCTGTTTCTCCTGAAGGCAAGGTTAGATTAACATTCAGAGGCTCCTGTCTATGCCCACAAGTCTTCACAATGTCTCACTTCAGGATGGATTTCCTGATAGCCGAAGGTCTTTTGTAAATTTGCATCAGGCCGCTTGGAGAATCGCTATGTGACCTTTTGCTGGTGTCAGAGCAATCCGGATATCTTCTTGTTTATTTTGTCAACTGTCTGCATTTATTACGGTGGGGGATGTTGATGCTGGGAAACAGAATGACAATGATCTTTTGTTTTCGGTGACCAGTTTCAGCATTAAGTTGCCTCTTGTCATTTAGAGTAAAAGACAACTACTATGTCAAATTCCCATCCAACATAGTACCTTGCTGAACTGGGAATAATCCGACCTGCGGCATATTTTTGCATATTGACTTTCTGAAATCCCTTCTGGGTGAGATCTGCATCTTAATGCCAACTGATAATAAAACGTGACGCACTTTACATTGTGGAGCGGCTCACCCATCATAGTGGAGGTGGATGTTTTTACTGCATCACCTACAAGTCACCTGGTAGACAACGATTTCCTTACATGTACCCAGAACCCATTTTTAAATCAAAGATGGTTTGATTGATTTAAGGATACAGCATGGAAACAAGTCTTTCTTCCCACTGAGCCCACACCAACCATTGATCACTCATTCACACTGGTTTCATGTTATCCCACTAGGGGCAATTTATAATGAATCTATTGTAGTGGCCTGGACGAGGCCAGAAAAAGGCTGGACACCAGGCAGGTTTAGAAAGTTCTTTATTCAGGTTGTGAGCATCCACTCACAATGAGTTCCACGGCAGGGATGAACCACTCCCCCAAACAGCCTGAGTATAAACCCCGTAACCTGTCCATCAAGTGCCGAGGGGAATGACCCAAGGAGTGGCCTGATACCCAGGGACCGTCACAGGACCGCCCCCAAGAACCAGAGGTACGAAGCGGACAGGAGGGCAACCTCACAGGCGGGACTTCGCAACCGGCACCAGCCGATCAATGTCCACATGCGCCGACAACGTAGAAATACTTGGTTTCATCCACCGTCACGCCCCGCACAGCAAACTGTGCCTCTGCCTGCTGAAACCAGACATCAAGCTCTTTGGTCCACAAAGTTGGAAGTTTTAGCACAACAGTATCGAGGTCGGATTTCCTGATAGCCGAAGGTCTTTTGTAAATTTGCATCAGGCTGCTTGGAGAATCTGAAGAAGGGTCTCGACCCGAAACGTCACCCATTCCTTCTCTCCCGAGATGCTGCCTGGCCTGCTGAGTTACTCCAGCATTTTGTGAATAAATGCTTGGAGAATCTCTATGTGACCGTTTGCTGGTGTCAGAGCAATCCGGATATCTTCTTGTTTATTTTGTCAACTGTTGTGCATTGTTGCGGTTTATCACAACGCGTGATGAACGTCGGGGTCACCAGTGTAGTGGCCAGGACAAGGCCAGAAAAAGGCTGGACGCCAGGCAGGTTTAGAAAGTTCTTTATTCCGGTTGTGTGCATCCACTCACAATGAGTTCCACCACAGGGATGAACCACTCCCCCAAACAGTATAAACTCCGTAGCCTGTCTGTCAAGTGCCGAGGGGACTGACCCTAGGAGTGGCCTGATACCCAGGGACCGCCACACTATAAACCTGCATGTCTTTGGGATGTGGGAGGAAGATGTTGTCAGAGTTGCCCTGCTCTGGATGAATATGAAACCAACCTTCTGTCAGTTGCTTCAAAGTCCCTATTCTGTTGAAAGGGAAATCATTTTTGTTTTATAACCTAAAGCAGTTGATCTGCTTCTATGGCTGACCTGTTGAGGATTTCTGGTACTTTTGATTTTTATCTCTGTCACCATGACTCTTTTTGAACAGGAGCAGAGGACTTCCCCTGGCCAGAACCAACGTCATGAAAGCAGTTGATAAGCTCCACAAAAGCAGGTTACTGGCGTGGAATGGCTTCCCCTTGTTAAAGTAATTCATGCACTGGTATCCTTTTTCTTCGGAACTGGAGTGGGAAGGGGCCATTCTCAGGACCAAGAGACTATATATAGAGGAAGAAAGATAAAGCTTGTCTCTTTCTAATAATGGTTTTGCAGATATTTCACTCCTATTTATGATGGGCAAGCACAGAAATGCCTTTACTGAAAGTGGCTGATATTCTAATAGATGTTTTCAAATGCTTTTGTCCAATCTTTGCTGCTAAGCCTCTTAGACCAAATACTTTGTCTTATCTTTGCTGCTAAGCTTCTTGCTTTACAAGAAGGAGGGCATTACGAAGTTAATGGAGTACGAAGGAGGGCATAAAGATCTGTGCCAGTATACTCAGGAGATAATTAATTTTGCAATTTATTTTATGAGTACTGATTACCTAGAGGCCACTCCTTGTTCTCTGCTGATGGGGCAGTAGGAGGAGAGAGACAGATAGCAGAGACAATGCCCTACATGATACATCCATTCCTGAGGAAAGCAGAACATCCCAAAGAAGCAGTGGGTAAGCTAAAAGGATCTAGTTCTTTGTTTTGTGCTCAGTTCGGCAGCAGAGGGAATTCTGTCATTAATCCAAGTGTAGACGCAAGATTGTGCACAATTCTGCAATGATTTCTTGGAGATTGGTTAAATCCAGATGCTGCCATTCTGTGATATTGTCCATATATTGCCTTACCCACTCTGATGGTGGCAGATTGAAAAGGGGAAAGTGTAAACACACCTGGTGCTCATGTTCCATCGATCTTGTGAAAGGTCGATGGAATGTGTTATGGTGTTATTGTCCTGTATGATGTATCTCAATGCACGATCACAATAAAACAGAGTGAGCACAGATCCTGTTCCCAACCTCAATATGCGATCATTTCATTTCACTTGTTGCATTTACTGATGTAAATTATTGTGTAATTATCCCTTAGTCTGATTGCCATCTGTCATACAAAGTTATATGAATTCTTTTTATGTCTACAATGCTCTGTAATCACCAAAATAATTTTCCTAATGATACATCATTACATAGAGCCGACTTCTGTTTTCGTTTAACAACACATTTAAGGGCTTGTCCCACTTTGGCGATCGCCGGTGTGTCGCGGGGTGTTGCGGGCATGGTCGTGAGCAGTCTCCAAAGAATTGTTGTTTTTTTCTGGTCGCCCTGCTCGAAAATTTTCGGCGACTGCTGGCTTGACGCCAATGATCGTAGCTTGTCGACTCCTGTCGTGGGCGCTGTGGTAGGTTGTCGCCGGTGCTGACGACGGTTATCCACCTTTTATAAGAATTTTGTTTGTTTGAATAAAGTAAACTTTGGACATTTTGACAAAAGATTGATGTTTGAAGTTATTGTATTTCAGAGTAGTTTCTCATGGCATCATTCAATTATTTTAATTTAATTTATTTTGACCAATAAAACAAACACAAACACAATCATTGCACTGCATTGAAAAGTGAACTCTTTTCATTTATTTTGACATTGCACTGCATTGGGTCTCTTCAGGGACAAGGGCTTCAACCACACAGACCTCTTCTTGGGCTTCTTCCCCATTCTTCTTGTCCTTCTGTCTTGCAGAATTTTAAGCATGAGGGCTGCTGCAAGCAGCAGGGCTTGTTCTTCTTATAAGAGCAATGCCATCATATGTTGCTCCATGGCAATCATGAAGCAGAATGATTGGAAACCTTACCCACACCCCTTTGGCGCCAAAATTACGTGAAATGGCTACAGTTGTCATCAGTTGTGACCGGCAGGGTCATAGCTTGTCGAGGGTGGAGATAGGTTGACTTCGGTTGTCGTAGCTTGTCATAGGCGCTGTCGTAGGTGGACGTCCTAAGACTGGGTCGCCGGTTATTGGTAGCTTGTCGTCGACTAGGTGACAGGTTGTCGTAGCTTGTTGTAGACATTGTCGTAGACATTGTCGTAGGGGGAGTCCAGTCGCCGGTTTTTCGGCGATCTGCTACGACTTTGACAGTCGCCGGCAGTCGCCTTAAAAATCGCCGAAGTGGGACAAGCCCTTTACTTACAGAGGAGAGGAGTCAAATTTCTCTTGTTACATCCAGGAACAAGTTAAATTAGCTGTTGTGTTTGAAACAATGTTTCTCCTTCTGGCAAAGAGGATGCTGGTGCTTATGCAGTCCTGGGTATCCTTTTAGTACCATACTCTACACCGAACCTGTATCATAGAAACATAGAAACATAGAAAATAGGTGCAGGAGTAGGCCATTCGGTCCTTCGAGCCTGCACCGCCATTCAATATGATCATGGCTGATCATCCAACTCAGTATCCCGTACCTGCCTTCTCTCCATACTTTAGCCACAAGGGCCACATCTAACTCTATCAGAGATGCTCCATGCATCAAACAAAAAGACAGCAACTCATAACATTTGAAGGGAAAGATTTACAGCTATTTTCTAACCAAATATAAAATTCAGGAGATAGTGGGGAAAGCTAATGTTCACCAACAAAAATTAACAATCACTTGCATAAGTATGAATTAACACGGGAATTCCTGGTTAGTTTAGTTTACTTTAGAGAGACGGCACAGAAACAGGCCCTTCGGCCCACTGAGTCCCCGCTGACCAATGATCCCTGCACACTAACACTATCCTACACACACTAGAGACAACTTACAATTTTACCAAGCCAATTAGCCTACAAACCTGTACGTCTTTGGATTATGGGAGAAAACTGGAGCTCCTGGAGCAAACCAACGCAGGTCATGGGGAGAACTTACAAACTCCCAGACAGCACCCATAGTCAGGATCGAACCCGGGTCCCTGGCGCTATAAGGCAGCAACACTACCATTGTGCCATTGTACCGTACTGGTGTCATCTGTTCAGGACCAGCAGACAGAACACTCCTGATAATATGCTGACCTACCCCTGCCCTACATTGAACAGTATCTCTACCCAAACTTGAACAGTGCATCTTGTGGAAATGGCAGCAAAATAATAGACAAGGGGCTTAAAATTCCTACAAGGTGTTGAGTTGTACTGTATTTACATGAGACGTGTACTTTTTTCCAATGGTGCTGTTTCCATTAGAATTCAAGAGACATAAGAAAATATGAAGTTAATCAAAACAGAACAAAATTAACAGCCACTTGGATAAATGCAGATTAATACAGGCAAGACAGCAGGGATCTGTTAAAAGCAAATCATGCCTAATTAATTTGATTGAGTGTTTTGATGAAGTAAGATAGCGAAACATCTGAACATATAAATTAAGGATTCATATTCTTAGGCCACTCAGCCCCTTGAGACAGTTCCACAATTTAATAAGATCATGACTAATTTGACTGTAACCTCAGCTCCATGTTTCCATCTAATCCCAGCAATCTTTCACTGTGTTACTCAATCATGAATTTACCAGACTCGCCTTCAAAATATTCAGACTCTGCTTCCACCTTCCTTTAAGGATCAGAGCTCCAATGGCTTGTAGCAAAAGGGGAGAGAAAAAAATCCTCTCATCTCTATCTTAAACTGGCAACCCCTCTTCAGTGAACCTTTTAAATCGGTGATTAAAGATTTTCTCGCAAAATAATACAACCTCACTACATTCACCTTGTCAATACCTGTCGGGAACTAATATGTTTCAATTAATTCACCTTCTGCTCTTCAGTGGACACAAACCCCATGACAACTTGTAAGGTAATCGATGGTTGATATGGACATGGAATGGAATGGAATTGAATACTTTATTGTCACATGTGACAGGGCACAGTGAAATTCTTTGCTTGCATCCCAAGGTATACAAATAGCGGCCACCTACGGCGCTGACAAAGTTACAAAGCACGCCGGCTCCTCCTTTGTTCTCTCCCCCCCCCCCCCACAGCAGTTCCCCCTCTCTGGGTTCTCCATTGTCCTCCCTCCCTCCCTCCCCCCCCTCCCTCCTCATTGTCCATTGTTCTTCCCCCTCCCCACGCTCTCATTGACCGCCGATCGTGCCGCCACGTGGCATGTTGGGTCGGAGGGTCTGTTACTCTGCTGCATGACTCAATAATGACGTGCTCATGGCATATATCTGTCTCAGAAATGCTAACATTGAAATCATTTAAAAAAGCAATAAAATAGAATTTAAAATGGATCTCAGTAGAATTTGAAAAGATAAGCGCAGGTGGTTCTATTCAAAACAGTTAGCCACAGGGTCAAGATTTGCCATTGTAGTTAACCACACATGATCTTTCCTTCTATTTTTCTCCAATGAACACAAGGAAAGACATCGGATAGACACTCCGGACCTTTTTCCCAGGGTGGAAATGTCAAAGACTAGAGGCCATAGCTTTAAGGTGAGAGGGAACCATTGAAATAGTTTAAAGGAGATGTGCAGAGCAAGTTTTTTTACGCAGAGGATGGTGGATGCCTGGAACATGCTGCCAGGGGTGAAGGTGAAGGCAGAAACAACAGTGGTGTTTAAGAGGCTTTTAGATAGGCACATGGATATGTAGGGAATGGAGGGGTATGGATCATGTCTAGATGATCCCTGTTTAGATAGGCAGATGAGGTTAATTTATCTTGCATTATGTTCAGCACTGACAAGGTGGGCCGATGGCCTGTTCCTATGCTGTGCTTTTCCATCTTCTATGTTTTATGTTCAAAAAATTGAGAAAGCTACGAACGATTCAAGTAAATATAATTTTACAGAAGTTAGTACATTATGCATGTTTCATTGACTAAAATAGTAAAAGCATTTCATGCTGTTTCAGCCCTGCATTACAATCCAAATGGTTGATCCACATGTCTCCAGTGCATTCAGATAGCTCCATGTGAAGGCAACCTGGTAGTCTGATTTCACATCCCACCAGTATCATAAAATCTTAATTTGAAAAACTCCAGGAAATTGCATGCAACATTATGATGCACAATTAATTTTATGATGTTCTAACTGTGCCATTATATTATAACAAAGTGATTCAAGGTTGAGTCTTTATGATTCACACTTTTTTCCTTGTTTATTTTAATCAGACACATCCTTGGGTTAATAACAAACAGGTTGATTTGTAGAGAATCACAGCATGGTCATGAGTTATTTGTACTGGGTTTATCTCTGGTAGATGAGGAATCTATTTTCCATTTACCCAAGAAATTAATAACATATCAATGCTTGGGCAGGAGGTATAGAAGCCTGAAGTCCCACACCACCAGATTCAGGAACAGCAACTTTTCTAAACTACCATGTTCCTGATCCAACCCACACAATCCTAGTCTTATCTCAACAACAGAACACCATGGGCAACCTCCTGTACTGTAGACTTATCTTTATTTTTATCTGTGTTTTGCACTAGCGTGTTTGTTTTTGCACAGTCTTTTCTTTGGAGACATAGAGTTATACAGCATGGAAACAAGCCCTTTACACCAACCATACTGTCCCATCTAAGATAGTTAACCTCCATTTAGTATAAGAAGATAACTGCAGATGCTGGTACAAATCGAAGGTATTTATTCACAAAATGCCGGAGTAACTCAGCAGGCCTGACTTGTTAACCTCCATTTGGTCCATATCCCTCTAAACATTTCTTATTCATGAACATGTCTTTTTTTTTTTTTTTTTTTTTAATTTAAATTTTAACAAAACACATACATATTACGACTCATAGTACCCAATAATACCTACATTATAAATTTGATTATACATGTCTTTTAAATGTATTTTAAATGTTATTATTGTACATGTCTTAACTACTTCCTCTGGCACCTCGTTCCATATACCCACCAACTTCTCTGCGAAAAATTTGGCCCTCAGGTTGCTCATCAATCTTTCCTCTCTCACCTTAAATCTACGCCCTCTAATTCTTGATACCCCTACCCTGGGAATTCACACTATGCATTTACGCTATCTACTCCCCTGATAATTCTATAAACCTCTATAAGATCATCCCTCCTGGCAACATCTTTGTAAGTCTTCTCTGAAGCTGTTCCATCTAAATAGCATATTTCATATAGTGGGGTGACTAAAACTGAACACAATATTCCAAATGCAAACTCACCAGCACCTTGTACAATTGTAACATAAACATCTCAACTTCCATACTATGATTGACAAAGGCCAACATAACAACAGCCTTCCATCACTCTATCTACCTGCGATGGCACTTTCAGGGTTCTGTGTACTTGTGCTCCTAGATCCCTCTGTGCTACAATACTGCCCAGTTCACTGTGAAGTGCTCTGATCTGACTTCACAAAATGCAACACCTCACACTTAGCTGAATTAAACTCCATTAGCCTTTCCTCGGCCTATTTGCCCAGTGCATCAAGATCCTGCCGTAATTCTTGACACCCATAGAAAAGTTATGTGTAATTTATGTATAATTTATGCTTTGGTGTATTTGTTTGATTTTGTGTGCCTTTCGTGCTGCTGAAAGCAAGGCTTTCATTGTACCTATACCATACCTTGTGCATATGACAATACATTTGACTTGACTTGCCTTGACATCCTAACCCTTGTTAAGAACCAGCCATAAACCTGGTGAAGGCAATGCTGTCATAATTATGAACAGTAGCAAACTCAGCTACAGTTCTTGTATATCCAGCTGGTAGATCCTGGATAGGGCTGCCGTTGTGCCTGGAACAACACAGAGGCGACAAGTAAGAGACCAGCAATAATGCTAGCTGCTCTGATCAGCATCAGAGAGATTCAACATCTGCCTACACCCCCCATGTGGTCTGCACTGCTTCACACAAACTGTTCTTATATTTTGCTGGTTTCCCTCTGCCCTCAAGGGAGGTTGACTCGAAGCATAAGTGGGGTGTGCCAAATCTGCAATATATTGACAGTAAAAAATCAGAATTACACAGAAGACCTATTCGCACCAAGTATAGCCAACAGTCCCTTTCCTACATGTAGCGTTGTATACCACGTGTTTACTGCTGCGTCCACAGCTGATAACTACTCATCTTGTTTTCACTGAGAGGTTTTAGATATTAAAGTTAACTGTGTTTGTTTCTGTAATTCCAATTGAACTACAAACTAATGGTGACTGTCAAACTGCTGATCCCTGGAGCTCATTTAATATGCAACCTAGTAGGTTGGAATCAGAGAGACTCTGATCAGCGATATGAATATTTGACTTTTCTAACTTCAAGTAACCTTTGCCTTCCCTCTCTCTCCATCCCTCCCCCCTTCCCAGTTCTCCGACTAGTCTGACTCCTTGTTTACATTTTACGTCTGTTTGCTTTGTGTAGGAAAATAACTGCAGATGCTGGTACAAATCGAAGGTATCACAAAATGCTGGAGTAATTCAGTGAGTCAGGCAGCATCTAGGAGAGAGGGAATAGGTGACGTTTCGGGTCGAGACCCTTCTTCAGACTAATCAGAGAAAAATAGTCTCGACCCAAAATGTCAGCCATTCCTTCTATCCAGAGATGCTGCCTATCCCGCTGAGTTACTCCAGCATTTTGTGTCTAGTAGGTTGGATCCAGCTTCTAAATACTGAGATATTTCTTAGTTTAATTCTTTTACTAACTGCCCCCAATCGTACCAACACTCCTAGTTAAATCTCAGTCATATCTGCACACAATTGATGTTAGACAAACTGACCTATTCCTTCCCAGTGTACACCTACTGACTGATGTAATAATATTATATTAATATCATAAGCACATTGCTTGCGACCTTGCAGTCACTCTATCAATGGTTTGTATAATTTTGCATATGAAACTGTATTTGAAATTGTGGGCAGAACCTCTGAGTCACTTCACCACCTGTCGCTAAGGAAGGAAAAGGAAATGCAAAGTCCAAAAGACTTTGAAGATGATTGAGTGGATAGATTTTGCACATGTGTCTGATGCAATGGCATTGCATTATCTTGTGGAGATTAGCCTCTGCTGTCTCTGGTTTTCAGTTCTAAATGCCTTTTACTACCTTAAAATGTCCCACAGCACTTTATAACCCATTAAATACTTTTTAAAAGAGCAGTCATTGTTGGACTGTAGGGAACATTGCAGCCAATTTTCCGGACAGCAGAGGTTATCAGAGAAAGCAATGTGGTAATGACGAGAAAATCTGTACGAGTTCTATTAAGTGAGGGATAAATATGAGTCAGGACACTGGGGATAACTCCCCTGCTTTTTGATTGACCTGAAGTTAATGCTTCAGGGAAAGGTAATGACATTGCTTCCCTGGGAAGCACCTCACTTATAGAACATGGACCATAGAACAGCACAGCACATGAACACGCGCTTTGACCAGTAACGTCCGTGCCAAGCATGATTAAGTTTAGTTTAGATTAGTTTAGAGATACAGCGTGGAAACAGGCCCTTCGGCCCACCGAGACTGCGCTGATCAGCGATCCCTGCAAATTAACACTGATCTACACACACTAGGGACTCTTTACAATTTTTACCAAGGCAATTAACCTACAAACCTGTACATCTTTGGAGTTTGGGAGGAAACCGGAGCTCCTGGGGAAAACCCACACAGGTCACGGAGAGAATGTAGAAACTCCGCACAGACAGCACCCGTAGTCAGGATCGAACCCGGGTCCCTGGCGCTGTAAGGCAGCAACTCTACTGCTGCGCCACCGTGATGCCAAGTTAAATGAATCTCCTCTGCCTGCACATGATCCATTACCCTTCCCCCCCGCCCAATTCTTCTGACTTCCCTCTGGTTTACTTCAGCAACATAGACGAAGCAGCACGTCCTCCCTTTGAACTGTTTCGCAAGATTTCTGTCTGATTGGCATGTGATTGAAGGCAGTAAAGCATTCAGGTCACTGCCTCGTGTCCTAATAATAAGGAAGGCAATAATAATGCTTTCCTTCTGATGCAGTCTACTGCAGCCTGTTGTATTTCAACCCCCGGCTGACACATGGAATGACGAGGAGGAGAAAAGCTATGTGGAAATTCATCGCATCCCATCAATCTGAAATGCAACAGGCATGACAGATTGCCTGAGAATGAAGACATTATTATTACTGTCCAGAAAAGGACCTGGAGTTCAAAAGCTACTGTAAAAAATATTAATTAAAATTAGCACGCCATTTTCAAAATCTCCTCTTAAGCATTTGGGATTTGGTCGTGTATAAATGAATGGCTCAGTTCTTCCAGCCTCCAGATATTACTGCTAATTTTCTAATTGTTTTAAATTACAATTAGTGATTCTAGTGAAAGGGTAAGCTGAATTCTAAGAGCTCCAGGCATCACTTGTGCTACACCCAATATCGATTGTACTGGTGGAGTTGAAATCACACTTAATCATTGGCAGCATAGACTAAATATTTGTAAATGGACTCCTTTTTTTTAGTTTAGTTTAATTTAGTTTACTCGGTGTGGACCTGATGGGCCGAAGGGCGTGTTTCGTACCCTGTAACTACTGTATATGTGAGCTGCACATATTCCTGATTAATAATCAGACTGTATCCCGTTCTTGGTCGGATAAGCAGACAGTTTTCTTTTCCTAACAGTTCGGATGAAAGGTCATGGGCCTCATCCATCAGCTCTTGTTTCTTTCTCCACAGATCTGGCCTGAAAATTCCAGCATCATTTGCTTTTATTTCCCATTTCTAACATCTGCAGTGTTTTGATTTTGATTAAAAGCACACTCATCACTGGTTTCATGAAACTCTTGTCCACCTCCCTCACACACACACACACACACACAGATGTGCTCGCATAATCAGAGTTGACTTGCTGCCACTCCAGTTCCTTTGGGTCCATGTTGGCTGATGAGGCCAATGTGGAACAACAGACTGCCAGATATGTGTCAAGAGGTGTCCAGTGGGGTGATTTTTGTGATGGTGTGCTGCTTCCACTGTTTACACAGGGCTTTCATTTGCCCCTGGCCCATGACTTTGAAGCTCTTGATGCTGTCTCAAATGCTCCTTTTCCAATTTCAGCAGACATGGGCCGGGGATTCACATGAGCTGGTGGCGATGTCAAGGGGGCTTTGAACATCATTGAATCTTTTACTCTGTTCATCTGGTAATCTCTTCCAAAGATAAAGCTCAGAATGGAGATCTGTTTCGGGAGCCTCGTATTGGGCTTGTGAACATTGTTGCCTAACGAATATAGTCCACTGAGTCTAACTAGGGCTTCAATGTGAGTGACATCAGAGTGGGAGAGGACACTGATGTCAATTGCCTTGTCGCTCCAGAGATCTGGAGGATTTTTTGGAGACACAGTCGGTATTATTGTTTCTAGTGCTTCAAGCGCTACTGCATCATCCATCGGTATCTCATCTATCATTACCTTCTAAATAAAGAATAGGTTTCTCTACCCACTATCACCTCCAATCCCACTGGCACTCTGTCCCTGTCTGAGCCAGGGACCCCACTCATTCTTATGTGCTCCTCACTGATCAATGCTCCGCTAATCCCCCATCCCCTTCCTGTACCCCTCCCGAAAACTCTCAGCTTTTCTCAAACCTTTCCAAGGGGCTCTAACTGACTTTTGAATCTTTGCTAACTATTTCCCGAGGTTGCAAAACATAGTGTTATATCAAAGGGGAAGCTGCAACTACAATTGGTTATGGCAAGCAAGAAGTAAGACCTCACAGCTATGAAGAGAGTGCAGAGGGTAAGTGAGTAAGTCAGTCACCAGAAGCTGTGCTTTGTTGAAACATCAATGGATTGATCCCCTGAGGTGGGTGTGAATATTCATAGTACGCAGCTCGTAGTTTAGAAGACTGGAGGGAAAGAGTATTCTTGTATCCGTTATTCCATAAATATTACTATTTTTTATTTTTATTTTATTTTTTTTTAAAATTTTTTTAAATTATTTTATTTTTGAAAAGCATATGTACAAATAGAAATAAGAAAAAACACATTTGTTACAAAGTTCTTACATAGCTTCAATTTTTAAATTTTTGAAGAGAGAAAGTAAAAATAAAAATATAAAACTATAAACTTGGGGAGAGAGAGTAAGAGGGTTAAAAAAAAAAAGGATCTAACAATAAAAATTAACGGGAGTAGATCCGGGAGACAAAAACCACAGCTGTACATCCAACCCCCAACTCAAGTTTCAACTTTTAATTTAAATTTTTTTATTTTAGTCCTGTGCCAAACCCATTTACTTTTCTAAAAATTCAATAAATGGAGACCATATTTTTAAAAATAACTCAGGTTTGTCGATTAAGGCAAACCTTATTTTTTCCAAATGCAGGGTCTCTGTCATTTCCATAGTCCACATTTTAATTGTGGGGGTTATTGGTTTTTTCCAAAATTTAAGTATTTATTTTTTCGCAGTTATTAGACTGTAATCAAGAAAATGTACCTGACTTACTGTAAAATTTGTAGTATGTTCTGATAATCCTAATATAATTAATTTTGGGTCCATATCTAATTTTTTATTAATAACTTTAGAAACTATTTTAAAAATCTCCAACCAGAAGTTTTGCATTTTTATACAAGTTACGAAAATATGAGTTAAATTAGCTTCTTGAAATTGACATTTATCACAAATAGGAGAGATACTAGGAAAAATCCTATTTAATTTCGTCTTCGAATAATGTAATCTATGTATTATTTTAAATTGTATTAAGGAATGTCTAGTATTAAATATTACTATTAACTCTGAACTTCAACTACAAATATTTTACCACAGGATAATGAATATTGAAAGATACAGCAATGTAAACAGGCACTTTGGCCCAACAAGTCCACACCGACCATCAATCACCCGACCACACTACTTGTACATGACCCCACTCCCTACACACCAGGAGCAATTACTACACAATGCAATGAACCTACTAAACCGCACGTTGTTAGCATGTGGCAGGAAACTAGAACAATGGAAAGAAACCCACGCAGTCGCAGAGAGATCTCCACATGACAGCACCGGAGGTCAGGATTGAACACGGGTCTCTGTCACGGTGACGCATCAGCTAGACCAGCTGTGCCATTGTGATGCTCTTGGCATTTACTAAAAATCCTTTGTCACGACTTCTGGTATTTTGATTACTGGCTCTCTGTAAAGATAGGTTTTAGATAGATAAGGAGACACACCAGCTCAAAGCCCAGTACCGCACAAGACCTCCCGATCTCTGGTGTCTCCTCAATTCTCTCCATTGACCTCTGTCCTCTCCTCATTTCCTGAGCGCAACTATTCTCCCACCTCTCTCCCAAATAGACCAGGCCCCTCCTTGTTAGATGTTAGATCCATAGATTTCTTCCCCCACTCCATGACCCTAGAATCATCCTTCGTAACTTTGATCTCTGCAACTATCTCTTGCCATTGTCTTTTGACCAAATGCTGGGACTGTTTCTTACCTGGCAGCATCTCTTACTTGGTCCATTTTTCAAGCAGGGCCTACAATGCAGCATCAGACAAGCATAGTGCCCCTTCCATCCTATACTTGATGGCTGTACAAAAAACCCTAATCCGTGACCTCAGCAGTCACAGTGCACTTTCCCTACTGAAGATAGAGGCTATCTTGATGTAGTACATAGCAGTAAACAGTATTTATGAATGCACCTATTCAATATCATAGCACAGGCTGCATATAGCAGACATGATAATGCACTGAAGTTGACATCCTGCCTCTATTTTAGTTAACAATGAGGTATATGATCTCTGCATCTGATTTCTATGGGTTGCTCAATATTACCTCCAAGTTGTTAACAAATTTAAATAACTGCAATTATGTGTATAAGTCTGGAATTCATCTTCAGAATTTCAGATTCAGCCTGTCCACCATTTAATGGATTATAACTATCATTGACTGTGGGTTAAATCACCGTTTACTGCACCGAGCACGATTGTGAGCATGTTCTCTGTAACTCTCCTGGCAATATTTATTATGTTACGTCCGCAGTTATGCAAGATTTATACCAGGTCGAAAAACTAATCTTTTCACTTTACACTTCTCTTTTTAACTGGTTGTTTTACAACATGTTCCATTACATGGACAAGACTATGCCCATAAGCAGCTCCTTTATTTAAAAAAATTAAATAAAACAAAAAGTGATTTTGGCTGCCAATGCTGGGGTTGGAATAGAGTGTGCAGTGGGTATGCCAGGCAAGCATTGGTGTGGGGAGAGTGGGCACAGAATTGGACCTGATCCCATTCACCATGCTTTAGTCAGAGGGTGGTGAATCTGTAGAATTCTGTGCCACAGATGCTAATCCAAAGTCAATGGATATTTTTAAGGCAGAGATAGATAGATTCTTGATTAGTCTGGGTGTTAGGGGTTATGGGGAGAAGGCAGGAGAATGGGGTTAGGAGGGAGAGATAGATCAGCCATGATTGAATGGCAGAGTAGACTTGATGAGCCGGCTGGCCTAATTCTGCTCCTATCACTTATGACCTTATGACTTATGAATACTGATTTAACAGTCCTGTGAAAGACAAAATCTAATGTACACCATATCCATATCATCGAAAGCATTTGTGATCACCAACGTACATCTTTGGATCCCAGATCTCTGAGCCATAATAAAGCCACAAGAGGCCAGAATTATATGCAGCACACAATCCTGGAGCAGTAAAACTCTGCCCATGCTCATTTGGTGAAAGTAAATTATTACCTGGCAGCATGGTGAATTATTATTACCTGGCAGCATTTGGTGAAAGTAAATTATTACTGAAGATCCTCTTCAATAAAAAACAAATATCAATAGCAGTAGTTTTGAAGTAAGTTCGATGATTTTAAATACTAATAAAAGCAAAAAATGCTGGAAAGCACAACTGGTCAGGTAGCATCTGTGGAGCCAGAGCAACAGAATGAATGCATCATTTCATGGTGTTGCCAGACTTCGGCAGAGTTAGAATGCAAGTATGTTTTAGGTTGCAGCGAAGGGTAGAGGGCAGGATGGAGTGGAGGGGGGTAATGGAAAGAACACAGGGAAAGTCTGTATAGGCTGAAGACTGCAAGGGATTGTTAGCCTTGGGACATCTTTCAGAAGTTATGCAATGGGGATAGCAGCGAGTTAGTACAAATGAGAACCAGTCTCAAATCTAAGACAAGGATAGCTGCATGAAAACACAACATTGCCTGCAGATAGCTATCACTCAAAGCAGTGATAAAAGAAGGTTGTTTGGGGTGTCTAGATTCCCAACAATGGTATTTGATTATGCAGGGGGATTCTTGTCCTTTGAGTTGTGCTTCCATTGTAAATGTAATTTTACAGAGCCATTAGTTCAACGTGCAAAATGTTGCACCATTGAAATCGTATTTAATCCCCCATAGTTATCTCTGTGCTTAAAAAGTATGAAACTTCAATGTTGAGATTTTATACTCTTGAAGTTCAGAGAGATTCTCCAGGAATTCTCCAAGAGAGATCCTTCCAGCTGGCCCTGCTGCTCAAGACCTTTTACATCAACAGCTCTGGTCCCAACATGGCTCACACGAAGTCACAAAAGACATCAAGAGAGATTGAATAAATAAAGAGTGTTGTGGGTTGAGAGAGGGGGCAGGATGGGTTGTACGTTTATTAATTGGTGATCATCCAGAGAAGAAACACCAGATGGGGATGAATGCCAGAGGTGAGAAAAAAAACCTTGGGAATCTGAGACAGAAAAAGCTGTTCTTGTTTCCTCTCACAATAAAAAGATGCGCGAGTTAGTGGGTGAAATGGCCAATTTTCAAAAATACTTTATGGAATGAAATAACTAATATTAAATGATGCATTTATTTAAAACTGCCATTATGTGCAACTGTAAGGTTAATCATTCAGTGCAGATACAAAGTCTCAGGAATCTAATTTATACAAACTTTTTTTATGATCTTAGGTATTTGCAGATGCTTGTCCGCCTATTAAGGTTTGAAAAAGTATTTTACTGAAAGGATCCTCAAGCAGGTGATAGATTAACAACAGTGACCCATTCCACCATTCTATCGAGTCAGTACATTTATAGATGAAATGAGATTGCAGAAGAGTTGGTCGGCTTGGTTGGCTTAATATCCCTGCAGTGTGCTTTGCCATTCTGATAAATTATCAGCACCAGTTCACACCAGGTAATAGTGTGTCTTGACATGCTTTGCAGTAAATTGAGTCATTTGTTTGGAATATATTGAGCTGGCTTTGCAATTGATGTGAAGTCCTTTCACAGCCGTAAAAGCTTGACATGGGATCCCAACACAGTCTTCTTCATCTTTGCCATTTTTTATCGATATCATGCTGGGTTCCTGAAAATCTGACATAATGTTCCCCACCAATATGCATGAAACAGAACAACTACAGATGATAGAGAACTAATATTAAATTCAATGACCTGGAGACCAGAAATTACTGCATTGTGCCCTGATTTATAAGAATTTACTCACTATTGTTGACAAGCTAACTGCAGAAAATATGATTACTTTTGCTATGGTGAGCTTTATTAGCAGTAAGAAAATTTAACGAACCAAATAACATTTAACAGAGCAGGGCAGCTCTCCAGGTTATTGCTGAGTTTCGTTCCGGAGATCTGTTCCCATCTGGAACAGTTCGTAAATCGACAATGCAGACACAAACCGAGTTCCCACACAACAGAAGACGCCTCTATCCCTGCCCTAGATGGTAAATCCATCTGCCAGTCATCCAACTGCTCGTTCTTATGTATGGGCTCTTCTGCAATACCATTTGCCATATGTTCATGGGTGTAGAGTAAACTAGGGGGCTGAGCACGCAGCCTTGATGTTCAGTTGGTGTGAATTATGTCTTTTTAAATGTAAGTTTTATGATTTTATGGTCAATTCCTTCTCAGGAAAGATGGAGGGAAATGCGATGTACTGCAGTAAGGTGTGGCAGAAGATCATTCATCCAAGTTGAACAATTTTCTAGGGCTTCCTTCCCTCCCAGAGAAAGAGACAAGAGAAACCGGTTACTTTTATTTATTAGTGCTTTGCGGTAAATTCACAGAACATTTCAGAGGTGCACAATTGAATCAGAAAATAAGTTCAATGAAGATTCCAATTCAACATCTGGTGATATTCACAATTTTTTCTCAGTGACAATATCGCGTAGCAGGTTTTGGAAATCTACTGCAACGAGGTAGTTGTAGACGGGAAATGGAAAAAATAGCTGCAGTTAGGCTAGGAGTTAGCAATCCCAATACTGAACTCATACATGGTGAGGAATGATGCACATGGAGCCTCAGGTTCAGCAGGGGATTGAAAATGAACAGTCACCTGGTTACAAAGGTCATCAAGTCCAATCAGCCATGTGTGGTGCATTGGGAGTGGCAGGAAAGGTCACTTCTACCACTTGATTTGATGTCAAATGAGCAGTGTGAGCACCAAGATGACATTTGTGGAGTCAGCCATTTTTAAAAAAACATTTTGATGACTGAAAAATCTCTCCTCTTCGCAATGATACACCAGAGGCTAAGGTAAAAGTGAATCACTTTTCTTCAGTTGCCTGGCAAATAATGCAGAAAGTGTTTGATATGCCCTTGTTCTGGGCTTTGAACTTCACACAGGTAATACATTTGCTCGACTAACAAAAGTCTCATCAGTTAGAGCAACATCAATGAGTGGTAGCATTGCCAGCTTAAACTTTGCTGGAGATACAAATATTCTCTCCTTAACTGACTCTCTCAAGTATACGCTGGTGATTCCTAGATATCTTATTGAGTGTAGTTTCAGAAATAAGCATGATAGAGGCATCATTAACATTCTTATTAGTTTATCCCTGGGTAGGAATTAAGAATAGCTAGCAATAATAACAAAGCACATTGTGGTTTCATTGGGGGGAAATAAAGCTAAAATATTAACTGCAAGAAAATGGATGAAATATAGTACCTTAGTTGCAGCAATTACAGCAAATTTACTACACATTCCTACACATTTTGTTGCATCTGCAGTTTCCCCCTACACATTTTCTCTGCGCCACTGCACCGGTTGCTAAACACTTTGACTCCCCCTCCCATTCCCACTCTGACCTTTCTGTCCAGGGCCTCCTCCATTGTCAGAATGAGGCCCAGTGCAAATTGGAGGAACAGCATCTCATATTTTGCTTGGGCAGCCTACCCCAGCGGTGTGAACATTGACTTCTCTAACTTCAAGTAACCCTTGCTCTCTCTATCCCCCCCTCCCCTTCCCAGTTCTCAGACCAGTCTTACTGTCTCTGACTAAATTTTATCTGTTTGCTTTGTGGTTACCTTCTCCCAACTAACAATGATCTATTCTACATTTTCCTTGACCTTCATTCCCTTTGTCCTGTTTTCACACCTCACACTTCCTTATCTGTACACTTCCTTATCTCTGTACCTCCCACTCCCCTGACATCAGTCTGAAGAAGGGTCTCGACCTGAAATGTCACCCATTCCTTCTCTCCAGAGATACTGCCTGTCCTGCTGAATTACTCCAGCATTTTGTGTCTATCTTTGATTTAAACCAGCATCTGCAGTTCCTTCCTACACTGCAAATTTACTGTTGTATAGATCTTACAAGTATGATAAACCCAGAATCTACCAAGAAACTGGACCCAAACTTGTGAAATCTATTGACTATAAATGAGCAGCAGTGGTTAACCTTTCACCCAGTGTACGAGTGGTGCCAGCTGTAGACTTGATAGAAAGAGGAACATTACTAAACCAAGTGACATCTTGCGCATCCTTGTGGAGCCTTCAGAGCCGAACTCTCATGTGCAATAAGTTGCACTTTGCCGAGGTGCAATGTAGCAAACTTAAATTGCTGCAAGTATACATGTGGCAGGAGCTAAATTGGGATTCTATTTCGTGAAACCACTTTGTATTGCGAGTGAATACTCCATCATTTTATATTCCTTTCTCTCCATGGTGCTGTGTATAAGAGTTTTGCTCGGTCAACAAAATGAGCACCTGAAAGTACTTGATACCTAACTTTTATCTGGGACCTGCAGAACCAGCTATGTCAGATCAGGCTGTTCACTGAATTTGTATTTATTTCTGCGTTCTGTATAGTTATTAAGATGCGGGAAAGCTCCAAGTGAAAGTTTAACCATTGAACAGTTATTGAAGATATCACAAAATGCTGGAGTAACTCAGCGGGTCAGGCAGCATCTCTGGAGAGAAGGAATGGGTGAAGTTTTGGGTCGAGACCCTTCTTCAGACCTTCTTCCTTCACTCCAGCATCTACAGTTATTTTCCTATCCTATTGAACAGTTATTGTTGCTTCGGTGTGCAGAGACCAAACAGAAACAGAAAACCATCCACATCCGAGCTGGACCTGGGTACCACTGAGCTTGCAGCTTGCCATCTGTCACAGGCTCACTGATTAAACTCAACCATACAAGAGCAGACGATTATCCCAAGGGCGCTGCAGCCCAATGGAGTCGCAATTATATCAGAGTCATGTACATCTCTGTTTAAGCACTTGGAGTGCTGCACTCATTTCTCAGAGTTTGATAGAATCCAATTAGTTTGGTTTGGAGATACAACATGGAAACAGGCCCTTTGGCCCACTGAGTCCATGCCGGTCATTAATCATCTGCTCACACTAGTTCTATGTTATCTCTCTTTCTCATCCACTCCCAGCACGTTAAGGGGAATTTTGCAGAGGCCAATTAAACTAGAAACCTGCATGTCTTTAGGATGTGGGAGGAAACTGGAGAACCCAGAGGAAACTCAGGGAATCACAGGGAGAACCTGCAAATTCCAGGAAGACATCACCCGAAGTCGGGATAGAACCCGAGTCTCTGGCACTATGAGCTAGAAGCTTTACCAGTTGAGCCACTGTGCTGCCCTTCTTTCATAATAAAGCTTTAGTAGATTGCACAAAAGGACGCAAAATGTAGAGTAACAGCGGGTCAGGCAGCATCCTTGGAGAACATGGATAGGTGATGTTTCAGGTTGAGACTCTTTTTCAGACTGATTGTGGGGGGGGGGGAGAAGAATAGAATAGAATAGAATAGAATGGAATAGAATAGAATAGCCTTTATTGTCATCCAAAAACATGTTTTTGGATGAAATTACGTTACCCACAGTCAACAATGAGAGGCAATAAAAAACAAAGCAATAAAACACACAATCACAAAAACCAACATAAGACAACAAAAAAATCCATCACAGTGAGTCTCCTCCAGTCACCTCCTCACTGTGATGGAAGGCCAGAATGTCTTTCTCTTCCCTGCCGTCTTCTCCCCCGGTCAGGCAGTCGAAATTGCCTCGTCGTAGCTCCCGACATTGAAGCCCCCGCCGGACCGTGGAAAATCCCGCAGCCTATCGCAGGCCGCGCCGGACGGTGAAAGGTCCGCAGCGGGCCGACCCAAGCTCTGTGATTTGGGGCGGACGAAGACGCAGCCGCTGCCGGAGCTCTCGAAGTTGGCCCCCATCCAGGGACCTGCGAGCTTCCGACATCCACAGGGCCCGCAGCCCGCGGCCAAAGCCTCCGAAAGCGAGACGCAGCTGCACTCGCAGGGCCACCATAGCCTCCGTAGACAGCCAGCTCCGCAGGTGGTGAGTACAGTCTGCGGGCTCTGCGAACCAGAGCCCCAGGTGGTCTCAGCTGGAGGCCGCCAGCTCCAGGTGTTTGGCCGATGGTAGGCCGCAGCGGGAACGGAGACACGACCCAGAAAAAAAGGTCACGTCTCCATTCAGAAGAGACAAATTTTATAGTTCCCACCCCCCCCACATAGTACACAAGCACAAAAAGGACTACATCACATCCAACACTTACAATTAAGACAAAAAACAAAAAAAACAAAAAGACAACCGGGCTGCAGGTGAGCCGCAGCTGCTGCACAGCGCCGCCACACGAACAGAAAGCTTGAAAAGGGGAGAGGCAGGACCTGCGTGGCAGGTAATAGGTTGACACAGGTGAGGGAGGGAGGTCTTGATCGGCAGCTGGTTGGAACAAAAGCCAAAGATAAGAAAGGAAGGAAGATATGAGAGAGGTTTGAAGAGTTACAAATTGTAAAGCCAGAGGGAGGAAATTGGCAGGAGAGGGGAGGGGTGAATGGAGAGGAGAGGTAGGTGGGCATCCAGTTGGGGCACAGGAGAGGAAGACGGAGTGAAGAGAGAGGGAGGGGTGCTTTGGGGGAGAAAATGGAGGGGTTATCTAAAATTGGAGAATTCAATGTTCATACCATATGAAATGCCCTTCTTCCATTTTGTGTGTGGCCTTACACTGGCAATGGAGGAGGCCCAGGACAGAAAGGTCAGTGTGGGATTGGGAAGGAGAGTTAAATTGGTTAGCAACTGGGATATCCAGTACTCCAGCACTTTGTGCCCTTTTGTGTATCAATCAGCATCTGCAGTTCTTTGATTCTACATTTTTGGTAGATTGCAGTTTTTTTGGTGAATAATTTCATTTTACTCTTTAGGATGTATGAAAAGTTGATGTTAATGGAGAAGTTTCATATAGTCAAGCAGTGTATGTAGAGAGTGGAACACCAATAATGTTTCAGGTCATTGAATCCAGAGATGCTGCCTGTCCTGCTGCGTTACTCCAGCATTTTGTGTCTATCACTGAATTTCTAAACTGTTCTCAACTCTGTTAAAAGATCATTGATCTGAAACTTTAACCCTGTTTCTATCTGCACAGCCACTGCCTGACCCTCCAGGTATCTCCCTTAATCTCGCTTCATATTTTCAACATCTGATCTATTTTCCTTTTGTGTTTTCTTAAAGTTGGAGGTATTGTTCCATGCAGGGATTGGCCACCTACTCGAGTAGAAAGTAATCACTTTGCCAAGAGCTTGCAGAGGAAAGAGACAAGTACAACTGACAAGTGTGGGTTATCCATGTAGCTAACAAAATAAATCCTGGATTGGATGCATTTAGGAACAGTTCCTTTTTAAGAGATACTAGAAAAGAGGGCCCGTTGGGCCCGTCCCCACACCCCCCATTCTCTCCTCCCCCAGCCCCACTCTTACTCTCCAAGTGTGCCCGTTGGGGAGGGCCCGTTGGGCCCGTCCCCACACCCCCCATTCTCTCCTTCCCCAGCCCCACTCTTACTCTCCAAGTGTGCCCGTTTTTTTTTTTTTCCTAATCAGATGTTTTTTTTTTTTTTCCTAATCAGATGTGCAGTACTTTGGTCAACGTGGGTTGTTTTTAAATGTGCTATACAAATAAAAGTGACTTGACTTGACTTGACTTGACTTGCAATAACAAAAAAGACTTCTTGGAAGCTTTTCGAAACAATGTAGCCGTCACAAGCTGAAAACTAAATCCTTGCTGAAAACTAAATCCTTTTCTGGAAACTTTTGGAAACAAATGTAGCCCCTTGAAGAAAAGGGTTAGAAATGAAAATTTAAACTTTAATATCTCTCTAGCTTTAAAAAGGTAGCTTCAATTTGAACGAAAGTACTTACAATAGTTGCCCAGGTTAATTGTGAATAAGGCGGTACAAAAATCGTAGCGCTTTGGTGTACCGTCTTGGAGGAGTAGGGTTTGTAAGTTAAACTTCCGTACATACACACATACATCCCTACATACGAACGCAGAGTTTTAGTATTATACTAGAAAAGAGGGCCCGTTGGGCCCGTCCCCACACCCCCCATTCTCACTCCCCCAGCCCCACTCTTACTCTCCAAGTGTGCCCGTTGGGCCCGGAAAAGAGGGCCCGTTGGGCCCGTCCCCACACCCCCCATTCTCTCCTCCCCCAGCCCCACTCTTACTCTCCAAGTGTGCCCGTTGGGGAGGGCCCGTTGGGCCCGTCCCCACACCCCCCATTCTCTCCTCCCCCAGCCCCACTCTTACTCTCCAAGTGTGCCCGTTTTTTTTTTTTTCCTAATCAGATGTTTTTTTTTTTTTTCCTAATCAGATGTGCAGTACTTTGGTCAACGTGGGTTGTTTTTAAATGTGCTATACAAATAAAAGTGACTTGACTTGACTTGACTTGACTTGCAATAACAAAAAAGACTTCTTGGAAGCTTTTCGAAACAATGTAGCCGTCACAAGCTGAAAACTAAATCCTTGCTGAAAACTAAATCCTTTTCTGGAAACTTTTGGAAACAAATGTAGCCCCTTGAAGAAAAGGGTTAGAAATGAAAAATTTAAACTTTAATATCTCTCTAGCTTTAAAAAGGTAGCTTCAATTTGAACGAAAGTACTTACAATAGTTGCCCAGGTTAATGGTGAATACGGCGGTACAAAAATCGTAGCGCTTTGGTGTACCGTCTAGGAGGAGTAGGGTTTGTAAGTAATCTTCCGTACATACACATATACATACATACATACGGAATGTTGGACCGCAGAGTTTTAGTATTATACTAGAAAAGAGGGCCCGTTGGGCCCGTCCCCACACCCCCCATTCTCACTCCCCCAGCCCCACTCTTACTCTCCAAGTGTGCCCGTTGGGCCCGGAAAAGAGGGCCCGTTGGGCCCGTCCCCACACCCCCCATTCTCTCCTCCCCCAGCCCCACTCTTACTCTCCAAGTGTGCCCGTTGGGGAGGGCCCGTTGGGCCCGTCCCCACACCCCCCATTCTCTCCTCCCCCAGCCCCACTCTTACTCTGTCCTCCTGATCTGTGTATGTCAAGTGACCACTATAGCCTTCTTTTTTTTTTTTTTTTCCTAATCAGATGTTTTGGGTTTTTTTCCTAATCAGATGTGCAGTACTTTGGTCAACGTGGGTTGTTTTTAAATGTGCTATACAAATAAAAGTGACTTGACTTGACTTGACTTGACTTGCAATAACAAAAAAGACTTCTTGGAAGCTTTTCGAAACAATGTAGCCGCCGTCACAAGCTGAAAACTAAATCCTTGCTGAAAACTAAATCCTTTTCTGGAAACTTTTGGAAACAAATGTAGCCCCTTGAAGAAAAGGGTTAGAAATGAAAAATTTAAACTTTAATATCTCTCTAGCTTTAAAAAGGTAGCTTCAATTTGAACGAAAGTACTTACAATAGTTGCCCAGGTTAATGGTGAATACGGCGGTACAAAAACCGTAGCGCTTTGGTGTACCGTCTAGGAGGAGTAGGGTTTGTAAGTAATCTTCCGTACATACACATATACATACATACATACGGAATGTTGGACCGCAGAGTTTTAGTATTATACTAGAAAAGAGGGCCCGTTGGGCCCGTCCCCACACCCCCCATTCTCACTCCCCCAGCCCCACTCTTACTCTCCAAGTGTGCCCGTTGGGCCCGGAAAAGAGGGCCCGTTGGGCCCGTCCCCACACCCCCCATTCTCTCCTCCCCCAGCCCCACTCTTACTCTCCAAGTGTGCCCGTTGGGCCCGTCCTCCTGATCTGTGTATGTCAAGTGACCACTATAGCCTTCATTCTTTTTTTTTTTCCCTAATCAGATGTTTGTTTGTTTTTTCCTAATCAGATGTGCAGTACTTTGGTCAACGTGGGTTGTTTTTAAATGTGCTATACAAATAAAACTGACTTGACTTGACTTGACTTGCAATAACAAAAAAGACTTCTTGGAAGCTTTTCGAAACAATGTAGCCGTCACAAGCTGAAAACTAAATCCTTGCTGAAAACTAAATCCTTTTCTGGAAACTTTTGGAAACAAATGTAGCCCCTTGAAGAAAAGGGTTAGAAATGAAAAATTTAAACTTTAATATCTCTCTAGCTTTAAAAAGGTAGCTTCAATTTGAACGAAAGTACTTACAATAGTTGCCCAGGTTAATGGTGAATACGGCGGTACAAAAATCGTAGCGCTTTGGTGTACCGTCTAGGAGGAGTAGGGTTTGTAAGTAATCTTCCGTACATACACATATACATACATACATACGGAATGTTGGACCGCAGAGTTTTAGTATTATACTAGAAAAGAGGGCCCGTTGGGCCCGTCCCCACACCCCCCATTCTCTCCTCCCCCAGCCCCACTCTTACTCTCCAAGTGTGCCCGTTGGGGAGGGCCCGTTGGGCCCGTCCCCACACCCCCCATTCTCTCCTCCCCCAGCCCCACTCTTACTCTCTAATCAGATGTGCAGTACTTTGGTCAACGTGGGTTGTTTTTAAATGTGCTATACAAATAAAACTGACTTGACTTGACTTGACTTGCAATAACAAAAAAGACTTCTTGGAAGCTTTTCGAAACAATGTAGCCGTCACAAGCTGAAAACTAAATCCTTGCTGAAAACTAAATCCTTTTCTGGAAACTTTTGGAAACAAATGTAGCCCCTTGAAGAAAAGGGTTAGAAATGAAAAATTTAAACTTTAATATCTCTCTAGCTTTAAAAAGGTAGCTTCAATTTGAACGAAAGTACTTACAATAGTTGCCCAGGTTAATGGTGAATACGGCGGTACAAAAATCGTAGCGCTTTGGTGTACCGTCTAGGAGGAGTAGGGTTTGTAAGTAATCTTCCGTACATACACATATACATACATACATACGGAATGTTGGACCGCAGAGTTTTAGTATTATATAGATAGATAGAAGATAGATAGATAGATATAGATAGATAAAGCACTTGTCGGTGTAAAACCAGGGGAAGAGGAAAGTCATGTTGATATCTGAAGAAGCAAAGGATATCAATAATTTTGAACACTGCCAAGCCAGACCAGGCTATTTTTAGTGAATCCTGTACTCTTAGATATTAATTCATAGCAACTTTTGTTTAACTCCTTAACATAAAATATTTCCTGTAACCAGATGACATTGGTTCAAAACAAAAAAAAAGTTATGAAACTTGGCATTCTTGAAAATGAAATATCTGCTGATTTTCAAGATGATTATGTTTTGATATTGTTAAGAGCTTCAAGTTCCTCAGCATAAATATTACCAATGATTTGTCGTGGACTAACCACATTGAAACACACCATGCCTCTACTTCCTCAAGAGATTGAGGAAACTCAGCATGTCTCCAACGACTCTAACAAACTCCAACAGATGCACCTTAGAAAACGTACTGCTGAGGTACATCACAGCTTGGTTTGGGAACGGCTCTGCCCACAACCACAAGAAATTGCAGAGAATTATTGATGTAGTCCAACCCTTCACACAGACCAGACTCCCCACCACTGACTCCATTGACTCTCCATGCTGCCTTATGAAAGCAGCCAATGTAATCAAGGACCTGTTTCATAAAGGTCATTACTTCTTCTCCCTGCTCCCATTGAGCTGAAAGATATAAAAGCTTGAAAGGGCACTCCACCAGTCTCAGGAACAGTTTCTTCCCACTGTCATCAGACTTCTGAACAGTCCTTCCATAAACTAGAGGGCAATCCCAATTATCCAACCTATTTCACTGTGGACATTGGTCTTTTTATCTGGAACTGTTACTCGACAATGTTGAGAAACTATATTCTGCACTCTGTGCTTGTACTCTGTACTTGAGTTTGGCTTGATTTTATTCATGTATAGTGTTATCTGATTTGATTGAATAGCACGCAACAAAAGCTTTTCACTCGACCTCGGTACATGTGATAATAATAATAAACCTTAACCTAAGGGAACTGCATAAGATTAATTTCCATCGAGTGTTTGCATTAAAGTTATAAAATGTAGTTTAAATTATGCTATAATCAATCCAAATTCTGGGTACTCCATTTATGGGTCTGAAATTAACTATCCATGAATTTCCAAGAAGAAGAGGCACAAATATAATCAAAGAGATCATCTCCACAACAATAGCTTTCATTTATGTAGTTCAGCAAAAGATGATGGCACAAATCTTTACAGAAATAATATCAAACAAATGTTGGTATTCAATGAGATAATGGATTATGAGAATACAAGAAATGGATGGCATTTGAGGAACGTGCAGCCTCCAGGGGTGGATGGATGGATGGAAATGGATGCACTGAATTTCAGAATTGAGGTGCTGGAAGTGATAATATGGAAAGATATGGAAGAACTTGTAAACAGTGCAAAAAAAAAAATGCTGGAGAAACCTAGTGGGTCAAGGACCACCTGGTTAGAAAATGGACAGGCTGTCTGAACTCAGTCTGAAAAAAAGCGCCGACCCAAAATATAATTTATCCATTCCCTCCACAGATGCTGCCTGAATCGCTGAGTTCCTCCAGCACTTTATGTTTTGCTCAAGATTCCAGCATCTGCAGTTTCTTGTGCTTGTGTGCAAAGAGTTGAGTGAATGGTAAGAGCAGATTAGGATCAGATCAACACCGTTCCTTGATGAATCCAAGATTATAGTGGTTTCAAGGTGGGAATAAAGAAAGTGCAAATGGAAGAAAGCAATGGGTCAGGCAGCATTTGTGGAAGGAACTGGATAAACGACGTTTTAGAAGGTGAGAAACCGATTAGGGGGGGCATTGGAATAGTTATATATTGAAATAAAACTTTAAGCCACAGTCAAAAGGTGGCACCGCAAAGAAACAGGTTTTACTGCCCACTTTGAGCGCGGTGACCATCGAGCAACTACTGACGTTCACCCCATTTTATACTCCCCACATTCCCTTCAACTCCCCCCAGACATGACCACTCACCCGCACACATGAGGGCCGACTTAGCCTGTCACGTTTTTGTGAAGTGGGAAGAAACAAGGCCCCCTGAAGAAGGCCTCCATACAGAGAGCACTGGCAGTCAAGATTGAAGCCGATTCACTGGAGCTGTGAGGCTTCTACCTATTTGTGACAAGACCTTTCTGCAAGAGGCATTTATGCCAATAAAAACAATTCCCACGTATATATTTCCAGTTTGCCCTTAGAGTATTATGAGTGCTCATTTATGTGATTTACTGAAAAACACCACATTATCATTATCTGTGTATAATAAAAATAATGATACGCATTAGACAGTGAGTTATGAGATATTTACATAACTCATTCTCCAAAATTTAATTGCTTCTGTCAGAGCCAACTGTTGACCTTAGGAAGTTTATGGATAATACAAAATCGGAAATAATTTTAATATACAGTAATTTAGTTCCAAGAAAATTGATTAAATCTGCTTTAAAACCCTGACAGGTTTACTGCACTCATGTAATTGTAAGCTTCACACCAGAGTCTTGTGGAGATGAGAAGCTGCAGATGATGCTCTAGGCAGCAAACAAACATGGAGAGCTCATGGCATCAATGCCCATCGGAAATGCTGGTACTGGAATACGTGAAATGCACACTTCGGTAAGTCCAAAAATGAGTCATTTCGTTAAATATACGAAGTGAACACTTCTGGAAGTTAGAAAATTAGTCATTGTGATGCAGATCTTTTGGATTGGTATTGGATATTATCGAACTGGAGAGATGGTTGTGGGGTGCTTCAGTAGTAAGTTTAGAATGCACTACTACCTCATTCTTGAGAGTGGCTTGCATGGAATAAACCAGTCTATCATTTATTAGTAGACTCAAAGCGCTGGAGTAACGCAGCATCTCTGGAGAACATGGATGGGTGACATTTCAATCTGAAAAAGGTTTCCAACTCAAAACTTCACCTCTCCGTGTTCGCCAGAAATGTTGTTGAGCTCCTCAAACAATAGGATTGTGGCTGGTGGATACCATTCAATAAGCATGGTGGTACACTGGAAAGCTCAAGCATGGTTACCTCAGACCTATATTGCCCTGGACTGACTTTCCACATCAGCATGCTGTTGACTTTATTGACTGTTGCTCCACAATGAAATGTCAGATGCAGAGTCATCAGTTCCTGATGAAGTATCCTTGATTATTTCATAGTCATTGAGTGGTACAGTGTAGAAACACACCCTTCGGTCCAACTTGCCCACACCGGCCAACAATGTCCCTGCTACACTAGTCCCACCTGCCCACATTTGGTCCATATCCCTCAAAACCTGTCCTATCCATGTCCCTGTCTAACTGTTTCTTAAATGTTGGGATAGTCCCTGCCTCAACTACCTCCTCTGGCAGCTTGTTCCATACACCCACCAGCCCTTGTGTGAAAAGGTTACCCCTCAGATTCCTATTAAATCTTTTCTCCTTCACCTTAAATCTATGTCCTCTAGTTCTCAATTCACCTACTCTGGGCAAGAGACTCTCATGATTTTATACATTTCAAAATGATTCAGGCTCAAGTGACCCATTTTTGTTACAGGAAAATGTACAGCATTTTACACTTTAAAACTTTACACACAAATGTTCCACGGAATTGCATAACATCTAACCTCTGGTTTTGAGCTTGGATCTCACAGTTCACCCCTTCTCCTGGATAGAATTCACTTGCTAGTTTGAACTGTGTGCATTGGGCGTGTCTGTCTTGAAATGCCATAGCAGAATGCTCAGAAAACTCCTGGCAGTGCAATGAGGTTTAATATGCAGTTCCATCCCCATTGCCTCCATTTGGTATCTAGAAATCAAGCATTCTTGAACATTCTTGGTGGGTGCATGGAATGAGCTGCCAGAGGAGGTAGTTGAGGCAGGTACTATCGCAACCTTTAAGACACATTTGGACAGGTACATGGATAGGACAGGTTATGGGACAAATGGAGGCTGGTGGGACGAGTGTAGATGGGGTATGTTGATCAGTGTGGACAAGTTGGGCTGAAGGGCCTTCAAGCGGCTTCTTCGTCTTCTTCTTCTTCCGTGTCCATCTTCTATGTTTCAAATGTTACATCACTGTCATCGTCCGTCCTGAAAAGGGCGCAAGCTTCTGGCGACAATCAGTGGGAGCCTCACTTGTACAATAGATGATGGTGGTAGCAGAATTAGCTCAGGCCACTTCCAGTTTCCAGCCCCGCGACGTGGACGCTTCTGCGATGGGGCCCTTTAAGATGCTGAATCCACACAAATAGTTCGGCTTAGATGGTGTACATGAGCGGGCGGTAAAGACCTGTGCAGACCAACTACTTGGAGTGTTCAAGGACATCTTCAACCTCTTGCTTCTGCGGTCTGGGGTTCTAACCAACTTCCAAAGGACATCTATTGTACCAGTGCCTGAGAAGAGCATGGTGACCTATCTGAATGACTACTGCCCAGTAACGTTTGCATCCACCATAATGAAGTTCTTTGAGAATTTGGTAATGGTGTGAATCGACTCCTGTCTCAGAAATTACCTAAATCCATAACTGACTAACAGCATGCACCCCTCCACTTACTCTCCACTCTGTATGATCTGGAATACACAAACACATACGTCAGGCTCTTTGTTATTCAATGACTACAGATCGGTGTTCAACGCTATAGTTCCCTCCAAACTCATCACAAAGCTCCAAGACACATGCCTCTGTATCTCCCTTTGCAACTGAATTGCTAGATCCTTCACTTCCTCATTGGTAGAGCTCATCAGTGTAACTCCTCCTCCTTTTAGGACAGAACAGTGGTGCAGCAGTAGAGTTGCTGCCTTACAGCGCCAGAGACCCAGGTTCAATCTTGACTACGAGTGCAGAGTTTGTACATTCTTTCTGTGACCACTTGGGTTATCTCCAGGTGCTCCAGTTTCCTCTCAAATTCCAAAGACGAACAATTTTGTAGGTTAATTGGCTTCTGTAAATTGCCCCTAGGATGCGAAAATGGAATAACATGAAACTAGCGTACGGATGATCGGTGGTCGGCGTGAACTGGGTGGGCCGAAGGGCCTGTTTCCATGCTGTATCTCTAAACTAAACTAAACACATTGACCATCAACACAAATGCACCTCAAGGTTGCGTGCTTAACCCTCTACTCTACCCTCTTTATATTCATGACTCTGTGGCGAAGCAGAGCTCCAATGCCAACTACACATTTACCAACAACACCACTGTTGTTGGCCAAATCATGGGTGGTGAAGAGTCAACGTACAAGAGAAAGATTGACCACCTGGCTGAGTGCTGGCATTACACCAACCTCTCGCTCAACTTCAACAAAACCAAGGAACTGTTCTTTGACTTCAGACAGGGGAAGTAGGGAGACCACGTGCCAGTTTTAATTTGTGGGTCAACGACCATTACCCCAAAAAACAGAGTGACAAAACAACCAAGGACTGTTAGACCTGGAAAGTCACAGAATCACTTTCTAACTTGTATTACGTTGTTCTGGTAAAAAGCATGGAGAACGATTGTTACACACAGTAGCTCCCAGGCCAAGATCCAATTAGAAAATAAACGTTGAAAATTATGAGGTTGTCATTAGATTCAAATTAACTTTTCTTTCAAAGGTTAATAATGTGGTGCAAATTGTCAGCTTTAGCTCCAAAGAAGGTTTAACAGGAAGCATTAATATAGATCGGAAAATTGATCAGTGGCCTTCTTTACCAACAGAGCAAATATCAGTTAAGAATTCATCATGTGACATGAGTGAAACCTTAACAAGAAACCTATTGCTCACAATTTTGTCGTTTTCAGTACAAAAAACTCACACAGGAGTATTGAGAATTAAGTATGTTTAGTTTAGTTTTTTGAAAAACTAAAAAAACAAAAAATATATATTATTTCCAGTACATCACATAGTGACCTTGTTGTTTTTTGGCTGGGAGAGTATTGAGAATGTGGTTTGTTATGGGAAAGGTCGATAAATGCTTCAGGATTTACGAATGAGATTAGACAAAGAGGGAGAAGAAAAGACAAATATAAATGTTAGTATAATCACTTGGATCAAATGGGATATTTCTCTGTTGACTTGACACAACAACGTGACAACTAATCTCTTCTCAGCAGGCAGTGGAGTCAAAACAATTCTGACTAATATCTTTTCATTACCACACCAAAGATATTGGGCATGCTTCGAATCTAAGGCAAAATTATACTTAGTTCTTAAAATTAAAATATAGACTAACTGAACCTAACAGTAACATAACAAATAACATTGCATCCCATCACCGTGTTGATTAAAAGAACCATTCTGATTGTTTAAGATGGTGTTCCAGATACGAGGGGGGGTTCTGCTCATGTGTGAAGAGAGTTCTTGCTTTGAAGGCGTTGGTTGTTGTGTCGTTGGGGTTACTAAGCTTCTTCAATGTCAGGGTTACCTATTTTAGAATCACTTTTGGCAGTGGTGCTGTGAGTTTTTTTACTGGAAGACAACCTTTGTGCAGTAGAGCATGCATGCTGTGACTGTGATCCTCTAGTGGCAGTTGCATCAAATGGCTACACAGCACTTGGAAGCGCTTGCATGCCTGTGGCACTGTTATGTTTCACAGTGCCACAAGCATGTTATCTTATCTCTAGGCTGTGATGGCTTCATTTTCAATTTTCACATCTTTCATGTGAAAAAAATAATGTTCTTGTTTCCATGATTTACGATCAGCACAACCGGTACAAATGACTTGCTGTACTATTTGCATAAATCTCCACTGTTGCACAGCTAATGAGGAGCGATTCTGTGATGTGTGAAGATTAAGTAGGTTGCAAATTTTCCCAATGCCCTCACTGCTGTGTGGCAGTTGCTTATCCGATCTCACTGGTCTCTGAAGCAGCAGATGGCACAAAGACAGGGGGATCATCCATTGGGGTGACTGCTTCTGTAGATGTGGATGTGGTCAATTCACTCAATTGGCCACAGCACCTGTATCACACTGCTACATTAATCTGTAATCTGCAGATGCTCACTTCTACCCATGGCTGAGCTCTCTGGCAACTGTAAAGAAAAACAACTGCAGACTTGCTTCTCGGACTGGAGGCCTGTGACTAGTGGGGTGCCTCAGGGTTTGATGCTGGGCCCGTTACTGTTTATCAATTACCATCAATGATTTGGATGAGAACATACAGGGCAAGATTAGCAAGTTTGCTGATGATACAAAAGTGAGTGGTTTTGCAGATAGTGAAGATGGTTGTGAAAGATTGCAGCAGCATCTGGATCGATTGGCCAGGTGGGAGGAGGAATGGTTGATGGAATTTAATACAGAGAAGTGTGAGGTGTTACATTTTGGGACGTCGAACAAGGGCAGAACCTATACAGTGAATGGTAGGCCTCTGGGGTGGAGGTGGGAAGATGTGGCCAGTAGTGGGATCCCGTTGGAGGTGACGGAAATGTTGGAGGATAATTTGTTGTATACGATGGCTGATGGGGTGGAAGGTGAGGACAAGAGGGGCTCTATCCTTGTTACGAATGGGGAGAGGGGGAGCAAGAGCAGAGCTGCGGGATATAGAGGAGAACCTAGTGAGAGCCTCATCTATAATGGAAGAGGGGAACCCTTGTTTCCTAAAGAAGGAGGACATCTCTGATGCCCGAATATGAAACACCTCATCCTGGGCGCAGATGCGGCGTAGACGGAGGAATTGGGGGAAGGGGATAGAGTTTTTACAGGAAACAGGATGGGAAGGAGTGTAGTCAAGATAGCTGTGAGAGTCAGTAGGTTTGTAGTCGATGTCGGTCACTAGTCTGTCTCCTGTGATGGAGATGGTGAGATCCAGAAACGGTAGGGAGATGTTGGAGATGGTCCAAGTATATTTAAGAGCAGGATAGAAATTAATGGTGAAATTTATGAAGTCAGTGAGTTCTGCATGGGTACAAGAGGTAGCACCAATACCGTCGTCAATGTTACCTCCATAACTCCTGGTCCACTCGTCCCTTCCCACCCAAACCACCCCCTCCCCAGGTACTTTCCCCTGCAACCGCAGGAGATGCAACACCTGTCCCTTTACCTCCCCCCTCGACTCCATCCAAGGACCCAAACAGACTTTCCATGTGAGACAGAGGTTCACCTGCACCTCCTCCAACCTCATCTATTGTATCCGCTGTTCCAGATGTCAACTTCTCTACATCGGCGAGACCAAATGCAGGCTCGGCGATCGTTTCGCTCAGTCCGCCTTAACCAACCTGATCTCCCGGTAGCTCAGCACTTCAACTCATCCTCGCACTCCCAGTCTGATCTTTCTGTCATGAGCCTCCTCCATTGTCATAGTGAGGCCCAGCGCAGATTGTAGGAACAGCATCTCATACTTCGCTTGGGCAGTTTACACCTGAGCAGTATGAACATTGACTTCTCCAACTTCAGATTGTTCCTCTGTCCCTCCCTTTCCCCTCCCCTTCCCAGTTCTCCCACTGTCTTCCTGTCTCCTACTACATCCTATATTTGTCCCGCCCCCTCCCCTGACATCAGTCTGAAGAAGGGCCTCGACCTGAAACTTCTCTCCTGAGATGCTGCCTGACCTGCTGAGTTACTCCAGCAGTTTATGTCAAAACTAGTGTTGATTGCTGCAAAGGCTTTAACATTCATTATTTGCTTTGATAAATTTGGGTGCACTGGGGACAAAGATTGACAAAATGGTTGAGCTTTTCACATGACTCACCTTGTTTTCTTTGAGCTGGATATTCTGCTCCTTGGAAGTAGTTGCCAGCAGGATACAAGCACTGTTTTAAATTCTGCTAATATCACTGATGCAGAAGATTGTTCTCTGTTAGATGCAAAATGCTGGAGTAACTCAGCGGGACAGGCAGCATCTCTGGAGAGAATGAATGGGTGACGTTTCGGGTCGAGACCCTTCTTCAGATAGATTGTTCTCTGTCAATGGTTTCAAAATGAAAAGTTGTGTTCCGCTGCTTGGTTTCTTTTCCCATCCCACTCACAATTGTATATTTGATCTTTCCACATCAACTGCCCTTTCCCTCGTGATAATGATCTTGCTAACTCAAGCAGTTCAGTTTGATAGTGTTTCCAAGGGTTTGCCTTCACAAGTGTTTTGATGTGCATCCTTCAACAATCTCTGTTTGTGGCTTTTGTTCAAGGTTAAAGAATTTGCAAGTTGTCCCAGAGGCACGCAATATCGATTAGCCATTTATTTTGCTTATGTCCATGTATTATGGAATATGTGGCACGGTGGTGCAGCTGGTAGAGCTGTTGCCTCACGGCTCCATTGACCTGGGTTCAAACCTGGCCTCCGTGCTGTCTGTGCAGAGTTTGCGTGTTCTCCCTGTGACCACATAGGTTTCACATATTGGTTGCCCCAATATCCTCCCACACTTTTGAGTATTTGTTACCTCTTGGGTGGCATCAGTGTTAACTGGCAGGCTGACTTAGCATCAGATATAGCTGCATGAAATCTTACATACTGGATCAAAATACCAACGCAGAAATTTGTTATGGATGCTAAAAAAAACAGAAACTGGCAGCAGCTGTACTTGTCATTGATTATCCAGGACCACTGCCAATAATACAGAATACAGAGCTTTATTTGTCATTCGGTACCGAGGTACCGAACGAAATTACATAGCAGTCACACAAAAAAAGAACACAAGACACATGACCCCAACACAAACGTGACTCCAACAGTGACTCCAAACACCCTCTCACTGTGATGGAGGCAACAAAACTTCCACTCTCTTCCCCACGCCCACGGACGGACAGCTCGTCCCCGACCGACCCGCACAGTCCCCGCAAGGGGATGGAAGTCCCCGCGGCCGAGCCGTACTGGGTGCTGAAACGTCCCGTGGCCGAGCCGGGCGATGGAAGGTCCCGCGGCCGTACCGTGCGCTGCTAAGTCCCGCGGCCAAGCCGCACCGGGCGATGTTAGGTCCCGCGGCCGAGCCGCACCGGGCGATATTAGGTCCCGCGGCCGAGCCGAACCGGGCGATGGAAGGCCCCGCGGCCGAGCCGCACCGGGCGATGTAAAGTCCCGCGGCCTAGCCGCGCCAGCGATGTAAAGTCCTGCGGCCGAGCCGCGCCAGCGATGTAAAGTCCCGCGGCCGAGCCGCACCGGGCACTGTTAAGTCCCGCGGCCTAGCCGCACCGGGCGATGGAAGGCCCCGCGGCCGAGCCGCACCAGCGGTGTAAAGTCCAGCGGCCGAGCCGCACCGGGCGATGGAAGACCCCGCGGCCGAGCAGCATCCCACGCCGTGAGGAAGAGACCTAAAAGAGAAAGGTTTCCCCCACCCCCCCCCACCCACACCACCACCCCACACACATACACAACCAAAAAAAAACAAAAACATCCCAACACCGACACACAACAAAAAAAAAAGGAAAAAAAACGAACAGACTGCTAGCGAGCCGCAGCCGTTAGGCATGGGGTAACAATAGCTGCTTTCTTTATTTCCATACCTGAGACATAAGGCATGAACAGAAGTCTCGAGGAAGCACATGGAGTGTTCTTAAATGGGAAAAGTTCCAACTTACCATAACAAGAACATATCAACACCACAGTCATCATGGTCTTATATTTATTTTAGTTTAGAGATACTGCGGGTAAACAGGCCCATCGGCCCATGGAGCCGCGCCGACCAATGCTTTCACTAGTTCTATCCTACACACTCGGGACCATTTACAAAAGCCAATTAAACTACAAACCTGCACGTCTTTGGAATGTGGGAGGAAACCGAGCACCCGGAGAAAACCCATGCAGTCACAGGAAGAATGTGCAAATTCCATACAGACAGCACTTGTAGTCAAGATCGAACCTGAGTCTCTGCCACTGTAAGGCCATATTCATGGGGTTGTGAGCAGAACTGGAGGGATCTGTACTTATAGTCCGACCACAATCTTCTATGCTACATTTTTATAATTTCAAAATTAAACTTTATTAGTCATTAAAAAATATACTAAACAAAAACAGTGCAAAATTCTTTATACGTTCTTAATCTATCTATACATTCAATATTGTTGGTGTTTTACCAAGTAGTATTAGCACATCTCTTTTCTCTTACATGTACTGTAGATAACACCATTGTCACTCATGTGGCACCCTGGTATGATATCCCTTACCTTATTTGAGGGGTATCCCCACTGGACTCTGGCCCTCAATGTCCAGCGACAGAAGGACCCTAGACTGTGGTCCTTTTCCACAGTGCCTTTGTGTTGGCTGTACTGAGCTTCAGTGTGTCCCTCAGACCATAATCCTGCAGTCTGGAATGCGCCAGTTGGCAACATTACTAGCAGGCCAAGGGGCATCTATCATTGAGTCGGTGGTGTTCCAACAGCACTTGATGTCCATCTCCGAATGTGTCCCTGAGAATAGCCCGTAAATCAGAGTCTTCTGTTACGCAGTGTTTGGGATGAACCACAAAGGACCCTACAAGATCCATCAATTCCTTGCCCGCAGTGCCTGCAGGATGTCCCATGCTGACCACTGCCTGACGGGTTTGTGGTCAAAGGAGTTGGTCTGGAAGAACTTTTCCATCTTTGATCCTGATAAACTAGAAGATAGTGCGGATGATGGAGAGGGTGGAGTGTGGGGAATGGGCCATACCTGCACCAAGTACAGCAGTCCCGAGAGCACCTCACGGGTTCCAATCAATTACCACGAGGGAGTGCAGCTTCCTTAGTACAAACCTTTGTTTAATCCTGGCTATCCACTCCAGCCAATTCCTGTTACATACCACGGCCCATGCAATCCAGATCTCCAGCACCTTCAGTTAATCAGACCTGGTGGTGAAGGGGATGGGAGATTGGTCAGGCATTGGCCACAGAGCATGGCCGCGCTCTTCCTGCGGTATCAACCCAAACTGGTCACAATCTGAAGACCGACCGTGGATCCGAGGAGAAGACAGCAACATCATCCATGTATGGGGAGACGTTGATCTAAGCACCCCCCCCCCCCCCCCCCCGCCTGACAATGTCACTCCCAATATACTTTCATCCTTGCTCGTGGATTTGGCAAAAGATTCCACGGGTCTACGGTAGAAAAGATATTGACTGGTTGCATCACAGCCCTGTTTGGCAACTCAAATATCCAGGAACGAGGAAGATTACAAAACGTGGTGAATACTGCCCGGTCTATCACAGGTATGGACAATTGATTTTTAGTGTAACTTATTTAATTAAATGAATTTAAATTCCCTGGCATAAATGGAAGAATTGGACTCTCTTCAAGCCATCGGTCAGACCTTCAATTTACTGGCCTTATACATCACCACCATGATACGATCACCCTCCTTATTTTAAAACAGGGGAGCTGTTAAAATACAGAAAACTCACCTTTCCCCAATGAAATATGGCCCAGAGCAAAACTTAGTCACTCAGGCAACAAAGGATGAAGTTTGTAGGTTTATGCTTCCTTTGCAGAAGTGTTTATGGGGACATATAATTCAACAGCAGACATTATGATGGCAAAATGGTTGCTTCCAGTTCATTATTTCATTGCAGGCATGATAGCCAAAAGATTGGTGAGCAATCACGCATGTATTTGTCTTGTCTTCAATCGAATGAGTGTAAAACACAGTGGGAGGCAAGAAATGTGTGGACAGGATGATAAATTGTGCTGTGTGTTAATCAAGCAGAAATAGCCAAAACCTACCCAGGCAATGGCAACGAAAGGCAGTACACTTGTAGTTACTTAAAAATGCCTCTCAATCATTGGATTATAAAAGATAACCTTTCTTCTCTCCGAACTTCATTGCTTGTACGAGAATCTGAGCAGGTCCCTGCAGCAATGGACAAAACCTATAATTGAGACCAGCACCTGTATGTGACTGTCCAAAGCTCTTTTCAAACATTGCCTTACTTTGTTCACTATATTGCTTACGTGAACGAACAAATGGTTACATTGACAGAGAGAGTCACAAGGAACTGCAGATGCTGGAAACCTGAGTAAAATACAAAGTAATTCAACGGGTCTGGCAGCATCGCTAAAGGGAATGGGCCTTTCAGGTGGGCTCTCTTCTTCAGACTGATTGTAGTATGGGGAGAGAGCTAGAAAACAGGTGAGAAAGGACAAAGTCTAGCAAGTGAGAGGTGGATACAGATGAGCGGGGGTTTATGTTGCCTGGGTTAGAAGAGGTATATTTTGATTTTATCACCATTTAAGTCCAATACCCTCTCCATCAAACCCTGCCTTCCAAGAAAGCAAATGTTGGCAAGTTTAAACTTTAATTTGAAGCCTGTACTCAAGTAATTGTAATGTGCTCCAGTTTACAGCTTGTAGCTACTATATATGCTTGAAAATGATGATGATGATGACGATGAGTGATGGTGGCCTTCTGAACTTTGGGACAATTAGCACGAGGGTCAATCTCATGCATTTAGTGATGAAGCATTAAGGAAGCATTGGAAGATATGTTTATCTCCATCTTTACAGTCAATGGACAGAGTTTACATGGAAGAATTCTATGAGTAATGAAGCCTATGAATATAAAGTAAGTTGACTAATTATATGAGGCACCATGTTACCTCACTGAACTGGATAGGACCACATTGTTTTAAGTGCGAAGATAGTTACGATAAAACTATCTGAACAATAACAAAGCAAAACACGAAAGTGCTGGAGTAACTCAGTATGTCAGACAGCACCTGTGGAAGGAACGGATTGGACATTTCCATCCATTCCCTTCACAAATGCTGCCTGACCCATTGAGTTACATTGTGTTTTGCTCAAGATTCCAGTATCTGCAGTTCCCTGCATCTCCTCTGAACAATAACAAACCCGTGTAGGAAGGAACCTCAGATGCTGGTTTACACCGAAGATAGACACAAAGTACTGGAGTAACTCAGTGGATCAGGTAGCATCTCTGAAGAAAAGGAATAGGTGATGTTTCGTGTCAAGACCCTTCTTTAAACCTGGTCAGATTAGGCTAATTAGTACAGCAACTCAATACAGTGAAACCAGTCACATATTGGAATGAGATGCAGAAGGGAGAAATTAAAATAGATGACCCCTGCTATACGGGGGAGCAGATTGTGTTTCCAGAAAACCGTCTACGTTGTTATTTTCTACAACACAAAGCCCATGCACATACACCAAGAAATGTTGCTGAAAATAAAATATGAACTGCAAATAAAATAAAACATGACACAAATCCCATGATAGTTGTAAGGCGAGTGGGGAAAGATTTAATGTGAACCTGAGGGGGCAGCCTTTTTACTCAGTGGGTGGTGGGTATATGGAATGAGGTGCCAGTAGAAGTAGTTAAGAAAGGTACAATAACACCATTTAAAAGACACTTGGATCGGTAGGTGGATAGAAAAGGTTGAGGGATATGGGCCAAATGCATGCAAATGGGACTAGCTTAGGTTGGGAAACTGTGTCAGCATGGACAAGTTGGGTCAAAGGGCTTGTTTCAGTGCTGAATGATGCAATGACAGGTTGGCACACAACAAAATCTTTTCACTGTACTTTTCACTGTACACGTGACGATAAATAAAACTGAACTGAACAGCATATTTGATTTTGTCTCTCAGATTTTTGTGAATTCTGTCAGAGCGAATTTCCCATAAGCTAAACTGCCATTACATGTACTGTTTGAATCTATTTGCTCTCCCCTATTTTACAAAATAATTTCTAACCCCCTTCACCCCCATCTAAAGAATCAATTCCAAGCAGCCAAAAAATAATTTATCTGACTTATACTTCACATGAACATGATGCCAATCTACTTGTAGTGTTAACATATCTGAATCCGACCTCATTTTCTGGCTTAGGTTAAGCACCAATACATTCCTGCATACATTGTAGATGTCACTGCAATGTCAACGCTTCTCAGATTTAAATGTAAAGGCTGAAGGACTCAAACACATAGTGGGAAGTGGGCCTCACTGAAAGAGCAGTCGGAGAAATGAATGGGATAAATACAGCCCCATCTGAAATCAAATTCAATGCTAAATAAGTGAATATGAAGTCTCACCTCACAGAGTCATAGAGTCATACAGCACTGAAACAGGCCCTCCGGCCCAACTTGCCCATGCCGACCTCAATGCCCCATCTACATTAGTCCCACCTACCCACATTTGGCCCATTTGTTAAACCTTTCTTATCTATTTATCTGTCCAAATGTCTTTTAAATGCTGTTATAGTAGCTGTCTCAGCTATTTCTCTGGCAGCTGGTTCCATTTACCTACCATCCTCTGTGAATAATGGATAGAATAGTGGATATAAATCCTAATCGTAGCGTAGAACATTTTAAACAAACACTGCTAATGTTCCTTCCATTGAATTTCACTCAAAGTGCATGTGCTTTTTCTGTGATATATTTTGAAGTGTGTATTGTACTTGACTTTAATGGATGAAGGGATTAAAAGTAACATTAGCAAATTTGCAGATGATACAAAGCTGGGTGGTAATGTGAGCTGTGAAGAAGATGCTATGAGGTTGCAGGGTGACTTGGACAGGTTGTGTGAGTGGGCGGATGCATGGCAGATGCAGTTTAATGTGGATAAGTGTGAGGTTATCCACTTTGGTGGTAAGAATAAGAAGGCAGATTATTATCTGAATGGTGTCAAGTTAGGAAAAGGGGACGTACAACGAGATCTGGGTGTCCTAGTGCATCAGTCACTGAAAGGAAGCATGCAGGTACAGCAGGCAGTGAAGAAAGCCAATGGAATGTTGGCCTTCATAACAAGAGGAATTGAGTATAGGAGCAAAGAGGTTGTATGGAACAGCCATGATTTTTTTGGAATTGCTGCACAAACTGAAGTGGTGCCTGACCTGCTCCTGATTCAATTTCTCGTGACAATTGAAATGTGTCAGGTTTGAGGTGCTTAAAACTGCTTCAATCATGATAAGCCCAATGAAAACGCTTGAAATTAATTTACTGGGAGAATCAATTTCTTATTCATTTTCATCACATTGATGTCAAAACAATTTTCTCAATCACCGTTAGACAAGCTACAGTAATTTATTTGTGAGGAATATGGGCTACAATGTTCCACTAAACATATTAGAGACAGCTCACCATATCAAGTGTGCAGAAAATGTCACCCAGTCAAATGACAATTCAGACATATTTATTCCATTTCCAACAGAAACAATCCCATGAACAATACTAAGTAACTTTATATATATTCTTACTTCCAAATTTATGTAAAATACAGTCGATTTTCAAATGATCAATTCTGTCTACATTTATTGCCTGGACATGATTGCTGGTGTACCTTTTGTCTATTTTACCCAACAATAATTTTTTCTCTATTCCCTTTATGACACATTGGAAAATCTGACAACGTGGCTGTGTTTCTTCCCCCTGTATTTAGGCAAAGACTGAAGAGCACGATATCAACAAAATGGATCATATAGAACTTGCCAGATGAAGCAGAGGAATGGTGGACTGGGCCATGTCCAATGATTCATCAGCAACCCTGAATGCATATGGCACAGTCACCACCAACTTCATAAAGAAATGCTTGGACAAGTGTGTACCCAGAAAAACTTTCCTAGTTTGCCCCAACCAGAAACCATAGTCAAACCAGGAGGCTTGTAATCTTCTGAAGGCTGGAACCTTGGCGTTCAGGACTGGCAATCCAATGTCATAGAAGAAGTCAGATATGACTTCAGAAAGACAATTATGATCATGAAGAGAGAATTCTGAATTAAGGTGGAGTCACAAACGGATGTTCGGCATCTAAAGCAGGGCTTGTATGCTATCACTTCCTATAGGATGATACTGAGCTCTCAGTCTTTGAAGCTCATGACAGAGAGTCCTTCAAAAGGGTGAACCAATGCAAAGTATCTGGCACAGACGGCGTACGTGGCTGAGTGCTAAAGACCTGTGAGGACCAACGGGCTGGGGTACTCCAGGAGATCTTCAATCTCTCACTTCTGCATTCAGGAAGTTCTCATCTGTTTCAAGAGGGCTTCTATTGTACCTGTGCCCAAGAAGAGCCCAGTGACCCGACTCAACAACTACAGTTAAAGCATTTACATCTACTATAATGAAGTGCCTTCAAAAGTATGGTTAGGGTGAGAATCACCAACCAAGATGCATGTCTGTAAGATATGGAAGGAAACCAAAGCACCTGGAGCTTCCAAACACCACGTAGACACCAGCAGGGGTCAGGATTGAATACTGAAACACTGTGTTATCATTTAGCTTAGTAATAAAACCTATAAGAAATTCAGCTGAAAATTCCTTCCCAAGGGACAAATGCATCATTGAGGCAAACATAGGTACATTTACGGGACACCCTGATTAACAGATGAGGAAGAAAGGCATAGAGGAATATTTTTGAGGAATTTGAGGAAGAAACACAAGCCCCAGTGTGGGTCAGTTGAGAAGAAATGGTCTGTTCTTGTCCCTTAAAACATTTGTAATTCAGTGTAACATGTTCTGAAATTCCCCTTGTGAAGTTTGATTATCCACATGTGATTACTTTGATTATTTTTTACTTCCATGACAGTGGTTCACACTGAACATTTCATGAACTTTTATTTCTTTACAAATCCATGCTTTCCCCTCTGGCTGGTGATGAAGCATCCATCCACACTAATGCTGTATTACTCCTACTCTAGTCTTCCCACACTCCCCATCATCTCCCTCCGTATTCTACCACTCATCTACCTACTGGGGACAATTTACAGTGGCTGATTAACCTACCAGCGCACAAGTCTTTGTGATGTGGGAAGAACCCAAAGCACCCAGAGGAAACCATGTGGTTTACTGCATTTTTTTAAAAAATGGTTACATGTTATGTGTAAATTTGGCACAGGTTAATTTACTGTGATCTTTTGCATCAAAGCAGAATCTTTGTCCAAACTGTAACAGTACTGTTTAATAATCTATTCCTTCAATTAAACCCAACCTAACACCTTTCATGAGATCTTAGAAAGCTACAACAACCATTTAGCCCTTTCAATACATGATGGATGAAAAAATCCATTTGTTTAATCCCAAATCCCAACAGCACATTTGTTGTCCCACCACCCATAGAAACATAGAAACATAGAAAATAGGTGCAGGAGTAGGCCATTCGGCCCTTCGAGCCTGCACCGCCATTCAATATGATCATGGCTGATCATCCAGCTCAGTAGCCTGTACCTGCCTTCTCTCCATAACCCCTGATCCCTTTAGCAAAAAGGGCCACATCTAACTCCCTCTTAAATATAGCCAATGAACTGGCCTCAACTACCTTCTGTGGCAGAGAATTCCACAGACTCACCACTCTGTGTGAAGAAATGTTTTCTCATCTCGGTCCTAAAAGACTTCCCCCTTATCCTTAAGCTGTGACCCCTGGTTCTGGACTCCCCCAACATCGGGAACAATCTTCCTGCATCTAGCCTCTCCAACCCCTTAAGAATTTTATATGTGTCACCCCAGACACATCAAATACTCAAAGAAGCACTTCTCAAATACAGTGAGGATATCTACCTCCAACATGGACTGTCCCTCTTCTCAAGAAGCTGTGCTGAATCGGGAACAGAAGGCACTGCTTAAGCAAATTTTATAACCTGGCTGCAAAACATTTGACTATACTGATCCATGATTACTTCTGAGATCACAAAACCTTAATTTGGAAAGTTACATTTGATACTAATATTTTTGATTTAATTTCTTCTTCTTCTTAAGCCCTTTGCTCCTCGAGGGAGCGTGGGCCATTGACAAATGTCTTCCACCTCACTCAGTTGTTGGCGGTTCTTTCGGGATCTCCCCAGTTGAGCTCACTCCCAGACATTTCTGCCTGGCCACCTCTTCTCCAGCTGTTCCTGGGTTGACCTCTTTTCCTTTTTCCTTGGGCGTTCCATTTCAGGGCTTCCCGGTGATGTTTGTGGCAGGTTTTTTGAGGGTGTGTCCAATCCAACTCCATTTTCTCCTTCGAATTTGTAAGTCAATGGGATCCTGGCTTGTTCTTTTCCACAGGTCCACATTGCTTACTTTGTCTCTCCACCAGATGTTTAGTATTCTCCTGAGCCAGGTGCCCTTTGCAATTAATTGAGATTTGGTTGTGTGTTGTATTGAAATTCTATTTCACAGCGGAGCAAAGGGACAGAGAGTGGGTGGAAGAAGAAACACGACTGTTCAAACATCTGTGATAATTTGCTTTCGATCCAGCAGAAAAATTTAATTTCCCTCTGTTTGGGACTATTTTTAGAGTATAATGCAGCCTTCACTGCATCAGGCCACACTTACCTCCAATCTATAAAATATGCACTTCTGCTATCAACCTCCAAGCAACATTCACAGCTACGATCTTACATGAAAATCTGCTTAAAAATTGCACCATCCTAGAATTCATTTAGGTATGTGCTTTAATTCCATCAGTGTTTTGGAGAAATACTCTGGAGCTGTGGTTCGTAATGTGGAGTACATGTGCGCTTTTGGAGAGGAAAAAGGATGGGGTACAAATGGGATTGTAAGGCTTTAACACTGTTGAGGCAATTTAGTTAAAACGTTCGCAAGCAAGTAAAAATAAATCAAATACACTCTTTATGCCAGCTACCCCTGCTAACAGCGGCTACTGACAATCCCTGGAACAATTACAAATCCTCAAAAAGAATGACCCATGACAGCATTGTGTCTTTGCTGGGAGAGCACAAATTACATATTGGAACCCATGCTCCAGAAGTACAGAAATTAGTTACCAACATACTTCAAACCTCTCTTATCCAATATCTAGAGGCATCCACTCTTCAGAGATTGACGGATCGGCCTGGAAGCTTCCCATTTTAAGGTTTGCTGCTCAAGAGTTGTAGCCAAGCTTCATTCAAAAGTCTAAAGCACAGATGCTTCCACAGTATTCCTGTTATAATGGGGCACACAGGAGTGGATCACCACCTCACATCCTGGATTTTGGACTACCTCACCAACTGCCCACAGTATGCGAAGACAAGGAATTGTGTTTCGGACATGGTGGTCTGCAGGGAACAGTTTTGGCCCCTTTCCTGTTCACTCCGGACTTCATGCGCAGCTCAGCCAACTGTTATCTGCAAAAGTTCTCTAATGACTCTGCCATCGTCGGCCTCATCATCAGATGACGATGACAGGGAGTACAGAGAATTGACCCAGGACTTTGTGGACTGGTGCCAGCGGAACCGCCTCCAGATCAACGAGGGGAAAACCAGGGAGATGGTGGTGGACTTCCGCAGGTGCAGCCACGCCCCCTCGACACCGGTGAACATCCAGGGAATGGACATTGAGAGCGTGGACTCTTATAAGTACCTGGGTGTTTACCTGAACAATAAACTGGACTGGACTGATAATGGTAATGCACTGTATAAGAAAGGCCAGAGCAGACTGTACCTGCTGAGGAGACTCAGGTCCTTTGGAGTGCAGGGGGCACTCCTGAGGACCTTCTTCGACACGGTGGAGGCATCAGCCATTTTCTATGGAGTGGTCTGCTGGAGCAGCAGCATCTCAACTGCTGACAGGAAGAGACTTGATAAACTGATCAAGAAGGCCAGCTCTGTCCTGGGATGCCCCCTCGACTCAGTGCAGACGGTGGGAGAGAGGAGGATGATGGCAAAGCTATCATCACTGCTGAACGACTCCTCCCACCCCATGCAGGACATTGTCACTGCACTGAGCAGCTCCTTCAGTGACAGACTTCTTCACCCCAAGTGTATGAAGGAGAGATATCGAAGGTCCTTCCTTCCTGCTGCCGCCAGACTGCACAATCAGCACTGCTCCCAGCAGACCAGTAAATAAAGATAATTACCGTTATTTTATTTTTTTAATGAATGCTTATTTATTTTTGATATCCACTTTGCTGCTGTAACCCTTCAAATTTCCCCGTTGTGGAACGAATAAAGTACTTATTATTATTATTATTATTATTATTGTAATCACTCAGCCTCCACGTCAGTCTCACAGAAGTAAATCTCAAGTAAATCTGAAGAAGGGTCTCGACCCAAAACGTCAACCATTCCTTTTCTCCAGCGATGCTGCCTGTGCTGCTGAGTTACTCCAGCATTTTGTGCCTATCTTCGGTTTAAACCAGCATCTGCAGTTCCTTCTTACACAGTAAATCTTAGAACTCTTTGAGTGAGGCAGAGTCAACGGGCACACATAAGAGAACAGAATACAAAACTGATTCTCTCAAACACAAATTGCAATAAACAAATTCCCATCAGGTAACTTAGGTTCCTCTGGCAGGCCTACCTGAAGTGAAGGTTGCTATTTTAATGCAATTGCGACACTAACTGGTCCTCCCCAGCTTATAAACCTTCCGACCTACTTGTACTTGTACCCGTACTGACCAGTACTTGCAAGCGCGCATTTTGGGAGACCGATGGGATGGATTTGTCAGCTGTGGAGGGCAGCAGGCATCTTCCCCAAACAAAGAAGAGACTTGGTTTGCAGCTGCATTTCCAACTTACGAACTGTTCGTGTTACAAACAATTCACAAGACCGCAAACCTGCAACCACAGGAATGCAGCCTCAACCTTGTTAAAGGAGTTGACAAACAACGCAGAGAAATATTACAGAAATAATGGTTAATTAACTCCAGTAATAAAAGAAAGAAAGACTTGTATTTTAGTTGCACCATTCGTTACCTCAGAATAAATCCATAAACACCAGGCGATGTATTTGTTTCTGTTAGTGCGACCAAGTTCCCATGCACGATATGTGATAATAATCAGAACATTATTATTAAGTGCTGGTTGAGAGATAAATATTGACCCGGATACCAAGGAAACCCTCTCTACTTTTCTTCACTTCAAAGTAATGGAACTTTTTGTACTCTGGTATTGTGTATAGTTTTGCTCCACTTAACTAACAAAAGAATGGACCTGCCACAGAAGGAGTGCAGGGATAGTTCACGGGACTGGTTTCAAGGAATGACAGGTTGAGTAGAGATTGAATAGATGAGGAATGAATTCTCAAACGTTTAGAAAATTAAAGGGATCCCATCAAACCATGCAGAATTCTTAAAGGGCGTGGCAGTCGAGATACAGGGAGGATGGTTCCTCCAGCTGAGGAGTCTAGAATCAGGAGGCAAGCATTAAGAATTTAGCGGTTCAAGAGATCAATTAGATCAATTCACACACAGTGAAATTCTTTTCTTGCATACAGTCCAGCAAAGTATTACCATACCTTAGCACATCCCCGATTAGCAAGGTGTACAGAAATAGTCTACTGACCCGCTTGCAAGAGGCGCCAGGTTTTTGGTGCCATTTTCAAAGTCCAGTCTAACACTAATGAGCGTCCCCCTTGCAGGCTACGATGGCTGGAAGCTTCTAATCGATTTCCTAAGATTGAGATGAGGGGAAATTTCTTCTTTGCATTACTCCACCATGAATCCTTTTGCTCATCCAAAATAGTTTTCTGAACATGCAGAAAAATGGTGCTGGGGTAGAAGATTAGTCATGATCTTAATGAATAACATAACAGTCTCAAAGGGCCAGATAGCCTATTCCTGCACCTTTTAGAGTATGTTCTCATCTAATTTTAAGTTAAAGATAATATTTGGCCAAGACACTGGAGATATCCCCCTTCTCTTCAAAGCAATGCCGTAGGATCTTTACTTCCAATTTTCTCATTATATAAATGGTGACCATTCAGCCCTTCAGGTCTATGCTGGCTTTCAGAGTTATCTCATTCCCCTATTTATTTCCCTGCCACCTATCCTCTTCCTTATATGTCCATCAACTCCTCCCTAATTCTCTCACTACACACTTCTGGGGATCATAAGGTTATGTCATAAGTGAAAGGAGTAGAATTAGGCCATTTGGCCCATCAAGTCTACTCCACCATTCAAATCATGACTGATCTATCTCTCCCTCCTAACCCCATTCTCCTGCCTTTTCCCCATAACCTCTGACACCTGTACTAATCAAGAATCTATCTATCTCTGCCTTTAAGATATCCACTGACTTGGCTTCCACAGCCATCTGTGGCAAAGAATTCCACAGATAATCTACAGTGGCCAGTTAATCAACCATTCAGCATCTCTTGTGGGACATAACTAAGGAGATGGCCAAGGAAGGGGTTGGCAGTCAATTTTATTGATTATTCTTATTGGTCTTATTGTTGAACTGCGGGTAATGTTTCATTTCACTACACATTTATGTGTATGTGACAAATAAACGACTATTGACTATTGACGTGTCAGAGGAGGTCGGACGGGCCCGTGGGGTTTGTTGGACATGACACCGAGAACAAAGGGAGACCTGGCATGGGGCGGCTCTGTGCATAATTGTGTATGCAATACAAAGAATCTCACTGTGACATGCCACATGTGATAATAAAGTATAATTGATTCATTCATTCACAACATAGAGGCCAAAATTACAGGCACAAAATAGAACATAGAAAAGGCCACATAGGAACATAGTACAGCACAGGAACCGGCCATACAGCCCATAATGTTGTGCTAAATATGATCTCTTCTGCCTGCATACAAACCATAACCCTCCATTCCCTGCATATCTATATGCCTATCTAAAACCCTCTTAAATGTCACTATCGTATCTGCTTCCACCACCATCCCTGGCAGTGCATTCCACGCGTTTCATTCTCTGGGTAAAATAACTTGCCTCGCACATCTCCCTTAAATGTTATCCCTTCTCACCAACAAACCGACGTCTGAAATTAGACAGGCTTTTCCTGGCATTTCTTCAGTGCAACAAAGGCTCTATTTTTTTTACTTCTGCCTCACTATATCTTTGCTGATATCACTCCCCACTGCCTGCATATGTACTTGTTTACCCCTGTGGCAACTTGAACTAAACATGAAGCTATGCTCAGCATGCAGGATTTCAAACAGCTTTTTTTTCATTGCTCACAATATATTTAAACTACACGCATGAAGGGGTCTGGTGAATACTGGGAAACAATTTAAACTGTGGAGGAAATCCAGAACAACTTGGTCACTTGGGAAGGGTCACAGTGAAACAAAAAATTTAGACAAAGGTTAGTGAATATCTATAATTGATAGTACAATGAACAAATGCTGGAAATCTGAAACAAAAACATAAAAGGCTGGAGATACCCTGCAGGTCAGGCAGCATCTAGAGAGAGAGAAAAACAGAGTTAACATTTTGGGTCAATAACTAGTTCTGCAGAAAGGTCATCAACCTGTAATATTAATGCTGCTTTTTTCACCACAGATGCTTCCTGAACTGCTGACGATTTCAGCATTTTCTCTGATGTCTGGCACAACAAACCCGAGGGGCTGGTACATAATTCAACATGTTATAAACTGTATTTAATAGATGTTTTAAGGAATCATAAAATATATAGTGCAAGGGCCAGTTTAATGGATTCATAGACCAGGTCAACTGAAATCCATCCTAAACCTGGAAGGACTAAAAGTGCTGAATAGACTTATCCTCGATTCATTGTCCAAATCCCTTTATTATTTTAATTACTTTGTTTAGGCCATCCTGTGATCTCTAAGTCTCAAGGAAATGCAGATGTTTTTAAGCAACCACTTCTTGTAAAGTAACCCTCTAAACCATTCAGATAAATATGCAGTGTAAAGTATCCTTACTGAGGCATGCCCCCCTAACTAAAAGTCGATCTCTGGTGAGAATCTAGCTAATGTAGTGTGCAACTGGACCAATGTTTCCTCACACTTAAATTCCATCTCAGTCGACACAAAGGCCAATATTACTAATGCTGTCTCTGTTACGTTTTGTACCTGGGCTGCCAATTTTATGTACTTTTGAAAAGTACATTTTATTAATATCTTGAGTAAGTGTGATTTCAATTACCATGAATGCTCCCTTTGGTACATCCTGCGTATTTGCAATGTCCAACTGACATTAGATATATTTTAAAAATAGCAACAAAAAAATCAGCATTAACATTCTCAGATCACCTTGTCTGCTTAAAATGAAACTGTCACAAAATGTTTGTAAATGAATCATATTTCAGATCAAAGTTTGGAGCGGAAAAGCAATAAGGATGCATCTCCTTATCTCAATACTAAGATTCACTGCCTTTTAAAATTATATCATGTGTTTATTTACGTACCAAGATATACTGTATGGATCACTGCTTTTTAATTTCATGGTGCGTAATTCCATACAAGTTTTTCTATTTGCAAGTTCTTTAACAATTAGAGAGACTTTTACAAATCCAGTGTTCAAAAAGGCTCTTGGAAAATATTTTGAGATTTCATTAGTTGGCAAGCCGACAAGAAATCACTAACAATGTTAATATGAAGATTGAAATAATTAGGTAAATGGCACTTATTAATAAAAAACAAAGAATAACGATAGGTCGAGAATTAACAAGCTTGTCAAACCAGGCACACGTATTTGCATAATTTGATCAGAGAGAAAGCTCTTACGATATTGTGAGGGAGAACTGTAATCAGCTCAGAGGAACTTAATGAGGCACTTCAACAGATCTCAAAGAATCTAAAAAATTGTGTTCCTCGGAAACTTCAGGTTATTTTCTTTCTTTAACCTACTTTATTCTTTGCTCTTTCTACTGCCATCTTCCAATGTACATGGTGCAAGTTATAGATTCAAATGACAAGTGTTTGCTGTGGAAGAGTATACCTGAGCCAGTTCTCAGAGGCATTTATCCTATTTTGCCTCTGTTATTAATTTAATTTTTAAAAGTTTTGCATACTTTCTATATTCTAAATCACTCAATGTAAGCAAGTGTACTCTCCTAATTTCACTCGTCACTCATTTAGAGTGGCACTTAAAATTATGTTCTCCAACTTCAACATAGACATTATTTTACCCAGATGTAACTTCTCAAGATCCCATTATTTTGTGTACTCTCGTGTAAAATGCCCCGCATCTAGAAATTAATCGATGATCGGTAGTGTTGAAAGAGTTTTATAACAGTGTTGCCACGTAATAATCTTCTTTTGAAATTAAACCTATCAATTTCAGTGGAATGAATTTCAGAGACAGACATGAAGCGCTGCTACTACCAGTTTCATGCTACTGACCCTCCCGCCCCACTCCCCACCCCTTTTCCACGATTTAAAATATGTTTGTAGAAACAAGGAACTGCAGATGCTAGTTTACAAAAGAAGACACAAAGTACTGGAGTAACACAACAGTACCTCAGGTGAACTGAGACAGGTGACGTTTTGGGTCGGGACCCTTTTTCATACATCAGGAATTAAACCTGCTTGATTCTTAACATTTTCCAGTCCTTTCCACTGATTTGTTGAGTATATCTACTAGTTTGTATTTTTCTTTGCATTTTGGTGCAGTGTGGCTGAAGCTGCTCTCTCATGTGAAAGGAAACATTCCCAGGCATTATTTCAAAGAAAATTTGACGTATTGGTTCTTGTATTCTGAACATTACTCGTTCCACAATGATCTTACTGGTTGTTGGAGCGTGCAGTCTGTGAGCTTGCTATTGTGTCACTTACGATACAATTGGCTCCATGTATCCAAAGGTGCCTCATTGGTCACAGCACACATTGAGACCACCTGAGGTTGTAAAAGGCTTTGAGCAATTGCAAGTCTTTCTTTCAATCTGACTCTCCTTGTTTCCGAGAAGAATTGAAACAGAAAAGCAATAGTTCCAGGTATTTTTTATAAGATCCCCTCTCATCCTTCTAAATTCCAGAGTGTAAAGCTCAGTCGCTCCAGTCTTTCAACGTACGACAGTTCTGCCATTCCGGGAATTAACCTCGTGAACCTACGCTGTACTCCCTCAATAGCAAGAATGTCCTTCCTCAAGTTTGGAGATCAAAACTGCACACGATACCCCAGGTGCGGTCTCACTAGGGCCTGTACAACTGCAGAAGGACGTCTTTCCTCCTATATTCAACTCCTCTTGTTATGAAGGCCAATATTCCATTGGCTTTCTTCACTGCCTGCTGTACCTGCATGTTTCCTTTCAGTGACTGATGAACTAGGACACCCTGATCTCATTGTACTTCCCCTTTTCCTAATTTGACACCATTCAGATAATAATCTGCCTTCCTGTTGTTACCACCAAAGTGGATAACCTCACATTTATCCACCTTAAACTGCATCTGCCATGCATCTGCCCACTCACACAACCTGTCCAAGTCACCCTGCAACCTCATAGCATCTTCCTCACAGTTCACACTGCCACCCAGCTTTGTGTCATCTGCAAATTTGCCAATGTTACTTTTAATCCCTTCATCCAAGTCATTAATGTATAATGTAAATAACTGCGTTCCCAGCACAGAGCCTTGCGGTACCCCATTGCCTGCCATTCTGAAAGGGACCCATTCATCCCTACTCTTTGTTTCCTGTCTGCCAACCAATTTTGTATCCATGTCAGTACCCTACCCTCAATACCATGTGCTCTACTTTTGCCCACTAATCTCCTATGTGAGACCTTGTTGAAGGCTTTCTGAAAGTCCAGGTACACTACATTCACTGGCTCCCCTGTCCATTTTCCTAATTACATCCTCAAAAAATTCCAGAAGATTAGTCAAGCATGATTTCCCCTTCGTAAATCCACGCTGACTCGGAAAGATCCTGTTACTGCTATCCAAATACTCTCCAACTTCTTCTTTTATAATTGATTCCAGCATCTTCCCCACCACTGATGTCAGACTAACTAGTCTATAATTTCCTGTTTTCTCTCTCCCTCCTTTCTTAAAAAGTGGGATAACATTAGCTACCATCCAATCCACAAGAACTGATCCTGTATTTATAGAACATTGGAAAATGATCACCAATGCATCCACGATTTCTAGAGCCACTTTAAGTACCCTGGTATGCAGACCATCGGGCCTTGGGGAATTATCAGCCTTCAGTCCCATCAATCTACCCAACACCATTTCCTGCCTAATCTGAATTTCCTTCAGTTCCTCCGTCACCCTAGGATCTCAGGCCACTAGAACATCTGGGAGATTGTTTGTGTCTTCCTTAGTGAAGACAGATCCAAAGTACCGGATCAACTCCTCTGCCATTTCTTTGTTCCCCATAATAAATTCACCTGCTTCTGTCTTCAGTTTTCCCTCTCCTAGATGGATTGCCTTCCCAGGCTGACGAGCCTCATCTGCCCGAGGCACTATTGTCATGAGAATGTCAGATCCTTCCCAGTGGATCAATGGTCAGCTGGGAAATTGTCAGTGCGGGAAATTATCAAAGCTGATCATTATGAGAAGAGCTCGTCCGTTCAAAGTGCTGCCATCAAAGCCCACTTTTCACGCATGGTCATGCATAAAAATGATTTAAACTTCACTGAACAGTCACAAAAAAGCTAGGAAGGCCAAGATAGCCAGTGGGACATGAATCAAAAATATTGATGTGTTACACACAGATTTCAATGCTGGGGATATCTGAAACATTATCACTGGCTATTCCTTCACAAGTTGCAGCCTTTTTACAGAGTGTAGATCAGAGTTCTGCACTCATAGTTCTTATTTACAGTGGTCAATCACTGCATAGGACTCAATCATGGCAGACTATTACCTGGGTGGGTATGCACACACACAGACACACATATGCAAACAGACACACACATGCAAACAGATACATAGGCAGACATGCATATGCACAGACATGCACCCACCCACTCACACACACAACAGGCACACACGGAATCACCTTCCCTATTGTTACTCTATCCCATGGTGCCTATTCTGCAACTGTTCTGTGGCTACCACAGTGACAAATTCATTCGATGTTTGATGCTATTCCAGTTACCAGCAAGGTGCAGGGAGGCCAACGGAGAGTTTTTCCCGCAGCTCGCATGGGAAACCGTACAGGCCCTGTCTTGGCATATGATTCTGGGTACAACCCATTTTTAGTAAATTTCCAAACATCTGGCTGTATGTTGGTGCAATGGGCATTACACAATTATCATTCCAAAAACAATTGAAATCTAGTCTTCAGGCACTCAAACAATGGACATTTCACTTAAATTCTAATTTGATCATGATAAATTCTAATGCCTCCAATTCAGATTATGGAGTTTGTTTTCAATTATTACTGTATATTTCAGAAATATATATGTTTCATTAAGATAACTTCTCATTCTCAACTCCAAAGGCCATCGGCCAAGCTGTTCAACCATCCCTTTTTATCTCAGGAAACAATCTAGTGAACTTTCCATAAGTTGAGTCCACTGCTAGTGAATCCCTCCTTAAATAAGGCCAAAATCCTAAACTGTACTCCGAACTTGATCTCAACTACAACCTGTATTGTTGTAGTATAAACATGCACACATATTTAAAAGCACAATGATATTCAGAAACCTTTATTGCAATAAACAAGGGATATTCAAAACTACCTCATCTGATTTTATGTAGCAACTTAAAGTAACAAACACATTTACAAGGTAACTGAATCCTGGTGTCTCTTGATGTTTCACCAGTAGCCATGAAGCATCTTAAAGTGGGAAAATAAGGTAGATAATTAGAGGGGACCTGCATTGCTCCAATAGCCACCTGCATTGCTCCAATAACCTTGAGGAAAAGCACCTCATTTTCTGCTGAAGTCTTATTGAATTCAGCAATTTCCTATTTGAGTTAGAATTGGTCATTTACCTTAACTGTTGGGTGTCAGATTAGCCACCTGAACTCAGCGTCTCTTTCTTCACAAATGCTGCCTAAATTGGTGGGTATTCTTTTTCATTTCCAACTTCCAGCAACTGCTATGTTCTACATCTCATAGCTCCAGCATGATCTTTTGCATTTTATATTCGAACAGTTCTCATTCATCTACTGACTAGGAGGCCCAACAAGTATTAGCCCAGAGCTTGGCATTCTCGATGTCTGTCTTACCACAGACTTTCCCTCTGTTCTCTCCATCCTCCCTCTCTGCAAACTAAACATACACTGAATGTCTGAAGAAGGGTCTCGACCCGAAACGTCACCCAGTCCTTTTCATAGTATAAGAAAATAACTGCAGATGCTGGTACAAATCGATTTATTCACAAAATGCTGGAGTAACTCAGCAGGTCAGGCAGCATCTCGGGAGAGAAGGAATGGGTGACGTTTCGGGTCGAGACCCTTCTCCAGTCCTTTTCTCCAGAGATGCTGTCTGACCCATATTCGGTGTAAACCAGTATCTGCAGTTCCTTCCTAAACACACATGTGTTTTCTCACTTCTCAAATTCTGATGATCATTGATCTGAAACATTAATTCTATTGCCCTCTCCATGGATACTACCCAACCTGCTGTGTATAATGAGCATTTTACATTTTTATGATATAATAAATTCCATATCATTAATTTGAAGCCTTGGCAAACATTTATCCCTCAGTACCTGTCAGACTGTTTCTTATCATGTTGCTGATTGTGGGAACTTGCTGTGCGTGAAGTGCTGCCTTGTGACCTTCATTACAACACTAACTATATTTCAAAAGTGTTTCGTCTATATATATATATATCACTAAAACTCATCTTGTATATATATTCATACGTATATATATTGCATATTTGTACTTGCCAGAAATACAGCCAAAACAATACATGATAGCGCAACAATTTTATGCCCACCCTACTCACCATTCCTCTACTGCAGTCTCAATTGATCAAGTTTTGTTACATTTGAAAAACAATTAACTTAATAAACTTTAATAAATGCGCTCCCCCCACCCTCCCGCCGGGAGGACTGATGCCTGTCCCGCGCCTGACCTTCCTTGCGTGGTGTAGTGCGGCGGCAGAGAGTAAAACAAGATGGCTGTTGCCGCCGAACTGCCGCTGCAGGAGAGATTTCCACCCAACGAGTCCACAGTTCGCTCTGGCCAACGCAATGGCCACAGGGGGCTGAGGTGAGTGGCTCCCTCTCCACTTTCCATTCCCCCCTCGCCCGCCCACGGCCCCGGGGTCCACTCCCCGGCCAGCAACGGGTCCATGGATCATCAGTTGCGGGAGGGTTGCTGGGCCCGCAGGAGAGGCTTACATCCAGTGGGGGTTGCCGCGCCTGCAGAAGAGGTTTGCACGGAGGGTTGCCAGGCCCGCAGGAGAGTTTTGGACCCAATGCACCCAACGGGGGGAATTGCCGCGCCATCAGGAGAGATTTGGATCAAACAGATCCATGCCCGTCTAGTTGGTTATAAAGCCATGCAGAGGTGCTACATAAATGCAATTATTTATTTCACATTAGGCATTTTCCTTCCCAAAGCTAGCCATGTATAAACTATGAGTATTAGTTAGGGACTAGATTGAGACAGTTCTACCAGGCAATAAATTACCACACAATCTCATGCAGCTTCCGTAGCCTGATCTATTTAAATATGTTTAAAGAGGAAATACAAAGAAAAATATTGAAGAGTGTTGATAAATAATAGTCAAAGAATAACAGAAATCAATTTGGATGCTGAGACATACTGTCATCATCGCCATGGCAGGAATGGTAATCTGTGATGTACTTTCTGTGATAAAAGACATAATCTTTCTCGAAAATGATGCGTTAGATCTCATTAGCAATAGAAAGTAAATCACAAAATATTGCGGTAAAGAAAATGAGACTTAATTAAAACCAAAGAACATTTATTTCCCATTCAATCCATGCAACTCTTTCTTCCTGCTCTTTGTATGATTCCAAAGTGTTGGTTACTTGACAAGAAAAAGGCAGAATGAAATCATTACATTTACAGTATCTACGATACAAATAATAATGGACTCTGTTGTCATGTATTTTTTTATGTCAACTTTTAACTGGCTGCGTCCAGTGTTAAAACAAAGTTCAAAATGGTAAAGCTCCCAGTACGGACACACCATTGGTAGACATAAAGTGCTGGAGTAACTCAGCGGGACAGGCAGCATCTCTGGAGAAAAGGAATAGGTGACATTTCCGGTCTGAACCCTTCTTCAGAAACAGTTTGAAGAAGAGTTCCGACATGAAACATCACTTAATCCTTTTCTCCAGAGATGCTGCCTGAGCTGCTGAGTTACTCCAGCACTTTGTGTCTATCTTCAGTGTAAACCACCATCTGCAGTTCCTTTCTACACGGACATGCCATTGTTGCCAATGGTATGTCTGTCGGCCGCTTCGTCCGACCCGGGCTTCTAAGCGGCGATCCAGAAGACATCGAGACCGCAGCGCCTCAATAAAGGCCTCTGGCTGCGTTCCCAGTCCATGGCCATGGGGGCCCGACGAGAAACCTTCTGGCCGCGTGGCCCGTCGGGAATCTATTAAAGATCTATTGTGTCAGTATTAGCAAATTTATCATTTGCCTTTTAGCTTGCTTTCATCTAGTATCAACAGTGTTTCACACAAGATAATCAATGGCTCATATTGAGACAGTAATTCATACAGTCTGGTAGGCAGCCAGCAAGAAGTGTAGAGGAAGAACATTCAAATCCATTCATTGATCCTTGACCAGAGGCAAGGGTCAGAGACGTAATCCTTACTGGAAAGTCAAAGGCAGCTGGCAAAGAACAAAGAAGTAAGTTGCCCAAGCTTATCATTGGCTAAGTGCTGAAGTAGTATTAATCCAGTGTATTCGGTGATATATACAAAGAGGATGAAACTCATTGCCAAGTATCAGCTACAGCATTTGTTTGTATTTCTAGTGACATCTCTTGCCATCACTCTGAAACTTGGGCCCTTCTTTTCTCCAGGAATTCTAGTCGGTGTGTTGGGAAAGCGGAGCACTAGGATTAGTTTACTGATCCATGAGCTCAAGTGGCCAGTTGTTGCTCATGTCTCGCTGCACCCTGCTCCTTCTTGAGACAGGGTGGCGAGCAGCCGTAAGCCCGAATGGCTCAGAATCATGACTGGGATTGTGGATCGAGTAATGGCTGTGCAGCTACACAGTGCGGATGGTTGAGTTGGGGTTAGACATATATGGAGGAAGAGATGCTGTCTAAATGTTTCTTAAACGTTGTGATAGTGTGGGTTTTCTTTCATTCACACTTTGTGTCATTTCTGAAGTGACTGAGCATAACCCTGCATCCTTTCTACCCTGACAACCCTAGCAGAGTTGCCAGAGATGCACAGTTGTTTCAATTCCACATGTGCTGAGCCACAGACCATGGTCTGAAGAGTCCCCGGGGCAGCTGCATCCCAGCCGTCAGTGCATGATCAGGATTAATGCACCTTGGTTGCAAATAAGCACAGCAAATCTACCAAGGGAGTTGGAAAGAAAATGATATAAATAATTGAAAACCTCACTCTGGAAGAGATGAATGGGAAAGTAACTGAAGCAGTGACAAGTATGTGAATGGTGGTGGGTTTAAGGGTGGAGGCATTTGGACTAAGGGATTGGTTTCGAATTATTCAGCAAATAAATGGTATTCAAGCAGTGTCTTGAAGTAGAAAACCTGGCAGTAGAATATGGAGAGATAGTTTCAGAATACTGGGTCAGGGCAACTGAAAGCACAGTCATCACTGAGGGTTTAGTTTATGTTTTAGTTTAGTTTAGAGATAAAGGCCCTTCAGCCCACTGAGTCTATGCTGACCACCGTTCACCCATTCACACTACGTTGTCTCATTTTCACATCGACTCCCCACACATTAGTAACAATTTTTTTAAAAGAGGCTTTTTAACCAACAAAGCCACATATCTTTGTGATGTATGAGGAATCTCCGCGGAGCACATGAATGAAACCCCGCACAGTTACAGGGAGAACATGCAAACGCCACACCAACAGTACCCAAGTTTAGGATTTAAGCAAGGTCTCTGGTGCTATGAAACAGCAACTCCAGTTTAGTTTAGTTTAGTTTAGTTTAGTTTAGTTTAGTTTAGTTTAGAGATACAGCATGGAAACAGACCCTTCGGCCCAACAAGTCGACACCAACCAGTGATCACTGCACACCAGCACTATCCTAGACACGCACCAGGGACAATTTACAATTTTTACCAAGCCAATTAATCTACAAACCTGTACGTCTGTGGGAGGAAACTGAAGCAGCTGGAAAAAAATCAATGTGGTCACAGGGAGAACGTACAAACCCCGTACAGACAGTACCCGCAGTCAGAATCTAACCCGGGTCTCGGACGCTGTAAGGCAGCAACTCTACCATTGTGCCACCGTGCTGCCCTCTACCAGCACTGTTGAGGCAAGGTTGATAGATACAAGGGGGAGAGTCAAGGGAACTGGAAGTTCTGGGGAAATGGGAGCTCTGAACAGGATGCATAGATAAACAGGAGTAAACTATACACGAGGATGGAAACATTACCTGACATTAGGAAGAACTTTTTCAGTCAGAGAGTGGTGAAGGTGTGGAATTCTCTGCCTCAGAAGGCAGTGGAGGCCAGTTCGTTGGATGCTTTCAAGAGAGAGCTGGATAGAGCTCTTAAGGATAGCGGAGTGAGGGGGTATGGGGAGAAGGCAGGAACGGGGTACTGATTGAGAGTGATCAGCCATGATCACATTGAATGGCGGTGCTGGCTCAAAGGGCTGAATAGCCTACTCCTGCACCTATTGTCTATTGTCTATTGTCTATTGTCTATTAATTCCTAAATGGCAATTCTATAGGTTGTTTCCTTTTTTTTCTATTACTAAGCATATAATAAGGAAAAGTGCAAGATTATGTTCAATTGGCTGTAAGAAAAAAATAGTTATTTTGCACAGTAACAAACTAATTTGGTAATAAAAAGCCTACTATGCAAATTCAAAATATTATTCCACAGATTTGGTCAACCTGAATATTAAAGGCATAAATATTAGTTTCAAAATGTTGTTTCATTAAACAGTAGTTAAATATAAAATTTAGCAAATATTAATTGCAAAATCTGAATTTATTATACCTCATTATCAACACTGTGTCTAGGCGATCAAAGTTAAGATTAAATACATCATAATATTAATATCTAATATAGTAAATAATGATCTTATGCATAAAATCAGCATTTAAGATGAAATTTAATTATCCAAGCCAACACCAAGTAAACATGTTTAAACTTCCCAAGGAAACGTGCATAGAGACAAGGTAAATTCATTCATTCTTCCACTTTTGGTTAACAACTGAGGATAACGGGGCTTTGACGGGGGTTGGGGAAGTTAAAATAAATGGTTAAATTACAGTGCAGTGTTAAATTACTTAGCAGCTTCACAGCTGCTAAAGTCCTTTTGTACCTTCAGCCAGGTCCTGTGGGAATTGCCTGAGCAAGCTGGGAACTGGCACTGCTCTAATGTACAACCTTTTTGTCACAGTTCTACCAGACTAATGGCAACGATGACCAGAAACGCAACAGATTTGCAGGCCTCTGGAGAGCATTGCAGATCAATAAAGCAAGCAGTCCAGCAGGCAGTAACACGCAGAAGTGTCAATAAATTGTTTTCTGTTAACCTCCCTCTGCATTTGGTTGCCCATTTTAGACGTCTTAATGGAAGGATATTTAATATTTCAGTGTCTCTTCACCGGTACGCCCTCCCTTCCACTTTCTCCACTATAACTGAGGCAGAACAGTGGCGCAGCGGTAGGGTTGCTGCCTTACAGTGCCAGAGACCCAGGTTCGATCCTGACTACAGATGGTGTCTGTACTGAGTTTATACGCTCTCCCTGTGACCCAATGGGTTTCCTCCAGGTGCTCAGGTTTCCTCCCACTCTCCAAAGAGGTACAGGGTTGTAGGTTAATTGGCTTCTGTAAATTGTAAATTGTTCCTAGTGTGTAGGATAATGTTTGTGATCGCTGGTCAGTGCGGGCTTGGTGGGCCAAAGGACCTATTTTCGCGCTGTATCTCTGAAATCTAAAGTTTAAAGTCTAAACTGCTATTATTAGAAAGGGTCTGGCCCCTTTGCTTCTGCACCCTCCTACCCCTTGCTTCCTCTCTCCTGTCTCTTCATTGTCTTTCCCCAGCTCCTCACTTCCTCTGTCCTGCTGCCTCATTCCCTTCCTCCTGAACTCTCACTGACCCTCATCTCCATCTTTGCTGCCACCCTCACCATGTCTCCACAGCTTGCTCTCAACTAGTCAACGGCCTCTGTCTCCCAAGTACCCATATCACCTCCCTGGTCAGAAGACTGCTCCAATTGAAGTGTATCAAAATGGAGAGAGGAGGACCCTGCCATGCCCCACCTAATCCCTATCAAGAGTAAGTATGTGTGTGCATCACAAGGGTGGAAATGATGGGTAGTGGTGGTTTGGGGTTAGGCCAGTGGAAGGCCAGAAGCAAACCCCCGTGCACAGTTAGAGAGAGTTGGCCCAAGGATAGCGAGTTTAGACTTTAGATTTCAGAGATACAGCGCAAAAACGGGCCCATGAGTTGTGGTCCCTCTATGTGACCTGTCCTGACCACGTGCTCTAAGGTCATCAAATGCATATGAGATCCATCTCTCTTACCATGATTCCGAGCACATCTGAACTGGGCTTATGACTCAAGTATTTTGTTTCCAATATCTGATAGATCAATATATTCGCATGCTGGGTGACGTAAATTAAATCTTGATCAAGATACTTGTTCTCAGTTGCCTGATCTTTCTCATTATTCTCATGTCTATAGTTCCCTCTGAGTTGCCCAACCAGAGTCAGTATGTCCTGCATTCTGAGCTGTTTTTTAAGTCATTCAATGGGTCCCTACTCTCTCTTAAAAAGTACCTTCCTCACATAATGTGATCCAATTATTGCAAATGTGAGCCTCTTTGCTTCTTTTTCTCAGCAAATCATTGATGATTAGTCCTTACTCCTTTTTATCATCCTCTGACGTCAAGAACTAAGGGAACATTGGCTTCATTACTTTATCTCTAAATGTGCTGCTCTTTACTGTCATTATCTAAAATACACTTCCAACACAATATATAATTTTGTTTTTAGCTATTCTCCCATAGACATCATTGGCAATGCCAGCACTTTTGTTCATCGCTAATTGGCCCTGAACTGACGAAGCTGTTTAGAGTCGATGTATCTACAGAGTCATACTATATAGACCAGACTGTGTGGGGGCAGTCTCTCACCCAGTCTAGCTGGGTGAATGTGTAGGAAGAAACTGCAGATGCTGGTTTACACTGAAGATAGACACAAAAAGCTGGAGTACTCAACGGGTCATGCAGCATCTCTGGAGAAAAGGAATAGTTTAGTTTAGTTTAGTTTAGTTTAGAGATACAGTGTGGAAACAGGCCCTTCGCCCCACTGAATCCGCACAGACTAGCAACCCTCGAGCATTAATACAAGCCTACACAAACTAGGGACAATTTACACTTATACCAAGTATACAAACCCAGGCCAATTTAGCTAAAACCAGTATGTCTTTGGAGGTGGGAGGAAACCAAAGATCTGGGAGAAAACCGACGCGGTCACGGGAAGAACATATAAATTCCGTGCAGACAGCACCCATAGTCAGGATGGAACATGGGTCTCTGGCGCTGCAAGCACTATAAGGCAGCAACTCTGCGCAACCGCTGCGCCACCATGCTTAATACCAACCTACTGCTGGTCTGCTTAATTTCAAAATCTCCGCTTGGTACTTCATTCAAAATTAAACTTCTTAATGCATGCACATCCCACATTATCTATCTATCTATCTATCTATCTATCTATCTATCTATCTATCTATCTATCTATCTATCTATCTATCTATCTATCTATCTATCTATCTATCTATCTATCTATCTATCTATCTATCTATCTATCTATCTATCTATCTATCTATCTATCTATCTATCTATCTATCTATCTATCTATCTATCTATCTATCTATCTATCTATCTATCTATCTATCTATCTATCTATCTATCTCTAAAACTCTCATCTTGTTTGTTTGTTCCCTGCGTTCTCTATGTTTCTGAGCGGCTGCGACTCGCCTTAGGCTCGGGCCGCGTAGATGCCGACATCGGGAGCTCCGGCAGCGGCAGCGATTCTTCCGTTTGTACCCTTCTTATCCACACAAAAATGGTACACGGCCCGCACAATGTTAGGCCCACCTTAATCACCATTGTCCTGGGGACACGTTCATCAAAGTTTCATTCAAATTGCTCTTATATTTTTCAAGTTAGAGAGATTTTAAAGTTTTTTAAAGTTTTTAAATTACCTTATTTCAACCGACTTCTTGCCTTGTTCAGCATGTGACATCACAATGGGACCCGCCCGAGTGACGGCCAATGAGGGATGCGCAGTTGGGTTCCGTTCATCTAATACTTACATGTCAATAGACAATAGACAAGACAGTAGGTGCAGGAGGAGGCCATTCGGCCCTTCAACCCAGCACCATCATTCAATGTGATCATGGCTGATCATTCTCAATCAGTACCCCGTCATGCCTTCTCCCCATACCCCCTGACTCTGCTATCCTTAAGAGCTCTATCTAGCTCTCTTGAATGCATTCAGAGAATTTGCCTCCACTGCCTTCTGAGGCAGAGAATTCCACAGATTTACAACTCTCTGTCTGAAAAAGTTTTTCCTCATCTCCGTTCTAAATGGCCTACCCCTTATTCTTAAACTGTGGCCCCTGGTTCTGGACTCCCCCAACATTGGGAACATGTTTCCTGCCTCTAACATGTCCAACCCCTTAATAATCTTATATGTTTCGATAAGATCCCTTCTCATCCTTCTAAATTCAAGTGTATACAAGCCTAGTCGCTCCAGTCTTTCAATATATGACAGTCCCGCCATTCCGGGAATTAACCTAGTGAACCTATGCTGCATGCCCCCAATAGCAAGAATATCCTTCCTCAAATTTGGAGACCAAAACTGCACAGTACTCCAGGTGCGGTCTCACTAGGGCCCTGTACAACTGCAGAAGGACCTCTTTGCTCCTATACTCAACTCCTCTTGTTATGAAGGCCAACATTCCATTGGCTTTCTTCACTGCCTGCTGTACCTGCATGCTTCCTTTCAGTGACTGATGCACTAGGACACCCAGATCTCGTTGTACGTCCCCTTTTCCTAACTTGACACCATTCAGATAATAATCTGCCTTCCTATTCTTACCACCAAAGTGGATAACCTCACACTTATCCACATTAAACTGCATCTGCCATGCATCCGCCCCCTCACACTCACACAACTGTCCGAACGGGATGGGGTGGGTGAGTGGAGGGGGTGGGGGGGAGGGGAGGGCGAGGGGGGGAGTGGGGGTTGGGGGAGGGGGAGGGGAGGGGAAGGGGGGTGGTGGGGGGAGGGAGTGAGGGAGTGGTGGGGAAGAGTGGGGGGAGGGGAGGGGAAGGGTGGGGGGGCAGTGGGGTGGTGGGGAGGGGAAGAGTGGGGGTGATTGAGTGGGGAGGGGGGAGTGGGGGTGGGGGGAAGGGGAGTCGAGGTGGGGGAGGGGGTGGTAGGGGTGGGGGGAGGGGAGGGGGCGAGTGGGGGGAGGGAAGTGGGAGTGGGGAGGGGGAGGGAGTGGGGGAGGGGAGGGTGGTAGACCAAAGCAGGAGAGGTTTTGGGGAGTTTTAAGGGGGGTTAAGGGGGGGTGGATTGTGTGAGTGGGTGGGGGAGAGGGGAGGACACTGGCGGCACAAGGTGAGTGGCACCCTGTCCCCTTCCCTGTCCCTCCTCGCCCGCCTACGACTCCGGGGGACAATCCCCGCCCCGGTAACGGGCTTCGTCAGTTGGAGAAGGTTGCTGGGCCCGCAGGATCGTCAGTTGGGGGAGGGTTGCCCTAGGTTTGGCCTGCAGGAGAGATTTGGGCCCAACGATGTACACTAAAATCCTTGCCCATTTCATCTGATGTGACTGCAGATGGAAACAATGATTTTTGCAATCTTATCTAGGTTATTATTACAGCAACCTCATCAATTAAGGGTGTAAAATCTCCCCAGAGATTTCTTACAAGAACTTTGCTGGCCTGAGTTATTGATTTTTTTTGTATGTGTAAACTTCATTGTGCGTGGCTGATTTCAATTTTGAAAATATTGTTCTGATGACTATTCATTAAGGTGTTACCATATGACCAGTAATTTTCTACAAAAAAAACAATGAAGCAATCAGTCCTTTGTGACAGTGCTGTAATTGAATTGCTACCTATATGTTGTTCTAATATATCAGTGGATAATCATCCCTACAGATTGAATCCAATTGAGCTCATTTTTATTTTCTCATTATCCAATTTCTTAATCATTGGAATGATCTAAAATCTATTTATAATAGAGCATGCAAGAGCGAGGGCACAATGGAGCTGTTGTCTCACAGCGCCTGTGTTCGATCTTGACCTCAGGTGTTGTCTGTGTGGAGTTTGTACATTCTTCCAATGACCGAGTGGGTTTCCTGTGGGTGCTCCCATTTCCTCCCACACCCCAAACACGTGTGGGTTTATAGGTTAATTGGCCTCTGTAAAATCGCTTCTAGTATGCAGGGAGTGGATGAGAAAGTGGGATAACTTAAAACTGGAGACATCAGGTCATCGATAGTCGGGATGGTCCTGGTGGGCCAAATGGGCCTGTTTCCACACTATATCTCTAAACTAAACTAAATATATTATAGTAGGAAAAAAAACTGCAGATGCTGGTTTAAATCGAAAGTAGACACAAAATGCTGAATAACATCTGACCATAAATGGCTTATGGCTTGTTTCTAATTCCCAGATAAAGCACAGATGAATTTGTAAATAGGAATTAATGTCCTTGATATGAAAGGAAGAATAAGAATCAAAGAAGGACTTTGTACTTTAAATCTACCTTTGGCTATCTTCTGTTTGTATTTTGCAATGAATTCCCAATGATGAAATTAAGGCAGTGTGAAACCATTAAGTATTCACACCTTGCAATGTATCAGTAAGGCTGCTGTAGAATGACTCAAAAACTAGCAGATCATAAAACAGCAAAAATAAATACTTTAAAATATTATAATATTTACTTTACCTTACAATATCTGAGGGTATTACAATCCACAGGGACAAAGTTATTTTTTAAGATGATTGTTTACCAAGCACAGTAATCACGCTTTAGATTACCATATCAATTTTGCCTGTATAAAATGCAACATTTTCAGAGTATATTACAGTGAAAAAAGTTAGCGAGTTTTTTAGCAGGTTTTTGCAGGTTTTTACAGAAAAATCAAGTTTTATTAATCTTAGTTTCTTATTCTATCTCCTGTTTCTTCTGTAGCCATGCTATTTAAAATAATAAAATTCAAAAATTAAGTATTTGTCCTTATTGGGATCCCTTTAAGAGTTGTCTGCAAGGATTGCACCTGCTAGACAACACACTCACAGCTGAGAGAATTTACAGCACATTGAATGACACATTGACATCAACAGTGCCATTCTTGGCACAACCCATTTACAGGGATATCTGAAGATTTTGAAGAAGGGTCTCGACCCGAAACGTCACCCATTCCTTCTCTCCAGAGATACTGCCTGACCTATTGAGTTACTCCAGCATTTTGTGTCAACCTAAAGATATTGTTCTGTGAACGACACAACTGAAGTCTTATCATTTATGTAGCTTTCACAAACAACACCCAACCCTATTTAAATGTTAAAAAAACAGCCTGGTCCTGTTTCTAGCCTCCAAACTCTGAATCATCATTTAGTACAGGGTTAGAGGTTATGGGGAGAAGACAGGAGAATGGGGTTAGGAGGGAGAGATAGATCAGCCACGATTGAATGGTGGAGTAGACTTGATGGGCCGAATGGCCTAAATCTGCTCCTATCACATATGATCTTATGATCATCTGAAGTGACTATTCTGTAGCATCAAATGGTTTCCAAAATTTGTGCAGTTCAAAAAAATATCACCTGTTCAGAGCAACAAGGATAGACATCAGGTAAATGATTTGCCAATGGCGTCTCCATCCTCGAGAATCTTTCTAAATATAACATTTTATCTCACCAATTGCAGCTCCTTCAACTGCTTCACAAAAGAAAATTCATTAACTTCCATTGCAAATCAATATAATATTTTATTAACAAACCTTGATATTTTCACAGTCAAATAGATATTCTATTCAAATCTGGCTCTGAAGCAACAACAAGACCTATACCTAATATTTGTAATAGATGATTGCAGTTTCTTTAGTGCTTCCAACGTTTGTCATTCTAATAATCAGATATGGGACCACATGCTCCATCTGATAAGTTCAGATGTGTATCAAATCAAAGTATAAATCACTGTATGAATTTCAAAGTCAGGAGGAAAGGTCATGCTTAATTCTGCCGTGTAATTAAGCCAATTAAATTTTAGCGCACGTTTACGAGTTAAACTTCTAGGCACATTTAGTTATTGCCATTTGCATTTTACCTTTGCGTTTAATCAACATTGTATATTCCACCATTTAATGACTGCAAATTAAATAATTAGGATATTCTGCAAAGATGAGAGGTATCTTTCCTATAATTCCAGTATCAGCTGAAATAAACGCTTTTGAAACTTTACTATTGTGTCACAACATAGAAACATAGAAAATAGGTGCAGGAGGAGGCCATTTGGCCCTTCGAGCCAGCACCGCCATTCATTATGATCATTGCTGATCATTTACTTATACATTGCAGGCAGCAGACTCAGTACCCAGCAGGTTAAAGCCTATAAAATGTGCAAGGTCATTTCTAACCTGTCGTCTTTAGATCACACCTGCAGTATAAATTTAATATCAGTTTAGCATGATTTGACCCATCCACTGGTTAATGTTTGAAATCATGTCATAAGTGATAGGAGCAGAATTAGGCCATTCAGCCCATCAAGTCTATTCCGCCATTCAATCATGGCAGATCTATCTCTCCTAACCTCATTTTCCTGTCTTCTCCCTCTAGCGCAGCGGTAGAGTTGCTGCTTTACAGCGAATGCAGCGCCGGAGACTCAGGTTCGATCCTGACTACGGGTGCTGCACTGTAAGGAGTTTGTACGTTCTCCCCGTGACCTGCGTGGGTTTTCTCCGAGATCTTCGGTTTCCTCCCACACTCCAAAGACGTACAGATATGTAGGTTAATTGGCTGGGTAAATGTAAAAATTGTCCCTAGTGGGTGTAGGATAGTGTTAATGTACGGGGATCACTGGGCGGCACGGACTTGGTGGGCCGAAAAGGCCTGTTTCCGGCTGTATATATATCATATATATATACAGCGCGGAAACAGGCCTTTTCGGCCCACCAAGTCCGCGCCGCCCAGCGATCCCCGCACATTAACACTATCCTACACCCACTAGGGACAATTTTTTACATTTACCCAGTCAAGTAACCTACATACCTGTTTCCGCGCTGTATATATATATGATATGATAACCTCTGAGACCTTCATAGAATTCATAGAAGAAGGCACAAAAAAACCATATCCAAATATTAGAAAACCAGTGGCCCGGTGAGAGTGAGGAACAGATCTCTTTCAATCATGCTAAATCCACTACATTACAGTGATGGCACATTGTACTCTGCTTAATTCACATTATGGTGACTCCATTTCCATCTACAGGCACCTGTAAATATATGCAGGTATTTTTGGAACAATGCTCTAAGATTTACTGTAGACTGTGTAATCACGTATACATGTTTCTGAATTTTCCACCTGCTTATATGCATCAAATGACAAATGATAGCTTGCTGTGCAAGAAGATTACATGGGAGATAAGGAATACAAAAAGGCCATTCTATTCAACTGCTGGTGCTCATGCTCTAGTTATGCCCCCTTTCTGTTTTCCCTCACATACATTTGTCAGCATAGTCCTCCATTATCTTCTTCCTTATATATTTGTCCAACATCTTTCATATACAGCAATACGATTCACTTTAACCACTCTCCGTGAAAGCAAGTTCTGCACCCTTGTGGAATAATGGGTATTAATGCACACTAAATAATAGTTTCTCATTGAGAAGTTCCTGATGTTCTTGTGGAAATGCCAGTATAACTCTAACATGTATGTATGGCTATGTGTATATATATATATATATATATATATATATATATATATATATATATATATATATATATATATTTCTTTTTAAATATACTGTATGTGTGTGTGTGTGTGTGTGTGTGTGTGTGTGTGTGTGTGTGTGTGTGTGTGTGTGGTGTGTGTGCTTACATATCTGTTGTGCTGTTGCAAATAAGGATTTCATTGTTCTGTTTTGGAACATATGGCAATAAAAACATTCTTGACTCCCTCCACCACCCTCCTCTCGATGAAGACAGGATTGTGGATCCTCGGCCCTCAGTCAACAATCAGTTCCTTGATTTTACTGATGTTGAGACCAATGTTGTTGTTCTGGTCCCATTCGATCAGTCGACCGATCTCCCTGACCTGCACAACCCTAATCCTACCTCAGGCAGTATGTGCTCAATAACATTTCATGAGATGATTCCATTGAGTATGGGCCTGTGCCTAGACTAGCATTTGCACAAAGCTTTCTGCACAATCGTGCTGCACCTCGTCGAGATTACATTTGATGACAGCAATTTTCAGTTTGAAAGTCCTATTGCTACTGTCCATTAAAACTTCCAAGGTAATATTACAGAAATTTGATGGAGCAATAATTGAAAGTACAGAAACATATCACTCACCAACACATTAAGTAGATGTATTGTTCACTGTTATAGTGACAGCTGTGCCTGGGTGAGTTGGTGGGTCAGCTTTGGAGAGAGTTAGCAGCTTCAAATTCTTATGTATTAACATCCTGGGTGCGACGCGTAAATGTAATCAGCGCCTCTACTTTCTTAGAAAGTTAAAGCTATTTGGCATGCCATCAACTATTCCAGTGAACTTTGCCTAATGCACTGAAATTATCGGCAATTCCAATGTACAGGAATGCAAGTGGCTACAGGGAGTTGTGCTGTCTGTTTGGTTCATCACAGGCATAGCCCTTCCACATTCAAAAGTAACTACATGAGGCACAACATCAAGAAGGCAGCATCTAGCGTCCAGGATCGCAACCATCCAAGCCAGGAAGAGGCACAGATGCCTGAAGTTCTGCACCACCCAGTTCAGCTACAGCTATTTCCCAACAACTATCAGGTTCTTGAACTGACCTACACAAGGGCGGCATGGTGGCACAGCAGTAGTGTTGCTGCCTTACAGCGCTTACAATGCCAGAGACCAATGTTCGATCCTGGCCACGGGTCCTTGTCTGTACGGCGTTTGTACGTTCTCCCCGTGACCGTGTGGGGTTTTTTCCGAGAACTTTGGTTTCCTCAACTCCAAAGACATACAGATTTGTAACCATATAACCATATAACAATTACAGCACGGAAAAAGGCCCGTTCGGCCCTATCAGTCCACGCCGACCACTTTCTCTGACCTAGTCTCATCTACCTGCTCTCAGACCATAACCCTCCAATCCCCTCCCATCCATATACCTATCCAATTTACTCTTAAATAATAAAATCGAGCCTGCCTCCACCACTTCCACCGGAAGCTCATTCCACACAGCCACCACCCTCTGAGTAAAGAAGTTACCCCTCATGTTACCCCTAAACTTTTGTCCCTTAATTCTGAAGTTATGTCGCCTTGTTGGAATCTTCCCCACTCTCAAAGGGAAAAGCCTACCCACGTCAACTCTGTCCGTCCCTCTTAAAATTAAAAAAACCTCTATCAAGTCCCCCCTCAACCTTCTACGCTCCAAAGAATAAAGACCCAACCTGTTCAACCTCTCTCTGTAGCTTAAGTGCTGAAACCCAGGCAACATTCTAGTAAATCTCCTCTGTACCCTCTCCATTTTGTCGACATCCTTCCTATAATTTGGCGACCAGAACTGCACACCATACTCCAGATTCGGCCTCACCAATGCCCTGTACAATTTTAACATTACATCCCAACTTCTATATTCGATGCTCTGATTTTTAAAGGCAAGCATACCAAACGCCTTCTTCACACCCTATCCACATGAGATTCCACCTTCAGGGAACAATGCACAGTTATTCCCAGATCCCTCTGTTCCACTGCATTCCTCAATTCCCTACCATTTACCCTGTACGTCCTATTTTGATTTGTCCTACCAAAATGCAGCACCTCACACTTATCAGCATTAAACTCCATCTGCCATCTTTCAGCCCACCCTTCCAAAAGGCCCAAGTTTCTCTGTAGACTTTGAAAATCTACTTCATTATTAACTACACCACCTATCTTAGTATCATCTGCATACTTACTAATCCAATTTGCCACACCATCATCCAGATCATTAATGTAAATGACAAACAACAGTGGACCCAACACAGATCCTTGGGGTACTCCACTAGACACTGGTCTCCAACCTGACATACAGTTGTCAACCATTACCCTCTGGTATCTCCCATTCAGCCATTGTTGAATCCATCTTGCAACCTCACTATTAATACCCAACGATTTAACCTTCTTAATCAACCTTCCATGTGGAACCTTGTCAAATGCCTTACTAAAGTCCATATAGACAACATCCACAGCCTTGCCCTTATCAATTTCCCTGGTAACCTCTTCAAAAAATTCAAGAAGATTAGTCAAACATGACCTTCCAGGCACAAATCCATGTTGACTGTTTCTAATCAGGCCTTGTTTATCCATGTGATTATATATATTGTCTCTAAGTATCTTTTCCATTAATTTTCCCACCACAGACGTCAAACTAACAGGTCTATAATTGCTAGGTTTACTTTTAGAACCTTTTTTAAACAAAGGCACAACATGCGCAATGCGCCAATCTTCCGGCACCGTCCCCGTTTCTAATGATGTTTGAAATATTTCCGTCATAGCCCCTGCTATTTCTGCACTAACTTCCCTCAGTGTCCTAGGGAATATCCTATCAGGATCTGGAGACTTATCCACTTTTATATTTTTCAAAAGTGTCCGTACCTCCTCTTCTTTAATCCTCATAATTTCCATCACTACTCTACTTGTTTCGCTTACCTCACATAATTCAATATCCTTCTCCTCGGTGAATACCGAAGAAAATTAATTGTTTAATATCTCCCCCATTTCTTCCGGCTCAGCACATAGCTGTCCACTCTGACTCTCTAATGGACCAATTTTATCCCTCGCTATCCTTTTGCTATTGACATATCTGTAGAACCCCTTGGGGTTTACTTTTACTTTACTTGCCAAAGCAACCTCATATCTTTTTTTCGCTTTTCTAATTTCCTTCTTAAGATTCCTTTTACATTCTTTATATTCCTCAAGAACCTCATTTACTCCCTGCCGCTTATATTTATTGTATATCTCCCTCTTTTTCCGAACCGTGTCCAATTTCCCTGGAAAACCACGGCTCTTTCAAATTATTATTCTTTCCTTTCCACCGAACAGGGACATAAAGACTCTGTACTCTCAAAATTTCACCTTTAAATATCCTCCATTTCTCTATTATATCCTTTTCATAAAACAAAATGTCCCATTTCACTCCTTTTAAATCCTTTCTCATCTCCTCAAAATTAGCCTTTCTCCAATCCAAAATCTCAACCCTTGGTCCAGATTTGACCTTCTCCATAATTATATTGAAACTAATGGCATTGTGATCACTAGACCCAAAGTGCTCCTCAACACATACCTCCGTCACCTGACCCGTCTCATTTCCTAACAGGAGGTCCAACACTGCCCCTTCTCTAGTAGGTACCTCTACGTATTGTTGCAAAAAACTATCCTGCACACATTTTACAAACTCCAAACCATCCAGCCCTTTAACAGAATGTGATTCCCAGTCTATGTACGGAAAATTGAAATCACCCACAATCACTACTCTGTGCTTACTACTAATATCTGTTATCTCCTTACATATTTGCTCTTCCAATTCTCGTTCCCTATTTGGCGGTCTATAATATACCCCTATAAGTGTTGCTAAGCCTTTCTCATTTCTGAGTTCCACCCAAACAGCCTCCCTAATCGAGCCTTCTAGTCTGTCCTGCCAAAGCACTGCTGTGATACCCTCCCTGACAAGCAATGCAACACCCCCACCTCTTGCCCCTCCGATTCTATCACATCTGAAACAATGAAATCCTGGAATATTTAATTGCCAATCGCAACCCTCCTGCAACCATGTTTCACTGATCGCCACAACATCATACTTCCAGATGTCAATCCAGGCTCTAAGCTCATCCACCTTTCTTACAATGCTCCTAGCATTAAAATATACACATTTAAGGGACCCATCATTTCTTATTCTCAGTTTATTTCTTTTCACTTCTTTCTCTCCTACATATTGGGTCTGAGTGTTTCCCTTTTCTGCCTCCTGCCTCACACACTGCCTATTAGCTATCTGTGTTTGAGTCCCTCCCCCCAACCGTACTAGTTTAAAGTCTCCGCAATTACCTTAGCAAATCTCCCCGCCAGGATATTGGTTCCCCTCAGGTTCAGATGCAACCCGTCCTTTTTGTACAGGTCATACTTCCCCCAGAAGAGGTTCCAATGATCCAGAAACTTGAATCCCTGCTCCCTGCACCAGTCCCTCAGCCACGTATTTATCCTCCACCTCACACCATTCCTATTCTCACTATCGCGTGGCACAAGCAGTATGCCTGAGATTATCACTTTGGGAGTCCTTTTTTTTAACTGTCTTCCTAGCCCCCTAAATTCTCCTTTCAGGACCTCTTCCCTTATCCTACCTATATTGTTGGTACCTATATGTACCACGACCTCTGGCTCCTCTCCCTCCCTTTTCAGGATATCTTGGACACGTTCAGATACATCCCGGACACTGGCACCAGGGAGGCAAACTACCATCCGGGTCTCTCGACTGCGTCCACAGAATCGCCTATCTGACCCCCTCACTATAGAGTCCCCTATCACTATTGCTCTCTTCCTTTCCCTACCCTTCTGAGCAACAGGGCCGGACTCCGTGCCAGAGGCCCGGGCGCCGTCGCTGCCCCCAGGTAGGCTGTACTCCCCAACAGTACCTAAACAGGAGTATTTATTGCCAAGGGGTACATCCACCTCTTGCATTACCATGGACTTATTTTTCCAATTGTGTTTCACATTAATGTTTTGTTTTGATCTTGTTTTTTTACACTGTCTTGTAGAATTAATGTGGAATTTATGTGTAACTTATGTTGTCGGAGTCTATGAGCCTGTGATGTTGTACCAAGCAAGATTTTCATTATACTTCTTCCTCACTGCACTTGGCAATAACTAGTTCTGATGTGACTTGACTGGTGACCCCAAAAACAGCACTCATTCAATACACGAAAGAGTGAAATTCAAATACCTACACATTACCTACACATATCTACACATTTAATAAAACCCACAATTTCTCTACCTTTAATCTGAGCATCAAATGGAGACTCAATTAGTCAAACCAACTCATTAAGATGAAAGATTTTGCTGCTTGAAAAAGCAGGCTTCGATTTAGTTCAGTGTAATCTGCTGCCTTCCTCTCGATCACACCCTATAATATTAATTGCAGCAACCAGTCTGTGCCCCCTATTGATTTTCAGCCACAATGCAAATCTACGTCAGCCAGTATGGTATCAACTATGACTCTCTTTATTCTGCGCTCGGCTTCTGTGCTGCTTTTATTCCCAACAGGTCATCAGGTTAAATCTGTCATTTGAGCAACAGGACTTATCCCTCCCAGATGTGGTTGATGATTATGTTTAAGAACCGTACACAGCTCTGTGGCAAGAGATCAATGAGCATGCTGTGACAAGAGCTGCATTGGGCAGTCAGTCGGTCGGTATCAGACAATATCTCCTTGAACTGGGTTCTTCTCAAAGGGCACTGCCCACATCTGTGGAGTTGTTAGCTGCATGTTCCACAACTTCTTCAGTACCCTTACATACCTATAAAAGCTTGGCTTCTGTCAATATCCTGAGGACTTTTTTCCACAGATCTTAATTGAGATTTAAAAATGATTAACATTTAAAAAATATAAAACATGGATATGTTGTCAAAAACATTAAGCTAAACTAAAATAATGCGCTCATTCCAGCGGTCAAGAAATCAGTGTGTTCTTAGATGTGATCCATTACAGGGAGAAAGTAGTAGAATGGGATTGAGTGGGAAAATAGATCAGCCATGATCGAATGGCGGAGCAGACTAAGTTCCCAGCATAACGCTGGAGAGTTTCAGGGATAGTGGCTCCACAGCGGGTTGCTGTATGCCCAAGCCAGCAATGGGACTACAGACTCCATGCCATCTCCCACACTGAGAATTACTGCCCTCCAAGCAGCTGGGCACTGGTTGCTCACTTTGGAACCATTCACCACAGCCTGGAAAAATCAGCTAGCATCATGTTGCCGCGGTGCTGTGGCCCTGACATTGTTAGATGCAGACGTAGTTCAGGGATACAGCTACAGTAGCTCATTGTGAACCAATTGCACAGCGAGGGAACCGTTCACCACCCTTTCATGTGAAATACAAGACAACAATCATACATTCGTCATGACTTACAGGAAACTAAATCAACCAGGCATAAGGCTGACAGAACACTCTCATGCTTCACGCTTTATAAGCTTTGCATTTGCTCTCCCTCATGTTTGCTTTACATCAGTAATATTCTTGATTGCCTGCTTGAAGCTTGACATTCAACCTTGTTAGATTGTAAAGTTAGAGCATTCATGGAATCTAAAAAGGCGACTTACAACCTGTGTTCCTGCAGCAATCTGAATAATAAATTCAATTACAATTGCAAAGTTGCAAGTGCAGTGTTTTTAATATTAAGTATCCCTGATGTCTGCAATTTGGTTTAATGGTCTAGAAATTTAATATCACAAGGAAACAAGTTGAGGGTATGGGGTAAATATTGTACATGTTCAGAGATGTTACCCTAGACAACATGTAATAGTCAGAATCCAGCTTCCCACTCCATTTGTTATCCATCAAATGTTGCAGTTGTGACAAAGCCAGCATTGATTGCTTATGCCTCATTGCCCCTAAATTTGGATGCATCACAGCATGGTTGGGAACAGCTCCATCTAAGACCACAAGAAATTGCAGAGAATTGTGGATGTAGCCCAGACCAGCACACAAACCAACCTCCCTCCCATTGACTCCATTTGCTCCTCACGCTGCCTCGGCAAGGCCACAAACATATCTTCTCCCCTTTCTCATCAGGTAAGAGGTATAGAAGTGTGAAAATGCACACGTCCAGATTCAGGGACAGTTTCTTCCCAGCTGTTATCAGACAACTGAACCATCCTACCAAAAACTAGAGAGCAGTTCTGAGCTACTATCTACCTCATTGGAGACCCTTGGACCATCTTTGATTGGACTTTACCTTGTACTAAATGTTATTCACATTATTCCCTTTACCAGTAGATGGCTCGATTGCAACCATGCATTGTCTTTCCGCTGACCTGTTAGCACAAAAGCGTTTCACTGTACCTCGGTACACGTGATAATAAACTAAAACTGAAAATAAAACAGTGGTGACATTCTCACAACACTCCATCACTATCCTTCCCAGCTCAGGCCTGGTAGAACCAGTAGCAGGGCCAGCAGCTGCCAGTTCAGTGCCACTTATCTCTCCACTGCTGAGCATGTTATTTACACTAAATGATAAGGCTTTTCAACAATGCTATTGCTCTGAGAATTATTTATATATGGCAAATCAAATTATACATAAATAGAAATCATCATATCTTTCAGTAAACTAAAACATCCTTGTGCTTTTGCATTTAAAAAGCATTTGTGGGTTTGGATGTTGTAGCATTAGATCACAGTATCCCCTGCCAGTCAACAGTTTAGCTACTGGCAAGCTGTTCGCTTTCACTTTGAGCCTGCACGGACATCTAGTTTAGTTTAGTTTAGTTTAGCGATACAGCACAGAAACCAGCCTTTAGGCCCACTGAGTCCACACCGACCAGCGATCCTCATAAATTAGTACTCTCCTACACACTCTGTACAATTTACAATTCTTACCAAAGCCAATTAACCTACAAACTTGTACATCTTTAGAATGTGGGAGGAAACCGGAGCACCCAGAGAAAACCCACGTGGCCACGTGGAGAACATGCAAACTCCGTACAGACAGCACCTATAGTCAGGATCGAACCCGGGTCTCTGGCGCTGTAAGGCAGCAGCTCTACCACTGCGCCACCATCCTTGATGACCCAAAACACTCTTGCCAACTTCCAAAGTAGCCAGGACCAACTGAAGGAAGAATATGGGATGAGTGACTGTGGGACACAGGTGTGCATGTGCCAGGGATCACATGGTGGGAGGTGGATGAATGTCTTTATGATACGATGCCACAAACCTCCAGGCCAAGTGATTCTAGTGGACTTGGTGAACAATGGTGCTGTGATCTGCTGGTGCTCAGTCCGCACCATTGGTTCCATTACCAGATCCAGAGGCCAAGGCCCTGCTGTCTTAATCACATGGACTTGTTGACTTCACTTCAGTGCCTCATCGCTCCCCAACCTTGAAACTAGCACTTTGCACAATCTCAACAGGATCCTGCTAACAGTGAAGAGGTGTATCACCTGCTGGGCTGCTGCAGGAGATGACGCTGCATGCCATGTCTCTGCTGCTGTTGGAGTGTCATCCGCCATGCATGGTATCTCTTCTCTATGTTATCAAGCTGCTGCTGTGTGGCAGAGACCCGGTCTCTGGTGGGTTCAGAGTGAGATAGCATAGATTTGACGTATACCACTGCATTTATCAGCGGCACCATGTGTTGCAATTATTTCGAAAACCTAGCAAAGAGGCTCACAACTGACCTGGAGAGTGAATGCTATGGCTTCCTTTCCCCACATAACCTTATGGGAGAACCTGAAGGTAGATTCCTCCATGCTACCTGATGCACTACCCATCTCCTTGTACATAAACATAGGAAGGAATTGCAGATGCTGGTTTACACCAAAGATAGACATCAAAATGCTGGAGTAACTCAGTGGGACAAGCATTCCAATTCCTTCCCATTCAGGAACCCATTTGTTCTCTCCAGAAATGCTGCCCGTCCAGCTGAGTGTCTATCTTGCTTGTATGTGCTTCAGGCTTGTGATGATCGTACGCTGACCTGAGACTCATGGGACAGTCAGGATGTGGTGCACCTCACTGCTGGGCAGGAGGCTGCATCAGATCACTTCAGAGTGGCCATAAAATATGTTTGACAGTGCCAGGGGGTCTTTCTCCCCGGGAAACATGATGTTTTAAATCTAGCATGGTCATCTCTAGCAGTGCCAGTGGCTGTGCATAATCCGTAAGACGGTGGGTTCAATGGTGCAGAGCAAGATCGTCTTACCCACATTACTGGAGATTTGGCAAGACTAGTGACCATCCAGTCTATGACTTGCGTATCTCAAGAGGAAACTTTTTCAAAGATAGAAATTGGAAGTGAACATGCACAGGAAGAGCATGAACATCACTGGAGCTGAAGTAATCTTCGTTCACCTGTCATCTTATCCCTAAGTGAACTGTAATATCTGTTAATATCTGGCTCCTTAATGTAATCCTGGGCTGATGGTTTAATACATGTGTCTGTGGATAAGATTATCAGTCAATTCCCTCTCTTTTCATTTTCACACTCTTAGAGCTTTAATCTTGTATAGGAATGAGAGGGAAATGGAATCTTTGAAGTAATTGCAGCCTGGCAATGCAAAACAGGTTATATCCATTAATGCTGGCACCTACTTAGAGGAGATAAGGGAGGGTTTTAAATGTATTCGTTATAACTCTCAAATATTATTGCTTTTGATATATCGTAATCTATTATTGGCTGCAAATGGAAGGCCTAAAGTGAAATGTAGTCTCTTCCTTTTAACAACGGACTCCCACACAAAGAAACAATACATTTACACTCCGTCCTCCATTTTCTGCACATGTTCCAAAAAGATTCATTTGGTTAAACTGGTGTGATTATACTTTGCCATGGTAAGTAGATTAAATGCTCTGCCTGCAGTGTTCTTAGTAGGCAATTTAGTTAATTTTAGTTTGCAGTATATTTTAGCATGGTGTCTTTGAGGAATTGTTTTAAAACAACCACATTAAATTACTCTCAACAAATTATATTTGCCACCAAGAAATACATTCCATAGAGCAGGAGGCCAATGCAAAGAACTCTAAATGGATTTAGTAAAGCTTAAATATTAAAGATGCCACAATCAAGTTCACTCCCTCAACGAGAATACTCCAACCCGCAACAACACCCTGCAATCAAAGGTGTCTGTTTATTGTGGTCAAGAACACTGCCTAAAGTTGTGGACGTAGCCTAGAACGTCGCACAAACCAACCTCCCTTCCATTGACTCCATCTACACCTCATGTTACCTCGCCAAGACCACCAGCATAATCAAGAACCAGTCTCATCCCAGTTACTCCATCTTTTCCCATCAGGCAAATGGTGTAGAAATGCAGACCTCCAGATTCAGGGACAGTTTCGTCCCAACTGTTTTCGGGCAACTGAACCATTCTATCAACAACTAGAGAGTGGCCCTGAGCTACTATCTACAGCCTTGGAGACCCTCAGACTATCTTTAATTGGACTTTACCAGACTTTATCTTTCACTAAACGTCATTCCCTTTATCATGTATCTGTACACTGGCTCGATTGTAATCATGTTTCTTCTTTCCGCTGACTGGTTAGGACGCAACAAAAGCTTTTCACTGTACCTTGGTACAGGTGACAATAAGCTAAACTAAACTAAGCTAAACTAAACTAAAACACATACCTCCAGATTCAGGAACAGTTTCTTCCCAGATGTTATCAGGCAACTGAACCGTCCTCTCTTCAGCTAGAGTGCGGTCCTGACCTCCCATCTCCCTCATTGGTGACCTTCCATCTACCTTTAATTGGACTTTATCTGGCTTTATCTTGCACTAATTGTTACATCTTTATTCGTTATCTGGTCGAAGTGGATGCCTTGATTGTATTCATGTATGCCTTTTCTTTCACTGGATACCACGGAAACAAAAGTTTTCCATTGCACCTCGGTACATGTGACAATAAACTAAACTAAACTTAACATATTTCAGATATAAGAAGCAGGAGTGGACTATTTAACCCCACCTGATTGCATCACCATTCCACCTCACCTCAGCACCACTTCATATGTTAAGCTGATGTCCCTTACTTCTCTAAATAATCAGAAAGCTTTACGTTTTCCTTTAAATGAATATACCATTGTATCCAGGAAAGCAAAATGGTTGAAAATTAAATTCAGGGGTCTCCTCATTTTGAAGAAAAACATGACAAAAAATTATTAAAGTGCGGCATTTTTAATGACTATGGCTGAGAGCGTGGGGGGACCCGTGCTGCCGAGAGCTACCCGGCGGGGAACCGCAGAGAATGAAGGGGGGACATGGCAGGGGTCTGCCTGCTGCCACATGCGGCGGCAGTGTGTAGGAAGGAACTGTCGATGCTGGTTTAAACCGAAGATAGACACAAAAAGCTGGAGTAACTCAACGGGACAGGCAGCATCTCTGGAGAGAAGGAATGGGTGACGTTTCAGGTCGAGACCCTTCCTCAGACGGCGGCAGGCCCGGTTCACCATTGTGAGCAGAAGATAAAACGAATCGATGAACTTTTGGAACTTTGTCGACGCCAGAAACGTGGCAACTCCTGTGCACTGCCTAGGTGAATGAAGTCTGCTGTATAATTTCACCAGGTTGTTAGCAAAGCAAAGTATTTCACTGTACTTAGGTACATGTGACGATAAAGTATAATTGAATCATTGAATCAAGTAATCTTTTCCCTCTCCCCATGAAGAGCTCTCTGCAAGTTACTCATCAGGAGGATTTGCCACTGAAGCCATAAAAAAATGACACACTAATCGAATTATGAACGATCATCATTTAATGCAGAGAAACAGTTGGTGATTACTGGAAGTGTCGCTACTCACTGGATTTCCCCAGGGACGAGACCGTAAGCAGTTCAATTCAAATGGAGAATCGTGACTTGACAGCTCAGTTATATGTTAATATGAGTTTTAAATGTGATAATCTTTCTTAGGTGACTTGGGCAAACTCTACAAATAAGAATGAAGATTGAGTTATTAGTTTCAGCATGCAAGACTGATGTGCACTTAATAGCTTCAAGTCATCAACAGGTGATTGATTACAAAGTATTGGCAGAATAGAAAGCAAAGTGAAAGTGAACCTTTCTGTGATGTAATAGTTTCATTTTTCAGTCTTCAGCTCACACAGGCATGTTTCTATTGGAATGTTCAAACGTTATGGAGAATGAATCATTAACAAAACAGTCTGGTTTCAGTTGCACCACATATTCACTTTTATGAGCAGCTGAGATATGACAATTGAGTGAAAGTTAAGCTTCTTTGACCTGGTTTTCATCAAACCTCAATGGAACAGTGCTGGTCAGGATTATTAGTGGGAATCAAAAGAGAAATTAAAGTGAAAAGCCACGGTGTCACTTTGGTGCACATAATGAAGGCATTTTACACAAATTATCCTATCTCCTTTCTGATTCCCTGCTACTGTTAAGTCACCATAACACATCAATACAATTTACTGCACCAGGAACAATATGTTCAAGTTGATGCCTTACATGCAATGCAATGTGGAATGCCAGGATGTGTTTTTTTTCCTCTGCAGTTGCAAGGAGATTTAATAAGTTCTAGGAGAATTGGGCCATTTGGCCCATCTAGTTACTCCGCCATTCAATCATGGCTGATCTACCTTTCTCTCTCAACCCCATTCTCTTGCCTTCTCCCCATAGCCCCTGACACCTTTACTAATCAAGAATCTGTCAATCACCACCTTAAAAATATCCATTGACTTGGACTCCTCAGCCATCTGTGGCAATGAATTCCACAGATTCACCACCCTCTGACTAAAGACATTTCTCTTCATCTCCTTTGTAAAAGTACGCCCTTTTATTCTGAGGCTATGGCCTTTGTTCCCAGACTCTCCCATTAGTGAAAACATCCTCTCCACACCCACTCTATCCAGGCCTTTCAGGTCCAAAAGGAAGGCTAATTCAGAGTCCAGGTACAATGTTATCAAGTAGCCAGTTTGTCACAAGGATATCGTTGACCATTTCTGTATTGAGGAGGTGGCTTATTGCCCCCCCTGCTCGCCTTGAACAACCATTCAGGTGGATGTGGAATCACCACTGCTCTATTTAAAGAAGAACCAAGAGGTACTCTTGCTGTCCTGCCCAACATTTAACTCAAAAATCAGCACCACCAAAAAATCTGTCTGTTGAACTGTGCTGTGAGCCATACAACACAGCAAAGTACGTTTGAAACCCTTTGCTTTACATTTTGTGTTAAGTTTTAGAAATGAAAGATATTTATAATAACCTGGCTCCTCAACTGCACTGCATGAGTTCATACTGTTGAATTTCTTCCTGCGGTAACAGTCAAAATGGTGATTTCACCGTTCTAACTCAGATCTCAAATGCTCCTTGAAGTTTAAAAATGGTAAAAACTATTTAATTACTTTTACTCAACATCAGAGTCTATATCCCCATAACATGACTCAATCATTTTTCAATCATTCAGTACGTCCTTCCAAAATCAATCTACATGCATTTAATAATACATTTCTGACAAGGGAAGTGAAGGACAGTACAAAAATAAAAGAGAAGGAGTATAACATAGCAAAGATGAGCAAGAAGCCAGAGGATTGGGACTCTTTTAAAGAGCAACAGAAGATAACTAAAAAGGCAATACGGGGAGAAAAGATGAGGTACGAAGGTAAGCTAGCCAAGAATATAAAGGGGACTAGTAAAAGCTTCTTTAGGTATGTGAAGAGGAAGAAAATAGTTAAGACAAATGTGGGTCCCTTGAAGACAGAACCAGGTGAATGTATTATGGGTAACAAGGAAATGGCAGACGAGTTGAACAGGTACTTTGGATCTGTCTTCACTAAGGAAGACACATACAATCTCCCAGATGTACTAGTGGACAGAGGTCCTAGGGTAACGGAGGAACTGAAGGAAATTCACATTAGGCAGGAAATGGTGTTGGGTAGACTGAAGGGACTGAAGGCTGATAAATCCCCAGGGCCTGATGGTCTGCATCCCAGGGTACTTAAGGAAGTGGCTCTAGAAATCATGGATGCATTGGTGATCATTTTCCAATGTTCTATAGATTCAGGATCAGTTCCTGTTGATTGGAGGGAAGCTAATGTTATCCCACTTTTTAAGAAAGGAGGAAGAGGGAAAACGGAAAATTATAGACGAGTTAGCCTGACATCAGTGGTGGGGAAGACGCTGGAGTCAATTATAAAAGAATAAATTGCGGAACATTTGTATAGCAGTAACAGGATCGTTCCGAATCAGCATGGATTTACGAAGTGGAAATCATGCTTGACTAATCTTGAGAATTTTTTGAGGATTTCCTCCGTCTACACTGCATCTGTGCCCAAGATGAGGTGTTCCATACTAGAACATCCGAGGCGTCCTCATTCTTTAGGAGTTCCCCTCTCCCATCATAGATGAGTCCCTCACTCGTGTCTCCCCGGTACCCCACAGCTCCGCCCTTGCTCCCCCACCCCATAGTCACAACAGAGACAGAGTCCCCCTAGTCCTTACCTTCCACCCCATCAGCTGTCACATACACATAATCCTCCAAAATTTCCGCCACCTCCCACGGGATCCCACCACCAGCCACATTTTCCCATCTCCACCCCTTTCCGCCTTCCGCAGAGACCGTTCCCTCTGCAACTCCCTGGTTAACTCATCCCTTCTCACCCAAACCACCCCCTCCCCAGGGACCTTCTCCTGCAACTGCAGAAGATGCAACACCTGTCGCTATACGTCCTTCTTCAACTCTGTCCAGGGACCCCGACAGTCCTTTCAGGTTAGGCAGAGGTTCACTTGCACCTCCTCCAACCTCATCTACTGTATCCATTGTATCCAAGATGTGGCCTCTTTAACATCGATGAGACCAAATGCAGACTAGGCGATCGTTTTGTGGAACACCTTCGCTCAGCACGCATGAACCAACCTGATCTCCCGGTTGCTGGACACTTTAATTCTCCTTCCCATTCCTACACAGCCTTTTCTGTCCTCGGTTTCCTCCTTTGTCAGAGTGAGGCTAAACGCAAATTGGAGGAACAGCATCTCATATTTCGCTTGGGCACTTTACAGTGGTATGAATATTGATTTCCCTCACTTCAGGTAGCCCCAGCATTCCCTCTCTCTCTTTCCCACCACCACCCAAGTCGCACTCGCTTCTCATTTTCACCCTACAAACCCTTACAATGGCCTGTTCCCTTTATCATCATTGCTTTTTTCCATATCTTTCATTCATTGTTCTTTATCTCTCCACTTCACCGTCTATATCTCTCGTTTCCCTTATCCCTAACCAGACTGAACAAGAGTCTCGACCCGAAACGTCACCCATTCTTTCTCTCCAGAGATGCTGCCTCTCCCATTGAGTTACTCCAGCTTTTTGTGTCTATCTTGATACTGGGAGCCATTTATCTCAAACTTTAAATTAATCATAGCCCATAGAAATCAAATCTTCTCACATTTGATTGGAGGATGTCCCACCTACCTTAATCTGTACATTACAGAGCAACGAGGCATCTCATGGTCAATCCATAGGTTACTGCAAGGGATCTCATTGATTTATTGCACTAGTCTGGTGGGTTTTTTTGGGGTTTTTTTTGTTGGGGCATAACGACCTTGGGCATAGAGGTACTGTACATCAACAGAGGCTGGATAAAATTTTAAAAACAGACATCAGTCCATTATTATTGAAGACAACATAAAAATATCATTTTGTATCATTAGATATGAACATTAGCTTCCGTGAAGGAAAGTTTATTGAAATTCTGATAGTTTGCAGTGCCAATTCCATTTTACTTTGAATTATTCATTCACAAAGCATGAAAGCTGCTGGTAAGCCAAGACATAGATTATCATCCATCCTTAAATGCCCCAAACAACAGCTTGCTAGGCCATTTCTCAATGCAGTTAAAAAACAAACACATGGGAGAGAATGTGGTCACACATGGTCCAGATTGGCAGAATACCTTCCCTGACAGACAGCAATGAACCAAATGGGTTTGTACAGCAATCAAGTCACTTTGTGGTCACAATTAGTTATTATAACTTAAATGTAAACACGCCATCAATTTCCTGAACTCTCCAAAGAGGTACTTGGAATTGAGTGATTGGGTCAAAGGGATAATAGCATGGCATCTGCCCAATTAACTTTTCTCCCAATTTGTCTTGAATATCTCATGGAGAAATGAAAAACTTTTTGCAAATTAATCATTCATTTTACCTGGATTTAAGATCTACCCGAATGGATGAAGCGTCAATTACCATTTGAATTTCGGCATAAAAGGTCCAGCAACACTATTTTGCCAACCTGCCATAACCTTTCTTATCTTTGGGATATGATGGTGTAATTAACCATTCAGTCATTTTTTATTCTTCCTCGCCCTTGCCAAGTGAGCATGTAGCATGAAGCTGAGGTTCTTCCCACATCTATTGTGAAGATAAATAGTTCCTCTGAAGTAGAAGTGGTAAAAATATATCCTCAATTGGAAGTGCTAAATACTTGACATATTAACACATATGGAACTAACATAGAAGGTATCATGCAAAACTGACAGGAGTATAATTGCAAAGATGCAGATAATGAAACATAATCTGAGGTTTAATACTTCTTGCGTCTCATGCAAGTCTTGTTCATCCCTCATAACCATTCTTGCTCTACCCACTGTGCATCAAGCAGACTTCAGCTATATTCTCCGCTCCACACCGTCCCAATTATTTCTCCCTTCCACACAAGAACACTCTAATATTGCTTAGCGCAAGTTATTCATCAAAAGCTGCTTTTTAACAAATTAGCCTCTACAGAAAGGTAAAAAGATATGGCAGACAGATAGAAAACTAGGACATGATGGGATGCATTGATGGACGATTGAGCTTGAGAATTTAATGGGAAGTCATCATTCAAGTGCTGGCTGACTGCGCACTATCATTGTTTTCTGTTCCTATTTCTGCCAGTGATTATCCAGCTGAGGCTCGGTAAACTCACAGCACAGCATGGTTTTTAATCTGGCTGATTCAGGAGGTAAGGAAATGGAAAAAAGACAGATGTGCATTTCATGAACACAGGGCATCCCAGGGAGGTGTTTAGTGGGTCAGGTACTCGCAAGATGTAGTCACTTTTGGAATGCAGCCCAATAAGGACCATAAATCCGACCATCAATTTATTTTAAAGGAGGACCATAATCAAGATGAGCATGTAGGGCACATGGTGACACAGCGGTAGAGTTGCTGCCTTACAGCACCAGAGACCCGTTTGATCCTAACTACGGTGCTGTCTGTACGGAGTTTGTACGTTCTCCCTGTGACCATGTGCGTTTTACCTGGGAGCTCCAGTTTCCTCCCATACTGGTTAATTAGCTTCGGTAAAAATTGTAAATTGTCCCTAGCGTGTGGCAGAGTGTTAGTGTATGGGGGAATCGCTGGTCGGCGCAGACACAGTGAGCCAAAGGGCTTATTCCTGCACTGTATCTCTAAACTAAACTAAACCAAACGTTGATTACCAAGGCATAGAAGACTACATACCATCTGCTGGTAAATGGGAAAAGTACAGATAACTACTCAATGGTCAGCATAGACATGGCGGGGCGATGGGCTCGTCTCCATGCTATATCACTATGATTCCTTGACTTTAAGCTATGTTGCAATTAACTGAGCAATTATGATTCATGTTTGCTAAATAATCTGAGCCTTCCAAAGCCAGAGGAAAAAAATCTCTGGTAATTGAACTTTTAATTCTGTGAGCTACAATCCATTTCCAGTCATGCAATTCACATAAAATTTTCAACATCATATCAAGGCACAATGAATCTTTTAACACCCCTGCTGTAGCAATAAAATTTAAAAAAATTCTTGCATGTCAATGTCAAATATTTATTTCCATGTTTGTCAATGTTCATTCAGCTGTTTTTCTAATCAAATGGGAAAACCATGGAAACAAAAATATTTTCTTCTCCCTGCAAAGGATATAACTCATCACAGAATAGATAAGAATGTTTCTCCAACTAAATATGTCGATCTGCTCTGTGCGTGTATTTATAGCTGTTTCTAGATTCAAATACACAATGCTGATGACTCACTAAATACTCAGGGGCAGCAATTCATTCCCACACTGCTGAAAACAACGAGGATTCTGGAGTCGAATATATGCTTTACCTGAGGTTGAGTAGATTATGTCCATTTCCAGGTGCCTGGCAAGAAATTCAACCCCTGACTTTCCAGCAGGAATTTTGTTTGTAGCAGAATCGTGGTCCCAGTAAAATGTACCCCAAACTACATTATCATCCATTTATTATCTCCAGTGTGATTTGCTTTTTCATAGACCATTGCCTTACGCCAACTGCGCTCAACCAATTAATCACCCATGATTGAATAGTGGAGTAGACTCGATGGGCTGAATGGTCTAATTCTGCTCCTATGTCTTGTGGTCTTATAGTCTCATAGTCTTATGGATGTTTCCCCTGCAAATGTGTCATTTTAAGGCTCAAAATGCAAACCACTTTCTTTGCTAAATCACACCATAAATCACTATGTGCCACATTAAGAACTGTCTTCCAAGGTTGCAGCTGCAGTAATAAGTGGATTTCATCAGGGTGGCACGGTAGAGTTGCTGCCTTACAGCGCTTACAGCGCCGGAGACCCGGATTCAATCCCGACTGCATGTGCTTGCCTGTACGGAGTTTGTATGTTCTGCCCGTGATCTCGTAGGTTATCTCTGAGATCTTCGGTTTCCTCCCATACTCCAAAGACATACAGGTTTGTAGATTAATTGGCTTGGTATAAATGTAAAATTGTCCATAGTGTGTGTTGAATAGTGTTAATGTGCAGGGATCGCTGGTCGGTGTGGACTCGGTGGGTCGAAGGGCATGTTTCCATGCTGTATCTCTAAACTTAACTAAAAAGTGCCATCACCTTTAAGATCCTGAAATACCTCAGAGCAACCTCAGAGCAAAGGTATATGCAGAAATGGACATATTGCATTAAAACCCAGGGAGATCTGTACCCAACAACACAGCTTTGGTGCCGATAAAAAAATATATAAATAAAGTTTCTAAACATCAGTCTTGCACCTTCCGGTTCCTTTTCAAATACAAAACCGAGGTCTACATTTCCAGTATCACAAAATGCTGGAGTAACTCAGCAGGTCAGGCAGCATCTCGGAGAGAGGGAATGGGTGACGTTTCGGGTCGAGACCCTTCTTCAGACTGATGTCAGGGGGGTGGGACAAAGAAAGGATATAGGTGGAGACAGGAAGACAGTGGGAAAACTGGGAAGGGGGAGGGGAGGGGAGGAAGGAGGGACCCTCCTACTCTACGACCACATTTTGACCCTCCTGCTTTACGACCACATTTTGACCCTCCTACTCTACATTTCCAGTGCTTCACTAAGGGAGAACAAGGCTGAAATACCTGAGTAACAAAGTCTTACTGTTATTACATAAACTCCTAGAATATTGAGTATAGTTTGCCTGAAATGAATAAGGTTCACCAGATTGATCCCTGGAATGGCAGGACTTTCATATGAAGAAAGACTGGATAGACTAGGCTTATACTCGCTGGAATTTAGAAGACTGAGAGGGGATCTTATTGAATCATATAAAATTCTTAATGGGTTGGAGAGGCTAGATGCGGGAAGATTGTTCCCGATGTTGGGGAAGTCCAGAACCAGAGGTCACAGCTTAAGGATAAGGGGGAAGTCTTTTAGGACCGAGATGAGAAAACATTTCTTCACACAGAGAGTGGTGAGTCTGTGGAATTCTCTGCCACAGAAGGTAGTTGAGGCCAGTTCATTGGCTATATTTAAGAGGGAGTTAGATGTGGCCCTTGTGGCTAAAGGGATCAGGGGGTATGGAGAGAAGGCAGGTACATGTTACTGAGCTGGATGATCAGCCATGATCATATTGAATGGCGGTGCAGGCTCGAAGGGCCGAATGGCCTATTCCTGCACCTATTTTCTATGTTTCTAATATACTTGCTATGGTGAGAGTGCAATGAAGATTCATAAGACTGGTTCAAGAGATAACAGTTTTCTGTATGGGGAGCAATTAAATAGATAGAAACTGTATTCTCTTGAATTTTGGAGAATGAAAAGACATTTTCTTGAAACTTGCAAAATTCTTTCAAGGTTTTACAGGCTGGATGCAGGGAGCCCAGGGAGTCTAGAACTTGCAGCCCTCCACTCACTCCGCAACAACCCAGACTTAATCATCAAACTCGCTGACAAGGGAGGTGCTGTGGTAGTCTGGCGTGCTGACCTCTACCGGACCGAGGCCAGACGACAACTCTCAGACACCTCTTCCAACTTATCCCTGGACCATGACCCCACTGACAAACACCAGACCTTTATCATCAGCACCATCACAGACCTCACTATTTCCGGCGATCTACCCTCCAATGCCTCCAAACTTATAGTTCCCCAGCCCCGCAAGGCCCGATTCTACTTCCTACCCAAAAACCATAAACATAACTGTCCCGGCAGACCCATTGTCTCTGCCTGCTCATGTCCCACCGAACTTATTTCCACCTACCTCGACTCCATCCTATCCCCCCTGGTTAAATCCCTCCCCACCTACGTCCAAGACACCTCACACGCTCTCCATCTCCTCGATAACTTCGGTTCCCAGGCCACCACTCCCTCCTCTTTACCATGGATGTCCAGTCACTCTACACTTCCATCCCCCACAAGGATGATCTCGAAGCCCTCCGTTTATTCCTCGACCGTAGAACCAGCCAATCCCCATCTACCAACACTCTCCTCCGCCTAGCAGAGCTGGTTCTTACCCTCAACAACTTCTCCTTTGACTCCTCCCACTTCAAACCAGAGGCGTAGCTATGGGCACTCGCATGGGCCCTAGCTATGCCTGCCTCTTTGTCGGGTACGTCGAACAATCCCTGTTCCGGACGTACACCGGCTCCATCCCCGAACTCTACCTCTGCTACATCGACGACTGCATTGGTGCTACCTCTTGTACCCATGCAGAACTCACTGACTTCATACACTTCACATCCAATTTCCATCCTGCCCTTAAATATACCTGGACTATCTCCGACATCTCCCTCCCGTTTCTGGACCTCACCATCTCCATCACAGGAGACAGACTGGTGACGGACATTTACTATAAACCCACTGACTCACACAGCTATCTGGACTACACTTCTTCCCACCCGATCCCCTGCAAGAAGTCTATCCCCTACTCCCAATTCCTCCGTCTATGCCGCATCTGCGCCCGGGATGAGGTGTTTCACACTAGGGCATCAGAGATGTCCTCATTCTTCAGGAAACGGGGCTTCCCCTCTTCCATTATAGATGAGGCTCTCACTAGGGTCTCTTCTACATCCGGCAGCTCCGCTCTTGCTCCCCCTCCCCCCCACTCGCAACAAGGACAGAATCCCCTTCGTTCTCACCTTCCACCCCATCAGCCAGCGGATCCAACAAATCATCCGCCAACATTTCTGTCACCTACAACGGGACCCCACCACTGGCCATATCTTCCCATCCCCTCCCCTCTCTGCGTTCCGCAGAGACCATTCCCTCCGTAACTCCCTGGTCCACTCGTCCCTTCCTACCCAAACCACCCCATCCCCGGGCACTTTCCCCTGCAACCGCAGGAGATGCAACACCTGTCCCTTTACCTCCCCCCTCAACTCCATCCAAGGACCCAAACAGTCGTTCCAGGTGAGACAAAAGTTCACCTGCACCTCCTCCAACCTCATCTATTGCATCCGCTGCTCTAGATGTCAACTTATTTACATCGGCGAAACTAAGCGCAGGCTCGGCGATCGCTTCGCTCAACACCTGCGCTCGATCCGCATTGACCAAACTGATCTCCCGGTGGCCGAGCACTTCAACTCCCCCTCCCATTCCCAGTCTGACCTTTCTGTCATGGGCCTCCTCCAGTGCCATAGTGAGGCCCACCGGAAATTGGAGGAACAGCACCTCATATTTCGCCTGGGCAGCTTGCAGCCCAGTGGTATGAACATCGACTTCTCCAACTTTAGATAGTTCCTCCGTCCCTCTCTTCCCCTCCTCCTTCCCAGATCTCCCTCTATCTTCCTGTCTCCACCTATATCCTTCCTTTGTCCCGCCCCCTGACATCAGTCTGAAGAAGGGTCTCGACCCGAAACGTCACCCATTCCTTCTCTCCTGAGATGCTGCCTGACCTGCTGAGTTACTCCAGCATTTTGTGAATAAATACCTTTGATTTGTACCAGCAATCTGCAGTTATTTTCTTAGAACTTGTGATTGCCAACTCAATATAATTGATAGATCTGAAATGAGAAATTTCTTCGCACAGAAGGTGGTGAATGATTGAAACCTCCATCACAGCGGTTTGTTGAGCCAGAGTCATTAGTTTATTTAAAACAGAGATCAATAGATACTGGATATGAAGGAAATCAAGGATTTACTGTACGAGAGTAAAACGCTTTCAGATAGATGATAGGCTATCCCGCGGTCTAGGCTTAAGCTCAGAGGTGACCGCGCTTTTGCGGTTGCAGCTCCTAGACTGTGGAACAGCATCCCTCTCCCCATCAGAACTGCCCCCTCCATCGACTCCTTTAAGTCCAGGCTCAAAACCTATTTCTACTCCCTAGCGTTTGAGGCTCATTGAGGAGGCGCTGTGAACTGTTTTGTATGTGCTGTTATGTTTGCGTGCTACTGTATGTTTCATTTTTTCCTTAGTACCTAATCAGATGTACAGCACTTTGGTCAACGTGGGTTGTTTTTAAATGTGCTATACAAATAAAATTGACTTGACTTGACTTGACTATGATCCTGATCAATGACAAAGCAGGCTCTTAGGGCTCCTAACTTAACCAAATGACCTCCATCTGTCCTCTCAGATGGGTCTGAGTGATCACATTGCACTGTCTTGGATAACAGCAGCACAGAGTACCAACCAATATAGTTCCCCAGACCCAGTCACTAAATCATCCACTCTTGTTTTTGTTTTTTTTGTTCGTCGATTAACTCTTAGAATTCCTACACAGCCGCTCTTTAACTACACCTGAAAAGTATTCCAACATCTGTTACTTAGTTGCTGGCTGCTTTGGGACACACAGACCTGGATACAAAATACTGTACATATCTAAGTCATTTTCTGAAAGTGATTACATAAACTCCAAGGTTAGTTGTTTAAACAATTAGCGAGTAGACATTAAATGTTCAGCCAGACTCATCCCAAATCCTCAGTCGGACCCCATAGAAAACCCAAGACAAGGCTCTTGATTTTGTCCATGGTACTGTTGATGATTTTCATCAAACATCCAGTAGACTGGGTATCTCCATTGAAAGCTCAATCAGTTTTATGCTATTTCCTCTTGCATTTCCAGAACTGTGGGAAATCTATACTGGAGGCATTAAATACAGATTGCTGGTAAAATCAAAGGCACTAAGCCTCATTTAAATAATGCAGCTCTGAACCACTTCTGAAAACCATGTTACGCCAAATCCTTATGAAACCAGATGTCGACCCTTCCCTTGAAAATAAGGCTCTTAGTCCAATGTGCTGTCCAACGCAAAGATTAATACTCAGACACCAATAGTACAATAACAAAAAGAAGCTGTTGGAAATATTCAGCAGGTCAGGCAGCACCTGAGGAAAGAGAAACAGAATTAGAGTGTCAGATCTACAGATGACATGTGGTTGATGTTAAATGCTAATTTTGGGTTTTTTTCTCTCTATTGATGCTGCCTGACATGACCAGTGTTTGGAGCATTTTTGCTTTTATTCCAGAATTTCAGCAACCACATTATTCGGCTTTTGGACCAATAGAACAGTGAACCTTGTTTGTGATACAATCGGCTCATGCACCTGGTTACCTTGAGAGTCAAGTTGATCGAGCTTGGCTCGTGATGTGGGACTTGCAAATGTTCAATATACGTCTGACACCCTTTTATTCTCCTCAGACCAAAGACGATTCTTTTTTCCCTTTGATAGCCAGAGTGCGTTGTAAAACAAGGTTTCTCCTGACCATATCTCCGGCTCTTGATATAATGGGCCCAATATTTTCTGCCTGACCCAACAAAAGGAACAGAGGACATTCTTGCCCCACCTCAGATAGTCAATGTGTAGCATCAGGTCCGCCCTATCCCCTTCAGTGCTCTAACTAATCTCAGGCATTCGCTCCTGTACTCATCTGACAATGTTCTAAAAATGTGAACAACTTTGATGGGAGATCTGATGAAATGGAGTACTTGACAAATTCAAATATTCCTGACAAGGATTAGAGCACAAAAACAATCACAAGGAAACCTGTCCTAGAATACTTTAATCAGCATCTTGTCTACTAGATTAGAGATTGACAGATCTGTGAGCAGTGTACTCGTTGCCTGCTGTTTAATGAATTTGCAGCACCCTGAACACACCAAGATCTAGCAGGAAAATTAAGCTAAATATCACAAGTAATCATAGCTGTCTCACACCTTTAAATTAAAGTAGTGGTTTCCACACACTAAATATTATGAATTGATTTTTGACTCACTGGAGTTAAAATTGATAGCTCTGACCAGATAAAGGTGTGCATTGCAACGCTGATTAATCCACGTTCTTCCTTGCCAGACAAGTAGCGTGTTGATTTTGTGCAATGTGCTATTATAACAATTGTTTTATCTATCCACAATGATCGTGATTTGATCAGTTGAATGCATCGGCAGAGGGTCAGTGATACGAGTCGCATGTTCCAGTTAAAGCTGGCCTGCACCTTTGTAAGTAGTGGAACGCAATATCACGAGCAGGAGCTGGAGGTTCTTCTGCAAGTAAATCCACCTACGGAAATAATGAAAAGTGCCACCACATGGGAGAGACCAAAACTGAAACTGCTGGACCACAGTGATGATGGAACATGGGAGAGATGCCTTGAATCCATTATGGGCCAAGAGACTCTCCCGACACACACACAGGTCACTGTGGCAGCTGGTGCCAGGAACTATTATGGGAGAATATTATTTTATGCATGATATTATTTGCTAGTATTTTATACATTAGACATTGTTACGGCATTATTTTATACATTGTTGTTTAAGGTTTGTAACTGCTTAGGCATTAGGCGCCTGTCTGTAACTAATTAAGGCGCTCTAGACATTCCGTGACCTTGACACGTCTCTGTAACATAACATTCCTTTGTATAACACTCCTTTGCTTTAGCTTGTACCTTTGCTTTAGCCTTGATGATAAGGGTAGCAGAATCCGAAGGGATGCGGACATTCATCAATGAGTAGGATTTAATGGTGGCAAGAGAAGAGATAAGGAAAAACATAGGCCTTGGGGGGATGGATGGATGTGAGGGATGAACTAGCAGGAAATAAGGGAGGCGAAATATGAAGGGATGTGAGCATTGAGATAAGGATATATTACTAAATGGGATTTAATGTTGGCGGGACAAACAGGTACTACAAAGCAATGAAGGACTGAAGAAAGGGAGTGTGAGAGAAAGGGAGTGTGGGTATAAGGTAATACAAAGGAGATAAGGTTTAGAATAACCCTATAAAAATAGGCTGCCCGGTGTACTAAGTGGGCAGTCAGATGGTTGACATCCTGATTGTTCCAGCCGTTGTTTGCAAATAAAGGCTTTTAACTTCTTGAAGAATTCTCCGTGTCATCTGCTTCATTTTGAACACCGGTAACCACGACACTATCAGCTTGAATGCAGTTCAGTGCTTTCACACAAGCAGTCCAAGCCACTGAAAGCCAAATATTGTCTATCATTTGGTTTTCAGCACTCTCACAAATATGGTATCTAACATTACACAAAGCGTTGAAGTAACTCAGTGGGTCAGGCAGCATCTCTGGAGAACATGATAGGCAACGTTTCAGGTTGGGAGCCATGCCCAGAGATAGAGATGCACATATGAGTCCTCACCTTCATGGAGAAGATGAGGCAGGAAGAGCTGTGGATGAGGCTGGAACCCATGGTGAGGCTGAAACAGTCACAAATGCTGATGTGTCTCATGCTTTCTCTCGTGCCCCATCTCGCCTGTAACCCAGCTGTTTATAGACCATAGATGGCATAAGCTTACACGTTTACTTTCTCTCTTTCTCCTCCTACACATGTCTTTCCCATTCTGAAATCCCACGGTACAACCTGACCTGACAATGGCAGAAGATATTGAAGACAATGAAGGGGAAGATGCACCAAGATCAGTATCAAGATTTCAAGATCAATTTATTGTCACATGTACCAATTAAGGTACAATGAAATTTGAGTTACCATACAACCATACTGAGTGAAAAGCAACAAGACACACAGCCACATAAAGTAAAATTTAACATAAACATCCACCACAGCGGATTCCACATTCCTCACTGTGATGGAAGGTAATAAAGTTCAATCATCTTCCTCTTTGTTCACCCACGGTCGGGGCTGTTGAACCATCCACAGTCGCCACAGCCGACAGTCCGATGTCTGAAGCCCTCACGTCGGGATGATCGAAACACCCCACGTCAGGACGGTTGAAACACTCTCCTCAGCATGGAGCTCCCGAGTCGGCCTCTTCTTACCAGAGACCGCGGGCTTCACGATGTTAAATTCCACAGGCCCCGCGGTTGGTGCTCTCCACAGTCGATCCTCGGCAAAGGATCGCAGCTCCATGATGTTTAAGTCCACGCTGCGTCGGGCCGGTCTCCAGGAAAGGCCACCAAACTCCTCGATGTTAGGCCGCAGAAGGGACGGAGATACTATACGGAGAAAAAACGCATCTCCGTCAAGGTAAAAGATTGAAAATAGTTTCCACCATTTCCCTCCCCCCCACCCCCCACATAAAACAAACCAAGAAACACTAAAACATACTTTTAACACATACTTAAAATAATAAAAACAGTAGAAAGGACAGATAGACAGTTGGCGAGGCAGCCACTGTGGTGGCACCACCTGATGGAAGTGTCAGCCACAAGCTCAGACATTGACACAGCACATACTCTAATGATGAGCAGAGTGTCCATGCATGGTGATACATTGGGCATCAGTGGTCTTATTCTAGAGCAGGGGACATGCCTAAGGAGGTCTTAGTTCCAGTGTAGTAGATTCAGAAAAATACTCAAGCGAGAGTGGATTGAGGGCCAATGCAAAATGAAATCAATGTCAAGGAGCAAGGAGGAGTCCATCATCAACTTGGTTTTGCACAGATCTGGGCCATTTTTGTGCATGGAAGTGGGGCCAACTCTGTTTGCACACCAATGGACTCACAGTGAACCAAAACAATTTTTATTACATCAATCCAGCAGTTTCATTGGCACCATTACCGGGATAATCTTCCACTCCAAATTTATCTTATTACTGGAGTATAAATTACCCGGAAGCAAACTAGAAATTCAAACTCAGATCAAGGAACCAGGTTTCTGCCACAGTAATTAACCAAATACCACCATACACTTGAATGATTGTATAAGGGTTTGGAATATCATGAAAGGAGCATGAAAGGTGTCTTTTCATGCTACTTTTTTTTCATGGAAGATAGACACAAAATGCTGGAGTAACTCAACCGGACAGGCAGCATCTCTGGAGATTTCGGGTGACATTTCGGGTCAAGACTCTTCTTCAGACAGAGTCCTGCTAAGTTAGTCCAGCATTTTGTGTCTATCTTCGATGTATAACCATTTGCAGTTCCTTCCTACACATTTTGTCTACTTTTTTTTCATATTTTTCAGTTTAGTTTAGTTTAGTTTAGAGATACTGCATGGAAACAGGCCTTTCGGCCCACCAAATCCGCACCGAACAGCAATCCCCACATACTAACACTATCTTACACACACAAGGGACAATTTACTAAGCCAATTAACCTTCAAACCTGTACCACTTTGGAGTGTGGGAGGAAACCGAAAATCTCGGAGAAAACCCGACCATGTCACGGGGAGAATGTACAAACTATTTACAGACAAGCACCCATAATCAGGATTAAACCCAGGTCTCTGGTGCTGTAAGACAGTAGCTCTACCGCTACACCACTGTGCCGCCCCATATGTTTAAATAACCACTAGAATAGTTGAGCATCTGGTGGCAAGGAATATGAGATAGCACTGGCTGGTATAATGTGCAAAGAAGACTATGTTCATCTTATTTACCAACTCAGCAAATTATATATCTACTGTCAGTCTGAAATTCCCGTTAAGTAATGTATACGAGGCATACAAAACTATTTTGTTTTTGATTGTGTTGAAGCATGATATTTTTCCTATCCTAATAAATTACTTCATTACATCATCAAATATACCAGAGTTCTAGACAAGCACATTCAATATGGATCTAACATTTAGTGAAAGAGAAAGATTTAGGAAAAGCACTCCACTTCTGTTTATTTTGCATTCAGATATGCAAACATTTTTAACTCAGTAAATGTGATCTATGCATCCTACTAGATTACAAGTGAGATGGTGGCATGTAATCTTCTAGACTGGCATGTGAGTTCAATCTCCCAAATGGTTCAGCGCAATATATCAATCTGATCCTTCTAGCAGCACATCCATCTCCAGGCAGTTTTAAATAAGTAGTGCATCTGGCAGTTGTTGTTATTCATTGCATTTTGCCACCTTGTCTTGTTCCACTGAGAAGTGAGCTCATATTTTCACGTGCCTGAGGAGGTGCTGCGGGATATGTGAGCTTGTTTTGGCTGCTCGGCATCTAGTGAATGATAATAGGCAGTGGTCGAAATGGAAGAGAGAACATGGTTAAATCAGAGTGCAGCTCTTCTGAATCCAGGACTGAATTATATAACAGACTTGTGAAAAGTCAGTTGTGTGGGTGCCTTTCATTTCAATGTTGGGATAATTCATGGAGTTGATCCATCTGCGATTCTTGAAGGGCTTACCGTGTATGTATGTCTGATCTCCCAGCAGCTTAACATGGATTGAAGTAGCTGCTCTTAAAAGAGCATACTCAACTACGTATTCCTTTAAATATTCATGGACTTTAGGGAGAAAATAACTGCTGTCACTGGCACACTAATTGATCTTGCCTTATGTTACTCAGTATGATGGATAACAGAGAACGCGGTGAATTTGACAACATGAAAGAGGTTACAAAACACCACTCAGGTCAGTTATTCCTGTCCCATGTTGTGCAACTTAGCCATTGGAGGGATTTGGTCTGCCATTGCTGAGTATGTTTCTGGTGTGGATTACTCTGGCCATCAAGCTAGATCTCCCCAGCTGACTCATGGCATGAGATATTTAAATATAGTGGTGAAATGGGTAGGCACGGAGCAGATTTAATGCAATGCAACATTTAAGTGAGGGATTTTGAAGAAAGGATTGAGGTAAAGGGAGCATAACAGCAGAGAACACCAAATCGAAACGGACTTCAGAAAATGCTGGAGCTGGTTGAAAAAAAATCACTAGCCTTATAATTGAAATTAGGAGCCTAGAAATTGCTCCAAACAAATCTTTGGTGTTAAAACACTTCCAGCTGATACCCTGACAGTGTGTGTGAATGCCAAATAATGAGCATGAACTTCATTCATGTGGTTGAGAGAACAGTATTGCTCATTCCTTCTCTCCAGAGATGCTGCCTGTCCTGCTGAGTTACTCCACGATGTTGTGCCTATCTTTGGTTTAAACCAGCATCTGCAGTTCCTTGCAACTAGCTTTCAAAGGGACGTACTACAAAACAAACAGGACTCTAATGCACAAAGGAGGGTGTTGCTACTTAATATACGGATGCTGCCAATAGTTCCATCCGATGATGGATAGGTTGTGAAAGTATTTCCAAGACAAGCCGTTGAGCTTGTCTCTGTAAGGGCATGAGTGCAATCTATGAATGTCTGCACTGGGGAATCTTGCAAAGAAGACAAAGAGAGCTTGCAATAAAACCTCTTCTGGAATAAAACTCAGTCTGGAAAGCTGAGAGTGACCTAAGTCCTGACCTCTTAAGGGTAAAGCAGTTACACTTGTGAAGGTGCATTTAAGGCTGTAGGAGTCAGAGATTTCAGAGAGGACAGAGCATTGGCTTCTTAATTTGCACAGTTTTCGGGAGAAACTGGGTGAGTAAAATCTGTCGGAAAGAACTTCAGATGCTGGTTTACACCAAAGATAGACACAAAATGCTGGAGTAACTCAGACCCAAAATATCACCCATTCCTTCTCTCCAGAGATGCTGCCTGTCCCGCTGAGTTACTCCAGCATTTTGTGTCTATCTTCTGAGTAAAATCTGGTTGTTCTGAGAAGAATGTGTCTTCTCCTGAGAGTCGATTTGTGCGGTAGCTTTTTTCCACAGGTTAGTGTGAAATTATTTCTGATCCCCTAGACTACGTTTCTCTAAATCTTTACAGTTCACTAGTCAGTCCTCAGCAAGTCAGCAGGATGCATATGTACACGTGTGAGCACCGCGCTTTAAAAATGGTGCCAAGGTCTCATAAACCGAAAGGCATCTGTTCAACGAAGAGATTAGAGAAAATGTCACAGTACTCTTCGGAGCAGAAAGGATTGTAAGGTTTTTTACAGCAGTTCCAAGCTTTGAAAGACATGGAGGATACTGGGGACAAATCATGTCATAGAGTCATAGAATCATACAGTGTGGAAATAGGACCTTCGGCCCAATTTGCCCACACCGGCCAACATGTCCCAGCTACACTAATCCCACCGGCCTGCGTTTGGTCCTTATCTCTCCAAACTTGTCCTATCCATGTACCTGTCTAGCTGCTTCTTAAATGTTGGGATTGTCCCAGCTCAACTACCTCCTCTGGCAACTTGTTCTATACACCCACCACCCTTTGTGTGAAATCTTTTCCCCTTCACCTTAAACCTATGCCCTCTGGTCCTTGATTCACCTACTCTGGGCAAGAGATTCTGTGCATCTACCCGATCTATTCCTCTCATGTCGACGACAGGAGGGTCAGTGACGAGGGGGCACGGCACAACACAACAACGATCAAGGAGGTGAGAATTATTTTATGCAGCTTGGAAACTGCAAGTGCGGGTCATCATTGAGTAGGATTGGGCATAATTATGTCAGACAAAAGAGAAGATGTACTTTACATAAGATGGTGGTATATGTAGGGTACCAATGAAAAGGAAAACAAAAAAAATGCAAAGTCTGAAAATCTAATATAAAAATCAAAGCAACTGCAGCTTTTTTTTGGTCTCCTATCCAGTTCTGACAAACGGGCTTTGACATGAAACGTTAACTCTGTTTCTCTTCCCACAGATGTTGCCCTATCTTCTGAGTATCTCCTGAGTAAACCACCGAATAGTTTGTGCACTCAAATTTGAATGCAACAACGCCATGTAGTCCTGATTAGTGCCCTGAAATGCACAGCTCATCAAATAGCTGAACAGAGGCTTGATTACACAATTAATGGAACATGAAACAACTGTTTTCACTGACTGCTTTTGGCACAACCTGTGTCAATGATTGCCTCAAAAATACTTGCAGTAATACTTGCAGTAATACTTGCAGTAATACTTGCAGTAATACTTGCAGTAATACTTGCAGTAATACTTGCAGTAATACTTGCAGTAATACTTGCAGTAATACTTGCAGTAATACTTGCAGTAATACTTGCAGTAATACTTGCAGGTTTACTCAGGAGATACTCAGATAGGGCAACATCTGTGGGAAGAGAAACAGAGTTAACGTTTCATGTCAAAGCCCCTTTGTCAGAACTGGATAGGAGACCAAAAAAAAGCTCATAAGCTGCAGGGAATGTGGAGGCGGGAGATGTTTCTGACAGGGTAAAACCGGAACAACCAGCACCTGCAGTTGCTTTGATTTTTATGTTAGATTTTCAGACTTTGCAGTTTGTTTGTTTTTTTCTTTTCATTGGTACCCTACATATATCACTAACTTATGCAAAGTACATCTTCTCTTTTTATCTGTATGTAATAATGCATGTAATAATACAAAAAGAGCAAGATCTGTCATTTACTTCCACTCTTTCAATTTATCAAATATTTTCAAATATTTTTAACAGTTCTGTCATCTATCTACAGGCTTATTGTATGAAAATACAAATGATTACCATGAATCTTGTGACTCAAATCAGCTGGGCCAAACTTGCAATATGTACTCTGTTGTAATCAAATTTTGCTTTATCTACAATAGAAATAAATGTTTGTAAGCTTTTTATTTGATGAATATATACTAAATTTACAAAACCCATAAACAATAAATGACTGTAACCAGTGCAATTTAATGTGTTGGATCTGCTTTGATAATGTTTTCAAAGTGAGCAAGTTTCTCTTTTAAAAAACATTTGCTTCCCTGAAAGATCGTATTTTTCTTCCAGTGTCAAATTTAAATTTCTGCATCATCACTTTTAAAAATAAGAGACTCTGGAAAATAAACCTCTCATTCTGCATTAAGCATTTCCACTTGCTGCCCTGTGACTTTTGTTCCACACAGTATGTTATGTTACTTTCACGTTCTTTCCTAGTATTCTACACTGGCGGTTCCTGTTATCATTCTTTCACTTATTGCCCTGAATCTCTCTCTTCAATGCAAAAAAGTTAACATTTTATTGGCTTATATTTATTTGATGCCTCTACATTCTTTGTGTTTCCAATAAATTGTGCAACAATTGCGAATTCTGGCAGTATATATGAAAAAATCCGTCCTTCCCACAAAATGGGTATCCCTCATTTGCAATTCATTCATTATTTCAATAAAGTAAAATATCTACTCCTGTGGAATATCAGGTAACAGGATTATTTAATATCCATTTGAAGAATGTTTTTACACTTCCCTTCCTGCTTATTCATCACATCAAGCTGTTTCATAACATTTTAAAGAAACATTTATATTCGTGAATTTTCCATGCATAATAATTTCGGTGCATGATAATCCATGAAAACCAAGAGCTCTTTTTGGGCTAAGGATGTTTCAAAGCTGAAGATATATCTAACAATCAGAGAATTTAGGAAAGTGATAATGGAATGAGAGGGGAAAGATTTAATAGGAACTTGAGGGGCAACCTTTTCACACCAAGGGTGGTGGATATATGGAACGAGCTGCCAGAGGAAGTAGCTGAGGAAGGTACTATCACAACATTTAAACAACAGTTGAACAGGTACATGGATAGGAAAGATTTAGAAGGATATGGACGAAATACATGCAGGTGGGATGAGTGTAGATGGGGCACGTTGGTTGACATGATCAAGTTGGGCTGAACGGCCTGTTCCCATTCTGTATGACTCTATGACCCCAGCTGTACAAAGGCCATTGACAAAAGACTCATTTGATTTAGTACTGATGTAGACAATTTATAAGGACCCTGGCTTCTTCCCGCAAACCTCACCTTCCCCTGCACTTTTCCCCATAAGCTTGGGGTCATTTAATTTGACTTGATCCTTATCTAAATTAGTATTGCCACATTCACTGCTCAGTCTTTGCTCATTTGCTCCCTGTCAAAGCATGGCGCAATTTTACAATTCTCTTCCATGATTTGATGGAGGACAGTAATCCTGCAGCATTAATTCTGCATTTCTCTCTCTTGATGCTGCCTGAGCTGCTGAGCATTTCCTAAATTTGCTAATTGCTTTGCGTTGTAAATTCTCCTCAGTTTTCAAATCTCTCCCTGCTCTCCCCTCTGCATCTCTATCATCTCTTCAAACTCTGTAACCTTCTGAAATGTTTCCACTTCTGTCATGCAGGCCTGTATTAGAGAAAACATCCTGAATTTAGTTGTAGCGACCATAGGGATTGGTCCTGAGAGTCGAACCCTCGGATTGGCCAGCAAGGTCACGTGGTCGTTTTGGCGCCCAAAACCAGTCAGTAGGAAGAGAACTTCGATGTGAACAGTTTGAGTTAATGGTTGTCTGTAATCTCGGTTGTTATCCTTTGTGATTGAATATTGCTACCGCAATAAACTTCTTTAACAAAGTGCAAGCCTCCATACTCGCCATATTGGTGACCCCGACGTGATCTAGCCAGGGACTAGACGCCTCTGCTTCGGTTCTAACGCCCGGCGTACCGCAGCTAAACGCGGTCAGTGTTCATCTTCCTCCGATTTGGGCGCATCAACCACACCTTTGGTTTGCCCATGCCGAAGCGCAGTTCCACCTGAGAAACATCTCGGTGGATGAGACAAAGTATTATTACCTGGTCAGCGCCCTACCGCCGGAGACGTCTGCGCGGGTGATGCAGTTCATCACCTCCCCTCCAGCAGAGGGCAAGTACGAGGCGCTGAAGGTACTTCTGCTCCGAACCTTCGGATTCAGTAGGCATGATCGAGCTGAAAGGCTTATGCACCTACCGGATCTCGGGGATCGGCTGCCGTCCGCCCTCATGGCCGAAATGTTGGCGCTGGCAGGTGAGCACAAGGATTGCCTCATGTTCGAGCAGGCATTCCGAGAGCAACTTCCAGAAGATGTTAGGCTTATGCTCACGGATTGTTCTTTTAAGAACCCCGTGGCATACGCGGAGAAAGCTGATGCGCTCATGGCGTCGAAATCGAAAAAACACAGTTCGATCAACAGGGTCTCGGCACCATTGGGCAGCCCGCAGCGGCACCAAGATGGCTCCGCGACTCCCGCCATTTCTCTGAAACCCCGCCAAAAAGATCCGCACAAGCGCGGCTGGTGTTACTATCATCTGAGATGGGGTGGAGAAGCCCGCAACTGCCGCTCACCCTTGCACCTTCTCGGGAAATGCCTCGGCCGATCGTACATAGAGGCAGTTGCGATTGGCCAGAACCGACGCCTCTACGTCAGAGATCGTGTCACAGACACAGAGTTCTTGGTCGACACGGGAGCCATAGTCAGCATCGTACCGCCGACCGACCTCGAAGCCCGATCGGGTAAGAGAGGGCCTACCCTCATCGCGGTTAACAGTAGCCCCATCCGCACGTATGGTACGCGGGCAATGTCTGTCTTTAGGCACCCGCACGTACGAATGGTCGTTTATCGTCGCGGAAGTCGGTCAGACGATCCTGGGCGCAGATTTCCTCTGGGCCTTTTCACTAGTAGCCGATGTCCGAGGTAAAGGCCTTCGACCCTCCGCTAGCAGCGATGAGCCCGCTGCTCCACCGCCGGCCACCCCGCCCAGCCCGACTGTCCAAGCCATCGTCGCGGCCTCCGACCCGTATGCTGCGGTCCTGGCTGAGTTTCCGGAGCTGCTCGTTCAGCGTTTCGACGCCCCTTCTGCAAAGCACGGCGTTGTCCATTACATTTCCACCGAGGGGCTCCCCGTTTTCGCTCGGGCCCGGAGGTTGCCGCCGGACAAACTGATGGTAGCGCGTGAAGAATTTCAGAAAATTGAACAAATGAGCATTGTCCATCGGTCCGACAGCCCGTGGGCCTCTCCGTTGACTATGGTCTCCAAAGCATCTGGGGGGTGGAGACCATGTGGAGATTACCGGCGTCTTAACGCCGTCACCACGGCAGACCGCTACCCCATACCGCACATCCAGGACTTCTCGTCTAGGCTGGAAGGTGCCATGGTATTCTCCAAAATTGACGGTGCGAGGGTACCACCAGATTCCTGTGCATCCAGAAGACGTGCCGAAGACTGCCACGATCACTCCGTTCGGGTTGTTCGAATGGTTGCGTATGCCTTTCGGTTTGAAAAACGCGGCGCAGGCTTTCCAGCGGCTTATGGACCATGTTGATCGTGAATTGTCTTTTGTTTTTATTTATTTGGATGATATCCTGGTCGCCAGTCGCTCGGAGCAGGAACACCTGGTCCATTTGCGGACCGTGTTCCGGCGGCTTCAAGACCACGGGCTCATCATCCACCCCTCCAAGTGTCAATTTGGCCTCCCCTCTATTGATTTCTTAGGACACCGGATCACCTCAGCCGGCGCCACTCCTTTGCCCGAAAAAGTGGAGGCTGTTCGTGCCTTCCCGCGACCCACCACAGTAAAGGGGTTGCAGGAGTTTGTGGGGATGGTGAATTTCTATCACAGGTTCGTGCCGGCAGCGGCACGGATCATGCGTCCGCTCTTCCAGTGTCTCGCAGGCAAACCTGTCGAGTTGGAGTGGTCCGCGGCCGCTGAGACGGCCTTTGAGGCAGCTAAAGTGGCTCTGGCAGACGCCACCATGCTCGTCCACCCGAGCACCTCCGCCCCCACGGCCCTGACGGTCGATGCGTCAGACGTGGCGGTGGGAGGGGTTTTGGAACAGCATGTAGATGGCAGTTGGCAGCCCTTGGCGTTTTTCAGCCGACAGCTTAATCCGGCTGAGCTGAAATACAGCGCCTTTGACCGAGAGCTTCTGGCTCTCTATTTAGCTGTCCGCCACTTTAGGTATTTTCTAGAAGGCCGCCCATTTGTGGTCTTTACTGACCACAAACCATTGACTTTTGCTTTTTCGAAAGTGTCCAACCCATGGTGGGCCCGCCAGCAGTGGCACCTGACTGCCATCTCAGAGTTTACCACCAATGTTCGCCACGTCGCGGGTAAGCTTAATGCCGTTGCTGATGCCCTGTCCAGGCCAGCCATTTCCCCAATTTCAGTGGTGGAATGCAAGGTAGATTTCCAGGAGCTTGCGGAGGCACAGCGCCTGGCAGACACTGCCTCAGCATAACGATCCACCACTTCGGGGTTGAAGTTGGCCCGTGGCTTGCGGGCCTGCGGGTACAAAAGTCTGGTGTGATGTTTCCCTTCCCCGCCCCAGGCCGGTGGTGCCAGCCGCCCTTCAGCGCCGGGTGTTTGATGCCATTCATGGGCTGGAGCACCCGTCCATTCGCTCCACCTCTGCCTTAATAGCCGCTAGGTTTGTGTGGCATGGCCTGCGGAAGCAAGTAGCCGCTTGGGCCCGATTCTGTGTTCCCTGCCAGACCGCTAAAGTTCACTGCCATGTCCAACCTCCGGTGCAGGAGTTTGCGGTCCCTGCGGTCCGTTTTTTCCAAATTCACGTTGATTTAGTTGGACCTTTGCCTTCCTCCAGGGGCTACACTCACCTACTCACGGTGGTTGACCGATTTACCCATTGGCCAGAGGCTTTCCCGTTGTCCGACACCTCCGCCGCCTCTTGTGCCCGGGCCCTGGCCCTCCATTGGGTGGCCCGTTTCGGTGTTCCGTCCGTCATTACCACCGACCGGGGGTCCCAGTTCACCTCTACCCTTTGGGCTATGCTAGCGGAGCTGTACGGTTCCCGGTTGCAGCAGACCACGGCGCACCACCCACAGGCTAATGGGCTCGTGGAGCGGTTTCACAGGCAACTTAAGGCGGCCCTCAGTGCACGGCTGGACGGCCCTGACTGGGTAGACCACCTCCCCTGGGTCCTTTTGGGCATCCGTACTGCTCCTAAGCAGGATCTCGGAACTTTGTCCGCGGAACTGGTATATGGCTCACCACTCACAGTGCCCGGGGATTTCCTTCCGGAGTCCTCTGGTCAGCAGCCCTCGGTTCCGTCGGTTTTAGCATCACTCCGGGCGCGAGTGGGTTCCCTGGCTCCGGTTCCTACTTCACGTCACGGGTGTTCCATGGTGCATGAACCGCCTGCCTTGAAGGACTGTGAATTTGTGTTTCTGCGTAAAGATGCCCATCGTTCCCCGTTGCAGAGGGTCTATGAAGGACCGTTCCGCGTGTTGCATAAAGGGACGGTCACCTTCACCTTGGATGTTGGGGGCAGGAGTGAGCTCGTCTCTGTGTCCAGGCTCAAACCTGCACACTTGGATCAGGACCGCCCTGTCCTGGTCGGTCAACTGCCTCGGCGGGGCCGTCCTCCTGCAATTCCCGCTGATCCGGGACCCCCTGCTCCTGCGGTTCCTGCAGCCCCTCTCCTTACTCATTCTGGTCGCGAAATCCGGCTCCCTGCTAGATTCCGTACCTCGGGTTCTGGGGGGGGTCATGTAGCGACCATAGGGATTGGTCCTGAGAGTCGAACCCTCGGCTTGGCCAGCAAGGTCACGTGGTGGTTTTGGCGCCCAAAACCAGTCAGTAGGAAGAGAACTTCAATGTGAACAGTTTGAGTTAATGGTTGTCTGTAATCTCGGTTGTTATCCTTTGTGATTGAATATTGCTACTGCAATTAACTTCTTTAACAAAGTGCAATCCTCCAGACTCGCCATATAGTCACTCTTTCACAGCTCTCCATGCCTTCTGCTATCTGGCCTTTAGTTTTAGAATTCCCCCTCTGTACTTTATTGCCTTTCCATCCATCTTAAAGCCGACCTCTGGCCGATTTTTCCCATCTGCTTTAACATCTTTTAAAACTTAACATCATTTTTTATTTGATAGCCTGTCTTGGGATGTTTTGCTCTATTAATTGTGCTCTATGAATGGAAGTTGTTATGTTACAGCTCTTTAAAACAAACTTGGGGACAGAATTTGATTGTCAAATAAAATTTATCTTTTCCAATCTTCTGCGCAAAATCTGATATTTTTTACAAGAACAGTAAAACAATATTCCAATCAATTAATCATTGTGTTGTTACTATTAATTATTCATTTTGACTTGTATTGGGTAGCAAGCCCCTTCATATAAATACTTAAAATGCAGCAGAGCATCTATGAGATGAATTAATTGACTTTCAATTTAGTTACAATGGCCAGACTGATCTGTGCTAATGAGCGCCCATGTAAAATAGACAAGGATTTGCATGCTGTTAAAACGGAAAATGCAGAAATATTCAGCATTAAGTAGCACCTGTGGAGAGAAGACAAGGTTAGGACAAAAAGTCATCAATTTGAAATGCTAATTTAATGGCCTGAACCTAATTAGCATTCCCAGCATTTCATATTTATATTTCAGTTTCCCAGCATATAGATTACGATTTACCTTTGCATTTGTTTCTAAATGGTGTACACGGGTTTGTAGTTGGGATATATTATCTGCATTTACAGCTTACCAGGTGGTACCAGCAGGATGTACAGGTATTAAAACTTATCTTTATCTGGTACCATAGATCAATGTTAGTGCAGTGTGGAATATAAGAAATTCACACTTCTATGATTGCTCACATGTTATGACTTTACAGAGCAGTATTTGATTGGCATGCTATGGGTTAGTGACTTCTGTACAGAATGTTTTATTAAAAATCATCTAATGATGTGACAATACTTTGATATTTGCTGCATTTGTTTGACATGCTATGGGCCAGAAGACAATGAGTACATGAATTGATCCTGCAATCTTCATTTAGATGTGTCAAGCATTACTTCATGAAAAGCAGGAGCCATTTTCCATTCTTATATTTCCTTACAACACAGAAGAATGCCATTCAGTCCATCAAGACTATGCTGGTTTTCAGAGCAATTCCATCAATCCCATTAGGGATTATTCAAGGATTATCTAATTATGGTGAAGTTGCAGCTATTAATTTAAAACAAGAACCAGTATCTGGAATGTGTAGAAAAGAACTGCAGATGCTGGTTAAATTAAAGGTAGACATAAAATGCTTAAGTAATTTAGCGGGACAGGCAGCATCTCTGTAGAGAAGGAATGGGTGACGTTTCGGGTCGAGACCCTTCTTCAGACTGATATCAGGGGAGTGGGTGGTACAGAGATAAAATGTAGTCGGAGGCAGTAAGACTGGTGGGAGAACTGGGAAGGGGAGGGGGTGGAGAGAGAGAGAAAGCAAAGGCTACTTGAAGTTAGAGAAGTCAATGTTCATACCGCTGGGGTGTAAGCTACCCAAGCAAAATATGAGATGCTGTTCCTCTAATTTGTGCTGGGCCTCACTCTGACAATAGAGGAGGGCCAGAATAGAAAGTTGCTGGGGAAAGTACCTGGGGAGGGGGTGGTTTGGGTGGGAAGGGACGAGTTGACCAGGGAGTTGCGGAGGGAATGTCTCTGCTACTTATTGTTGTCTTTTTGTTTATAAATTCAATGTACTTTGAGTTTGGAAATTCTCCCAGAGAATGTGTGCTACTCTTGATGAATATAGACTTTTATATCAACCAGTTTCAGTCTCCAAGTGGTTTAATTTCAAAAGGCATAACAAATCCCATTCCCCCTGTTATTTCCCTGTAACTTTTTCTCTCCCACATGCATATGAATTCCACTTTGATGCTCAAAATACCCACTTGGGGATAATTTACAATAACCAATTAACCTACCAACCAGCAGGTCTCTGGGATGTGAGAGACCATTAAGTAGTTTATCGATTATACCAATAGCAAATGATATCTGGCTTAACACAAAATGATCTAGACTACTAATTATTTTTCAATCAGTTAATGATGAGCTTTTCCTATCTATTTAATGATGGCAGCGGTCGTGGAGCATTGGCTTCTTATGGATTCTGTTGGTGTATTTGGAAATCAATTTTGTTTTTCATTTTACCAGATTGCATCAATCTTTTACTGAAATAATGAAACAATAGATTTATTTGACAACGATGGGGGTAAGAGGAGAAAGTTTTACATCATGCATATACTGTACATGCACTACTATAATCGGGTACATGAATAACATTGTGCAAATGTTTTTTGCCTTTATTCCATGCAAGCATATAATTAATGAGCAGGGTTAAAACAAATAGACTGGATGTAGAAAGGATGTTTCCAGTAGTGGGAGAGGTTTTTTAGAGATACAGTGTGGAAACAGGCCCTTCGGCCCACTGAGTCCATGTACAACGAACGATCACCCAAACACTGGTTCTATCCTACACGCTAGGGACAATTTACAGAAGCCAATTAACCTACAAGCCTGCACACCTTTGGAATGTGGGAGGAAACTGGAGCACTCTGACAAAACCCGTGCAGTCACAGGAAGAACTAGCCTAGGACCAGAGGGCACAGCCTCAGAATAAAAGGATGTGCCTTTAGAATGGAGGTAAGGATGAAATTATTTAGCCAAAGGGTGGTGAATCTATGGAATACTATATCTGCGGCTAAGAAAATGCACAAAATTTGTCAGGGTGTTTCTTTGAATTTACTTACTTTCTCATTAGTATTTTGCTAGTGTTCATATTAAACAGGATGACTCCTAAGTCAATGTGGGCCAGTGGATTGATTTGCACTCGGATGATCAGATCCCCTGCTGAACGACTGTGAGAAAGAATTAAAAAGCTTAAATCTCTACAGTGAAAAGCTGCTGCAGGCAGGTCAGGCTCACCTTAATAACCTGCTGCACAAGCAGATCACTGATCAATCTGTAAGATGACACAATGGCAGCCTCACAGCATGAGAAACCTGGGTTCAATCTTGTCCTTGGGTGCTATCTGTGTGTAGTTTGCACCTTCTCCCCCTCTTCCTCTGGGTTTTCCGGTTTCCTCCCACATTCCTCCCACGTGCAGGTTTGCAAGTTAATTGGTTTCTGTAAATTGCCCCTAGTGTGTGGAGAATGGATAAGAGTGTAGACACTCAGTCTGAAGAAGGGTCCCAAACGAAACATCAATAGTCCATTTTCTCAAGAGATGCTGCCTGACATTCTGAGTTTTTGTGCCTATCTTTGGTATAAACTAGCATCTGCAGTTCATTTTTATTACACCGAGATTATTAAAGATAAATGAGTTAGAGCAAGGTTTGTTTTTTGTTTTGCTTTTGAGTGTAAAATGCAAGTCATAGGTTGCACTTAGTTTTTAGTTTTAAAGATACAGTGCGGAAACAGGCTCTTCTGGCACAAAGTCCTCTCCAACCAGCGAACACCCCAAACACTAGCGTTAAGCACAATTTACAATTATACCAAGCCAATTAACCTACAAGCCTGTACGTCTTTGGAGTATGGGAGGAAACCGAAGATCCTGGAGAAAACCCACACGGTCATGGGGAGAACGTACAAACTCCGTACGGACTGCACCCGTAGTCAGGATCGAACCCGGGTCTCTGGCGCTGTAAGGCAGCAACTCTGCTGCTGCGCCACCATGCCACCCTCCTGCTACATCTGAGGAAATTTCAAACACGAGTAACTAAAAGAGCTTTGCGCACAAGGATGTCATCACATGTGCAAATGACACATGCATTAGAATGCATTTGGAAATGCCTATCCTAATGGCAGGACTTCCACTAGAAATGGGCACACATATGCTCAAAGAAATTTTTATGTGCACTGTGCATCTAACATCTGATGTTTGGTCTAAGTTGGGTTGCTCTTAATTCCTGTGGGAGATCTTGCCCCAGTGTCTCCCAGGCAGAAATTATTCTTTCATCTTCTGTATAAGTTGTTTCGTCAGAAGTAGAGAACTCTAGTGCCAAGCTCAGCATAGAAATATTTAAAGGGCAGATGTATAACACAGTGCACATGTAGGTTTTTAAATTCATCAGGTGCACAGATTCATTTTTGAACATGAATCTTTGCAGGAATCAAATATTTATCCTGTGCAGGTTTCATGTCAAGAATTGAAAACAAAATTCTGCAGATCCTGGAAATTTGAAATAGGAACAGAAATAGGAAATTTGAAATAGGAACAAAATTCTGGAAATAAAGGATAAGGCATAAAAAAAACCAAATCAAATCAGTGACTACATCTCTAAACAAAAATAATGCTATGTCCAACTTATATTTGCATTTCCATAGCATAAAGTCTTAAAACATAGGCAAATATCAATAGGACATGACAAATGGAATTGGCAATGTAATTGTTCCTTTGGCCCTTTCATTTATTTTACTTTGAATCAAATTTACAACTTGGAAACTAATTCCGACATATGTTCAAATAAAACAGTTGTAAAATATTACGGATGTTGAAATCTGAAAGTGAAGATAAGAATGCTGCTAAGACTATTGACCTGAATATTAACTTTACAGCTCGCACCAAAGATGTTGCCTATCCCCATTGAATGTAGCAGCATGTTCTGTTTTTATTTAAAACTAGGCCAAGTGGACCCGTTTGGCCCATTCCTCGTAGAGGGGGGACAGGGAAGGGGAGAGGGTGTGAGTGAGTGAGGCCTAGACCCAAAGCCTCTCCTGTATTGTAGCACCCTCAACCCCCCCCCACTCAATCCCCCTTATCCCCCCACTGACCCACTCCATCCCCCCTACCCACCCCCACTTGCCCCTCCTGTGCCCCCACCGCCACTTGCCCCTCCCCTACCCCCACTCCCCCCAGCCCTGCCTCCACCCCCATTTTCCCCTCCCCACCCCAATTCCCCCTCCCCCTCCCCTCACCCCCACTTGCCCCCACCTCCCTCCCCTCACCCTACCCCCTCTCCCTGCCCACACCCAACTCTCCTCCCCACCCCCAATCTTCCCTCCTCCCCACCCCACTCTTCCCTTCTCCCCACCCCCACCCTGCCCTCCTCCCCACCCCCACTCTCCCCCCCCCCACCTCCTCCCCCCACCCCCTCCTCCCCACCCACTCTCTCCTCCCCCACCCCTCCTTTCCCACCACCCCCACTCTCTCCTCCCCCACCCCCTCCTCCCATTCTCCACTTTCTCCACCCCCACTCTCCCCAATTTTTGCACCACCTTACTCACCAGTATCCTGGGCATAATCTCTAACAACCCTCATTCAAATTGAAGCTACATTTTTAAAGCTAGAGAGATTTTAAAGTTTAAAAATTTCCTTTCTAGCCCATTTCTTGAAGGTCTTCCACAATGGGACCTGTGTGCCTGTGAGATATGAGCTCACGTTCTCCCCCTCCCCCCCCCACCAGTATTCAGCGTGCGACATCACAATGCGGCCCGCATGTCTTCCAGAGATCAGCTCGCTCCCCCCCAGACCTTTAACTAATGCGCTGTCCCCCTTCCCCCCCACCCCACTCTCTTACCCAGACCACCAGCCCCCTCGCCCCCACCCTCCCCTGCCCCCCACACCCACTGTCCCCCTTTCCCCCACCACTCCTCCCCCCAATCCCACTCTCCCCGACCCCCCCCCCCACCCCCACTCTCTCCTCCCCTCACCCCTCCCCCTCCTCCCCCACTCTCTCCTTCCCCCATCCCCACTCCCCTCCTACCCCCACCCTCCCCTGCACCCACTCGAACCCTCTTCCTGTGGGCCCGGCGGGTGCCCCCCCGGGTGCCCCCCCCCCCCCCTCTCAGAGTGGGAGAGGCGATTACACCTCCCAGCGGTCAGCGCTGCCCGATCTGAGGAATGTCAGGCACGAGGCATGCTGGGACGGGCGGCGGTGCACGGGGGGGGGCGCATAAGTTAAAGGTCCGGGAGGGGGAGCGCATTAGTTAAAGGTATGGGGGGGGGAGCGAGCTGTTCTCTGGAAGACGTGCGGGTCGCATTGTGACGTCGCACGTTGAATACCACGGTGTGCGGGGGGGGGGGGGGGGCGGGGGAATGCGAGCTCATCTCTCACAGGATAGATAGATAGATAGATAGATAGATAGATAGATAGATAGATAGATAGATAGATAGATAGATAGATAGATAGATAGATAGATAGATAGATAGATAGATAGATAGATAGATAGATAGATAGATAGATAGATAGATAGATAGATAGATAGATAGATAGACAGACAGACAGACAGACAGACAGATAGATAGATAGATAGATAGATAGATAGATAGATAGATAGATAGATAGATAGATAGATAGATAGATAGATAGATCTAGGGCTTTATACAGCATGGCCCGAGCTAACCTGAAGAGAGGCATCAGAGAGGCCAAATTAGACTACAGGAGGAAGATAGAGGACCACCTGGACAGTAACAACAGCAGGCAGGTGTGGCAGGGGATCCAGTATCTAACCAACTATAAGACCAACCTTGGAGCTGCTGAAGGTGACGCCTCGTTGGCAGAGGAGCTGAACCTCTTCTTTGCTCGCTTTGAAGTGGAGCCACCCGAGACAGCCATATCACACCACATGGTCCACAGCAGCCTAACCCTCAAGATAGAGGAGCATGAGGTGAGGCGCACGCTGCGGGCCATCAATCCAAGGAAGGCTACTGGACCCGACGGCGTCTCTGGACGCGTGCTGAAGGACTGCGCTGACCAGCTGGCTGGAGTCTGTACGAGGATTTTCAACCAGTCTCTGGCCCAGTCCACTGTTCCATCCTGTCTGAAGTCCGCAATCATAGTCCCCTTGCCCAAAAAACCCCACATTTCCAGCCTCAACGACTACCGGCCAGTCGCACTCACACCAGTGGTGATGAAGTGTTTTGAAAAACTGGTCCGGGGTCATATCACATCACTCCTGCCCCGAAGCTTTGACCCCCACCAGTTTGCGTACAGAGCGAATAGATCCACAGAGGACGCTATAGCCACAGCCCTCCATGCTGCACTGTTCCACCTGGAGCAGCCGGGGAGCTACGTGCGGATGCTCTTTGTGGACTACAGCTCTGCCTTTAATACAATCCTTCCCCATAAACTGGTGGACAAACTGGGGGACTTGGGACTTCCACACTCCACCTGCATGTGGATAAATAGCTTCCTGTCAGCTCGCAGCCAGAGAGTCAGAGTGGGCCATCACACATCCACGGCCCTCAGCCTCAGTACCGGCTCTCCACAGGGCTGCGTGCTGAGCCCCCTGCTCTACACCATCTATACACATGACTGCACCCCCGCCCACCACAGCAACACCATTGTCAAATTTGCGGATGACACTACGGTGGTGGGACTCATCACCGGGGGGGACGAGTACGCCTACCGGGATGAGGCGGAGCAGCTGACAGTGTGGTGTGGAGAAAATAACCTGCTCCTCAACACCTTAAAGACAAAGGAAATAATAATAGACTTCAGAAAGAATAAAACGGACATGGTACCATTAACTATCAGAGGGGACTGTGTGGAGAGGGTGGCGGATTTCCGCTTCCTGGGAATCCATATTGAGGAGGACCTGACGTGGAGCGTGAACACCTCTGCGCTGCTGAAAAAGGTCCAGCAGAGACTGCACTTCCTGAGGGTGCTCAGGAAGAATAACATCACTCAGAGACTGCTGTTGTCCTTTTATCGGTGCTACATTGAGAGCATCCTAACATACTGTGTATGCGTATGGTACATGGCGTGCACAGCGGCTCAGAGGAAAGCGCTCCAGAGGGCCATTGACAACGCCCAGAGGATTGTCGGCTGCCCTCTACTTACCTTGGAGGACTTACACAGTTCCCGCTGCATCAAAAAATCCCAGAGTATTATAAAGGACATTTCCCACCCCGGACACTCCCTGTTTGAACTGTTACCGTCAGGCAGACGGTACAGATCTACAAGGACAAGGACAAACAGACTTAAAAATAGTTTTTACCCCACTGCTATAAAGGCACTAAATGTAGCCGCCAAGGAACGCAGGGGCGATACATAATAAGAGACTGTGAAATCGACAGAAGGATGTAGGGTTGGGTGTTTATGCGTGCTATTTTCATGATATTTATTTTAGTTGTTTATCTTTTTTTAAATATTTTACCTTGTATGTATCGTTAGCTTTTAGAAATGTTTGAATGGTGCACTGACTGGCTGACATTTTACAATTTCGTTGTACATGGCTCATGTTACAATGACAATAAAGGAACTATTCTATTCTATAGATAGATAGATAGATAGATAGATAGATAGATAGATAGATAGATAGATAGATAGATAGATAGATAGATAGATAGATAGATAGATAGATAGATAGATAGATAGATAGATAGATAGATAGATAGATAGATAGATAGATAGATAGATAGATAGATAGATAGATAGATAGATAGATAGATTCTACATAGAATGAAACAGCAGCCGTTGAGGGAAGATTTATTCTACATAGAATGAAACAGCAGCCGTTGAGGGAATCTTTTCTACATCCACTATTTGGGCATGATTTCCTCTGTGTATATTTGATTAATGCATTTCTTATCTAACTCATAAAGAAGATGTTTACAATTCATCTCCAAATAGACAAGGGAACAAATTTCTAATCTTCCTCTTCATCGACAGCAATTAGACTAGATGGTCTCAAAAGTACATTCTGGTTTAATCAAAGCTCCACAACACCAGCAGAAACATAGCTGTGTGTTTCTGTCATTGTTAAATACTACCACCTGATTTACTATGAGGCTGCGATTAGAAAAATCTATTACCAGCAGCATACACAGAATTCACACTGCTAAAATAACAAATTAATCTAACAATGTTGGGCCAAAAGACCTGTTCTTATGCTGTATTTCGGTAATGTTGGGCATTCCTGAACTGCAAGTTGAATCCAAAAATTCTTTCCCATCAGAAAAACCTCCTTTCAATCAGCAAACTTCCTCAGCCTTGCACGCAGCAGAATAATGCAATGAATGTAACATCAGGTATATTGCATTGACATAAGAGAAATAAGCTATTCAGTCCAAAAGGCCTTTGCAAGTCTGAATGCTGCACCAACCCTCCAACCCTCTTCAACTCACATGAATCAGTGAACTCTCCTACTCTTTTACGTACTTTTCTGTCTTCCATTAAATTATATCCAAGCTCTGGTCCACAACTACCAGGTTCCATGTTAAATATATTTGTTACAAAAATAAAGACGCTCACAATTGTTAGATGGATGAATTAGCAGCCACAAGGTTCTGGCCTTCAGTTTTCTTTTGCTTACTCAAGAGGAAGCATTTTCTGTATTTCGCTCCTATCAAACTCCTTCATAATCCTGGAAAGGACATCTGGTACAAGTTAGTTTAGAGAACTGTGCACGGTTTAGTTTAGTTTAGTTTAATTTATTGTCACGTGTACCGAGGTACAGTGACAAGCTTGTATGAATTTTACAGTTCGTAAACAGGCCATTCAGCTGAATTAGTCTGTCCTTTATTTGTTCTCCTCTTGGGAAAACAAAACAAAACTAGAGGCTGGAAAAATATTGGTTGCTAATTAACCTAATAGATAAATTGTTTAAACATCAATGGCTATTTTCCATTTTCATTACACAACAGTTTAAATAACTAAAACTTCAGGTTTCAGCTTCTTCGCTCATTAAATGCCTTATAAAGGAATGCATTTGGATGCAATTCATTTGTTATCTGTCCCAGTATTAACCTCAAGCTAAAAATCAGCTCACAGCAGCAAATACATTAAAAAGTACACAAAAATAATTGGCTTTTAAAAAGGATTGCATTTTAATTTAAAAGTTGGTAATAATGCATTTTCCATTTGTATGTTTAGGTGATCAAATCATTGAATTTTGAATATAATCATGTGGCATTTGCCAAAAACTTTCATCCGACACGTTAAGTTTGTGCTGAGCAAATGCATATTGTAAAAGTATTATACTAGTCGACTGTTAGAAATGCCAGAACAAAAACAGCAGAGTAGACCTATGGAAATGCATAAGTAGGTACATTCTAAATTGGAAAATTCAACTCAGCATTATGGGACTTGACCGTATTCTATTTCTTTGGTTAGAGTCATAGAGTCATACAGCACGGAAACAGGCCCTTCGACCCAGCTTTCCCATGTCGACCAAGGTGAACCATCTACACTAGTCCCACCTTCCTGCGTTGGGCTCATATCCCTGTAAACCTTTCCTATCCATGCACCTGTCCAAATATCTTTTAAATATTGTTATAGTTTCTGCCTCAACTACCTCTTCTGGCAGCTCACTGTGAAAAAGTTGCCCCACAGATCCCCATTAAATCTTTCCCCCCTCATCTTAAATCTATGTCCTCTGGTTCTTAATTCCCCAACTCTGAGCAAAAGACTCTGTGCATCTACCCCCTACCTATTCCTCTCATGGTCTTATACACCTCTATATGATCACCTCTCATCTTCCTACGCTCCGAGGAATATAGTCCCAGCCTGCCTAACCTCTCCTTATAGTCCTGGCCCTCAAGACCTAGCAACATCCTTGAATATTTTCACTTCAGACAGACTGACTAACTGGTAATCTGTTATCAGTGCTGAGACAGTTTAAGCTGAAAACACAAGGTTGCCAAAAATTGGGTCCATTGTTCACACTCAGGGACAGTGAGTACGACGTAGACACAATAAACTGCAGATGTTGGTTTACCAAAAAAGACACAAAGTGTTGGAGTAACTAAGCAGGTCAGGCTACCAGCACTTTGTGTCTTCTTTTGACAGTAAATAGGACGACTGATAAATATGGCAACGCAACCATTTAATATGTCCATCAAATGCTATAAAACCATTGGTTACGCCTCCCTGGGCACCTAGTTGGGTGCGCATGAAATGCATTTAATCAGTTGTTAACATTATTGGTCTGTAGCCAGCAAGGGATGAAATGGAGAAAGATATAATAATCACATCAGCAGCTTTGATTCAACCTTAAGTTTGTACATTCACCCTTCGACAGTGTAAGTTGCATCCAGATGTTCCATTTTCCTCCCACATCCACAAGGCATGTGGTTTGAGAGGTTGAATACACACCATTAATTAGTTTGTAGGTGAGTGGCAGAATCTGGGGAGAGTTGGTTGGAATGTGAAGAGAACAGTTTACAGGAAAGTTAGTCAGGGAATGAGAATGGTCTGCAGACTTAGGCAGACTTGTTGGACCGAATGGCCTCTTTCTATGTTGTAAGGAACTATAATTTGAAATTACAACAGTGATATATTTTATAGAAAGCTTAAAGGTTTTAGTGCATTTTGGTATGTTCTGAAAAGTCTGGGACAGATATTATGTAAGTTTAAGACTTCCTTGTTTATTCTATCCATCAGCAGTGTGTCTCTATCATGGCAGCTCCAGAAACACCAAGCAGTAAGTCCCTAAACAGACTGGACGTTGATCCAATGACTTTCACTTTGTCCACTGGAGCGGCACGGTGGCATAACAGTAGAGTTGCTGCCTTACAGCGCCGGAGACTTGGGTTCGATCCTGACTGCGAGTGCTGTCTCTACGGAGTTTGTACGTTCTTCCCGTGACCGCATGGGTTTTGCCCTGGGTGCTCCGGTTTCCTTCTTCACTCCAAAGATGTGCAGGTTTGAAGGTTAATTGGCTTTGGTAAAAGTTGTAAATTGTCCCAAGTATGTAGTTTGTCCTAGTGTAACAGAGATCGATGGTCGGCGCAGACTTGCTGGGCCGAAGGGCCTGTTTCCTCTAAACTAACCTAAACTAAACACTGTGTTATTTCTGTTCCTCCTTTCTTTTATTGCTCATTTGTTTGGTCCATAAGCCCTGATTGTTCGCACATGCAAGAATAATTGGAAATTTCTGATCCAAAACAAGGGCATTCCACCCATCATGCCCATGCTAGTCATGAAAGACCAGCTTAATCCCTTGAGACCACAAGATATAGAAGCAGAATTAGGCCATTCAGCCAATCAACTCTACTTCACCATTCAATCATGGCTGATTTATTTTTTTCTCCCAACTCCATTCTCCTCCCTTCTCCCCATAATCTTTGATGCCCGTTACAGCTGTACATCCAGCTTTACAGCACTTCACCTGTAACTCAGAACCTGATTAAATGTGCTGAAGATGTCTGCTCAACTACTCTCTAAGGAACTATATAGAGAAGACAGTAAACAATATAATATTTTTTGCTGGGAATTTTTGAATTATCTCGAGTTTTGGAATTCTAAAATTGCTGAACTGGGCTGAACTTGTAGTCATTCCCAGCACTGACACCAGGAACCTACCGAATGACTAGGTCCGACCCACTGCAGAAGCAATGACTCCATTAACTGAAATGGAGAGAGACAAGCTAAGAATAGATAAAGACCACATACTTCCCATTAATTTAGCTTGGTTAGGTGTATCTAATTGCTTGAATGCATTTTTATGCACTTTTGCAGTTATTTACCATTTTACATTTTCTTACAATTTATTTTCTGGTTATTTAAGAGATCATGAATATACCTGAAATGCCCAGGCTTTATATAGTTTGATAGTCAGGAGTGCCAGCGGTGTCAACTGTTAAAGATTCTTTGGCTGTTTTTTTGATGAGGCTTACTCTGCCCCCTTTCCCACGTGACAGTAATGTGTTGCTCAGACCTTTTTGCTATGCAGGCCACACCACTGAAGGTCATTTTGACGAGAACAATAGTTGATGTATGTGAATCCACAAATGGTGCTTATTTTCACATTGCTCACTGATGGACCTAGGAGGTTAGCTGCTGGAGACATGATCCCCAGCCTTGTCTGCACTTCTTCTATTGCACGCAAGATGATATTCTCCCATTGTTTATATAAGCAGGTCCATATGCTTAGTTTGCAGTCAGTAGTTATTTTCTCTGATCTCAAGTCAGAGACTCACTTATTTCCTCCACTCACATCTTGTGCTGCACGTGGACGATGAACTATTGTACGTGGAGCATCTCCTGTTCAAGCCCTCCTTCCTGACCACCATAGTCTAACCACCACACCTTGTAGTGCCCACCCCCGCCCCCCACATTCCTATTTTTCCAGAGCTGCCTCGCCTATTCGTCAAGGTTTTCTCAGGCCATAGAGCAATAAATTGAGAATGCTTCCAATAGACGTTACTTCCAACCCCAGGATGCAGAGATCTCCCTTGCCTTAACCCATTCTCAAATATTAGTGCTCGGGTTTTAGAAAGGCTTTGCACAAGTTTCACACAGCAAGATAGTGGTAAAGTCAGAGCACATGGGATCCAAGGAAAAGTTGCGAATTAAATAAAAAAATAACAGACAAAGTATATAACATACCAAACAGCCCACCCACCCACCCACCTATTCAGATACCATCTGCCCTCTTAGGCCAGTCTATGGGTTTCATATAGAAGCCTGCAGCCACCTCAGAACCCACAGAATTGAAGGGGGGAAACAAGCCATTGTCCTGCCCAAAGAAACGTCCAAGGACAAAAAACATATGCCACAGGGAATAAAGTAAAACCAGGGGGGAAATATTACAGTGGAAAAAGAAACTTTAAAAAGAAAGCTGGAATGAGCTGTCACCAAATATAATTGATGCTAGAACATATTGTGAAACCTGGAAATAATTTAACATTTGTGTGCTGATGGAATCAGATTGAATTTCACCCACACAGTTTATTGTGTCACTTCAACTATATGATTGTGTACAGCAGCCTTGAACCGTCTAATCTGTTGAATGTGTGTTCCATGCACCCTAAAGTGAATGCAGCATTCCCAATCAATGTCGCGTTATGTTTCTTGTCATGTATCTTGTGAAATAGTTTAACTCCACATTAAGGTGGACAATCACATGAACTTGCCATGTTTTCTTCCACTAAGCTTATCATAAGAATTTCCAGTATACTTCCCTTGGTTCAGTTCTATTTCTTCCTATTTTCACTTCCCCATTATGGCAAGTCTCCGGTTGCATCTATGGAATGGTAACGTTCACCTTTGACATGAAAGTTACCTTTTGCTAACCACCTCTTAAGAGCAGCATGGTAGAGTTGCTGCCTTACAGCGCTAGAAACCCGGGTTCGATTCCGACCATGGGTGCTGTCTGTATGAGCTTTCTCCCCGTGACGTGTGTGGGTTTTCTCCGAGATCTTCAGTTTCCTCCCACACTCCAAAGACTTACAGGTTTGTAGGTTAATTGGTTTGGTATAAATTGTCACTAATTTGTGTAGGATAGTGTTAATGTGCGGGGATCGTTGGTCGGTGCGGACTTGGTGGGCTGTATCTCTAAAGTAAACTAAAATAACCTAAACCTGTATAGCAATGTATTTTGGCAATACAATTAAATTCTCATCATGTGAAAAGGAGCTGGTAATACTTTCACCTTGTCAAATTAGCCTACCATCTGTAGCCAATGTTAATCAAAGCTGGATCTGTGGAGATTGAGGCATGCAACCATAATTAAACAATGACTTATGGTTTGTAGTTCTATATCCCAGTCATGGATACTGGTATTAGAACAACAGCTTGAGTGTGCATGGAGACATGACCAAGGGGCTTATGTACCCCATAAACCAGCAGAAATCGTTTGCATGGAGCTTGTTCTTTTCAGTCCAGAGCATGACCGAGAGGCTACTTGTGTTTCTGACGAGCTGATAACCCAAGGTCATAAAGAGCAGGGAAATTGTCTCTGATGTCCTTGCCAATATTCACTTCATTCAACATTCAGTCATTACCACAATGATATATGTGGTTAAATGAATTGTGGCATTTCCTAAAACACAGCAGTGACTACATTTCCAAAGCACTTTATTACCCATTAAGCTCTCAGGGAAAGAGGCAATAAAGCTGCCATCAAAATGCTGATTGTTTTTAATCTGCTTGATGCTAGCCACAGATGTGATGAATGGTAAAACACACACACACATATATATATATATATATATATATATATATTCTTACAAAATGTGGAACACATTAGAAACTTGTTCATTTATGGTTTGTAGAGGGTTGTTATTTTAGCTGAATGGGACAAGGATTTGGTGCTCAATTGTCTACACAACTGCAGGCGTAAGAAGTGATTTATTTTATGAAATGAAATGAGACATGCTGATATGATGTAGTGTTACATAAAGGAAATAGTTATCACTATGTTATTGGTTGTAAAAGGCAATTATTACAGTGAGGGCTTTTATTTAGTTTAGTTTGGTTTAGAGATACAGCACGGAAACAGGCCCTTCGACCTATTGAGTCCGCGCCAACCAGCGATCCCGGTATACTAGCGTTATCCAACACACTGAGGACAATTTTTACCAAAGCCAATCAACCTACAAACCTGTACATCTTTGGAATGTGGGAGGAAACCAGAGCACCTCGGGAAAACCCACACAGTCACAGGGGAAACGTACAAACTCCACACATACAGCACCCATAGTCAGGATCAAACCCGGGTCTTTGGCGCTGCAAGGCAGCAACTCTACCTACCACTGTGCCACTGTGCTGTTTATATTTAAAAATATTATTTTCTGTGATCCCCCTTTGTTTAATTGTGGCTAGCACGTATTAACTAAAAGGTGCCATTGAAGCAACTCTGTTCATGATTTAGTCACATACTGACACTTACAAATTGCATAAGTGAAACAGCTTACTCCCAGCTCTCTTCAGCATAACACAGAGGTCAAGAAATTTGATTACATGGTACTTGCCTGCTCCCCATTGGACCCTGTCTCAATCAAGGCGGCACATTCTTGGCGTTGCAAAACCCACAAAGGGAAAAATGCTATGCCACTATCATTACTACAACAGGCAGCAGAATATCCATGACCTAAGAAGAGTCATGCTGCACAGACACAACTCTTCGTCCCATCTCTACCCCGACCATAAAGTACCCAATTACCAGCACTTAGTTCATAACCTTCTATGTCTTGGCGACTTCTTACATGTTGTGAGAATGCCTGCCTCCAATCCCCATTAGGCTGCGCAGTCCAGATTCCAACTTCTGGGTGAAAATAATTCTTCCTTGGATCCCCTCTAAATCTTTTACCCCATACCCGAAATATAAGTCCTCTAGTTTTAGATACCTCTGCTGTTGAGGAAAACAAATTCTGCCTACCTACCCTGTCTATGGTCCTCATAATTTTGTGTACCACTCTTTAGGTTCCCCTCTTCTCCTCCTCTGCTCCACCCAATCCAGTCCTTTCTCTTAACTGAGACACTCTGCAACCTCACCAGTGTAATTATGTCCTTCATAGAGTACAGGGACCAGAACCTTATACGGTACTCCTGTACAAATAGTTATGGGAGAGCCACACAACATGTAGAGATAGAGAGATACAGCACAGAAACAGGTTCTTCAACCCACCGCTGACCATCAAGCACCTATTTACACGAATCCTACATAAATCACTTTTATTATTCCCCCCACATTCTCATCAACTCCCCCCAGATTCTACTACTCACTTGCACACTGGAGGTATTTGTGATGACAAATCAACCTACATGCCTGTGGCATGGCAGGAAAGCTATAGACACAGGGAGTACGTGCAAACTCCACAAAGACAAGACCCACGGTCAGGATTGAACCAGCATGTTTTCAAGAGAGAGTTACTGTGGATGTAGCTCTTAGGGCTAACAAAATCAAGGGATGAGAGGAAAAAGCAGGAACGGTACTGATTTTGGATGATCAGCCATGATCATATTGAAGGGCAATGCAGGCTCGAAGGTCCGAATGTCCTACTCCTGCACCTATTTTCTATGTTTCTTTGTCTGGCACTTCAAGGCAACAGCTCCATCAGCTGCCTCTCCGTAACGATACACCGTAGATTCCAGGCTTCATTGCTTTCAAACAGGACTCCTATCTGTAAAGTTCATTGGTTATTATGAATGTCAAATCTCACACTGCAATACATTAGGTAAGTTAGAAAACAAGTGAATTGAATGGGTTGTGGAAGCCAAATAAATGAACGAGGTTTCAGCTGTATAGGTCAATCAAACTGAATGGTGTCAATTCATGGTATAAACAAAAAAGGCAAGTACTGAAATAATTTTGATTGAATTTGGAAATAAAGGTCTGAATCGTACCTGTTCTTTAACTCTCTTTCTGCCCACCTCATGTTGACACTTAGCACAATAAAAGGTATCATTTTTCAGTCTGAAGAAGGGTCTTCGAGATCATTCTTCAGTCTAAAGAAGGGTCTCGACCTGAAACGTCACCCATTCGTTCTCTCCTGAGATGCTGCCTGACCTGCTGAGTTACTCCAGCATTTTGTGAATAAATACCTTCGATTTGTACCAGCATGTGCAGTTATTTTCTTATACAATAAAAGGTCATGCTTCTTCTTGATTTGAAAGATTATCTGTTTACCATTGAGCCCTGTGGAATATCATTCTTTGAGTTTATTCCCCAATTATATTTCAAAATTATAAACTGACACTTACTGACAAAACTTTCAATGTGCATCCAGTCAACCTATAATGTGATGCATGATGTAAAACACAACCTTCTTTGTTAAATCTCTCTTCAGCTGACAAAATGGCTGTAGCATTCACATCAACTTAAATACAGGGATTTCAGGAAGTCACAAGCTTAAAAATGTAATGAGGTGTTCAGGAACAATAAGGATGATTTAACACACTTAACTTTGGTTATGTCATCCTGTAATATGCATTTATGTATTTGCCATATTAAAGGTAAATAGGCAGAACCATTTTCACAGGATGGGAATATCAAATACTCAAGGGCTTAATTTTAAGGTAAGAGGGAAAAGTTAAAGGAGATGTGGTGGGTAAGTCATTTACACCGAGGGTAGTGGGTGCCTGGAACATGCTGCCAGGGGTGGTGCTGGTGGAGACAGATATGACAGTGGCATTTAAGAGGTTTTTGAATAGGCACACGGATATGCAGGGAAGGAGGGATGTAGATCAAGTGGATGCAGATAAGAGTTTGGCTTAACATCATTGTGGGCGAAGGGCCTGCTAAGACATTAAGAACAAATTCTTATTAACTCTCTTGACTTCTGTCATCTCCCAAAGGGTAAGCAACTTGTCGCTATATCTTTTCAACGTTGGTGTGTCTTGCTTACCTTAATTGCTTTCAGTTTATCTTCTCACAGCTTTCAATATATATTTTTAATAATGCTAAACTGATCTCATCTATTCCCCCCCTCCCCCCCCCCCCCCCCCCCCCCCCCCCCCCCCCGGGTAACTTCTCCAAGACCTACATAAAGTACTATTTCAGATAAACCCCCCCTAAAAGCTTACTTGCAGGGTTAGATTACTGTACACTTTGTATTCTTTGCATTATTTTTAAAGCACCAGATATTGTGTCCTCCCTGTGTTAGACTAATATTTAGAGAAGCGGAGATTGTATATCACTTTATTAGAGGAAACTGGGTGTAAAAGGTGTTCCTGGGCAGAGAGGTCATCGGGGTCTGATTATGTGACGCACAGCCCCAACTCTTACTTGTTCTGACTATTGTGTGCGCACAGCTGTCATATTCTAAGTATTCTTTATTGAGTAGGTGCTGGCATTAAACAGAGAATGTAGTAACCGTTCTGTTAATATATTTTTGATTGCTATTATATTTCAATTTAGCATGTTCCTTGATAAATCTACAGACTTCCATTGTTTCCTTAATTCACAGGTCAAACATATATCTTAGTGCGTAAGTCGTGCACACAATCACTATTATTTCCCCATTTTAAAAGAGACTAATTGCCAGGTAGTGTGTGCAGAGACAATTTGTCAAATGTTCTGCTTTATTCCGTCAATGCAATTGGCATTTTTAATTAATTTTCAACTCATTGAGTTCTGCCCAATATCCTTTGATATCATTGCCAATAAACATCAAACATGGTTCTCAAACTGAGCCAAATCAATGTCTTGTTGCGAAGTAAAATTTGATATATTTTTGAACAAAAAATGATTTAAAATGGAATCAAAAGTTAAAGTTTTGGGTCGATGGCTTCTCATTCAAACACGCATTGACCATGAAAAATATGACCACTCATTCAAAAACAAAGCATTGGAAAATAGTTGCGGGGATGTACTTTTTAAAATTGAATAGCCCATTCATTGCTGCTTTTGCTCCAGTGCTCCTCCCACCTGGATCTGATCCCAACCACAGCTCAAATACCGACCTTGCCAGATTGTGACTCCAAATCTCCATTCGTAGCCAGTAATGGCTTCACACAAAGCTCCAATTTCACCCCACCTCATGTTTGTATCAACAGGCTATATACCTCCCCAACTTCTGTCTCCCACACGTGCCAGTTATGACTGCGACCCGCTTGACTTCCTTCTCCTTAATATTGAATGTAGTGAAGTAAGACCTTAGCGGTAGAATTGCTGCTTTACAGTGCCAGACGCGGGATCGATCCCGACTACGGGTGCTGTCTGTACAGAGTCTGTACCTTGTCCCCGTGACTGTGTGGGTTTTCCCCGGGTGCTCTGGTTTCCTCCTACACTCCAAAGATGTACAGGTTTGTAGGTTAATTGGCTTTGGTAAAAAATGTATATTATCCCAAGTGTGTAGGAGAGTGCTGGTGTACGGGGTGATCACTGGTTGGTACGGAATAGATTGGCCGAAGGGCCTGTTTCAACACTGTATCTCTAAACTAAACCTAAACTAAACATTTGAGTCCATTATGAGCCTGTTCCTGCTCGGTTGCAATGAGCCATGGAACTTTAAACCAGCAGCTCTTCCTAGTGAACAAGCAAGAGCCCATCACTCACCACAGGTTTAAGATGGCTTTTCAGGCGCTGATGCACTGATATACACCTTCTAGCAGAGGAGTGTATCCTTTGTTAATACAATGCACTGCCTTGATTGTTTCTTATCAATCTGTAGATGATTTTTTTAACTGAAAATTTGACATAAACACTGAAAATGCAGGAGACACTCGGCAGATCAGGAAACATCAGTGGAAAGATTTAATGGAACCTACAGTAAGGGTAACTTTTTCATTCAGAGGGTGGTGGATATATGGAATGCGTTGTCAGAGGAATTAGTTGAGGCAAGTACAATAATAACATCTAAAAGACATTTGGACAGGTACATGGATAGGAATGTTTTAGAGGATAGGGACCAAACATGGGCAAATGAGACCAGCTTAATTACAATCAGTACATCTCTGAAAGCACAGCTTTAGGAATCTGCAATACAAATTGCTCAATATCCTTTCACCCCTTAATCCTTAAAGACAGTGTATCCTGGCAATTAATCTTTTTTATTTTCTACTGAAACTTCTGAAGTAACAAGTTGTCAAAATGTATGATATCAAAAGGTGCATCCATCAAGGCAGGTCACAATCCAAGTCCTATTGTGTTTTACAACAAGCTAAAATGCAATTTGAATCCCACCATTGCCAGAGGCTATTCAGTGGTTGTCTGTGTATAGGCCGCAGTTACATTAATCTTGCAACCTTTGGTACTTTCAGATGTCAGTGAAGAGCAGAGCTGTCAATGGTGATGTGCTCATTGTTCATTACACATCACTGGTGAAAAATGGCTTTGTCAGTGGAGTAAATTCTAAAAACTAATTCAGTCGGTAAATGTGAAAGAATTTTCAGAAAATATTCTGCAAAACAACAGTGTGAATATGACGCGATGGGATTTTTGAAGCAGGAATTTGCGCAGAACTTTTGCCTTACACTGTCCCGCACAGAGCAGGATCCTCCAAAGACCTAGATCTTTACTCAGTGGTCAAGAAAGCACACCAATGACTCTACTTTCTTAGAAGGCTTAGGATGTTCAGCATGTCCAACTCTCACCAACTTCTACAGATGTGCCGTAGAAAGCATTTTATCGGGATGCATCACAGCATGATTTTGGAACAACTCCATCCAAGAGAATTGTGGATGCAGCCCAGACTATCACACAAACCAACCTCCCTTCTATTGACTCAATTTAACACCTCATGCTGCCTCGGCAAGGCCACCAGCATAATCAAGGACGAGTCGCACCCTAGTCACCCCCACTTCTCCTCTTTCCCATCGGGCAAAAAGTATAGAAGTATGAAAACGCACACCTCCAGATTCAAGGACAGTTTCTTCCCAGCTGTTATCAGGCAACTGAACCATCCTACTACCAACAATTAGAGAGCAGTCCTGAATTACTATTTACCTCATAGGAGACCCTTAGATTATCTTTGCTCGGACATTTCTGGCTTTATCTTGCACTAAACATTATTCATGTTATTCCCTTTATTGTGTATCTGTACAACTGTGGATGGCTCGATTGTAATCATGTATTGTCTTTCCACTGACTAGTTAGCATGTAACAAAAGCTTTTCACTGTACCTCATTACAAGTGACAATAAACTAAACTCAACTCAAACTCTCACTCTCAAAAACCTTCTCTCAGGATACCTGCATGACAAGCCACATGCAGCATTGTGTTGCCCTATTCCAAATTATATTCGGTGAATGCATTTTTTGGACATTTTATTTAAATGCTGGAGTCCCAAAAATGCAGATATTGAAAGAAGATACTCATATCGTCACAGACACCTCCTTGGCAGGAAAACCTGTTCTACATGAGCAGGTGAAGGTTTCTGTACTGCTGGGAGGCTTCTAGTTGATGGCAATGTGTGTTTATTCCTCCCTGTGGTTGAAATGATGCTGATTGTTTGTGAAGACACAAGGAACTGCAGATGCTGCTTTAAAGAAAAGTCACAAAGTGCTGGAGTAATTCAGCGGATCAGGCAGCCTCTCCGATGAGAATGGATAGGTGACATTTTGGGTTGGAGCTGGTCTAAAGAAGGGTCCCAACCCAAAATGTCAGCTACCCAAGTTCTCCAGTGATGCTGCCCGACCTGTTGAGTTACTTCAGCACTTTGTATCTTTTTCTGATTCTTTGTCAAAGCCATGAGAAAAGATGGAGGAGACCTTAAGAACCACCTTTCTTATCAGATACCTTTCTCCTGCTTATTGCTCGTTTCTTTCTGGTGAGCAAGGAACACAAGCTTGTATTATTGGACTTATTTTGTCATTCCTGGCACTTTCATTTTAAGGGGAAACCTATCAAAACCACTTGGGACAGGCTAGTTGATGTTTGTTTTGTGCAGAGGTGTGCAGAACCTTGTCTTTGACTGCAGAATATATGCGCCAGGTCCTTTAATTTGTTTCAGTCATACCCCTCAACATAAAAGCAGTAGGAAGGAACTGCAGATGCTGGTTTACACCAAAGATAGGCATAAAATGCTGGAGTAACTCAGTGGGTCAGGCAGCATCTCTGGAGAAAAGGAATAAGTGACATTTCTGGGCTAGACCCTTCTTCAGACTTCAGACCAGTTTGAAGAAGGGTCCCCACCCGAAATGTCACCTATTCCTTTTCTCCAGAGGCGCTGCCTGACCCAATGAGTTACTCCACCATTTTGTGTCTATCTTCATTCATCTGTAGGTAAATGGAACCAATAGTAGTTCAGAAAACTGTTTCTGAAAATCCTGCCAAAATTACTTTGGGGTCTCATGTGGCTGTTTATGTCACTTAGGCAAAATGACACTGGAAAAACCAATGTCGGGTGCACAAAATTCCAACAAAAAGACTAATGACTGGCATTGACTAACTCAGAAATGAGTGCAGAATTTGTTACCGTCACGTTACCGGGCCTGAGATCTGAATTCAATTCTGACTATGGGTGCTGTCTGTACGGAGTTTGTGCGTTCTCCCTGTGACCACATGGGTTTTCTCTGGGTGCTCCAGTTTCCTCCCACATTGCAAAGACGTGCAGGTTTGGAGGTTAATTGGCTTCTGTAAATTGTCCTTTGTATGTAGGATGGAACAAGTGTATGGGTCATTGGATGGCGTGGACTCATGTGGCTGAAGGGCCAGTTTCCAAGCTGTATCTCTAAACTGAACTAAACTAAACTAATCTAAACTAATATAAACTAAACTAAAGTAAAAAGTTAACATAATTTGTTTCAGCAAGATATCTGGGTGCTGCATTGAAAAAATTCATTACAGCTGCTTTTGTTTGATGTTGTTTTCATTATACGATGTTAATGCAATTAGTGTCCATAAAGTTTGAAATATGGTGTAATATCAATATTAATGATATGCTCTTACCATGCTTCATTAATCCTATAGTAATAGATACATGATTGAAAATTAACTACATATGTCTATTGTCAGAAAATGTCAGAATCTCCATTCATTAAAGTTTGAACAGTTGTTGCTATGTTATAAATGATTTTATCTCACTGAGTGTGTAACTCTTCAATTATTTAACCAAGGCAACACCACATCATAATCAGTATTACTGTCATCGCTCTTATTAGTCAATTACCTCAGTCTCGACATAAAGGCTAAGCTTTGCAACTAACAGCAAAGTGCAGCCATTTACCAACCCCAATGCTCTGCCGCCCACTAGTGGAATTAAGTTGCAACTTATTGGAGACACAAGAGACTGCAGGTGCTCGAACCTTAAGCAAAGAGCAAAAATGCTGGAGGAACTCAGCGGGTCACGCAGCATCTGTGGAGGGAATGGACAGATGATATTTCATAGATTGTAGAACATAGAACAGTACAGCACAAGAACAAGAACAAGAACAAGAACAAGCCCATCGGCCCATAATGCCTAAGCGAAACATGATGCCAAATCCTATTCTTATCTGAAGATAGACACAAAAAGCTAGACTAACTCAGCGGACTGGCAGCATCTCTGGAGAGAAGGAATGGGTGACGTTTCGGGTCAAGACCCTTTTTCAGTCTGGACTGAGTCTGAAGAAGGGTCTCCACCCAAAACGTTACCCATTCCATCTCTCCAGAGATGCTGCTGGTCCTGCTGAGTTAATCCAGCATTTTGTGTCTACCTTTGGTTTAAACCTGCATCTGCAGTTCCTTCCTACACTCACCAACTCTTAGCAGCCTGTACATAATCCATATCTCTCTGTTCCCTGCATATCCATACGTTTCTTAAATACCACTATTGTCCACCAGGGCATCACTCACCAGGGTGGCACGGTGGTGCAGCGCGAGACTTGTTGCCTTACAGCACTTGAGGCACCGGAGACCCGGGTTCGATCCCGACTACGGATGCTGTCTGTACTGAGTTTATACATTCTCCCCGTGGCTGCGTGGATTTTATCCGAGATGACAATCCAAAGCCATACAGGTATGTAGGTAAATTGGTTTGGTATAAGTGTAAATTGTCGCTAGTGTGTGTAGGATAGTGCTAATGTGCGAGGATCGCTGGTCGATGCAGAGTCGGTGGGCCGAAGGGCCTGTTTCCATGCAGTATCTCCAAACTAAACTAAACTAAAAATCATATCTGACTCAACCACCACTGCCAGCAGTGTATTCCAGGCACTCACTCATTCTGTGGAAAAAACATCTCCTTCAAAATTTGCTCCTCTCACCTTAAAGCTATACGTTCTACCTAGTATTTGATGTTTCAAGTCGAGACATTTCTTCAGACAGATCTGGCTAAATGACAACAGCAAATTTAAATTCATTCAAAATCCATTACCACATTGGGTGCTCTACCAGGGGATGGATCACTGCTGGGTGTGAACAGAATAACCGGAAGTACAAATTAGAGAAGGAATGGGTGATGTTTTGGGTCGAGACCCTTCTTCAGACTGAAGATGCAGCACACATCATTTGTGTGCCCCTAGACAAAAAAATGTCTTATTCATCACACCTCCCTTTCTTCAGAACTCGGAAGGAGACACAAGAAGACACCTTCTACTTAGGAGAAGACACATTCTTCTCAGAACAACCAGATTTTACTCAGAAGATAGACACAAGATGCTGGAGTAACTCAGCGGGATAGGCAGCATCTCTGGATAGAAGGAATGGGTGACATTTCGGGTCGAGACCAACTTCTATGCAGAGATGCTGCCTGTCCCGCTGATTTACTCCAGCATTTTGTGACTATCTTTGGTTTAAACCAGCATCTGCAGTTCCCTCCTACGCAGATTAGAGCATTTAATTCAATGAGTTATGTGCACAAACAGAAATGTATAGCTTAAACAATTTCAGCATGTCTCAAGCAACCTTTACCAACTTTTAGAGATGCACCACAGAAAGCATGCTCAGGTTAAACAAATCTCCTCTGCCTGCATATGATCCATATCCCACCATTCCTTGCCTTTAGATGTACCTATCTAAATGCCTCTTGCATGCCACTATTGTGTCTGCCTCCACCACCACCCCTGGCAGCTCAATACAGACACCCACCACTCTGTGTCCAAAATAGTTGCCCCGCACATCTTCTTTAACCTTTGCCCCATTCACCTTAATGTTGCGCCCTCTAATCTTCGACATTTGCCCCTGGGAAAAAGGTCTACCTGCCTATCCTATCTACGCCTCTCGTAATTTTATATACTTCTATCAGATCTCCTCTCAGCTTCCCTTGCTCCAGAGAAAACAATCCAAACTTTATCCAACCGCTCCTTCCCTCTACATCAGGCAGCATTCTGGTAAACCTTCTCTGCACCCTCTCACATGTCCACTATAACAGAGAGCTATGATGTGGTGTATTACCCACCAGTGTAAACAACAGCGAATGCCTGGTTAAATTAACAACCAGAGCAAATCATCATCTCAGCCACAAGAGGCACAGCAGTTAATAGAAAAGAGATCTCTGCCCAAAGGCAAAGAAGGAAAATCAGTGACAGAATGTGTGTGTTTAAAAGAGGTCAATATTAGTTGTTTTTTTCATCAGGTCATGGAAGAAAGGCACTAAATAACTAAAACATACTTTGTATAAAGTAATGACAAGATGTGAAGCCTAAACCATTAAAAAGGATAAAATACATGCAACGAAGCACGGAAAAAAAATGATATTGAAAAGGATTGGAGAAGATTACCTATGAAATCTGTTGTGTATGTAAGTAGCACTATCTGCAAGGTCCATGTTATTACTCTATGCAGTCAGTATCACTTCAGAGCTCCCCAGTAAAGAAAAAAATGTCAATCAGACAACAGCATTTGAAAATCTTGCAAAAATTGCTTTCTACATAGGTCAGGTTCAGAATATAATAGGTAATAAAGTAGTACATTTTCACATTTACAAGCTGTGTGGGCTGATTAAAGAAACATGGCTGAAGAATCAGATTCCATATTTATTTTAAATTTGCTCAACTTTATGTTTGTAATCATCAAAATATTATGTTTCAGCTATTAAAAAAAAGAATAAAAAGAGTAGAAATAATTATCACTGATAATTAATCCTGGAGAAAGATTTCAAGGTTTACAAGTTAGTTGAGTACTATGAAGATTTCAAATCCTAGCTTTCATCCTACCAAATTGTATATCAGCCTGATGCTCAGGGCTTAATGTCCTGACAGCATGACGCAAGGTCCTAAGACCATAAGACATAGGAGCAGAATTAGGCCATTCAGCCCATTGAATCAACTCTGCCATTCATTCATGGCTGATCTATATTTCCTTCCCAATCCCATTCTTCTGCCTTCCCCTGTAACCTTTGACGCCATTCCTACACAAGCACCTATCGATCTCTGTTTTTTTTTAAAAACTAATGTCTTGGCCTGCACAATCATCTGTGGCAACGAATTCCACAGATTCACCATTGTCTGGCAAAATAAATTCATCCTCATACTCATTTTAAAGGTATGTCCATTTATTGGGAGGCTGTACCCTCTGGTTCTAGACCCTCCCATAATGGGAAACATCCTTTCCATGTCCACTCTCTCTAGGCCTTTCATTGTTCTACATCTCTTTCCTTTGCATCGTCTCATCATTGTTGCACATTCAGCCGACAGCCAGTGATATCAGTGCAAACATAAAGATCAAGTTGGCGTTTGTACTTGGTGCACAGGGAATAGAGCAAGGGACTGAGTACACAACCCTGAGGGGCAACAGTGTTGACAGTGAGCGTGGAGGAAATGTTATGACCATTTCTAATGGACTGAGGCCTGCCGGTCAGAAGTCTAGAAGCCAGTTTCAAATGGAAATCACAGGCCAAGGTCCAGAGGTTCAGGGCTGAACCTATTCAGCACTATAATGTTGAAGGCTGACTTATAGTCAATGAATAGCATCCTGACATAGGTGTTCTTATTGTCAAGGTGATCCAGGGCTGAACTTACTGCAATAATGCAAGATGATGTCCTCCTTAGAAGTATTTTCCCTTTGCACAAATTGCAGGGGGTCCAGATTGTCTGGAACACTGGCGCGAAAATGGATAATTATGACCTTGGTCGATGTTAGAGCTACTGGGCAATTGTCATTGAAACGAAACACTGTATTTTTCTTGGAGACTGGGATGATGGAGTTTCCTTAAAAGAGATGGGGACAAAAGACCTTTGAAGTGAGGGGTTAGAAAATGTCAGGGAATTATGGAGCCAGTAGATTGGCGGATTTGAAAATTTACTCTCATGAAAGGAGATCTGACTTTTGCAACTGATATGTGTGGGACTGAGTCAGTTGGGGATGGGTGTGCAAGCCAAGGTGAAACTTTTCTTTCCTTTTCAAAACAGGCATAAAAGGCATTGAGCTCTTCCAGTATAGATGCATCATTATCTGAGATGGGATTTCGGCTGTAACCCATGAAGGTATTCAGGCCCTGTCACCCTCGCCTAGCATAGCATTTTTTAGTAAATTGATAATTTGATGAGGTGACTATAGAGTGTGCAGTCAATCAGATTTGAATTGCTCAGAAACAATAGGAAGCGTACAACTGCCTTCCGGGGTCTGAATGTTTCTTGAAAGACTTTCTTACTGTGGTATGTGTGTCTTTGAATGTTCCAAGGATGGCACCGTGGCATCATGGTGTAGCTGCTGCCCTACTGCACCAGAGACCCAGGTTCGATCCTGACTACGGGTGCCGTTTGTATGGAGTTTGTACGTTCTCCCCATGACTTGCGTGGGTTTTCTCCAGGATCTCCAGTTTTTGCTCCCACATTCAAAAGATATTTGTAGGTTAATTGGCTTCAGTAAAATTGTAAATTATCCCTAGTGTGTGTAGGATGGTGTTTGTGTGTGGGGATCGCTGATCAGTGCGGACTTGATGGGTCAAAGGGCCTGTTTCCGCGCTGTATCTTTAAACTAAACAAAATAAAATCAGGCTAATTTTTTGTGCATGTGTCTTCAGATTGTTTTGGATTTGTAATGATATGTGGCATCCAGCGCATGATCAGTGAACAATTTAAAACATATTAATCTAGGCATGTAACAGTAAAAGTTAATAGTTGTTCTTTAACACGGTTAGCGGGAGGAGTTGGCTGCGCCTAACGGCTGCGGCTCTCTGGCAGTCTGTTGTCTTTTTTTCTTTTTTTTTGTTTGTGTCGGTGTTGGGATGGTTTTTGTTTCTGTTTTTGGCTGTGTATGTGTGGTGGGGGTGTGTGGTGGGGGTGTGGGGTGGGGTGGGGGGGGTGGGGCGGGGGGAAACCTTTATTTTATTAGGTCTCTTCCCCGGGGCGCGGCTCGGCTGCGGGCCTTAACATTGCCGGCGCAGCTCGGCTGCGGGACGTTTCAGTGCCCGGTGCGGCTCGGCTGCGGGCCTTAACATTGCCGGCGCAGCTCGGCTGCGGGACGTTTCAGTGCCCGGTGCGGCTCGGCTGCGGGCCTTAACATTGCCGGCGCAGCTCGGCCGCGGGACGTTTCAGTGCCTGGTGCGGCTCGGCCGCTGGACTTAACATCGCCCGGTGCGGCCGCGGGACGTTTCAGTGCCCGGTGCGGCTCGGCCGCGGGACGTTTCAGTGCCCGGTGCGGCTCGGCCGCTGGACTTAACATCGCCCGGTGTGGCCGCGGGACGTTTCAGTGCCCGGTGTGGCCGCGGGACGTTTCAGTGCCCGGTGCGGCTCGGCCGCGGGACGTTTCAATGCCCGGTGCGGCTTGGCCGCTGGACTTAACATCGCCCGGTGTGGCCGCGGGACGTTTCAGTGCCCGGTGCGGCTTGGCCGCTGGACTTAACATCGTCAGCGCTGTTCGGCCGCGGGACGTTTCAGTGCCCGGTGCGGCTCGGCCGTTGGACTTAACATCGCCCGGTGTGGCCGCGGGACGTTTCGGTGCCCGGGGCGGCTCGGCCGGGGGGGCCTTCCATCCCCTTGCGGGGGCTGTGCGTGTCGTTTGCCTCGGTAGGGGTCGAGCTGCCTGTCCGTGGGTGCGGGGGGAAGAGAGGGGAAGTTTTGTTGCCTCCATCACAGTGAGGGGGTGTTTGGAGTCACTGTGATGGATGTTTGTGTTGGGGTCGGGTGTCCTGTGTTCTTTTCTTTTTGCTGTATTTTGTGTGACTGCTGAAATTTCGCTCGGTGTTGTGCCGAGTGACAATAAAGTGTTGTTATGTTATGTTATGTTATGCTATCTTCCTGCCAATGACTAATTGTAAATAAGGATGAGGCAGATCTCCACCCTAAAGTAATTGCCTGTCAAATTGAATTAACGTGTTTTAAAGGACAGGCAACAAGTGATTACTGAGAAATAACAAGGGCGATGTACGTCACGAGAGTGGCACTACACCTCTCATTTGATTAAATTGACTTCCAGCACATGGAAAATCGTTACTCATTTGCCTTTACTCAGATAGAGACACAAGAACGAAGCAGGAGATCGTGAGGCATGTTGCTCTTAAAATAGTCTACTCTGTGTCACTCTTGTGAACAATGAATATCATCGGAACGTTCCCAAAGTTGGCAGCACATGCCAGGAACAATAAAAGATTTTTAAAGCCCATGTGACAATGATGCCTGTTAATGTTTTGAATAAAAAGAACTTGCATCTATTATGCATTATGGAGGATCTCAGGATGTGGCCTAGTGCTTTACAACCAAAGACTAGTCACCCACTGGAAAACCATCCAGAAAAAGCAGACTTTTGCTCATATCCATGGTCACACCAGTCCAACCCTCACATCACCTTCTCCTCTACATATGTGACCATGTGGGGAGCAGTAAGCATCTAATGGAGACCAAAGAAAGCAGTGAAGACTGTGGACATCCCTCCAGTTGCTGTTTTTAACATTGAAGGATATGCAATCAACGGGATTAGTGTGGAAGGGTACTTGATGGTCAGCTCAGACTTCAAAGACGTACAGGTCTGTAGATTAATTGGCTTCAGTAAAATTGTAAATTGCCCCCGCTGTGTAGGATGGTGCACTGGTGCACCGATCACTGGTCGGTGCAGACCGAAGGGCCTATTTACATGCTGTTTCTCTCAAGTCTAAAATCTAAAGGGTGGGACATGATGAACTGCTGTGCTTGTGGCAATGGCCTACCCCAGTTGAATCCTGTGGCTCCCGTGGCCCTGCCAATGCAAAGCGCAGGAAGATCACTTGGACAGAGATCGTAGCACACAGCCCTGATATCATTTGAAAGATCCATGCAGTGTAGATGGCATTTCCATTATTCTAATCATCGTTTACTATTGCAAGCAATATTTCAGTGGGCAATGTAATCTTAGTTTATTGTATTGCATTTATTTTTGTAGGGTTGAAAATAATATTATACAATATATACAGTATATATATGTTGAACGGTATATATTGCATTAGTGTGTATAATATATATATATACATATAAATATTATACACACACGTATATATATATATATCACACATATATATGTGTATCACATATACAGTATATATCGTATGTAAACACAAAAATACAATCATCCGATGGACAATTCTGTAATATTACTTGAATCGTTATATAGAGGAGTATTGTTGTTGTTGCTATAGTTATTGTTATATAATTACTCATTGTAATGTTATTACTATTGTGTGGGATTTTGGTTAGTCAGCCAGTCTCACCCCACATTAATTTTGGTTGCTTTGGGCAATGGTTGGATTGGTGACTTATTTTGTGTCGGGCAGGAAGTCCCCTGGAGGACCCGTGGAGACTGCATGTTGCATTACCTGCTACTGAGATTAGCTGTGATTGAAGAAAAGTAAAGAACCCAGTTGTAGCCCGATTATTACCAACAGCCCAGAGAGACTGGAATAATCAAAGCCAAAGCCTAGGGCTACAGGCAATACAACCGTGCATCAATTCAGATCTTTTATCATATCATATCATATATATACAGCCGGAAACAGGCCTTTTCGGCCCTCCAAGTCCGTGCCGCCCAGCGATCCCCGTACATTAATTGACTACTGCTGTTGATGTTGGAACAATAGTGTTCATCCTTGTGTGTTTGTGAGGGTTCAAAACAATCAATGCTTGCGCCAATAAATTCCTATTTGTGCCAACAAGAGAGGAAAAATATGGTGGATGACTCGTGGCATCATTGCGTGCACTGTTGTCAGCAGAAGCTCATCAGGTGCATGCAGGGGAACTGCGTGTGCCAATTGCTCAATGTGCACACTTTCACCCAGAAATGAACACTGGCACATTCTAAACCAAATTATATTGGTATTGGTTTATTATTGTCACGTGTACTGGAATTATAGTGACAAATGTTGTTTGCGAGACTACACAGGAGTATGATATAACCATATAACCATATAACAATTACAGCACGGAAACAGGCCCGTTCAGCCCTATCAGTCCACGCCGACCATTTTCTCTGACCTAGTCTCATCTACCTGCTCTCAGACCATAACCCTCCAATCCCCTCCCATCCATATACCTATCCAATTTACTGTTAAATAATAAAATCGAGCCTGCCTCCACCACTTCCACCGGAAGTTCATTCCACACAGCCACCACCCTCTGAGTAAAGAAGTTACCCCTCATGTTACCCCTAAACTTTTGTCCCTTAATTCTGAAGTTATGTCCCCTTGTTGGAATCTTCCCCACTCTTAAAGGGAAAAGCCTACCCACGTCAACTCTCTCCGTCCCTCTTAAAATTTAAAAAACCTCTATCAAGTCCCCCCTCAACCTTCTACGCTCCAAAGAATAAAGACCCAACCTGTTCAACCTCTCTCTGTAGCTTAAGTGCTGAAACCCAGGCAACATTCTAGTAAATCTCCTCTGTACCCTCTCCATTTTGTCGACATCCTTCCTATAATTTGGCGACCAGAACTGCACACCATACTCCAGATTCGGCCTCACCAATGCCCTGTACAATTTCAACATTACATCCCAACTTCTATATTCGATGCTCTGATTTATAAAGGCAAGCATACCAAACGCCTTCTTCACCACCCTATCCACATGAGATTCCACCTTCAGGGAACAATGCACAGTTATTCCCAGATCCCTCTGTTCCACTGCATTCCTCAATTCCCTACCATTTACCCTGTACGTCCTATTTTGATTTGTCCTACCAAAATGCAGCACCTCACACTTATCAGCATTAAACTCCATCTACCATCTTTCAGCCCACCCTTCCAAAAGGCCCAAGTCTCTCTGTAGACTTTGAAAATCTACTTCATTATTAACTACACCACCTATCTTAGTATCATCCGCATACTTACTAATCCAATTTGCCACACCATCATCCAGTTCATTAATGTAAATGACAAACAACAGTGGACCCAACACAGATCCTTGGGGTACTCCACTAGACACTGGTCTCCAACCTGACATACAGTTGTCAACCATTACCCTCTGGTATCTCCCATTCAGCCATTGTTGAATCCATCTTGCAACCTCACTATTAATACCCAACGATTTAACCTTCTTAATCAACCTTCCATGTGGAACCTTGTCAAATGCCTTACTAAAGTCCATATAGACAACATCCACAGCCTTGCCCTTATCAATTTCCCTGGTAACCTCTTCAAAAAATTCAAGAAGATTAGTCAAACATGACCTTCCAGGCACAAATCCATGTTGACTGTTTCTAATCAGGCCTTGTTTATCCACGTGATTATATATATTGTCCCTAAGTATCTTTTCCATTAATTTTCCCACCACAGACGTCAAACTAACTGGTCTATAATTGCTAGGTTTACTTTTAGAATCTTTTTTAAACAAAGGCACAACATGCGCAATGCGCCAATCTTCCGGCACCATTCCCGTTTCTAATGACGTTTGAAATATTTCCATCATAGCCCCTGCTATTTCTGCACTAACTTCCCTCAATGTCCTAGGGAATATCCTATCAGGACCTGGAGACTTATCCACTTTTATATTTTTCAAAAGTGTCCGTACCTCCTCTTCTTTGATCCTCATAATTTCCATCACTACTCTACTTGTTTCGCTTACCTCACATAATTCAATATCCTTCTCCTCGGTGAATACCGAAGAAAAGAAATTGTTTAATATCTCCCCCATTTCTTCCGGCTCAGCACATAGCTGTCCACTCTGACTCTCTAATGGACCAATTTTATCCCTCGCTATCCTTTTGCTATTGACATATCTGTAGAACTCCTTGGGGTTTACTTTTACATTACTTGCCAAAGCAACCTCATATCTTTTTTTCGCTTTTCTAATTTCCTTCTTAAGATTCCTTTTACATTCTTTATATTCCTCAAGAACCTCATTTATTCCCTGCCGCTTATATTTATTGTATATCTCCCTCTTTTTCCGAACCGTGTCCAATTTGCCTGGAAAACCACGGCTCTTTCAAATTATTATTCTTTCCTTTCCACCGAACAGGGACATAAAGACTCTGTACTCTCAAAATTTCACCTTTAAATATCCTCCATTTCTCTATTATATCCTTTTCATAAAACAAAATGTCCCATTTCACTCCTTTTAAATCCTTTCTCATCTCCTCAAAATTAGCCTTTCTCCAATCCAAAATCTCAACCCTTGGTCCAGATTTGACCTTCTCCATAATTATATTGAAACTAATGGCATTGTGATCACTAGACCCAAAGTGCTCCTCAACACATACCTCCGTCACCTGACCCGTCTCATTTCCTAACAGGAGGTCCAACACTGCCCCTTCTCTGGTAGGTACCTCTACGTATTGCTGCAAAAAACTATCCTGCACACATTTTACAAACTCCAAACCATCCAGCCCTTTAACAGAATGTGATTCCCAGTCTATGTACGGAAAATTGAAATCACCCACAATCACTACTCTGTGCTTACTACTAATATCTGCTATCTCCTTACATATTTGCTTTTCCAATTCTCGTTCCCTATTTGGCAGTCTATAATACACCCCTATAAATGTTGCTAAGCCTTTCTTATTTCTGAGTTCCACCCAAACAGCCTCCCTAATCGAGCCTTCTAGTCTGTCCTGCCAACGCACTGCTGTGATATCCTCCCTGACAAGCAATGCAACACCCCCACCTCTTGCCCCTCCGATTCTATCACATCTGAAACAATGAAATCCTGGAATATTTAATTGCCAATCGCAACCCTCCTGCAACCATGTTTCACTGATCGCCACAACATCATACTTCCAGATGTCAATCCAGGCTCTAAGCTCATCCACCTTTCTTACAATGCTCCTAGCATTAAAATATACACATTTAAGGGACCCATCATTTCTTATTCTCAGTTTATTTCTTTTCACTTCTTTCTCTCCTACATATTGGGTCTGAGTGTTTCCCTTTTCTGCCTCCTGCCTCACACACTGCCTATTAGCTATCTGTGTTTGAGTCCCTCCCCCAACCGTACTAGTTTAAAGTCTCCGCAAAGATCAGGCCATTTTATAAGTACAACAGATAATTGTACAAGAGAAAAGTACCAGAGAGTAGAAATACAGTGATACAATAGAAACATAGAAAATACGTGCAGGAGTAGGCCATTCGGCCCTTCAAGCCAGCACCGCTATTCAATATGATCATGGTTGATCATCTAAAATCAGTACCCCTTTCCGGCTTTTTCACCATAATCCTTGATACCCTTAGCCCTAAGAGCTAAATCTAACTATCTCTTGAAAACAACAATGTTACAGCATTACTGTTACAGGGAAAGTATAGATTTTTTTAAAGTGCAAGGGTCATGATGAAGTTGGTTACCATGTCCTTAGTGTATGTGAGGCATAACAGAGAGGAAGAAGCTGTTCCTGAATATGGTGGTAAGTACCTTCAAACCTTTGCATCTTCTGCCCAATGGGAGAGGGGAGAAAAGGGAATGACAAGAGTTTAAATGGTCCTTGATTCTGCCTTCGTAAGGCAGTGTGAAATGCAGGTGGAGTTGAAGGGTGAGGAGAGGGACTGAGTGATAGACTGGGCTGCATCCAAATGCTCTGTGGTCTTGGGCAGAGCTGTTGCAAAACCAAACTGTGATGTATCTTTAGAAGTTTATAAGAATCATTAGAGACATGCTGAACTTCCTTAGTCTTCTGGGGAAGTAGAGGCATTAGTGGTGCATTGCATATAAATTGATTTATGTGTAATTAATTCATGGAACAGAAGATCTAATAGATCTATTTTCTAGATTTAATAATCTCTTTAGAGAGGAAAGAACACCACAGTAAACCAACTGAAGAATTTCAGCCCTTAAAGAATAGAATTTCTTACAAACTAAATACTTTACTAGTAGTTGCAAAAGAATTTAGTTGGTTAGAAATTCTATTCTTTAAGAGCTGACCCAGCAATACATCCACACTCCAACTCACAATCATTCCGCAGAACATAGTTGTTGATTTGCCCTGTCTCATGCCATTTGAACAGAAATTATTTTTCCTGCAAAGAGAGGCCATTATGGCAAGAAATTGGCAAGAAAGCTGAGGGAACCATCATCTTCAGAAGCCAGACACTTAAACTGATTTTGCTACCAATTGCAAGTTATTATACCAAGAAATGGAAAGGGAGAAAAAATTGGGAAATGCTGAAATTATAAACGAAGCAAAAAATGGGTAAACAAAAATACATTTAAAAAAATGTCTCTGAAGAACTCAGATGTCTGAATATGTTTTATGTTTACATATTTTTTAGTGTTATTTTTTTTGTAATGGTTAAAATGTGACAATTTGCACCAACCAAACACTTATGATTAGATCATTTAATTAGGGATGATGGATGAAGCATAATAATGAGTAAGACACAATTCTTTGCACGAAACAGGGCTTTCTCAGCTATCACATCTGTATGATTGATGACAGGGGAATGTTAGATAAGATTCTTACGACCCTGGAGTCCTTCTTGACTGTTATCCCTACCTGGAAAAGTAAAAAAATAATTAAGAGTCCTAATTGTTCATACATTCAGCTACAACTAGCTGCAGATAGAACTGGAACTCTTTTCCATGGTTGCATCTGAGTTTAATGAGTTTACTAACGGTCCACCAGTACAACCTATTCTCAGATACGTACAGAATTCTGTTATAATGAAACCATTCCATCATAGTGCTAGAATACTGCAAAATGCTGCAGAAATATAAACATGCCATTCTTTTGCACCAGAACGCCTAACACACCACTTGAGAGTAGCGGCTCACCAACTACTTGGGCCACTACTACCAGAAGTAGAGAGTAGTGGCTTGATTTATGAACATACAAATTAGAGGCAGTCAGCCACTCATTCCCTGGATCCGCCTCTGCCACTTAGTAGGATCATGGCTGATCTAAATGTAACCTCAATTCTGCATCCTATCCACTCCCAACAACCTCTGACTCTTTTGTTAATCAAGAATATCTCCTCTTCTGACTTTAAACATTTCTTCCACTGCCCTTTGAGGAAGAGACTTCCAAATCACACCTGTGTCTTAAATGGCGATCCCCGACATTAGTAACAGAGTACCCAGTTCAACATCACTTCACAAGTTGCAAAAGTCGTGTGTGTGTGTGTGTGTGTGTGTGTGTGTGTGTGTGTGTGTGTGTGTGTGTGTGTGTGTGTGTGTGTGTGTGTGTGTGTGTGTGTGTGTGTGTGTGTGTGTGTGTGTGTGTGTGTGTGTGTGTGTGTGTGTGAACCCCTCATGCACTGTCAGTTTAAAGCCACATTTCCAATTAAACTGTTGTTTTTCAATTTCACAGGCAACACTTGACATCTGGATTTCCTTTTATTATTTTCAAGGCAACAATATTATGTGTCAATGGCAAATTTAAAACAAGCTCACAAAATTACTGCACTAAAATGCAATAATTATCACCACAAGCCACCACTTATATCAATCAACCTCAAAATTGAATTTTATATCAAAATCTCATGCATTTTCAAGACTGGTGGTTACCAGTCAATTTGCAATTTCCTAACTTCTGAAAGGAAAATGATTTTCGTAGAGAACCAGGCAGGGAAGTCAATTAGAGAATTCTGGATAAAATACATGTGGTTCCATTCAGTTGGATGTCCAGGAGTTAGTGTCAAAGAGTCATGGAATCATACAGCACTGACACATGCTCTTTGGCCCCTTGAGCCTCTCCCTGCCCTCTCCCTGCCCTCTCCCTGCCCTCTCCCTCTCCCTGCCATCTCCCTCTCCCTGCCCTCTCCCTCTCCCTGCCCTCTCCCTCTCCCTGCCCTCTCCCTCTCCCTCTCCCTCTCCCCGCCCTCTCCCTCTCCCCGCCCTCTCCCTCTCCCTCTCCCTGCCCTCTCCCTCTCCCTGCCCTCTCCCTCTCCCTCTCCCTGCCCTCTCCCTCTCCCTGCCCTCTCCTTCTCCCTCTCCCTGCCCTCTCCCCGCCCTCTCCCTCTCCCCGCCCTCTCCCTCTCCCTCTCCCCGCCCTCTCCCTCTCCCCGCCCTCTCCCTCTCCCCGCCCTCTCCCTCTCCCCGCCCTCTCCCTCTCCCCGCCCTCTCCCTCTCCCCGCCCTCTCCCTCTCCCCGCCCTCTCCCTCTCCCTGCCCTCTCCCTCTCCCCGCCCTCTCCCTCTCCCTGCCCTCTCCCTCTCCCTCTCCCTGCCCTCTCCCTCTCCCTGCCCTCTCCCTCTCCCTGCCCTCTCCCTGCCCTCTCCCCCCTCCCCTACCCTCTCCCTCTCCCTCTCCCTGCCCTCTCCCTCTCCCTGCCCTCTCCCTCTCCCTGCCCTCTCCCTCTCCCTGCCCTCTCCCTCTCCCTGCCCTCTCCCTCTCCCTGCCCTCTCCCTGCCCTCTCCCCCCCTCCCCTGCCCTCTCCCTCTCCCTCTCCCTGCCCTCTCCCTCTCCCTGCCCTCTCCCCCCCTCCCCTGCCCTCTCCCCCCTCCTCTGCCCTCTCCCCTGCCCTCTCCCCCCCTCCCCTCCCCTGCCCTCTCCCCCCCCTCCCCTCCCCTCCCCTCCCCTCCCCTCCCCTCCCCTCCCCTCCCCTCCCCTCCCCTCCCCTGCCCTCTCCCCCCTCCCCCCTCCCCCCTCCCCCTCCCCTCTCCCCCCCTCCCCCCTCCCCCCTCCCCCCTCCCCCCTCCCCCCTCCCCCCTCCCCGATGCCTCACCTGGATCCCCATCTATTTGTCCCCTCCACCACGCCGCGCCCCAGCTACTTTCCTTTTTCTGGCTTCGCAATCTGCAAATCTTGAAACCTGTGTCGCACTTTCTGTTCTTATCTCTGGCCTTTGTTCCAACCATCTGCCAATCAAAACCCCTCCACAAAGACCTTGTTTTATTGTTAGTCAAGTTTCCGTGATTAAGACCTCGTTTTACCGTTAATCAAAGTTTCTGTGCAAGAACTCGTTTTATTGATAGTCGTTTCTGTAATTAAGACCTTATTTTACTGTCAAGTTCTGAGTAATAGACAGTAGACAATAGACAATAGGTGCAGGAGTAGGCCATTCAGCCCTTCGAGCCAGCACCACCATTCAATGTGATCATGGCTGATCATTCTCAATCAGTACCCGTTCCTGCCTTCTCCTAATCTTGTCATCTGAGAATATAAAAACCATACCAAAGTTTGTGATAAAATTAGATTGCAGAGCATAGCATTGCTATCCCCACGTGTTAAAATCAAGCCTATATTACTTTTTGCAGAGCAGTATTTCAATGCCTAACTGCAATTTCATTTGGCAATTACCCTGTCAGCGCGGCAGCTAACAGTTCTCTGCTGAGGAAACTGATCTCATTATTTTCTGTAACGAGTGTCGCATTAAACTCCTCCTCCTTTCACCTCAACAATCTATCGAGATAAGAAAAAAAATCTGCAAGTAAATTGAATTTAGAAGATGTCACCGGGTTGAAGACATGGTGATATCTGACGCATTATCTGCAACAAAAAATGCCTTCATCTGATCATTTTCATATGAATCGCTATAATTTACATTCACAAATATTAAAATATTTTCCAAATAAGTGTAGAACGTTATTTTTACTTTCCAATTCATGCTAGAGCTCCCACCTGATTAATCCTGTTTTGGCTCATTTGAAATATTCCACATCTGCAATTTTCCCTAATTATCGGGCAAGGATCTAAATTTTCATTCATTTTAATTTTTTTTTCCAGATTTTGCCTGCCCCTCAAGATTCAATCCACTTTACCTCACCTGTGCAAAAGTAATAAAGAAACTGGGCGGCATGGTGTGCTGTCTGTATGGAGTCTGTACGTTCTCGCCGTGACTGTAGGTTTTCCCCATGTGCTCCGGTTTCCTCCCTCACTCCAAAGACGTACAAGATTGTAAGTTAATTGGCTTTGGTAAAAGTTGTACATTTTTTGGAGACCCAGATGGTCTCTACTTCAGAGCTCTCAGATGGTCTCCTCTTCGGAGTTCTCAGATGGTCTCCACTTCAGAGCTCGTAGATGGTCTCCACTTCGGTGCTTCCACGTGAATTCTAATGTTGGAGCACCCTCATGGTCTGCATCAAAGTCGCAAGTGGTCTTGATGGGGCTATCACGTGGTCTCCCACTGATACCTCACACTACAAATGGTAAATTTAGGTGTGCACAATCGGACTTCCGTTTCAGACTACATCACTTTTGACTAATGCAAGGGTCATAACCCTTACGTAAATCGGGGAGCAGCTATACTCTCAGCTACTTACAGCAAAATCCAACCCATCCATGAAACACAAGAAAATGTCCTACTAGATAGAGGCTCACTGACCCAAAGATCACTTTAGCCATCCCAGTAGGGATGGAACAAGATTAAACCCATGGCCTTACAGCTATGAGATCCAGAACTTTCATTGCTGTTTCCTAAAACTCCTTGCAGGCTACCAAACGGATTCTGCAAGTCTCCCGGCTCCAGGTGTCCATTGTAGATAGTTCCAGATAATTAATGACCCTGCGTCTGATCACAAAGTTGCAGAAACAACCGTCCATCACCGCCACAAGGCGGTAACAATCTTTTGATCTCTCTATCTCTGAGCAAATGGCTTCTGAACACCTTGCAGAGCTGCAACAGAGCAACACATGTGCATGGTTTATGCAAATATATTAAATCAAATAGCAGATTATCAATATTCAAAGAAGGCAAACTTCAACATGAACAGGGATGCTCTTCATTTAATTTGGCATCTTATTACTGTGGATATATCCACACCTCAACCACTTTGCCCGCACCGGATTGCGGGGCTTGGGTCAGCCCGCTGCAGACCTTTCCACCGTCCGGCGCAGCCTGGAACATGGCAACTACAACAGCCTGACCGCGGGGAGAAGACGGCAGGGGGAAGAGAAAAGACATTCTGGCCTTCCATCACAGTGAGGAGGGACTGGAGGAGCCTCACTGTGATGGATGTTCTTTTTTTGTGTGTTTTGTGTTGGTTGGGGTTGTGTAATTTGCTTATTTTATTGCTCTATTGTTGGACTGTGGGTGACGAAATCTCGTCCAAAAGACTTGTTTTTTGGATGACAAATAAAGATATCCTGAATCCTGAATCCTGAATCCTGTAGCAGTTCAGGAAGGCAGCTTCTGAAGTGCAATTGGAGCTAGGCAGCTAAATGCTGGCTCTGTCTGTGAAGCCCACATCCATTGAATGAAGAATATAAAAAGGTTGTAAAATAATCAACATTAATTAATGCCGTTTCTCTGCCTAATGTGTTGAGTTTATCCAGATTTTTATATTAGATTTTCAGCACCTGCAGTATTTTGCTTTCACCCATTGGAGTTGTGGAATAATGGAGTTATATAGCATGGGAACAGGCCCTTTGGCCCAATTCGTTCATGCAACCAACTCGCCCACCTGAACTAGCCTGCGATGCAGGGCTGCATTTGGCTCTTAACCCTCTAACCCTTGTGTGATCAGAGGGCACAATAGAACCATTGTGACTCAAGTAAAGATGTATAAATCCCAAAACCCTTCCAAGTGAAGGCAGATGTTTGATCCATCCCATCGATGCTGGCTTCTGGTAGGGCAATCCCATCCATGTTGTTTCTGGCTCTTTGCCCAAAGTCTTGAAATTCTCACTCCACAGTGCTTATCCTGTTCCTTTTTGAAGATAATGATTGATTCAGGCTGTGAATTCCATCTCATCACAGATTTTTCTCACGCCTTCTTATATCTTTTGACAAAATGCTTGCGTCTCCTGTTCCTTGAACCATCTGCTGATGGGAAACTCTTCTCCTTATTCACCAAATCTACACTTGCCTTAATCTAGTCTACCTCTGCAAAATCTCCTTGGCCAACCCAGCTTCTCCAGTCTAACTTTGGAACTGAAAACCCTTGTCGACAGGCCCACTCTAGTAATTCTTCTTGCCCCCTCACTAGAACTTTCATATGTCCTGCCACAAGATGACTAGAAATAGCAAACTCAATGTCATAGAGTTATACAGCATGGAAACAGGACCTTCAGCTCAACTTGGCCGTGCCCATCATGATGTTTACCTGAGCTAGTTCCACTTGTCCGCGTTGATTCATATCCCTTCATGTTCCTTTGTAAATATCTTTTAAATGATGTAATTGTACCTGCCTCCTCCACTTCCTCTGGCAGCTTGTTGCATTTTCCCACCACCCTCTGCGGGGAAAGGTTGCTCCTCAGTTGCCTTTTAAGTTTAACCCCTCTACCATTAAACCTGTACCCTCCAGTCTTTGGCTCGCCTGCCCTAAGAAAGAGACCGTGGCTATTCAACTTATGCATGCCTCTCATGATTTTATAAAACACTATAATGTCACCTCTCAACCCCCTATGCTCTAGGGAACAAAGACCCAGTCTATATTTCAGTCTAATTATCTTGCTCTTTGGAAAAATATCATAATAAGCTGACTCAAAGGTTGAGGGGAACTGCTTTCTTTTAATAAATAGACCGCGTCTTTAACTTCTCATTACCAAACTCATCACAGGCGAAATATATATTTTTAGAATATGACTATAAAAATGAATTGGAATACAAATAAGCCCATAAAACATAAGCTCTAAAATTCTGCTATGAAATACTGGAATGTAAAACAATATTTTAGTCTGAAGCACCTCTTGCTATTTGCATAAGGCCAATATGCAGTGATACTATAGTTAAAATAGTGGAAGAGAAATTTCAAATACATAGTTTTAGTTCAGAAATACAGCGTGGAAACAGGCCCTTCGACCCACCGAGTCTGTGCCGACCAATGATCACCTGTACATTAGTTCAATCTAACACACTAGGGGCAATTTACGCAGGACAATTAACCTACAAAGCTACACATCTTTGGACTGTGGGAGGAAACTGTAGCACCTGGAGAAAGCCCTTGTGATCACAGGGAGAATGTACAAACTCTGTACAGACAGCACCCATAGTCAGAATTGGGTCTCTGGCGCAGTAAGGCAACAACTCTACCGCCATGGCACTGTGCTCCCAATATCTTGGATTTTCTTAAAATTTTATTCCATATAGACCAAGTGGACCTGTTGGGCCCAAACCTCTCCTGCATTGGTGCAGCACCCTCTCCTCCCCCCTCCCATCTCCCCCTACCCCCTCCCCTCTTCCCCTCCATCTCCCCACCCCCCCTCCCCCACCTCCCCCCCACCTCCCATTCCCCCTCCCATTCCCCCTCCCCCTCCCCTTCCCCCTCCCCCTCCCCTTCCCCTCCCCCTCCCCTTCCCCTCCCCCTCCCCCTCCCCTCCCCCTCCCCTGCTCTCCCTCCCCCTCCCTCCCTCCCTCCCCCTCCCTCCATCCCCTACCCCTTCCACCCCTCCCATTCCCCTATCCCCCTCCCCTCCCCCTTTGCCCCCTTAGCCCTTGCTTTAAATCTATTAAACCACCCTTTATTTGCAACAAATGATTCACTTTCATTACCATGCTTTTTCTTCAAATCGTTGAACAGACTCTTTGGTTTAACTTGAGGGGGAGGGGGAGGGGGAGGGGGATGGGGAGGGGGAGGGATGGGGAAGGGGAGAGGGAGAGGGAGGGGGAGGGGAGGGGGAGTGGGAGGGGAACAGAGGAAAAGACTCAAAGGTCCCTTGAAAAATTGCAATAACCCCATAAACTCCTGGGAATCTCTGGTTTGTGATCATTCAAAGTGAAGGAGAATTCAGGGCGGTCTTGAGAATCTTGAGACACACCAAGCGCTGTGTAAATGGCAGAAGGAGAATACACCCACAAACTAACCACCTGCTTGCCCCAGCAGCAACTCCAGGAATGAATAGGCTAACCTATGATGAGCGTTTGTCGGCACTGGGCTTGAACTCGCTGGAGTTTAGAAGAATGAGGGGGGACCTCATTGAAACATACAGAATAGCAAAAGACTTGGATAAAGTGGATGTGGAGAGGATGTTTCCACTGGTGGGAGAGTCTAGGACTGGAGGTCATAGCCTTAGAATTAAAGGACATTCTTTTAGGAAGGCGATGAAGATAAATTTCTTTAGTCAGAGGGTGGTGAATCTGTGGAATTCTTTGCCCCAGAAGGCTGTGGAGGCCGTCAATGGATATTTGTAAGGCATAGATAGATTCTTGATTACTATAGATTACTACAGATGTTATGGGGAGAAGGCAGAGAAAGGGGTTAGGAGAGTTAGATGAGCCATGATTGAATCGTGGAGTAGACTTGATGGGCCAAATGGCCTAATTCTACAATCACTTATGACATTATGCCTCTTGTCCCATCTACACAGACTGCAGTTCCCACACTAGGCTCATCAGTCATCTTGCAGCACACAAAGTTCAATTGGAAGAAAGTCATACTTGATTCTGACAGATTGCCTGAGAAGGAGCATATTATTAAAGAGTAAGTAGACCTGCCAGGCACTATTGCAAGACAATGCTGTAGGAGTTAAAAGCAGGAATTGAATATAGCTGAATTTTAAGCTCGAGAGAGTGAAATAGGACTACCTATGTTCACAGACAATTAAGTTGGAGCAACTTGAAGGTGGCACGGTGGGCACAACAGTAGAGTTGCTGCCTTACAGCGCCCAGAGATCTGAGTTTGATCCTGACTAGGGGTGCCATCTGTATGAAATTTGTACGTTCTCCCCTGTGATCACGCGGGTTTTCTCTGGGTGCTCCGGTTTCCTCCCACGACATACAGGTTTGTAGGTTAATTGGCTTCTGTAGAATTGTAAATTGTCCCTCGTGTGTAGGATAGTATTAGAGTACGGGGTGATCGCTGGTCGGTGGGGGACCCGGTGGGCGAAAGACCTGTTTCCCACGCTGTATCGCTAAACTAAATTAAACTAAACTCTGACAATGAAGTGAAGTCCAATTAAAACTTGTACTTAAATGAAAACATTGTGAGTATAAACCAAAAGATTGTGAAGAGTTAACTAAGAATTCAAAGAATTAAATTAACAAAAAAGGTATCAAATTCTGTAGCATGAGAAAGGAAAACAACAAGAGTCACTGGCATAGAAGAATTAAAGATGAACAGCATGCAAACAATAAATGAAAGGCCTAAGAGGAATGACGTGGTTGTGAGAACAAAATGTCGGCACAGAATGGCTAATTCTCGAGAAAAATACAAATGTACTCAGCACAAAATTTGCAATTTACATCCCTCATTGAGCTGAGGGAAATGAAGAGAAAATCCTAACCACCATAACTCATGGCCAAGATAAACTAAACAAGAATAATAAATAGCTTCTTCCTAATTAATTTCAACAAGGAGAGATCCATTTACAGATAAAATCAGACTGAGATAATCTTCTCAATTCTTCACAGGTTGCAGAGACATTCACTGAAGGAAATAGCAGCAGCTTTGTCCATGAGTGGTTAATGAATGCCGGCAGCTGAAGAATCACAACATAATTCACAAGGCTCCATGGGTTACTGGCTAGTCTGTAGCTTTTACAGCAGATAAAGTAATGGTCCTGCTGTGTATTTCAAATGATACCTTGAAAAGGACTACAGGTAGACAAAAAATGCTGGAGTAACTCAGCGGGCCAGGCAGCATCTCTGGAGAGAAGGAATCGGTGACGTCAATTTCCTCATATTTACACCTTTTGTCGCACACCTTCTGCCATTAAAATCCCCCCTACCCTGTATCAATCTATTACCTGCCAGGCTTTGCAATTGTAAAATAAATGGCACAAAGCCAAACTTCCCTCAATTAAGAGTTTGGGCTACTGTGGAGATTTGGGAACAGAGATGGAATGCAAAAGAATGGTTTAAACATGGAATATGTCACAGACAATTAGCAGAATAATTTTGATTGAATGCACAGTCTAAACAATATGCATCTTTTTTTTCCCATTGAATTCCTTTACCGGCACAACAGAGACAAATATTGAAGAACTAAGGCTTTTGCAGGGCTTTCAATTAAGTGTTTGCTCCTACAAAACAAAAGCCGGAAGCCCAAATAAGAGCTGCCAAACATCAAACTGTTACCTTATATAATGATTTGAAGCAAAGATTCTCCAGAGAATCTGTTCAATTTTGTTCAGAAAGCAATAAGTAAAATCATCCCTCTTCTGTTATTTTGTTAGACTGCCTGTTATTGGAGAACAAAAACAGCGTTAAACACTAATGGTATTTCACATTCGTAATTTACAAATCACTAAACTATTATTTCTCAGAGGTCTAACAGATGGATTTTAAATACTATCAGTGTTGTTCAATTTAAAAGCCAATTATTTTACAGGTACTGAAATGTAATATGTAGCCACAGAAACAGTTATCTTGGTTTGAAACATTTGATTTCTTTTTGATGTACAACAGGATCTTTTGAAAAGTAATTTTCCCCAGAAAAACATTATACTTCAATGTTATTTCATGAAGATCCCAATGGCATGCTATGCATAATCTTCACATTTTTCATCTCCCATCAAACACACATTATTACTTGTAAACTTATTATCAGCATGGAAAGATTTCTCAGTGGTTGTTGCTCCAGATTCTACCACAAGTAACTGATGTGAATCTGGTCACTGAAACCCTAAGGAAATATCCATCTTTTCAAAGTGGTCTGCCACAGATAATTATCTAGATCCACTGACTCCCTTCAAACAAGAGGATGCCATCATCAACTTTGGTGGTTGTCAATTTTTTGTTTAGTTGGCTGGACAATAAACAGACCTCACTGCTCTAAAAACAGAAAGACATGTCAAAGCAATTTGATTGCTTTGGTGATGATCATTGATCAGTAGCTTTTCCCTTTGCAGATCTCCTTGCATCTGAGTAAATGTAGGTTACTGCAAAGTGATTTTCTTTCACCTCCCTCCAACAAGAGACTTGTATTTTGCCATAAGCTATCACACCATCCCCACCATTGAAGTGTAAATAGGACAACAACTTTTTATTAACAGTGCACTCACAGTTAAACACTGAAATCAGGGAGATGCTTTCTGGGAAGCCAAGGATCCCCAGTATTTAACACATTATTAGGAACCTGGAGCGGCAGATTGATGACCTCCGTCTGATCAGGGAGAGTGAGGAGGTTATAGATAGGAGTTACAGGGAGGTGGTCACTCCTAGACCACGGGAGGTAGACAAGTGGGTCACTGTTAGGGGGGGCAAGGAACAGAGGCAGGGACTAGGGAGTACCCCGGTGGCTGTACCCCTTGGAAATAAGTACTCCTGTTTAAGTACTGTTGGGGGGGACAGCCTACCTGGGGGCAACGACGGTGCCCGGGCCTCTGGCAAGGAGTCCGGCCCTGTTGCTCAGAAGGGTAGGGAAAGGAAGAGGAGAGCAGTAGTAATAGGTGACTCTATAGTGAGGGGGTTAGATAGGCGTTTCTGTGGACGCAGTCGGGAGACCCGGATGGTGGTTTGCCTCCCTGGTGCCGGTGTCCGGGATGTGTCTGAGCGTGTCCAGGATATCCTGAAAGGGGAGGGAGAGGAGCCAGAGGTCGTGGTACATATAGGTACCAACAATATAGGTAGGATAAGGGAAGAGGTCCTGAAAGGAGAATTCAGGGGGCTAGGAAGAGAGTTAAAAAAAAGGACTTCCAAAGTAATAATCTCAGGCTTACTGCCTGTGCCACGCGATAGTGAGAATAGGAATGGAGTGAGGTGGAGGATAAATACGTGGCTGAGGAACTGGTGCAGGGAGCAGGGTTTCAAGTTTCTGGATCATTGGGACCTCTTCTGGGGGAAGTATGACCTGTACAAAAAGGACGGGTTGCATCTGAACCCGAGGGGAACCAATATCCTGGCGGGGAGATTTGCTAAAATAACTGCGGAGACTTTAAACTAGTAGGGTTGGGGGGAGGGACTCAAACACAGATAGCTAATAGGCAGTGTGTGAGGCAGGAGGCAGAAAAGGGAAACACTCAGACCCAATATGTAGGAGAGAAAGAAGGGAAAAGAAATAAACTGAGAATAAGAAATGATGGGTCCCTTAAATGTGTATATTTTAATGCTAGGAGCATTGTAAGAAAGGTGGATGAGCTTAGAGCCTGGATTGACATCTGGAAGTATGATGTTGTGGCGATCAGTGAAACATGGTTGCAGGAGGGTTGCGATTGGCAATTAAATATTCCAGGATTTCATTGTTTCAGATGTGATAGAATCGGAGGGGCAAGAGGTGGGGGTGTTGCATTGCTTGTCAGGGAGGGTATCACAGCAGTGCTTTGGCAGGACAGACTAGAAGGCTCGATTAAGGAGGCTGTTTGGGTGGAACTCAGAAATGAGAAAGGTTTAGCAACACTTATAGGGGTGTATTATAGACCGCCAAATAGGGAACGAGAATTGGAAGAGCAAATATGTAAGGAGATAGCAGATATTAGTAGTAAGCACAGAGTGGTGATTGTGGGTGATTTCAATTTTCCGTATATAGACTGGGAATCACATTCTGTTAAAGGGCTGGATGGTTTGGAGTTTGTAAAATGTGTGCAGGATAGTTTTTTGCAGCAATACGTAGAGGTGCCTACCAGAGAAGGGGCAGTGTTGGACCTCCTGTTAGGAAATGAGATGGGTCAGGTGACGGAGGTATGTGTTGAGGAGCACTTTGGGTCTAGTGATCATAATGCCATTAGTTTCAATATCATTATGGAGAAGGTCAAATCTGGACCAAGGGTTGAGATTTTGGATTGGAGAAAGGCTAATTTTGAGGAGATGAGAAAGGATTTAAAAGGAGTGAAATGGAAATTGTTGTTTTATGAAAAGGATATAATAGAGAAATGGAGGATATTTAAAGGTGAAATTTTGAGAGTACAGAGTCTTTATGTCCCTGTTCGGTGGAAAGGAAAGAATAATAATTTGAAAGAGCCATGGTTTTCCAGGGAAATTGGACACTTGGTTCGGAAAAAGAGGGAGATATACAATAAATATAAGCGGCAGGGAGTAAATGAGGTTCTTGAGGAATATAAAGAATGTAAAAGGAATCTTAAAAAGGAAATTAGAAAAGCGAAAAAAAGATATGAGGCTGCTTTGGCAAGTAATGTAAAAGTAAACCCCAAGGGGTTCTACAGATATGTCAATAGCAAAAGGATAGTGAGGGATAAAATTGGTCCATTAGAGAGTCAGAGTGGACAGCTATGTGCTGAGCCGGAAGAAATGGGGGAGATATTAAACAATTTCTTTTCTTCGGTATTTACCGAGGAGAAGGATATTGAATTATGTGAGGTAAGCGAAACAAGTAGAGTAGTGATGGAAATTAGGAGGATTAAAGAACTTCGGTACGGACACTTTTGAAGAATATAAAAGTGGATAAGTCTCCAGGTCCTGATAGGATATTCCCTAGGACATTGAGGGAAGTTAGTGCAGAAATAGCAGGGGCTATGACGGAAATATTTCAAACGTCATTAGAAACAGGGATGGTGCCGGAAGATTGGCGCATTGCGCATGTTGTGCCTTTGTTTAAAAAAGGTTCTAAAAGTAAACCTAGCAATTATAGACCTATTAGTTTGACGTCTGTGGTGGGAAAATTAATGGAAAAGATACTTAGGGACAATATATATAATTATTTGGATAATCAAGGCCTGATTAGAAACAGTCAACATGGATTTGTGCCTGGAAGGTCATGTTTGACTAATCTTCTTGAATTTTTTGAAGAGGTTACCAGGGAAATTGATAAGGGCAAGGCTGTGGATGTTGTCTATATGGACTTCAGTAAGGCATTTGACAAGGTTCCACATGGAAGATTGATTAAGAAGGTTAAATCGTTGGGTATTAATAGTGAGGTTGCAAGATGGATTCAACAATGGCTGAATGGGAGATACCAGAGGGTAACGGTTGACAATTGTATGTCAGGTTGGAGGCCAGTGTCTAGTGGAGTGCCCCAAGGATCTGTGTTGGGTCCACTGTTGTTTGTCATTTACATTAATGATCTGGATGATGGTGTGGCAAATTGGATTAGTAAATATGCAGATGATACTAAGATAGGTGGAGTAGTTGATAGTGAGGTAGATTTTCAAAGTCTACAGAGAGACTTGGGCCTTTTGGAAGGGTGGGCTGAAAGATGGCAGATGGAGTTTAATGCTGATAAGTGTGAGGTGCTGCATTTTGGTAGGACAAATCAAAATAGGACGTACAGGGTAAATGGTAGGGAATTGAGGAATGCAGTGGAACAGAGGGATCTGGGAATAACTGTGCATTGTTCCCTGAAGGTGGAATCTCATGTGGATAGGGTGGTGAAGAAGGCGTTTGGTATGCTTGCCTTTATAAATCAGAGCATCGAGTATAGAAGTTGGGATGTAATGTTGAAATTGTACAGGGCATTGGTGAGGCCGAATCTGGAGTATGGTGTGCAGTTCTGGTCGCCAAATTATAGGAAGGATGTCGACAAAATGGAGAGGGTACAGAGGAGATTTACTAGAATGTTGCCTGGGTTTCAGCACTTAGGCTACAGAGAGAGGTTGAACAGGTTGGGTCTTTATTCTTTGGAGCGTAGAAGGTTGAGGGGGGACTTGATAGAGGTTTTTTAAATTTTGAGGGACGGACAGAGTTGACGTGGGTAGGCTTTTCCCTTTGAGAGTGGGGAAGATTCCAACAAGTGAACATAGCTTCAGAATTGAGGGACAAAGGTTTAGGGGTAACATGAGGGGGAACTTCTTTACTCAGAGGGTTGTGGCTGTATGGAATGGGCTTCCGGTGGAAGTGGTGGAGGCTGGCTCGATTTTATTATTTAAGAGTAAATTGGATAGGTATATGGATAGGAGGGGATTGGAGGGTTATGGTCTGAGTGCAGGTAGATGAGACTAGGTCAGGGAGAATGGTCGGCGTGGACTGGTAGGGCCGGACAGGCCTGTTTCCATGCTGTAGTTGTTATATGTTGTTATATGTTGTTATTATATTCCGGGAAAACACATCAGAAATACATTGGATCTTTCCCAGTCCATTTTTTGTCAATTTTCAATGGGTTTACTTCCTGCCAAATAACATTTGTGGCACTGAATACCTTCTTTAAGTGGGAAATTTCATTCATTTGGATATGAATTATCATTGAAGATTTAAAAAAATGTAATTTATCCTTTTTGTATTTGTGGCTCTTGCCTGATGTCCCTCCTTTAACTTTCCTTTACATGATGTGGCAGTAAATTGACCAATTCAGCTGGCTCTTCCTTGTCCAGGTACCCCATGCTCAAAAGGAAGTCTTCTATCTGAATCGAGGATCTAACATCAAGGAGCAGCAAGTGAAAAATAATCCAACGATTGGAGTCATACTGATACAAAGGAGGAATGTAGTGATTGTTGGATATCAACCATCCGAGCCCGAGGCAAATGCATCATCAATGACCTTGCTTCCATCAGAAGGTGACAATGATGCTTGCACAATGTTCAATTCATCCATCCAACACACCTCAGCAAATGAAGTAGCCCATGACTACAAGCAGCAATACCTAGACAACATTCAGCCAGGGGGTAATAAGCATCAAGTAACATTTGTGCCACAAACATGGCAGACAATGACTAGCTCCAACAAGAGACAGCGTAACCCCCTGATACTCAATCGCACTACAATCGTTGAGTTCCACATCATCAAGGTCCTGGGAGTCATCAATGATTACAAACTTGTCTACACCAACTACATAAATATAAGAGCTTGTCAGAGCCAATGCATCCCGTGGTAGGTGACTCACATCCTGCCCCCCCCCCCCCCCCCCAAGCCTTTCCCACCTTCCACAAGCTCACTTCAGGAGTATGATGGAATAGTTTCCACATGTCTGAATGAATGCCATACCAATCGCACTGAAGAAACCGACATATTCCAGGATAAAGCAGCCTGTGTGACTGGCAGTCCAACCCCCCACCCCATTCTAAACATTAATTCCCTCCATCACAGAGCACAGTAGCTGCAGTGTGTAAAACATACATGTAAGCGGTTTTGGGCCCCATATCTGAGGAAGGATGTGCAGGCCATGGAGAGGGTCCAGAGAAGTTTTACGAGAATGATCCCAGGAATGATTGGGTTAACATATGATGACCGTTTGACGGCACTGGGCCTGTACATGTTGGAGTTTGGCAAGATGAGAAGGAATCTTCATTGAAATTTACCGAATAGTGAAAGGCCTGGATAGAGTGGATGTGGAGAGGATGTTCCCACTAGTGGGAGAGTCTGGGCCCAGAAGCTACAGCCTCAGGATACAAGGACATACCTTTAGAAAGGAGATGAGGAGAAATTTCTTTAGTCAGTGGATGGTGAATCTGTGGAATTCGTTGTCACAGAAGGCTGTGAAGGTCAAGTCAATAGATATATTTAAGGCAGAGATTGACAGATTCTTGATTAGTAAGGGTGTCACGGGTTATGGGGAAGCAGACGGAGAATTGGGTTGAGAGGGAAAGATAGAGCAACCATGATTGAATGGCGGAGTAAACTTGATGGGCTGAATGGCCTAATTCTGCTCCTGTAACTTATGAACTTCTGAACTTATAAACTCCCAGAAAATCCCTGAAGCGTTCCACATCAGTAGGAAAAACAAGCATAGGAACATCCTGCATAAAAAGTGGTGCTTAATTATTTGAGGTCACTCGATGGGAGGAACTAAAGAGGAAAAGAGAATCTCATAACTGAAGGGCAACTGATGCTGCAGCATTCCCACACCTCTGCCACCTATGTAGGTGGAGATCTCAAGCCCACATTGGTCTGATCAGCCACCTCCATGCACATCGGAGCACTATAGACTAGATGTGTAGGAAGGAACTGCAGATGTTGGTTTACACAAAAGATAGACACAAAATGCTGGAGTTAAACCCCTGTCCCACTTAGGCGATTTTTTAGGCGACTACAGGCGACTAGGCTGTTGCCACACGGTCGCCGGGGTGTCGCCTGTATGGTCGTGAGTAGTCTCCAAAGAGTCGTAGCTTGGATTTTCTGGTCGCCGCTGGATTTTGAAATGTTTAACATTTTTCGGTGACAGTGGGTTTGATGCTAATGAGCGTAGCTTGATGTATCCTGACGTAGGCGCTGTCATAGGTTGTCACCAGGTGACGTAGGTTGTCTCCGGTGCTGACTTCAGTGAATTCCAAGTGTGGACTTGATCTGATCACCCATCAGTGTTATGTGTCCATAAATGATGTTTGGTTTTGTATGTTTTTGCACTTGTATTCTGTTTAAAGTTTGAAGTTTATTGGAATTTATTGAAGTATTTTTGAAAAATTGAAATATTTTTGTATGCACTGTTGTATGTTTTTATCAACCTTTTTAAAAATTTGTTTGTTTCAATATCAATAAAGTAAATTCTTGACATTTTGACGGAAAATTGATGTATGAAGTTATTGTATTTCAGAGTAGTTTCTCATGCATCACTTTCAAATAGTCATGATGCAGAATGATTGGAAACCCTACCGGACACCCCCTTTTATAGGGAAACTGGGTGAAGCGTGAATTGTCTTCAGTTGTCTTCAGTCTTCAGGGTCGTAGTAGGTTGACTTTGGTTGTCGTAGGTTGTCACCTCTGTGGTGGTAGGTTGTCTTAGGTGTCATCGTAGGTTGTCATAGGTGCGTTCGTAGGTGGACGTCCTACTTGCAACAATTGGGTCGCCAGTTGTCAGTAGCTTGACGTCGACTAGGTGGTAGGTTGTTGAAGCTTGTCATAGACATTGTCGTAGGGTCGCTGTTTTTTTCGCTTAAGTGGGACAGGCCCTTTACTCGACCATTTTGTATAGACCACGATGTCCTTTCACTGTTGCTACAACTCGGGATAGGCAATAAACCTGAGCCTAAAATAGACACTTACCATCATCTTAAACCAGCATCTGCAGTTCAGTCCTACACAATAAATCTGAGCCTTCTTTGCGATGACATAACTCAAGAATGAATGAAATTAAAACTTTGTCTTGAATGACAACTTACAAGTCATTACAAGTTTATCAACACAAATGAATATATTTATTTAATCCACATGTGCTCATGATTTGTTTTAAAAAGACACAGTGCTAGAATAACTCAACGGGTCAGACAGCATCCTTGAAGAACATGGATAGGCAACGTTTTGGGTAGGTATCCTTATGATTATCTTGATATTCCAGTATTGATGCTTTTATCAAGGCAAAATAAAAATGTTGGACCCTTTTGTATACAACCATCTGTCAAGAAAAAGGAGCTTCAAAAACAGGTGGTGGCTCAAAAGAGAAACAATCCATGCAGAAAACCTGAACAATGCCCAGAAGGGAAGTTTTTAGCAATTAAAGGCTGATTTAATGAACATAAATTGTCTCCATATTTCATAGAACGTTGCTTTTTTCTCTTTACATATTTTACAATCTGCTTTTAATAATCTTAGAATGATCCTACCTGAGTGCTTAAAAGCAAGATGACAACACATGTAAGCCTAATGATGTTAATCGCAAAGCTCTGTTTTTAATTTTCCATGTTACACACATCATCAGAGTTTTCACAAACGTATCTCCTGCTCCGTTAATACCAAAGATACTTTGCAAACCTCCGCTGACAGCATCACTGAGTTTTATTTTCCTAAACGGTATGATGGAAAAAATCATACCTCTTCTACTTAAGAAATCTAAAATGTTTTATTGACTTAGAAGCTACTAGTATCAACACTTATGTCACTACTTATCTTGATATTACAGAGTCTCTATTCTCTTCCTAATATCTTCTACAAAGCATGACATCCCTCAATCCAAGCTAATAGTGCAATGATATATTTCATCGTTCACTAAGGGTGTCAACAGCGATCTAGTCATTCAACACATAGACAGTAAATACTGGAGTAATTTAGCAAGTCAGGTGGCATTTATGGAGACTAAGGATGGGTGATATTTCAGGTTAGGATCCTTCTTAAGACTCCTTTTAAAAAAGCCATCTGAAGAAGTGTACTGACCCAAAACGTCACCCCATCCTTTCTCTACAGAGATGCTGCCTGATCAGCTGGATTATCTTTGGTATAAGCCAGCATCTGCAATTCTTTGCTTCTACATTCTGGTCATTCAACCGTTGAGCTTCTTTTAGAGCAAAAAACATAGGAAGTATTTTTTGCCAACTCTTATGAATTCTCATGAGGAGTGTTCAGTAAAAGCCTTCTATGAAAAATAAAATCAAAGGAAACTACCTGATGATGTATTTAACATTTTATTCACTAATATTCCACATAAGATTATTTTAATTCATAAGGAAAAGTCCTTTTCACATATTTCCCATGTCCCTGGTCTCTTTAGGTTGCAAAATCATTGCACTGATCAGCATAGTGGCTGGACAAATTAGTTTCAGGTATCTGATAATGCACTAATGCTGTTCATAAATTAGTCTTCGACTTAACCAATTAGTGAAGCACAAGCAGTTTCTGATTAAACTTTTATAAAAGTAACAGATTGGTACTGTGATTGTTACAACGTGAACCTTGCAACCGTGAAAACTACTCCTAAGCCTGAATAAGAAACATTGTAAATTACTGAGCTTGGACGAGGCAACAACTGAGCATTCACAAAATGCTGGAGTAACTCAGCAGGTCGGGCAGCATCTCGGGAGAGAAGGAATGGGTGACATTTCGGGGCGAGACCCTTCTTCAGACTGAGCAGTTACAAATCACAGGAATTGCAAAATTGTTTCTTCTTAATTATTTCAATGGCTGGGTTCCAAGGAGCACATCATCATGGCAGGATTTTCCAGGTTCTTTATTATCCAATCTAGTGGAAAGTGGGAGGTCGATGATAGCCTTCGCTTCCCCAAAAGATGTCTATTAGAGGAGGGCACGGTGGCGCAATTGTAATTGGGGTGACAAGGTGGCACAGTAGGAGAGTTGCGCCCTTACAGTGCGAGACCCGGGTTCGATCCTGACTTTGGTGCTATCTGTACAGAGTTTGTGCACTCTCCCAGTGACCACGTGGGTTTTCTCCTGGTGCTCCAGTTTCCTTCCACACTGCAAAGACGCCTAGGTTTGTAGGTTAATTGGCTTTGGTAAAATTGTTAATTATCTCTTGTGTGTAGGATAGTGTTAGTGTGTGGGGTTTGCAGGACAACACGGACTCGATGGGCCAAAGGGCCTGTTTCCGCACTGTATCTCTGAAGTCTGAAGTCCAGGGCTATGCTTATAATAAATACAGCTTGACGTATGTACAGCGCGATATTCCCGGGCATCCCAATGAACATGAAAGCATGGCAACACAGAGATCCAAGTAAATCCGGGCATTTTGGGCTAAAAAACAAGGTGCTGGAGGAACTCAGCAGGTCGGGCAATATCTGTGAAGGGAATGGACAGGTACGTTTCATGTCAGGGGGGGGTAGAAGCTGTAAAAGAGAGGTGGGAGATGGGGCAAAGCCTGGCAAGTGAAGGGTCTCGACTCAAAATGTCACTCATTCCTTCTCTCCAGAGATGCCTGGCCCGCTGAGTGACTCCAGCTTTTTGTGTCTATCCTGGCAAGTGATTGGTGGATACAAGTAAGGGTGGGGGTGGTGATTGGCAGATGGGTGGAGACAATCTTAATTGTTAACTGTATGTCTGTGTTGTCATTTGTGAGCGGGAGCACCAAGGCACATTCCTTGTATATGCATACTTGGCCAATAAACTTATTAATTTATCTTTATTTTATTTATCTTTATTTATCATTTTATAGTGACAAAGACTAGGTGTGAAAAGCAGACAAAGGGGTGTTGGATAAGAAAAGGAGAAGATGTATGAAATGTAAAACCTGACGGAGGAATATGGGTGGACAGAATCAGGGTGGGGATAAAAGGAAATTTGGGACTCGGGGGTGGGAGATGAGTGTGGGAAACGGGAGTGTCAGGAGCAGCACAGCTTGGGTGGTGGGAGATAGTGAGAGAAATGTGTGGACAGAAATGTCAGCATGGGAAGGAGAGTTAAAATGGTTAGCAAGCTGGAGCTGAACTTCGATTTTTTTGCCTCAAAACTTTTGTCTTTTCATCTCTGGCCTTTGTCCAACCATCTGTCTATCAAACACTCTCCCTCAGCTGTATCCACCAATCGCCTGCCCGGTTGTATCCTGCCCCTCCTAGTTTCTTACCCCTCTACCCCACAATTAATCTGAAGAAGGGTCCAACCTGAAACGTCACCTATACTGTTTCACCAGAAATCCTGCCTGACCTGCACTTTGTGTCTTTTTTGTAAACCAGCATCTGCAGTTCCTTGTTTCTACAGGTGCTGCAGCAGGCCTTGGCTGAAGGCCAATGTTCAGTGAAGTGTTGACATAAAGGAGGCTACATCAGGAACACAATGCAATAAACAAGGTTGAAAAAGGTGCACGTGAACCTCTATTTCACCTGGAAGGGCTGCTGGGGTTCTTGGATGGTGGTGAGGGAGGGAGTGTAAGGGAGGGAGTTACATCTCCTGCGGTTGCAAGAGAAAGTACGTGAGAAGGAGATGGATTTGATAGGAAGGAATGACCGAGCCAAGGAGTTATGGAGAGAGTGGTCTCTCTGAAAAGCAGAAAGGGAAAATGTGACTGGCAGTGGGATCATGAAGATGATTGAAATGTTTGAGTGTTGGTGTGGAGGCTGGTGGGATGAAATATGAGGACCAGGTATGCTCTATCCTTTCTCCATCTTGGGGGGAAGAAGAGCAAGTTGAGATCTGCAGGACACAGAGGAGTGGAAAGCCTAATTTTGTGAACAGATGCAACAGAGATGGGAAATTGATAATAGAAGATGGCTCCATGGCAAAAGGTTGGGGGGAGGAGGTGCAGAGTAAGTAGGTATGGGAATCTGTAGGGTTGTAGTAGTTGTCAGTCAATAGTCTGTTCCTTAAAGGTTCAAAAAGGGTCAAAGGTATTTTATTGTCATGTACCAATTAAGGTACAGTGAAACTCGATTTACCATACAGTCATACTAAAAAATGCAACAAGATACACAACAACATAAAAGTTAATATAAACATCCACCACAGTGGATTCCCCACATTCCTCACTGTGGTGGAAGGCAATAAAGTCTAATCTTCTTTCCTCTTTATACTCCCGCGGTCGGGGCAGTCGAACCACCTACAGTCGGGGTGATTGAAGCTCCCGCAGATGGTGATTGAAGCTCCCGCAGATGGCGATTGAAGCTCCCGCGATCGGGGCGGTTGAAGCTCCTGCGGCCTGGTGCTCCCACAGTCGGTCCCTAACCAAGGGACCGTGAGCTCCACGATGTTAAAGTCCGCAAGCTCCCGCAGTTGGAGCTCTAAGGTCGATCCCCGACAGGGACCGCCAGCTCCACAATGTTAAGTCCTGCAGGCTCCTGCGGTTGGAGCTCCCAAAGTTGATCCCCAGCAAGAGTTCGCCAGCTCCTCGATGTTAGGGCACAGTGTGGACGGAGATACGATACAGAAAATAATCGCATCTCTGTCGAGGTAAGAGATTTTTAAAAGTTTCCCCCAACCCCTACCCCCCCCCCACCCCCCCCCCCCCCCCCACCCCCACAAAGCTAAAGAGCACTAAAACATACATTTAACACGTTCTAAAAACAGCAAAGAAGAAAAGGACGAGACAGTCTGTTGGCGAGGCTGCCACTGTGGCGCCACCCGGTGGAATCAGTCCCCTGTGATGAAGACAGAGAAATCGAGAAAGGGGAGAGAGATGTCAAACATAGTCCAAGTGAATTTGAAGGCAGATAGGAAATTAGCTGTAAAGTTGATGAAATCAGGACAGATTTCCACTATTTTCTCCACAATACTGTGCATGAGGAATGCCAATTCCAATTCCACCAATCAGAAATATCTCTCCAACTTTTCGGAAATAAAAAACAACCGTTGTTTAAAAAACAACAGTGCTGTTTTTTTCCCCAAGAAAAAAGTGTTTTGAAAGTTTTCTTGCTGATGGGCTACAAAATTGTTTCTTTATAAATATTTATTTCACAATGAAACTGAACAATGATTTCAATCTACATATAATCTTTAAGAAATTGCTGCCTTTCATAACAATGAGCATTTAATCTATTTTGATTTGGCATTGCTTTTATCCATTTTCTCCCACAGAACGTATTTAAAATTTGTAAATTGCTGGAGCTTAACCTTTTAGCCAGCTTCAATGCTTCATGTATCATGCAATAAAATGCAATACTGCTTTGCAAAATATCCATCATTGTTTTTAAAAAGCTGAGTTAAAAATCACATTTTCCCATACTTTTCCCATAAGGGATTAGCAAAAGCAAAAGATTCATATTCAGCTCAATAGATGCTGTAAAGTTTTGGAGCAAGCTTTGAAGAAATGCTAACCTATCAAACTTCTACACATTTTGCCTCAACAAAATTTTAAAGCATAAATACTCCGTTTACTTCAATGGTCAATGGTTCTTTATTATCACATGTACTGAGGTGCAGTGAATTTCTTTTTTTGCATACAGTTTATAAATTATTATTATACATAATATATATTTATTATACATAAATAGAAAGTGTATATAAATAGCTCACTAAGGCAATATACAGCACTCGCCAGGTTTTGGCGCCATTTTCAAAGTACAGGCTTCAGCTGGCCATATAGGCCCGTTCTCCTGGCTACAAGGCTTTCTGCCTAGATCCAGATCGTCGAACAAACCGTCATCCCTCTCCTCGCCCAGCCACTATTCAGCCTTTGTGCCTGGGGGTCCTCCCACAGCTGACCATGAGAATGCGGAAGGAACGACCCCAGATCCACTAACCAGCACTTTGTCCTTGCGTCCACCGTCATCGTCTTCCTCCGCTCTCTGGTCCTTGGGGACAAGCAGGGGCTGGGCTCAGCAGCTTCCCTCTTCAGGTTCCATGGTGGGCGAGCCAGACCTGCTGCCAGGGGATAGCCAAAGACTGATGGTTGTTCTCCTTTATGACATTGACCAGATGACCTTGAACAGGTTGGATGAGGTTGGGCAAACTTGGATTGAATGCTGGAGGTTGTGGGGAGACCGTTGATTTTACTTTAGAGATACAGCATGGAAATAGGCCCCTTGGCCCACCGAGTCCGCGCTGACCAGCGATCACCCCATACATTAGCACTATCCTGCACATTAGGGACAATTTACAATTTTGTTACCGAAACCAATTAATCTAAAAATCAGTACGCCTTTGGAGTGTGGGAGGAAACCAGAGCACCCGAGGAAAACCCACACGGTCACAAGGAGAATGTACAAACTCTGTACCGACTGCACCAGTAGTCAGGATGGAACTCGGGTCTCTGGCACTGTAAGGTAGCAACACTACCGTTGTGTTACTGTGCTGCCCCATGGTAGAAGTATATAAAATTATGAGGGACATAAATGAAGTAGACAGTCAAAATTATTTTCCCAGAATGGGAAAAACATATACTAGAAGCATAGCATTAAGCTGAGAGGGTCAAAGTTTAAAGGAGATGTACGGGGCAAGTTTTTTACAAGTGAGTCCATGGAATGCGCTGCCGAGAGTTGTGGTTGAAGCAGATATGTGAGTGGCATTTAAAACAGGGCTGGATTAAGCTAATACAGGGCCTGTAGCATATGTTAAAAAAGAGCCTTAAATACGGGACAAGGTGACGTCACCACCCGCGCCCCACGTGACCTCACCCAGTCAGCGGCCATGTGCTCCTGCTCCACCAATGATGGCCGCCCGGGCCGGGAGGCGGGTTGCAACCTCCGTTCGGCGAACACACTCGGCTCCGCTCTCCCAACACACTCGGCCCCGTTCCCCGAACTCCATTAAAGTTAACGAGCTCCGTTAGCCTGCACTGTCCGGGCCTACAGTGTCGGGGCCTACAGCGGCCCACGGGCCTAATACGGGACTCTCAGGGACTGTGTGATGGAAGGGTTTAGTGTAGAGATACAGCGCGCAAACAGGCACTTCGGCCCACCATCTGTACCGACCAGCAAACCCCGCACACACTAGGGACAATTTTACACATACACCAAGCCAATTAACCTATAAACCTGTACGTCTTTGGAGTGTGGGAGGAAACCGAAGATCTCGGAGAAAACCCACGCAGTCATGGGGAAAACGTACAAACTCCGTACAGACAGCATTCGTGGCTGGGATGGAACCCGGGGCGGCGCGCGCAACACAGCGTCCCTCAATGGGATGCCGATTTCAAGCATTTAGCGCGGAGCCCTCGAAAGCGTGGGGCCCGTAGCAAATGCTATTTGTGCTATTTTGTTAATCCGGCCCTGATTTAAAAGACTTTTGGATAGGAATATGGATGTGCAGGAAAAGAAGGAATTATGCATTATATGCAGGTAGATAAGTGATGGTCTTGCCATCATGTTAGGCACAGGGCAAAGGGCCTGTTCTTATGCTGTACTGTTCTATCTTTCATATTCTATGAAGGCTGACAGAAACCACACTCCCCATGACTCCCTGATTCGCTCATCCCTCCCCCGCCCCAGCCTCTTGCCTTGAAACTGCAGGTGGTGCAACAATTGTCCCTGCACCAGTCCCCTCACCTCCGTTCAGGGACTCCAATGGCCTTTACAGTTGAGATGGAGGTTTACTTGCACCTCCTGAATTCTCATCTATTGCATTGCGTTCAATCCGTGCTCTCAATGTGGTCTCTTCTGTATCAGTGTGACTAAGTGTAGACGAGGTGACTGCTTTGCCTAACACTTCACTCTGTCCGCCAGAACTGTCTGGAGCTCCTGTTTGCTTGCCATTTTAATTCTCCTTCACATGCCCACACCGGCCTGTCTGACCTCAGGCTCCTCCATTCCCAGAGTGTGGCCATATACAAACTGGTGAGTGGCACCTCATTTTCTACATTGGGTACTGTACAACTCAATTGAATGAACATTGAACCCTCCAATTTCAGATAACACTCCCCCCCTCTCATCTGCCCAGTCCACCCCACCCCCCCCTCCCCTCCCACCCACACACGTGCACCACACACACATCTTTCTTTCCACTTTCCTGCCCACTTCATCCAGTTCCTATCCTCTTCATCGCCTTCATCTGCTCATCTCCCACCATTCCCTACTCTGGGACCCCATAGCCCTTCTCCCCCCACATCCCATTCCTTTTTACCCTCTGATTCCATAGTTCACTCCCCATGTTCCTTCCTTATCAGATTCCACCATTTGCAGCCTTTTGTCTTCTGCACTTACCGCCTCCAGCCCTGGTCACTATCTCCAACCACCCCTCCACCACTTGGTTCATCTGCCAACCAACCTCTCCTCACCTGTATCCACCCATCATTTGCTAATTCTTGTCCTGCTCCTTTTCACTTCACCTCTCTCTACCTCTCTCAGTTAACTTCCTTGTTCACGTGGATTCCAGTCGAAGGAAGAAGGATCCCGATCTGAAACATCCTGTTCATTCCGCTCCACAGATGCTGCCTGAGCATGGGTTCTTCCAACAGTTTGTTTTTTGCACTATATAATAAGATCATCAGAAATCTCTCCAGGACCAATTAACCACTTAATTAATTGGCACAAGGAAATTAACCACCCCATTCTTCAACTACCAATGAATTGAATTTTTCAGATCCACTTTCAAACATGTCCTCAGATTCCTTTTAAACTCTTCTGCTCTGCAATTTTGCCTATGCCACCCCTTATCCTGTACCACATTTTATGGAACTGTCTAACGTCAAAATGAGTATGTCTCTTTTTAAGCTACATCAAAGCTAGACCAAATTGGCCATTACACACTCCAAATGTTTCAAACTTCACCATGAAACTTTTCACTTTGAAAAGCTTATCTGAATCCAACACTTCCAGATGTACAGACGCTCTCCCGAATGCAAATCAAAACATATTCTGAAAACCTACTGCTGCTAAATCATTATTGTGGCTCATTCCCAAAATATGCTTCAATGTACAAATACAGCTGTCCCAAAACCTAGATTTTCAAAGTTTATTATTTTCTTACTATAGATTTGGAAATACTGTTTTTTGATTTCATGTCCTGGCTTCAAGAACTCAACAGTTCTTTCTTACCCATCACCGGTCTCCCCAGGAGGTTCTGAATCACGGGGGAAAGATAATTAGCTTATTCAGCTTCAGTTCTAAAATAACTGGGGTGGTGCAAGACAGAGTATTTGCATTCACAAACTCAATTGTCTTCCTGTAAAGAAACAAAAAAACCATGAATCAAAAGGTTATCCTTTTTTTTAACCAGTCTCTTTTAACCTCATATGTACAGAATACTCCTGTGTGTGGAGAATCAAGGAACTGCAGATGGTGGTTTATTAAAAAAAAAGACACAAAGTACCCCAATGGGTTAGGCATCATCGCTGGAGAACGAATAGGTGATGTTTCAGGTCGAGACCCGTCCTCAGACTGATTATGGTGGTGAAGCAGAAAGCTGGAAGTGAGGAGGGGCAAGCCTGGCAAGCGATAGGTGGATACAGGTGAGAAGGGTCAGGCAAAGGTCGAGATGAAATGACCAAAGGAGTGAGAAAAGGACAGAAGAAATGCAAAATGTGAAGGAACATCAGTGGAAGAGAAGGGGGAAGGTGAGAAATGGGCACGCGTCCCAAGTGACACACAGTGAAGGGGGAGAGGTAAAGGGAGGGGGGGAAGGAAGAAAGGTGGTTTTGCAGATTAGTTATCTAAAATTGGAGAATTCAATGTTCACACCATTGGGTTGTAAACTACCAAAGTGTAATATGAGGTGCTGATCCTCCAGTTTTCATAGGGCCTCACTCTGGCAATGGACCAGGCCCAGGTCAAAAAGGTCAGTTTGGGAATGGGATAGGGAGTGAAAAAGGTTAGCAATCGGGAGATTCAGTAGTCCTTGGCGGACCAAGCAAATTTGCAGATTCTATGCTTAGTCTCGCCAATATGATAGAAGCAACATCATGAACACTAGATGCAGTTGGTGAGGTTAGAGCAAGTGCACGTGAACGTCTGTCTCACTCTGTCTCACCTGGAAGGACTGCTGGGGCTCTGCGTGGATGCAAGGTAGGAGATACAGAGACAGATGTTACATCTCCTGCGATTGCTGGGGAAAGTATCTGGGGAGGGGGTGGTTTGGGTGGGAAGGAAGGAGTGAACCAAGGACTTGCAGTGGGAGTAATCTCTGTGGAAGGTGGAAAGGAGTGGAGATGGGAAGATGTGACCGGTGGTGAGATCACGTTGAGAGTGGCAGAAATATTGGAGATTGATATGTGGGATGCGAAGGCTAGTGGGATGGAAGGTGAGGGCAAGGGCAACTCTATTGTTGTTCCGTCTGGGGGGAGGGAGAGCGAGAGCAGAACTACACGGAGGAGAAGCGGGTGAAGGATCCGTCCATGACAGTGAAGAGAAACCACATTTACTAAAGAAAGAGGACATCTCGGCATTTGTGCTCCATCATTGCATGAAGAATGTGATTAATGCTCACTAGTGAAAGAGAATATTTCAATCTCTCTTGCCTAGGAATAACCAGTGGGAACTATCATGAGGATGTCTGACTTAATCATGGTACAGGTACTGACAGCAACTACAATACTGCAGGCACTGCACAACCACTCTGAGATGTACCACAAGGAAAAGGATTGTTCACAGCTGGTGTTTAGCCATAGACAGCAGATAAGGAAGATCAGAGTATCCTGACAATGGCCCAATGTCTTTGAGTCAGCCAAGCAAGCCAAAGGGTGGTCACCAGGCAACAAGCTCTGTCTGTTGTACAACTCATGCATGTTTGAACAGGATGCCTGCAATAGGAGTGATGTTGATGCTCAGGATTTAACGGAGGAGACCACTGTTGAGCAGAAGAAATTATTCTGCTGCTTCCATTCCTGTGCCTTCGGATGACTGGTATACCAAACAGAGTAGATTTCAAGATTCACAGCAGTTCACTTGTAGTTGTGTCCCTTCCCTTACTACCAGCAGTGCAATGGGCATCTGCAGAACACGAGCGAGAAAGAGACCGCATGAGGAAGTGGCAACTCAGTCACAATTTCAAGCCAGGATATCTGTGAGCAATTCTTGCAGCTGCAATATCAACCACTGAAGACAGCACAGACACAAGGGAGACCTACATGGGGGGAAATTGGGTGATACTGAAAATAGGTTGTAGGCAATTAACTTCCGCCTAGTCCTTGTGCTGCAGGCAGCACCTGCTGTTTTAAATGCTTCCTGGACAAAGCTGCGTTGGTGAAATGCGGCATCTATTGGTGAGGGGCCCAACACTAAAACACAATCTTTTGTTTAAAGAAGTGAGAGTCCTTTGAAAGGAATCATACTTGTTTGTTTTGAAGAATGGCTGAGCACATGGATACGAGGATGCGAGCAACAAAGTTTTCAGTTGGTGCATTGGAGTTCACTTCAGGATGTGGAGGCATAGAACAAAGAACAGTACAGCACAGGAACAAGCCTTTCAGGCCGTGATGTCTGTGCCGAACATGATGCCAGATTAAACTAATCTCTTCTTCATCAGTGATACTGAATTTATAAAAATGTTATGTCTTGGGGTTTTTTTTCCAATTTTTTTCGAAATGTTCTGGTTGTCAATTGTTTCTTCAGGCAAGGTTATTAGGATGCAGGAGAAAGGGAAGCACTAGCTGTCAGTGGTATAGCAATGGTTAGTGTAAGAAACATTAGTGGTTTGCCTCACATTGTCAGGGTGGGTTGTGAAAAGCAGAAAGGACGCAAAGAACAAAAGTGCTTGAGTAACTCAGCAGATTAGGCAGCATCACTGGAGAACATGCATAGGTGACGTTTCAGGTCGGGACATATATAAAGAAGGATTTTTCAAGTCTGAAGAAAAGTCCCAACTTAAAATGGTGCCTATCCATGTTCTCCAGAGTTGCTCCCTGACCTGCTGAGTTACTTCAATACTTTGTGTCCTTTTGTGTAAACCAGCATCTGCAATTCTTTGTTTCTACTCCACGGATGAGTTTGTTCTCTTCAGCAATGGAGATTATGAGAGGATCTAATTAAACCAGGGAGGGTAAACAGAGAATGGATAGAGAGAAAGTCTTCTCATTATTGGAAGGGTCCAGAACCAGGGGACATAGAATTAAGATTAAGAATTAAGAACAAAGGAACCTCAGGCGACATAAGGAAAGATTTCTTTATGAAGCAAACAAAGGTGTGGTCTGCACTACTGGGGGATTTGTGAAGATAGATTCTATCACATTGTTCAAAAGGGGTGAGGCAAGTATCTGAAAGGAATTAAATTGCTGGGCTCAGAGCAGGGGAGAAGGACTAATTTGCCAGGCTTTGTCCCGTCCTCACCTCCGTTTTCCAACTTCCATCCTCCTACCACAATCAGCCGGAAGAATGGTCCCAACCAAAAACATCGCCTATCCGTTCCCTCCACAGATGCTGCCGGACCTGTTGAATACTCCAGCATTTGGTGTTTTGCAACCCTTCCCACTTTCTTGCAGGTTAAGTTGTTTTATCACAGGACGCAGCAGGAAACAAAGAGGACAAGCATGTTTACAAGTTTTAACATCCACCAGACAGTGCCAGGTTTCATAACCATTGACTGACCACTGAGAGTGCTGAAGAATGTTTGTTCATGCTTAATTTCCATTCTCTCTTCTCACCAATCACTGGCCCTACTTACATGCCGCGGGTGGCGTGATTTCTTACCTTAACTATCAATCGCAACCCACCCTTTGTCTTTTTCCCTTACCTAACACTCTGGTAAATGTTGGTAAATGCCAAGAAGCATTCAGGCCACTCGCTGACTATAAAACAAAAACTCTGACAAAAACTAATTTCTATACTTGTGACAAATTTAACAACCCCCTCCCCCATGTCAAAAGGCACTTCACAAAATGATCTGAGTTGGAGGAACGCCAATATCTCAGGACTTACAGGAATAGATGAAATGAGTGACAGCAAGGAATGAAGCCATGGAGATATTTAAAAACAAGGATGCGTTTTAAAATAAAATGCATGTTAACCAGGAATTCCAATTATTCCTGAATGTAACATTTTCATCATGGGAAGCTATGCTTTAAACTGCCAAGTATCTAAGCTCCAGAACTTCCTCTCAAAATCTCTCAATGTATCTCTCTCCTCCTGCAAGACACTCTTTAAATCATGTCTCTGTGACTAAGCTTTCGGTCACTTGCCCAAATATCCCCTTATCAGGCTCAGTATAACAAATGCTGTTTGATACCTCTCATGATATTCCAAGATGGCGTCTCCCTGTGCAGCAGATGTTGCAGTGGTTTTTTTCTCTTTCTTAGTAGTTAGTTAAGTTATTTCTATCACTATTCTTGTGTATTAGTTTTCTGTATTAATTTTGTGTAACTTTAGCGCGGTATGGAGACGACAGCCGTTTTGGCACTATTGTTTTCACCTACCGTGTCCGGAGACCCCGCGCACAGCCAGGGCCCTATTGTTCACACGGGGGAGCAACTGTTAGCGCTCCGTAACCCAGCGGTGCTGCCTCAGGAGAGACCCGATGTCCCCCGTGAGCTGAAGAGGAGGAGAAGAGGGTGCCGCGCTGGAATCCAGCGTTGAGTCGGGAGGAGACGCTACAGACCAGCGCTCCCGTCCATCGTTATGGGAAATGTAAGATCTCTCCCCAACAAGATGGACGAGTTGGCGGCTTTGACCCGGCACCAGAGGGAATATCGGGAGTGCAGCATCATGCTGCTTACAGAGACCTGGCAGAACACGTTAACTCTGGACACGAACGCCTCACTGGACGGTTTTCACCTGAGGCGGGCAGACAGAACAGTGGAGAGTGGTAAGAAAAAAGGAGGAGGGCAGGCTGTGTTTTGTAACCCTGGGCACATCACTGTTAAAGAGCAGCTCTGCTGCAGGGACATCGAGCTGTTAGCTGTTAGCATGAGGCCTTACTATCTACCAAGGGAATTCTCACATGTTGTTGTGATAGCAACATATATTCCCCCCTCTGCTAATGGCGACACAGCCTGTGATGTACTGCACTCAGCTGTGAGCAGGTTGCAAACACAGCACCCACATGCCCTCTTTCTAATCTCCGGGGACTTCAACCACGCACCCCCATCATCCACTCTGCCCACGTTCACCCAGTACGTCACCTGCCACACCAGAGACAACAAAATACTGGACTTATTTTATGCCAACACCAAGGAGGCACATAACTCAGCACCCCTCCCCCCGGGGAGATCTGACCACAACATGATCCATCTCCAGCCTGTGTACAAACCTCTCTTACACAGGCAACCAGCAGTGACCCGCACAGTTAGAGGATGGTCCGAGGAGACGGAGGAGGCTCTGAGAGACTGTTTCGAAACAACTGTGTGGGAGGAACCCTGTGATCCCCACGGGGAGGACATTGACGGTCTAACCCAGTGCATCACCGACTATATTAACTTCTGTACACTGTACCCACCAGGACTGTACGGTGTTTCTCCAACAACAAACCCTGGGTCAACCCAGGAAATAAGCCAGGAAATAAGGAGGAGCTGAAGGCAGTGCAAAAGGAGCTGAGGAGGAAGATCATATCATATCATCATATCATATATATACAGCCGGAAACAGGCCTTTTCGGCCCACCAAGTCCGTGCCGCCCAGTGATCCCCGTACATTAACACTATCCTACACCCACTAGGGACAATTTTTACATTTACCCAGCCAATTAACCTACATATCTGTACGTCTTTGGAGTGTGGGAGGAAACCAAAGATCTCGGAGAAAACCCACGCAGGTCACGGGGAGAACGTACAAACTCCTTACAGTGCAGCACCCGTAGTCAGGATCGAACCTGAGTCTCCAGCGCTGCATTCGCTGTAAAGCAGCAACTCTACCGCTGCGCTACCGTGCCGCCCTAGAGGGGAAGAACAGCTACAGGAAGAAGATGGAGGACCAGCTGCAGAGGAACAACATCAGTGGAGTCTGGAGAGGCCTCAAAACCATCTCTGGGTACAAGGAACCGGACTCCCGGGCAATGGGGGACCAGAAGTGGGTGAACGATCTGAACCTTTTCTTCAACAGGTTCGATCAGTCACCTACCCCTCCCCCGGTCCAGTCACCCCTACTGCAGCCCCCCTTGTCTGCACGTCCAGTACGCTGCCCCACCTCCCCTCCCACAGCACTTGGGTCACAGTCACCACCCACTGCTGCTGCTTCTCCTGCCCCAACCCCACCACCCCCACCTCCTCCCCCCACACCCTCCCCCCACACCATCCCCCCCACACCCCCTCCTCCTCTCACACCCTTGAGCACCCAGCCCCTGTGCTCCAATCTGTCTTTCTCCACAGACCAGGTGAGAAATGAGCTCAGGAAGACGGCTGGTCCGGACGGCATCAGCTCGAGGCTCCTCAAGTCCTGTGCAGACCAGCTGTGCGGAATAGTGGAGCATGTCTTCAATCTGAGCCTGAAACTGGGGAGAGTTCTACAGCTGTGGAAAACATCCTGCATGGATGTTACCGGTACCACAGAAGCCGCACACGAAGGAACTCCACAGCTACAGGCCGGTGGCACTGACATCACACCTGATGAAGACACTGGAGCGTCTGGTCCTCGCCCATCTCTGCCCCCTGGTGAGACCATCAATGGATCCGCTGCAGTTCGCCTACCAGACTCGCATCGGGGTGGAGGACGCCATCATCTACGGAACAGAGCTCTCTCGCACCTGGAGAGGTCGGATAGCACTGTGAGAATCATGTTCTTTGATTTCTCCAGAACATTCAACACCATCCAGCCGGGGCTTCTGGGAGGCAAGCTGGAGCGCACAGGAGTGGATCACCACCTCACATCCTGGATTCTGGACTACCTCACCAACTGACCACAGTATGTGAGGACAGTGGACCTGGTCTCGGACAGGGTGGTCTGCAGCACTGGGGTTCCGCAGGGAACAGTGCTAGCTCCATTCTTGTTCACCCTGTCCACTGCAGACTTCAGGCACAGCTCTGCAGACTCCTATCTACAGAAGTTCTCTGACGACTCTGCCATCGTCGGCCTCATCGCGGGCGAGAAGGACAGGGCATAGAGAACTAATCAAGGAGTTTGTGGACTGGTACCAGCGGAACTGCCTCCGGATCAACGCGGGGAAAACCAGGGAGATGGTGGAAGATTTCCGCAGGCGCAGCCAGGTCCCCCCGACACCAGTGAACATCCAGGGAATGGACATTGAGAGGGTGGATTCTTATAAGTACCTGGGTGTCTACCTCAACAATAAACTGGACTGCACTGAAAACACCGATGTGCTATACAGAAAGGGCCAGAGCAGACTTTATCTGCTAAGGAGACTCAGGTCCTTTGGAGTGCAGGGGGCACTCCTAAGGACCTTCTGCAACACGGTGGCTGCATCGGCCATCTTCTATGGAGTGGTCTGCTGGAGCAGCAGCATCTCAGCGGCGGAAGGGAAGAGACTCGACAAGCTGGTCAGGAAGGCCAGCTCTGTCCTGGGTTGCCCCCTCGACAGTGCAGGTGGTGGGATAGAGGAGGATGATGGCAAAGCTAACATCGCTGCTGGACGACAACTCCCACCCCATGCAGGACACTCACTGCACTGAGTAGCTCCTTCAGTGACAGACTCCTTTACCCCAAGTGCGTGAAGGAGAGATATAGGAGGTCCTTCCTTCCCGCTGCTGTGAGACTGCACAACCAGCACTGCTCCGAGCAGACGAGTCAACAATAACAGCTAAGAACACACAGAAAACTGATGACAATTTATGTATCTTTTATTTATAATGAATGATTACTTGCTCTCGTGCTATCCACTTTGCTGCTGTTACACTGTAAATTTCCCCGGTGTGGGACGTATAAAGGAATATATTATTATTATTATGAAGTGTCTTGGGGCATTAAAAGTGGAACAAGATGTTGTTGCTGCATAATGTAAATCAATAATCTATGTAATACTGAATATTATCCGCCTTAAACATGGCTCATCTTTTCCCTGATGTATGGTGCCTTCCATATCACGAGAGTTGTGATCAGGCATCTCAATGGCTAGTTAAGTATGACATTAAGCTATGAGTATCTCCTTGTTTTTAATGGGGAACTTATCAGCTCAATTCTGTCACCTGAAAGGAGCATGTTTACTTGAGAAATCCACCCATTTAAAGCTGATTCTCTTATTGTAAGGTCTCTTCTTTAATGCATAATTCTTTAATATGTAGGTTACTAATGAATAATTTGTCTTGCATAACTCGGTATGTAAACCAAATAGCTAATTAATATTGCATAGTACTCAGAAACTAGCCATTAAGCCCATGATATCCCTGTTTGAGATTCTGCCTCCTCCCAACCTCCTTCAATTAAACTTCATCAATAGACCAGCACGTTGGGCAGCAAGCAGTAAGAGAAACTTAATATTTCAGATGAATGCGGTTCCTGATTAAATGTAAAGGGCCTGAAACATGAACTTGATTTTTTTTGTCCACACATGCTCCATTTCCAACACTCTGCTTTTCATGTTGTTAGTGCTTGAGATACAGTATTTGGTTGTTTTGGATCAAAGAAAGCAGATAGAGATATTCACCTGGAATCGATACTAGGACTGCTGTTATTCCTGTTCTCTTTTATTTACATTTCTTTGTGAGAGAGGGGGGTCAGAGAGGTGGAACTGAGTAGAAATGTCTTAAAATGCAGAGGCCACAGAAAATATATTTGAAGGTGGCAATGCATAGTGAATAAGTGCTTTCAGAAGCACATGGGATTTTTTGGCTTAGAAATAGAGCCACTGAGTATGTAAGCAAGAAATCAACATTGTTTGTTCAGCTGCAACTGGAGTATTTCACCATATTTCACAAAGAATGTAACGTCCTTTGGAGAATAAGCAAAATAAAATTTAGTACGGTTTCAGAAATGGGGGTCTAAGGTTGAAAAACCTAGGATTGCTTTCTTTTGAGCAAAGCAAGTTGAGAGGCGATATGGTAGAAGGGTTCAAAATAATGAAGAACCTACGCAGAGCAACATGACCCAAAGGACACAGATGTTAGATGAATGGCTAAGGAGCCAAAGTCGGCTTGAATAGTTGGCATTAGGAATGCTTTGCTTGGTAGTGTGATGGAGCATGACTAGTTTGTGGCTTTCGAATGAGAATTCTATTTGCATTTGAAAGAAATAACTGCAGAGTTATGATTCTGATCTGGTAAGTTCCCATCACATCATATGGGTTGATAAAAACCGTGACCTTTGAACTTAAGTTCTCTTTTTCGACTCTTTGCTATTCTTCTACATTGCCATGCACACATTAGGATCTAAATTGTAGAAATGCTATGGTTATCAGCATACAAGCATGAAATTTAGGTATAGAACGTGATTAGTGATGAAGCAGCAGCACCTTATCTTGACCTTTTGAAAATGTAGCAATCCTTTAGTAATGAGCAGTGGGATTGAGGAAAAATTCAGAATCTGCTGGAAATCAGGATGCATCAGTGTGAAATCACAAGAGGCAACTAAAACAGAGTGAAAATCAAAACCAAAATGCAGATGCTGAAAATCTAAACTAAAAATAGAAATTTCTACAAATACTTAGTAGCTGTATCTGTGGAAAGAGTAACAGCCACTATTTCCAGTTGAATACACTTCATCAAAACTAAAACAGAGGTTGTGATTGAGTCCAGTAATGTTCCAAATTACTCTAGTAGCTGTTCTTCCTTCTGTGTTTTGCAAGATATTTAAAATATTATCACACAACGGGTTCACTATAACTATAATGACATAACAATTGCAGATTTTAGATCAGATGCCTATGAGGCATATCCAGGGAATGGCTGAAGACAATTGTGCTTGAATGGATACTTCAGAGATGTCAACTCTACATTGAAGAGCTTTGTGGACAAAATGACTAGAAGACTAATTGAATCTATAATGGGTTACATTTAAAATCCTATAGAGTAAATAGTTAGATTTTGATATTATTTCAGTGTTTCGCCTCAAAATGTCTCTTTGCCTCTAGAAGTGCTACTTGATTCGCTGAATTCTTTCAGAGTTTATTTTTTGCCTGATTCCAGCATCTGCAGTTATTTGTGTCTCCAACTTGAAACAATAATTTGGTTTCAATCTTCACGAACACTTTCATTATTTCTTGTCTTTATTTAGTTTTCCAATATCTGCAGTATTTTGCTTTTGCATTAGTTTTGTTTCGGACAAAAAATTAGTTGAAGCTTTTGGCTTATGTTTTTTTCCCAAAAGTTTAAATGATAATAGCAACTGGGTGTGAAATTATGATTTTAGTGGGTTTTTTCGCACTACCTGCTTTCAAAAGAACTTCCTTCATGCGCTTGGTACAATTTGTACTTTGTTGCCGCTCGGTTGTAATTGTCAATGTGAATTAATTGCAGCGATTACACATGTCACCCAAAATGGAAAAAGCCCAATCATACCAGTAATTAAGCACAATGATGCATGATAATACCCTCATAAAAGTCATTCCAACTATAACAATCTTTCGCATGATGGGTTATTTGTGGCATCCAATATCTGTACTTTTGAAAAAAATCAATCCATCACATGCAGTACACGTATTGGAAGTACAATAGCATGTCATGGATAAAGGCTCTCCATGTTCTCCAGAGATGCTGCCTGACCTGTTGAGTACTCCAGCACTTTGTGTCCTATTCAACCCAAGTCCGCACAATGTCTTTCAAGGAACCATCCAGTCTTAGCCCTCCTTCACCACTCTTTCCCAACATACTGTAATCTTTTCTTCATGTATTAATCCAATTCAATTCGGAAGGCACTTATTGTAACCGTACATACCATTCTTTTAAACTGTGAATTCTGCGTTAAATACATTTTCCATATTCCATCTGCTTTATTCCACATGCCCTAAAACTGAGTCCCATAATAACCCTTCAGCTGTCAGAAACTGTTTTGGTTTGTTCATTTTATCAAAATCTCAACAGTTTTCAAAATGCCTATTAAATCTTCTCTTTGCCTCCTAAGGAGAACACTTACACCTTTTCTAATCTACCCTTATAACTATAACCACTCATTCTAGCCACCAGACATTCTGGCAAATGTCTCTGTACCCTACCCAAAACTTTCATGTGATTTTTAAAGGACACGGGTTAAGGTGTGGGGGAAAGATTTAATAGGAACCTGAGGGGTAACTTTTTTTACACAAATGGTGGTTGCTGTATGGAACAAGCTGCCAGATGAAGTAGTTGAGGCAGGTTTGATCGCAAGGTTTAAAAAACATTTAGACAGGTACATGAATAGGATTGGTTTAGAGGGATATGGGCCAAATGCAGGCAGGTGGGATTACTGTAGATGGGGCTTATTGGTCAGCTTTGGCATGTTGGGCCAAAGGGCCTGTTTCCACATTGTCTGACTCTTTGATGCTACGACATGGACTAGAAATTGACATAATATTCCATCTGGAGCAGGACTGTGTAGGTTTAGCAAAGTTTCCTGTTTTGTTATTTTATTTGTAAGCCCTGGATTGCACAAATTTAAAAAATGACTTTGTTCGTCTTTCCCACCACATCCAAAGTCTTGTCAACAAACTCCCTAAGGTCGTTTTTAATATTGTACAGCTTAGCTGAACTGAATTCCATTACACTGTCCAGAAATTCAAATTTATCACTAACTGCTTCACCATTTACTACATTGCCAAGTTTTGTGCTACCGACAGTGATCAAAATTACATCATTAACCCTTTGATGCATAAATCGTGAGTGCTCTTTGTCTTTCCCTTTCATTCCAAGCTTGATGGCTTGAATGGTTACAAATTATTTACTTAACATTTAATTATGAATATGCCATAATTCATTATTTCATATTTTTTCCAAACACGCACAAACTAAAATATTGTAAACCAAGATATCAAGCCAATTTGATTTTTTGCGTCAGAATCGTTACATTCGAATAAAAGTTTCAATAGAATGTACTGACATTTCAAAATAGATCTCCTCCCTCACAAAGCCAATTTCTCTTTCATAATACACTCAATGAAACAGTTCTCTGCATTAAAGATTTTTTGTGTGCTACTTTTGCTGAACTAACCAGATGTCACCACTGCATCTTGATAAATTATACACGATGTTTTCTCAGACTTTCGGAGTCAGAATTAGTTCAGATTCATAAAGCTGATTGTAATCATTTACTTCAGCTCATCCTTTTGCAGTGGCCTAGGCTTGAGGTTCCCTAGACAATAGACAATAGACAATAGGTGCAGAAGGAGGCCATTCGGCCCTTCGAGCCAGCACCGCCATTTAAAGTGATCATGGCTGATCATTCTCAATCAGTACCCCGTTCCTGCCTTATCATATCATATCATATATATACAGCCGGAAACAGGCCTTTTCGGCCCTCCAAGTCCGTGCCGCCCAGCGATCCCCGTACATTAACACTATCCTACACCCACTAGGGACAATTTTTACATTTACCCAGCCAATTAACCTACATACCTGTACGTCTTTGGAGTATCATCATATCATATCATATATCTACAGCCGGAAACAGGCCTTTTCGGCCCTCCAAGTCCGTGCCGCCCAGTGATCCCCGTACATTAACACTATCCTACACCCACTAGGGACAATTTTTACATTTACCCAGCCAATTAACCTACATACCTGGGAGTGTGGGAGGAAACCGAAGATCTCGGAGAAAACCCACGCAGGTCACGGGGAGAACGTACAAACTCCTTACAGTGCAGCACCCGTAGTCAGGATCGAACCTGAGTCTCCGGCGCTGCATTCGCTGTAAAGCAGCAACTCTACCGCTGCGCTACTGTGCCGCCTTCTCCCCATACCCCCTGACTCCGCTATCCTTAAGAGCTCTATCTAGCTCTTTCTTGAATGCATTCAGAGAATTGGCCTCCACTGCCTTCTGAGGCAGAGAATTCCACAGATTCACAACTCTCTGACTGAAAAAGTTTTTCCTCATCTCAGTTCTAAATGGACTACCCCTTATTCTTAAACTGTGGCCCCTTGTTCTGGACTCCCCCAACATTGGGAACATGTTTCCTGCCTCTAACGTGTCCAACCCCTTAATAATCTTATACGTTTCGATAAGATCTCCTCTCATCCTTCTAAATTCCAGTGTATATAAGCCTAGTGGCTCCAGTCTTTCAACATATGACAGTCCCGCCATTCCGGGAATTAACCTAGTAAGCCTACGCTGCACGCCCTCAATAGCAAGAATATCCTTCCTCAAATTTGGAGACCAAAACTGCACCCAGTACTCCAGGTGCAGTCTCACCAGGACCCTGTACAACTGCAGAAGGACCTCTTTGCTCCTATATTCAACTCCTCTTGTTATGAAGGCCAACATTCCATTGGCTTTCTTCACTGCCTGCCAGAATGCCAGGATTCTGTTTGTGGACTTTATCTCTGCTTTTAACACCATTGTGCCAGAGCTATTACACTACAAACTCTCCCAGCTGACTGTGCCTGAACTCCTCTGTCAGTGGATCATCAACTTCCTGACGGACAGGAAGCAGCATGTGAGGCTGGGAAAACACATCTCGGACCCGCAGACCCTCAGCATAGGAGCGGGTACTGCGTACTCTCCCCTCTCCTTTACTATCTCTACACCAACGACTGCACCTCCACAGACTCCTCTGTCAAGCTCCTCAGGTTTGCGGATGACACTACCCTGATTGGACTGATCCAGGAAGGGGAGGAATCTGCCTACAGAGGGGAAGTGACACAGCTGGCGTCCTGGTCCCATCGCAACAACCTGGAGCTCAATGCTCTCAAGACAGTGGAACTAATTGTAGACATTCGAAGAGATCCCCCTTCCCTCACCACACACACCATCAACAACACCATAGTCACATCTGTGGAGTCATTTAAGTTCCTTGGATCCATCATCTCCAGGGACCTTAAATGGGGGGCCACCATCGACTCCACAGTCAAAAAGGCCCAACAGAGGATGTACAGAAGAAACACAAACTGCCACAGGCAATGATGGTCCAATTCTACACTGCTATCATTGAGTCCGTCCTCACCTTCTCCATCATGGTCTGGTTTTGCTCAGCCACCAAGCACGACATCCGGAGGCTGCAACGGATTGTTCGCACAGCTGAGAAGGTTGTTGGCTGCAACCTTCCCCCCATTGACGAACTGTACATTGCAAGAGCCAGGAAGCAAGCGGGCAAGATCATCTCTGACCCCTCTCACCCTGGCCACAAACTCTTCGAAGCACTTCCGTCTGGAAGGTGACTCCAGGCTGTCAAAGCAGCCACGGCCAGACATAAAAACAGCTTTCTTCCACGAGTGATAGTTCTATCCTTATTGTTGTATCCTTATTGTTTTGATGTGGTTCTGCTTTATTCTTAATTGTTAACTGTATGTTTGTGTTGTCATTTATGAGCAGAGCACCAAGGCACATTCCTTGTATATGCACATACTTGGCCAATAAACTTATTCATTCATTCATTCATTCATTCATTCATTCATTCATTCATATAGATTATCCTTCCTGGCACTGCAGATAAGGCTACGCCAGTAGTTTTCTTTGATAACTATGTCTCTCCACTTATCCTTCTGCCTTTTCTTCTATCACATTCTGCCCATTTAACTTTCTCTGCAAGAATCTTGGTTGTGTTACATTTATAATCTCTTCTTTCTCATGTTAGTTGCAGTCCACATTTTGCCACGTTCCTCAAAATACTTATTTTCTTCACACATTTAATGTTTATCACTATCAACATGATGAATAACAAATCTTTAGAATGTCCATTTGACTCTCCGATAATGCATTGAGGTTTGGGATCCAATTTGTTTGGTAGTCTGTACAGACTGCTTTGATTAAAATGAAATGAATAATGGAATAATCCTCGCTTTTTACACAGAGAGTGGTGGGGGCCTCAAACACATTGCCTGGGGTGCTGATGGAGCAGATTTGAAAGTGACGTTTAAGAGGCTTTTAGATGGGCACATGGAAGTGCAGGGAATAGAGGGATATGGATCATTAACGGGCATTTGAGATCAGTTCAACCCGACATCATGTTCAGCACAAACAGAGTGGGCCAAAGGGCCTATTCATGTGCTGTACTGTTCTATGTTCTAAGCTGGGGCAAGTTTTATATAGTTATATCAGCTTGCCTCATTCGGTAACATTTTAATCTATATCTTCCTTAGATCAAGTGAGTTTAAACCCAAATCAAAGAGCCAGGACATAATTTAACTGATAGTGTTGCACAGTAATACGGCCTCAGCATTATTAGAATTTGTGTTTCTTTCTTTTAGTTAATTTATGGATGTTACTTCAGTTGTTATTTTTGGCAAAAAAAGCAAATATTTACCATTATCAAAAAGAAAGTTTTAGGCAAATTATCAACTTTCAATTTTGATTGCAACTAACATGGCGATGACAATGAATAATATCCACACATTCGCCCAGTTGATAACCTTCCCCTTCCCATACTGACTTTTTTGTCCTGGGCCTTCCCCATTGCCAGAGTGAGCCCATGCGCAAACTGGAGAAACAGCTCCTCGTAATCCACTGCGTTAGCTTACAACCTAACAGTATGAACACTGAATTCTCCAATTTTAGGTAACTAATCTTCAAAAAAACTTTTGTTCTTCCCCGTGGCCCACCTGGACATACCCATTTCTCCCCTTCCCTCTCTCCCCCATCCCTTTCCGCTTATTCTTTCCACTAGCTTCACAAGTCACTTCTCTTCTAACCTCATCTCACACTTCTTGTCTTTCACCTCTGGCCTTTGCCCAACCATCTGCCTTTCAACCCCTCCCCCCCCCCCCCACCTGCATCCACCTATCACTCGCCAAGCTTTGCCCTACCACACCTCTCTTCCAGCCTTCCCCTCTCCCCCAAAATTAATCAGTCTGAAGAAGGGTTTCAACCTAAAACATCACCTATCCATATTCTTCAGAGATACTGCATGACCTGCTAATGTAGTCCAGCAATTTGTATCTTCTTTTTGTAAACCATCAACTGCAGTTCCTTGTATCTTAAAGTTTTCTATTCTAGCCTGTATTTCATTTTATCCGGGGTCTTCACTTCCACCTCGAACATCACTAAATAATTAAACCTAATCTCCGGTAAATGTATTTTATTCCACATCCAACAAAAAATACATGATTAATCTATGCATAATATTATTTTATTTTGAGGGCCACATCCTTAAAGCAAAATACATGGTTAGCATTATAAAATATATTGACAACAAAGGTTTTAATGGTGTTAAAGGAAATTCCAAAAATGGACTGTTAGGAACAATCTTCAGGGTTTTATTTTATCAGTAAAACAAAATAAATCAAGCATTGTACTGATAAAGGTATTGCCCTTCTAAAGAAGCTAGTGGAAAGCCAAGGTCCAATGTATTGTTCTATTTCTTCCAGATTTCATGAAATAATCCACAGGAGAGCAATGGATTTTTTTACAGCCTTTAGCTGCTTGTCGTCTGTTAGTAGTCATTTGATCTTCAGATAATACATATATATATCCTATCGGTCTCTAAATTTGGCAGTACTCATGGCATTTTAATCATGTTGGCCGCTGCTTTGGTTGTGGCTCAGTGATGCCCACAATACTAGGTTGGTATAATTATTACTGCACTGAGATTTTGATGTATTAGTCCACCAAGAAACAATCCATCAGCCTAGGGATTATTTAGTTCTGTTACACATTATTGACCAGCCAATGTTTTGCTTCCAGCGACTCATCGCATTATTACCTAAATTAAACTATTCAGCTTTGAGATTCAGACTTTGATTTACTCATTTCTCAAGAGGCAGTTCTGTTTTTTTGTGTTTTTGACCTGATATGTCCAATGCAATTATTTCAAAGTACCAAACTGCATATTTTATATCCATTTCACATTATTTTATTGTGTGGAAAGGAACTGCAGATGCTGGTTTATACTGAAGATCGACACAAAGTGCTGGAATAACGCTGGGTCAGGCAGTATCTCTGGAGAAAAAGGATGGGTGGCATTTTGGGTCAGGACTCTTCTTCAGACTTCAGACGGCCGATCGCGTTACTTTTTCACTGAGCTGCAGTGACCATTGTTTGTGATGCAAAAGTGTTTTAAAAACCTTTTTTAAAGAACTTACATCTTCAGGTAGTTCCTTTGTTCCTTTGGGCATGATAAAGGTATATCAGATTATTAATTAAAGTGAATGATGTAAAAGGCTGGGCATACGAAGAATAAAATCTCTTCTATTAATATTAGTAACAATTTATTATTGTCACATGTACCAAAGTACAGTGAAAAACTCTGCAGGAAGGAACTGCAGATGCTGATTTACACAGAAGATAGACACAAAATGTTGGAGTAATGGCAGGACAGACAGCATATCTGGAGAGAAGGAATGGGTGGCGTTTCAGGTCGAGAACCTTCTTCAGGCTGAAAGTCAGGGAAAAGGGAGTCTAGAGATATAGAAGGGTGTGAAACTTACAGATCAAAGTGCATGATGATAAGAAAATGTAGAATGGTTCATTGTTAGATGAGGGGAAGGTGACAACGCGGCATACAATCAGTAATATTTAATCAGGAGGACAATAGAATCTGTCGGAGAACTAGGATGGGGAGGGATGGGGAAAGAGGAAAAGCACGGGTTACTTGAAGTTAGAGAAATCAATATTCATCCAGCTGGGTTGTAAATTGGCCGAGCAAAACTCTGTTTTGAGTGCCATTTCCATTTCTGGTTCTGTTCAAAAACCAAATCATACCCTGCATATATACCAAGGTAGTGCAAAAGGGAAAAATAAACAGATTGCAAAACATAGTGTAATGGCTAGAGAGAAAGTGCAGATACAAAAATTACAAGGGTCACAAACAGGTACATTGGAAGATCAGGCTTCATCCTTAGTATGTATTAAGACCATTTCAGTGTCTAATAATTAGTGGGGAAGAAGCTGTTCTTGAATCTGGTGGTAAATGCTTTTAGGTTTCTGTATCTTCTATCCGATGAGTGGTCCTTGACTTTGTTGGTGGGAACTGTAGATGGAGACAATGATGGGGGGAATCTGGTTTGCATGATGGACTGGGCTGTATTCACAACTGTCTATAAATTCCTGCAGTCCTGGGCAGATCAGTTGTCTTACCATGCTGTGATGCATCCAAATAGGACGCTTTCTGCGGAAGTTGGTAAGTCGAAGGAAGTGGAGACATTGGTGTACTTTCTTGGCCAGAACATAATTGTTGGACCAGAACAAATTGCTGTAATATTTATATATATTTATATTTATAGGAACCTAAAGCTCTTGATCATCGCCACTTCAACACCATTGATACAGACTAAGACTTGAACTCCACCCCGCTTCTTGAAGTTGATGACCAGCTCCTTCATTTTGCTGTCCTCTACAGATTGTTGTCTTGACACCATGATGCCAAGCTCTTTAGCTTCCTCTACTCCAAAGTGTCATTGTTTGAGATCCAACCCCATACTGTGTTGCCAGCTGCAAGGTTGTAAATGTATTACTTAACTCTAATGGGCCAGGAGGCAATGCAAACCATGGCGAGTATTTGTAAGTAAATGTTCTGTTCAAAGTGAATTGCGCTTTTTTCTCCTTAGAGTAACTAATATCTTTATGATTGTGTTTGTAAATTGCAAATACAGGATAAAAACACCTAACATCTGTCCAAAACCTAATGATCAACAAAAAAATTACTGCAGAGTAGACACACTCCCATAAATTTGTCTTGAAACTTAGCTCTAACAGATAACATGAAAAATAATACAAGCATTTGTGATCATTTCAACCAAAGTATGAATCCCCTTTAATGAAATCAGTTAGAGATACAGTATGGGCAGTGAAATGGCAGATGGTGTTTAATCCAAACAAGTTGAGGTGTTGCACTTTGAGACGGAAAGTAAGGAAAAAATATAGTTAAGATCCTTGACAATATTGATATACAGAGGGATCTTGTGGTCAAAGTCCATAGGTCCCTTAAAGTTTTAGCACAAGCAGATAGATTGGTAAAGAAGATGTTTGGTATGTTTGCCTTCATCGGTCAGGGCATTGAATATACTGTAATAGTCAGGAGTCATAATGCAACATTAGAACATTTTAGTTAGGTGGCATTTGGTGCATTGAGTGCAGTTCTAGTTGCCCAAAGACACCAAGGATGTGGAGGGTTTGGAGAGGGTGCAGAATGTTGCCTGGATTAAAGGGATTAATCATGAGTGGTTGAACAAACTTGAATAATTTTCTCTGGAGTGTAAGAGGTTAAGACTATCTTCCCTATCTATGCCTCTCATAATTTTATATACTCCTGATAGAAATATCATAAGGTCATAAGATCATAAGGAATAGTAGAATTAGGCCATTTGGCCCATCAAGTCTACTCCGCCATTCAATCGTGGCTGATCCATTTCTCCTTCCTAACCCTATTCTCCTGCCTTCTCCCCATAACCTCTGACACCTGTGCTAATCAAGAATATATAAAATTATCAGAGGAATAGAAGGGGTAGTCAGAACCTATTCCAAGGATGGAAATGCCAAAGACTAGAAGGCATAGCTTTAAGGTCAGAGAGGGAAAGTTTAAGGGACTTGTGCGGTATAAGTTTTTTTTAAACATAGAGTGGTGGGTGCCTGGAAGCAGATGTGGAAGTGGCATTTAAGAGGCTTTTAGATAGGCACATGGATATGCAAAAAATAAAAGGATATGGATCACGTGCAGGCAGAGGAGATTAGTTTAAGTTAGCACCATACATGCCACAGACATTGTGGGCTAAAGGTCCTGTTCCCTTGCTCAGTTCAATTTAGTTTATTGTCATGTGTACCGAGGTATAGTGAGAAGCTTTTGTTGCGTGCCAAGCAGTCAGCGGAAAGACAATTACACAATTACAATCGAGCCATTCACAGTGTACTATTCTATGTTCTGTTAAATCTGTTCCTACAAATAATCACTGGTCGGAGAGAAACTTGTAAAACCATTAGTAACCGAAGGAAAATATATCTGAGCCTTTCTAATTGAATTCATGACAAAAATGCTGTACTTACCTTTACCAATAGATGGAGGAAGCTAAAATTACACTCGCAGAACATGTTTTATTTATTTACTCACTGTAAATGGACATTGTTGTAAATGATCCCGTGTTTATTGTCCATCCCTAAGCTAAAAAGCATCAAATTAGACTCGCAGAACATGTTTTATTTATTTACTCACTGTAAGTGAACATTGTTGTAAATGATCCTGCATTTATTGTCCATCCCTAATTACTCCTCCGACAATACTGACCTATAATCCCTAATTACCCCTCTGACCTTTAGTTACTTGCAGTGAAATTTCTAGTGTCAGGCCAATAGTACAGGCATCAAATTAATTTACAAAGATAGACACAAAAAGCCAGAGTAACTCAGCGGGACAGATAGCATCAGACTCTGGAGAGAAGGAATGGGTGATTATTTGGGTCGAGACCCTTCTTCAGACTGGTTAGGGATAAGGGAAACGAGAGAATCCTGCCATAACGGAAGTAAAACAACAAGACATGGGACATACAAACTTCCAGATATGGAAACATAAAAAGCAGAAATACAAAGGGCTAGGTAAAACCAATAATGCAGCATTAAAATGTATTATGTACTCCAGACATATATTATGTATATGTGTAAAGGGCACTGAATGTGTGTAGTGACAACAACTCGCACTTTGATGTCACCTATACAAAGTTCTTTTGGGTTCTTCAAGCACTCAGAACTGCTGGGATGTAGATTCTTCAGCAACAATGAGAGCAAAAACATTAGAGCACTTTCCAGTTATTTTCCCAGCATCTTTTGTTACACTGAAATGTCTGATGGTTCCTCAGTTCTTCCGCAGCCCCTTCGCACATAATGGAATGGCATTTGTTTCTTGTGAATTCAAATGCACATTTCCAAATCTACTGCCAAATTATTATTAATATAACTGTAATTTGCTCAGTCTTCTTTTTCAATGTCCTGGGTGGTTACTGTCAGATCTTTGAAATGTATTTATCTCAACGTACCATTGTTTTCTACCATATGTATTAATTGTATTAAATCCATTTGTTCTTCCACAAGTTCATTTGTAGATTCCCTTTGACTAGTAATATTTCATCCTCCTCCTTCCAAGTGAAACTACTTAATTTACGTCCACCATTTACTGAAGACCATATTAATATCATAGCACTCTTTATCTCAAAAATTACATTTAGCTTTAGGTCATAAGGTCATAAGTGATAGGAGCAGAATTAGGCCATTCGGCCCATCAAGTCTGCACCGCCATTCAATCATGGCTGATCTACCTCTCCCTCCTAACCCCATTCTCCTGCCTTTGCCCCATAGTCCCTGATATTTCACGTAACCTGTGGTAGGAAGGAACTGCAGATGCTGGTTTAAACCGAAGAAAGGCACAAAATGCTGGAGCAACTCAGCGGGTCAGGCAGCATCTCCAGTTGAGAAGGAATGGGTGACGTTTCGGGGTCGAGACCCCTTCTTCAGACTGAGAACTTCAGACTCCAACCTTAATAGGTTTGCGCTTGTCCCTGAAGTGGGACTTGAACCTGGAACACTTGGCTCACGAGAGAAGCTATGCAAAGACTGTGCACGCGTTTAGAGGCAGGTTTGACCCCTTTAGTTCACTTCTGGACAGAGGACGCTGTCCTGCTGGGTGGTTGAATGTTGAATCAGTAAGCCTGTTGGCTGAGACCGATTAGTAGCTGCTGCCTTTCAGACCACCGGTTGAGTGCAGACAGACACATGCAGGGACAGACATGATACACAAAGTCACTGCATAATCACACCGCCGTCAGGAGTGAATAGAATGGCCTCCTAAATGCAAATTGATTAACAAATGAAAAGGGAATAATTGGGGTCCACTCTCCACCCGAGCTTTGAAAGAAAGCTATATCATCGCAGTCACGGTGGCGCAGCGGTAGAGTCGCTGCCTTACAGCGAACACAGCGCCGGAGACCTGGGTTCGATCCCGACTACGGGCTCTGTCCATACGGAGTTTGTACATTCTCCCCGTGACCTGCGTGGGTTTTCTCCGAGATCTTCGGTTCCCTCCCACACTCCAAAGACACACAGGTTTGGAGGTTAATTGGCTTGATATAAGTGTAAAAATTGTCCCTAGTGGGTGTAGGATATTGTTAGTGTGCGGGGACCGCTGGTCGGCGTGGACCCGGTGGGCCGAAGGGCCTGCTTCCGCGCTGTATCTCTAAACTAAAGCGGAGACATAAAAATGCTGGAGTAACTCAGCAGCTCAGGCAGCATCTATGGATAGAAGGACTGGGTAAAGTTTCGGGTCGAGACCCTTCTTCATAGTCATAGAGTCAAACAGCATAGAAACAGGCCCTTTGGCCCAACCTGCCAACAGTGACCAACATGTCCCTTCTACATAGTCCCACCTGCCTGCGTTTAGTCCATATCCTTATACACCTGTCCTATCCATGTACCTGGCTAAATGTTTCTTAAAAGTTGCGATAGTCCCAGCCTCAACTACCTTCTCCATCAGCTCGTTCCATACACCCATCAGCCTTTGTGTGAAAAAGTTACCCCTCGGGTTCCTATTAAATCTTGCCCCCCTGACCTTGAACTTATGTCCTCTGGTTCTCGATTCCCCTACTCTGGGCAAGAGACGCTGTGCATCTACCCGATCTATTCCTCTCATGATTTTGTACACAAAATCTTTCAGCCTTCTGTCAGCTCAATTAAATGAGATAATCTGGAACCCAACTCAAACTGGCCAAGATAGGCACAAAATGCTGGAGTAACTCAGCGGGCCAGGCAGCAACTCTGGAGAGAAATAATGGGTGACTTTTCGGGTCAAGAGCCTTCTTCAGACCCATACTTTCTCTCCAGAGATACTGCCTGTCCCGCCTGTCTATCGTTTGCGTAAACCAGCATCTCCAGTTCCTTCCTGCACACTAAATCATTTGTTTCTTCCACTGTCGCCAAATAAAAGCCAAAGAAAGCTGTTTGAGGTGAAGCAGGGGCGAGGTGATTAATGAAGTAACAGATCCTGTTTTATATGGCCTTCCCCCTGTTTCTTCAAAAACATCAGAACTATCTGCTTGAAAAGAAATCAATACTGTTTAGTGATCACACTTGCTGATTGAAAGCAATTAAATGTTGTGAATGTGCTTTTACACATCCATTCTCTCTCACCACCGCTCCTCCTCATATAATAACAAACAACAAACAAGCTTTGGTGTTCCTAGTGAGTTACTCCAGCATTTTGTGACAACTTTAGATAGCTCCTCTGTCCCTCCCTTCCCCTCCTCCTTCCCAGATCTCCCTCTATCTTCCTGTCTCCACCTATATCCTTCCTTTGTCCCGCCCCCCTGACATCAGTCTGAAGAAGGGTCTCGACCCGAAACGTCACCCATTCCTTCTCTCCCGAGATGCTGCCCGACCTGCTGAGTTACTCCAGCATTTTGTGAATAAATTGGTGTTCCTAGTGTGGTTTTCTTCATATTAATTTGGAACTTTTATTATTTTCTTTCTCTTATTGGGGCTTTTTTAGGGCACGACCAGTTCAGTATCTTTTTATTTTAGTTGATACTTAGGCTGGCCTTTGTTGCTTACATGCAAGTTTTTAAACTTTGTTTTTTTTAAGTTGTGCATTGTACCAAAACGAATCATAGGTCTGGAGCCAACTGTCCCTCTCAACCAACCCCATACATACCAAATGCTATTGTAACACCTAGTGCAGCAGTAAAACTCTCACAGAAATTCATTCCATGTCCCACATGCATATTTTATGCATTTACATGGAGGCTGTTGGAGAGTGCAACTAAATCAAAAGGCATTTTGGCATTACTTGTACAGATTTCTTCTGAGACCTTCAAACAGTATGGGTCTTTTAGACCAACATAGAACCGAACTGGGCAATTATGGCCTGCCTCAGCCTTACTTGTGGAAGGTCAAACCTTATCTGATCTACTGCTGGGATACTTGCCTCTATATTAGAAACATAGAAAATAGGTGGATGAGAAGGCCATTCACCCTTCAAACCAGCACCACCATTCCATATGATCATGGCTGACCGTCTAAAATTAGTATCCCGTTCCTTTTAACCTTTTATAACCTTCTGCATAGCTCTCAGAATTTGTTTGGATTAATGTTTCCTATGAAATGATATTAGATAAAGTACTTTGCAAAAGTATTTTGCAGTATCGGAATGTGTTGAGACGTAGCAAGCGAGAAATTGTACAATGCCTTAAAGTATGTGTAGGAAAATAACTGCAGATGCTGGTTCAAATTGAAAGAGGACACAAAATGCTGGAGTAACTCAGCGGGTCAGGCAGCATCTCAGGAGAGAAGGAATAATTCCTTCTCTCTTGAGATGCTGCTTGACCCGCTGAGTTACTCCAGCATTTTATGTCTACCTACGCCTTAAAAGGATCATTTTCTGATTTATTCCCAAGGAACATGACTTGAAGAAAAGTTTGACTTGTTTGTTGCACAAGGGACCAAGCCTAAGTTTAGCACATTATACCAATAGCTGTGTGGATGATCTCCCATTTTCCCTCTTGAAGCCCCTGTGCACCTTGCCAGGATGTAAACTATTCTGGGAGATTTTTCCTCCCACAGGCTTTGTCTCATCACAAAATTGAGATGGAAATTCCTAATTTCGCTGTCCAATTGTAGAGTCAATTGAGTGAATATATGTTTAAGTGACCTTGATGTGTTTGGGGAATTCTAGCCCACCCGTGCAATATGCCAGAATAATACTGAAGCCGACTGCAAATCTACTTCTTGCTTGAATTCATTCCAATCAAACAAATTTCCCATGGAAACCATAAATAGTTATTCTAAGGATCAGACCCCAACACTGTGTAGCCTGGCAAAAACATTATGGCTGGCATTAAATATTTGACATGATTATATTTATTTTTTCCAAATTATTTATTTTTAAACTATTAAAGTTATTTATATGATTATGAATTCAAATGGTTCAGGAAGCAGGTTGGCATTTCAGTAAGAAAAAAAAAGACAATAAATGCTATTGTAAGAATTGTTCTTACCATATTTGTACCTTGGTAGGAAAAATACATATTTAATTAGATTGTCTTTTGTAGCTACTTTGTTATAGACATAGTCATAGAGTGATACAGTTTGGAGCAGGCACTTCGGCCCAACTTGCCCACATGTCCCAGCTACACTAGTCCCACCTGCCTGCGTTTGGTCCATATCCCTCCAAACCTGTCCTATCCATGTACCTGTCTAATTGTTTCTTAAATGTTGGGATAGTCTCTGCCACAGCTACCCCCTCTGACAGCTTGTTCCACACCTCCATCACCCTTTGTGCGAAAAAATTACCCCTCCGATTTCTATTAAATCTTTTTCCCTTCACTTTAAACCTATGTCCTCTGGTCCTCGATTCACCTCCTCTGGGTAAGAGACTGTGCATCTACTCGATCTATTTCTCATGATTTTTTACATTTTATATATGATTGGTCTCACTAGCATCTGCCTATATTTGAATCAATCGCCCGCCATTTTCAGTTAAGCCATCAATAAAAAGAATCACAATTGTCTCCCAGCTGCAAAATTATTTAATGCCACACACTCACACACATTTAAATAAGTAGGAAGACAGAAGATCTCCAGTGAATTCCCGATGAATCAGCTTCATGTATTTCCAAATTATAGCCTTAATGCTTTCAGCTTGCCAAGAACAAAAACTCCAACAATATTAAGTAATCTTTCACATCGTGCATGTGAAAGTGGCATTCTCTTGGCGGTAAAACCCATACAGGCTACATTCAGCCTCAATATGCTGGTTATTCCTCAAACAGTATACAAGGAAGCAAAATCTCACACTAGATATGAAACTTAAACTGCTTGTCTCCACAATAGAAGCAATTGAGAAAAGAGATTGTGCTAAAATCTCATATCAACTTCATGCAGTACAATAACATTTGCAAGCTACAATGATTACAATTATTCAAATAAGTATTGGGCAGAATATTAGCATAATATTCTAGCACCTGTCCTGGTGCAGGGTCTTGAAATGTCAATTGACACTTTTTGCCTCCACAGATGTTGCCTAACCCACTGAGTTCTTCCGGTATTCTGTTTTATGTTTTAGATTCCATCATCTGCAGTCTCATTTGTCTTCAGCACCTGTTACTTCTGGCAAATGTACTACTAAACTGTTCATCTCCTTTACAAAAATATTCTGGTCACCACAATCCCCACTTCCTACATTGCTCAAGCTTCATTTCTTGTCTAATTTGTCATTTAATCACAGCATTATTCCACCACATTAGCAATTATTGGAAAGAACCTTTTGGAATCAATTGCACTTGCCTGGTCCATATAACACATCTGGTGCACTGAAATATGCTATGCCGATCATCATTACTATACGGGTTATCAAATCCCTCCCACTGTCGGTTCAGGTTACACACCAAATTTAGTCTCTCAACTGAACATATTTTCCTGTCTGGGAATGTGTAACACAGAATTCCATGGAAAAATGAACACTGCAAACCCCAAACAAAACAGATAAGAACAAAAAATGTTTTAAAAAATATAATCATTATAAACATAGTAAACATAGGCTTGTAGAGGATAGTTAGTGTTGTCCCACTTATGACATGATATTCATGCCAGAATTAGTTAGGTTGCTCAATGATCACTAATTTATTTTGGAGACAGATTGCACACCTCTGCTATCTCTGCAAAAGCACTAGCTAGAGGATAAAAATTGGTAACATATTTATCATGCTAATTCTGCCTTTCCAGAAACAGGAGTAATCCATATGCCTGCTCCATCACACAGTGAAGGATACCATACTGGCCTTTCAGCCCAACTTGTCCATGCTGACCAAAATGTCCCATTGATTGAGGCAGCATAGATGCAGTTTGTTTTATGGGTGGAGGGGGGTCAAGAATTAGAGCTCACAGATTGAAAATGTTTGGCAAAAGAACCAGAGGTGACATGAATAAAAAACTTTGCAGTCAGTGGTTGGAGTCGGGAATGTATTACCAGGGTTAGTAGTGGAGGCAAATACAATTGCAGTGTTTCATAAGGGAGCTGGGTAAGTATTTAAAATAAATGAACTTGCTGGACTTACGGAGTGAGGTGATAATGATGCAATTGATTATTTAATTTGTTCATATAAAGCCAGTAGAGATTCGATGGATTGATGTCCTCCTCCTGCACTGTAATAACCATTTCCTGCCAGCTTTGCACACAGCAGATTGATAAATTAGTAAACATTTCAAGTTGTCAAAACAGTCTGAAATATCAGTTGAAAACCACATGAAAGTTCATTAAAACAATTTTTTGCAAAACATTCAATTGAAATTCTTGTGGCATTCATTAGCATCGATATTGTTTAATTTTTTGAGGTTGGGGAATACGCACAATTAGTTCCCTGAAATTATCTATTTTTCTTCTAAACTTCAGGTAATAGAAATTTCCTCAATCTTTCCTCAGAGGTCCAATATTCAATATTGTAAATCTATTTGCTGGATTCCAAGGCAAAGAGTCCAAAACTGCACACAATACTCGCACAGTGGATATGGCTTACTTCCAGTGTGCTATTTAAACCAACACAAAAGATCATAGAAATTAAATTTAAGTCAAATGCCATAGAGTCGTTGCTGATTACACTGATAGCAAATAGTCCATATTAACAAAAACAATAAAACTTAATTGGTTTAATTTAATTGTCTGAAGAAGGGTCTAAACCCGAAACGTCACCCATTCCTTCTCTCCAGAGATGCTACCTGTCCCGCTGAGTTATTCCAGCTTTTTGTGTCTATCGGCATTATAAACCAGCATCTGCAGTTCCTTCTTACACAAAACTTAATAGAAACTCTGCACAGAGTATTTTTCTCTCATTGCATTATTTAATCAAATTAATAAAGGAGTAACATTCTGTTTATATATGAAAATTGTGCATATTCTACTGATAATAAAAATAAACAAGCCCTGATATTTACAGAAGGCAAGGAGGAAGCAGGGAGTATTAACAACGTAGAAATTCCTCAAAGGCAGAAGTGCGATTGAGTTTAACAATAGCATCTTATTAGAAGAACTTCCATTTCCTCATTTTTGGTCAGCAAACAGAGAATCTGTTTGCTGCTGGGCAAAAGAGCGCTGCACTGGTACAGAAGTGATCCCAGACAATAAAGCACATATTGACTTCATAGGGAGAGATGCGTCTACAACATTGTGCATATTCTCTGGAGAGGCTGGGGTTTGGGGATAAGTCATGAGAAGAAGCTTTTCTGCTTCTCCTGATCCATAAATCAGTAGAAAACGACATTCTCTGTTCATGTCTCACTTCAACATCTTGATTAGTAAGGGTATGTATGGGGAGAAGGCAGAATGGAGTTGAGAAAGACAGATCAGCCATGATTGAATGGCGGAGTAGACTTAATTCTGCTCCTCGTAACTTATCAATGTATGAATTGTCAAATTTGCCCAATCCTGGGAATCCCAGCCAACAATCGTTTAATTTAGATTGTACAAATCAGAAGCAGGGGACTTCTTTCATGCATTCTAATCACTGGCCCCCTTCCTGTTCTTTCCTTAAAACAACAGAGGGATTTATTCACCAGGCTCCGAATCTGTTGCAGCCAAATAGAATAGTGGTGAATTAGAATTCCATTTCACAGGTTTCAAATTTTAAGCATCAATTGTTCTCTGGCCTCCTTCTGCCGGAGGAACTAAATTTATCCCAACACAAGGGACAGTACAATCAGGGAGAAAAGTACTTTGATTAAGTTGATTTATTTCTAAGTAGGGCTATTTACACTTGCTCTTTAGAATTCTCTGCCACAGAGGGCAGTGGAAGCCAAGTCACTGGATGGATTTAAGAGAGAGTTAGATAGAGCTCTAGGGGATAATGGAATCAAGGGATATGGGGAGAAAGCAGGCACAGGGTATTGATTGGGGACGATCAGCCATGATCACAATGAATGGCGGAGTTGGCTCGAAGGGCCGAATGGCCTCCTCCTGCACCTATTTTCGGTTTCTATCCTTCTAAATTCCAGTGAATACAAGTCCAGTTGACCCATTCTTTCATCATATGTCAGTCCCGCCATCCCGGGAATTAACCTTGTGAACCTACACTGCACTCCCTCAATAGTAAGAATGTTCTTCCTCAAATTAAACCAAAACTGCACACAATACTTCAGGTGTGGTCTCACCAGGGCCCTGTACAATTACAGTAGGACCTCGTTGTTCCTAAACTCAAATCCTCTCGCAATGAAGGCCACCATGCCTTTAGCTTTCTTCACTGCCTGCTGTACCTGCACGCTTACATTGCACCTCCCCTTTTCCTAATCTGACACCATTCAGATAATAATCTGCCTTCATGTTCTTGCCACCAAAGTGGATAATCTCATATTTATCCATGTTATACTGCATCAGTCATGCATCTGCTCACTCACCCAACCTATCCAAGTCACCCTGCAGCCTCATAGCATCCTCCTCGCAGCTCACACTGCCACCCGCCTTGTGTCATCCGCAAACTTCGAGATGCTACATTTAATTTCCTTGCCTAAATCGTTAATATATATTGTATCTAACTGGGGCCCCACTAGTCACTGCCTGCCATTCTGAAAAGGACTCGTTAAATCCTACTCTTTACTTCCAGTCTGCCAACCAGTTCTCTATCCATGTCAATACCCTACCCCCAATATCATGTGCTCTAATTTTGGTGTAAACCAGCAACTGCAGTTCCTTCCTACATATTGCAAATCTATTGATAATTTGTGTATTATTTAGGCTGAGATATGAACAGCACTGGTGAGCATGTAACCAAAATTTATTTGCATAAATAAAAGATATAATTTAGAAATAGTCCTGTTTCAGCGCTCAACACACTTTATTCATTCTACGTTCTCCTCATTTCGCCGGCATGTCAATATGTTTGAAGATGCTGCTCGTGTTGTTGTATCCCTGCTTATCTCCAAGCTACATTTTGTCCTCTGTTGCAATTCATTCTGGAAACTAAACGCTAGGGAATTAAGAGAATCTCAAAAAAACATAAACAGAATAAGAAAAATTACTGAAAGGCTATTTGATTTTTCTTTAATGTTTGGATTAGTGTTTTATTGTAGATGTAAGGCAGATGTAAAACGTGTCAAGATCTTTGGAGCTTCTGGAACGAATATGTATTTAACTTTGATGCCGCACTGTAAATATTTTTACAAAATGCAACTGCTGCAAATCATTAATCCTTCATTATTTGTGGGGAGATGACAGAAGGTGAGGTAAAGATAAAGGAAAAATTAACCCTTGAACTCTTATGAGCTTCTTGACTGATTATGCAGGCAGAATGAAGGCAGTAGTCCTTGGAAGCAATGCACACAGTCAAGGGTCATAAAATTGTGTGGAATTCGCAGTCATTAATTCAAAACAAGTACCAGTCTTCAGAATATTTGTTCTAATTTACATTGAAAGCAGTAATCAGTTTAAAATTAAAAGCACAGCTTTGCAAACAGACAGGCTGTCTACTCACGTGACCATGACTTTCTCGTATGAATCAGACAAGGACTTTCTCGTATGAATCAGCCAAATCTGTCAACTGGCCTAAATCAAACCAGAAATCTTGGTGCAAGAGCAGCAAATATGCCCCCAGGCACCACTACTTGGAAACCTGGAGAACTGAAGAGGTTAAATGAGTTTCACATACCTGAAATTTTGAAAACAATAGCTGCCGTACTTTTATATCAAAATAATTATAAATTTGGGTTTTTTTCTGATGTGTGGTGCAAAGTCTGTGATTATAGTTTAAGCAAATGATGTGCCAGTCAATTCTCTCGATCATGGTAAAGTGGATCAGAATGAGAATGAAAAATGATTAAAAACGAAAGGGTCGTTTGATAAAAAATCAAGTTGATCTGGAAACATAAAACGTTGAAAGTTTACAGTGATTCAGTTGGAGGAAGACAGATTAGTATTTTCATCTGAAAATGTGCACAAACACAACTATCACAGTACCTTTGGGTATTTTTTTTTTCCTTTGCCTTATCTCATACTCATTTAAACCAGACAAACCTCAAAAATCAAAGCATTCTCCCAGCAGTGCCTTCATCCTGAAGCTCAGTTAAATACAAATTGTCCATGGATTGGAGGCTGCATGGAAGCAACACCACTACTATACAGTGCACCCTGCTGCTCATTAATCAAAGCATTAGATGCACTGCACTTCTTGAAATGGTGGCACTTACTCCATTCATAGAGTGGATAAGCGAGCAAACAGACCAGGTCTGGTGAGGCAGGGGGTCGCATAATTCCTTATGAACACACTTACATAAAATATGTGTCACTGCATTTATGGAGCATCAGCGATCAGCTTCCTGCACTTCTAATGCATATTTATTCGAGTTATAGAGTGATACATCACATATCATTCACTGAATCCTGAATTAGGATAGCATTTTAAACCAGAAGAGAATTAAATGTTGACAAAGAATGAGACTAACTTGAAAAAAAATAACATAAACCAACCATCAATTTCACAATGATTCTAGTTTTACCTATGGCAGTACAAAGGGAAAATAATGGAAAATGTTCACTCGTGGATCAATATTTTATGAATGTTATTGTGGAACCAGCATAACCTGGGTGCCCTCAACTATGTCACCACCAAAATATTAAATGACAAGGAAATTAACAGGGAGTTATTTACAGGATTATGCAGATGAATATTCCAAATCAAAATTCTATGATGGTACTGCCTTAGTTAAATAGGTGTGGACAATTGCTAAATGAGTAATCAGGATAAACAATTTAATATTCCCAGATGTAGTTGGCAGCAGCATTTCTGAGATGTAGATTTAACCCCTTTAAATCAATCAATGAAAGCCCTGAGTTAGACACAAAATGCTGGAGTAACTCAGCCAGTCAGGCAGCATCTCTGGAGAAAAAGAATGGGTGATGTTTCGGGCCGGAACCCTTCTTTAGACTGTTAGTCCTAAATCTCATGATGAAAGCCCTGATCTTATTGATCCCATATTGTTGGAGGGACCAAGAGTGTTGCAGAGTGAAAGTTATAGACAATAGACAATAGGTGCAGGAGTAGGCCATTCAGCCCTTCGAGCCAGCACCGCCATTCAATGCGATCATGGCTGATCACTCTCAATCAGTACCCCGTATAACACTTCTCCATGTCAAGGACACAAAACTGCATGAGGGCGGAACTCAAAAAGCCCATTTCACTGACAGAAGGTATTTAAAATGCTTTGGGGAAGATAACCTACTCAATCTCTCCCTCTAACTCAGTCCCTCAAGTCCTAGCAATATCTTCGTAAATCTTTACAACATTCTTTCCAGCTTAATGGCATCTTTCCTATAGCAGGGTAACCAAAGCTGAACATAATGTTCACTCGTGTGCACAAAAGCAAAAATGCCTCTAACCAGTACTCTTGAAACTTATGGAGACAGGAGGAAATGCAGATGCTAGAATCTTGCAAGGAACACAAAATGTTGGAATAATATAGTGGGTCAAGCAGCATGTCTGGAGGACATGGATAAGTCAACATTAAGGGTTGAGACCCTTTTTCGTACTTGGGGTCTGAAGATGGGCCCCAATCCGAAATATCACCTATCCATGTCCTCCAGAGATACTGCCTGATGCACTTAGTTATTCTAGAAATGTATGTTCTACTCTTGAACCTTATATTGCAAAGCATTCCTATTTTCTGGATCAACAATAATGCACAATACAAAACAAGAGACTCTCTCCAAATTTTGTAGCCATCTTCCTCTTTGATCCAAACTTAGTCCCTTTCAATACCACTGCTACCCGAGAACCTCACCCCAAGAATGATTGGCAATATTCTCCCCAGTTATCCCATATCCTTGGATGGTTTCAATTCTCCCATATTTGGGAACTCATCTTTCCAGTGTTTACACAATTCCAACCCTTACTCCGTTACTAAAACACTGCATAACATTATGCACAAGCTGCGTAGCACTCTAATGCATCTGAGATTTGCCCTCCATAAACTCCAGGCTTGAATGATGACCAAGCAAGATTTATTAAGAGAGGTCTTTTGTTCAGCTAACTTGATTGAGTGCTTTGATGATAGAGAGAGTGGCTTAGGGCAATGCAATTGATCTTTCAAAAGCATTTGATAAGTACCATATATTAGACATCTTAGAAACAAGTAAAGACTCTGGAATAAAAGGGGCAGCAGATGTAAATGTTTTCTAAAAGACGAATTCTCAGGAAAAATCTTTGCTCAAGTTTAACTCCTGCTGTGAATAACATATCTACCATTGCAAACTACATCCATAAAATGCCAGGTGTTCAATCTTTTAAGCTATTTCTGATTTACTTTGAAAATAAAAATTCCTCTCTTCATAAAAAGAACGATTCCAATGCTTTCTTTAATGCAAAATCTACAGAAGCAAAAGATGTACAGAGTGCCCTAGAAAATAAATGATTTTTAAAAAAAATACTGCTTATGATGGCAAGCTATCATTCTCTTCATGTCCTTCACTGATCGGTCTTAAATTTCCAAAAGTAGAGCTATGTTTCTCTAGTCATTTTACTATTGTATAAGGATAGCATGCGAGGACAAGACTAGGTGGATGAAATAAATAAGTCACACATGCAGGAAGGTTTTGGGAGACTTGAGTAATTTTTTTTCCAGATTCTCACTTAGAATTTAATGATCCCACTTTATTTATTTGATCATGATGGGATTTGAAATTTCTTACCTACCGGTTTCCAATTTGTTTCATTCCTGTTCAAGGCATTTGAGGCCTTTATATATTAGCTGTTGATTATTTTATTAACTATTTTCCTTTGCCACACCCAAGGTGACAAAATGAATCCAGATCATGCTCAATTGAGCCTATGACTCGTGTTTGCAGTTCTTTCCCAGCACCTCACTAACGCCTTTGCTACATCAACATTTTGAGGCCCACAGATCTAAATAACACTGGAGGACTTATTAACACCGATATCCCTCAATGCATTGGGCCTCATCAGAATCAGAATCAGAATAACCTTTATTGTCATCCAAAAAAAACAAGTCTTTTGGACGAAATTTCGGTACCCACAGTCCAACAATAAGAGCAATAAAAATAAGCAATTATACACACAATCACAAAGCAACACAAAACAAAAAAAAGAAACATCCATCACAATGTCTCCACCAGTCACCACCTCACTGTAATGGAAGGCCAGAATTTCTTTCCTCTTCCCCTGTCGTCTTCTCCCGCGGTCAGGCTGTTGAAGTTGCCACGTTCCAGGCCGCGCCGGACGGTGAAAGGTCCGCAGTGGGCCGACCCAAGCCCCGCAATTCGGGGCGGGCGAAGTCGCTGCCGCTGCACGTCGGGGCGGTCGTGGCTCCCAACATTGAAGCCCCCGCCGGGCAGGGAAAGATCCCGCGGCCTATTTCAGGCCACGCCGGACGGTGAAAAGTCCGCAGTGAGCCGACCCAAGCCCCGCGATTCGGGGCGGGCGAAGACGCTGCCGCTGCCGGAGCTCCCGATGTCGGCCCCCACTCGGAGGCCTGCGAGCTTCCGATATCCACGCGGCCCGCGGCCGAAGCCTTCCGGAGCCTCCGAAGGCGAGTCGCAGCCGATCTCGCAGCACCACCACAGCCTCCGAAGGCAACCAGCTCCGCAGATGGTAAGTCCGGTCCGCGGGCTCTGCGAACCAGAGCCCCAGGTGGTCCCAGCTGGAGGCCGCCATCTCCAGGTGTTTGGCCGATGGTAGGCCGCAGTGGGAACGGAGACACGACCCAGAAAACAAAGGTCGGGTCTCCGTTCGGAAGAGACAATTTTACAGTTCCCCCACACATAGTACACAACCACAAAAAAATACTACACCACATCTAAACACTACAATTAAGACAAAAAACAACAAAAAACACAAAAGACAAACGGACTGCAGGTGAGCCGCAGCTGCTGCGCGTGGTAGATGTGGTAGATCCTGATCCACCAGTCTTGGAGTGTCATAATAACTTTGACAGCTCATGCAAGTAAAGGCATCTCAAATGATTCTAAATCTTTCTGATAACAATTAGAGACATTTCCGATTTTGATAATTGAAAGCAAAAAAATAAACCATAAAAAGTAATCAATTTAAAAGGTAACTGATATCAATGTTTTGAATTACTATATATAATTCGAATAAAGATAAAAACAAACCATTTGCCTTCACTTCCTTTTCTATCCAGGTCTACAATCCTGTTTAAACAAATGGAGTTGTGTTGGCCTGAAGTTAAGAGTCAGATACAAAGCTTATCCAGCCCCTCAGCACAATACACCTCCGCTCTTTCCTGGACTCATTGATGGAAGTTCTCTGTGTTGGTATCTGATCTCAGGTGCATTACTTGCTTCTGCAGTGCAAAGCACAGTCATAGGAGTCACAAACCTGCTCATCAGTGATCCTCCTCTGAACTGCCACCAAAAGGTGAGTCACCTTCAGCCCAATTTCCCAACGAGGATTATTTCGCCCATTTAATTAACCCCTTACTTTTGTTATTTATACTGATCTATTATTTCAATGGATCTGTTGATTAGGTTTGATTCATAATATTCAATCACTAGTATATCCATTTTTAGCTAAGGAATCCAAAACATGGCACAGTATTCCAGGTGTGGCCTCATTCACAATTCTAACCTGTACAGTTCTAACGAAACCTCCCTATTTTTCAACTGCAGATCCTTAGCCAATATAGACTAAAATGCCATTTTTCCGCCTGTAGGTTATAGACAATAGAAAATAGGTGCAGGAGAAGGCCATTCGGCCCTTCGAGCCAGCACCGCCATTCAATGTGATTATGGCTGATCATTCTCAATCAGTACCCCGTTCCTGCCTTCTCCCCATACCCCCTGACTCCGCTATCCTTAAGAGCTCTATCTAGCTCTCTCTTGAATGTATTCAGAGAATTGGCCTCCACTGCCCTCTGAGGCAGAGAATTCCACAGATTCACAACTCTCTGACTGAAAAAGTTTTTCCTCATCTCTGTTCTAAATGGCCTACCCCTTATTCTTAAACTGTGGCCCCTGGTTCTGGACTCCCCCAACATTGGGAACAAGTTTCCTGCCTCTAACGTATCCAACCCCTTAATAATTTTATACGTTTCGATAAGATCCCCTCTCATCCTTTTAATTGTGTTACAAACTGGACATGTGTAAGAAGGAACTGCAGATGCTGGTTTACACCGAGGATAGATACAAAATATTGGAGTAACAGCGGGTTTAGCAGCATTTCTGGAGAACGGAGTCGTTGACACATTGGTCAAAACCTTTTCAGAATAGCAGTCTGAAGAAGGATTCCAATCCGAATCAGCACCTACTCCTTTACTCCAGAGATGCTGCCTGACCCGCTGAGTTACTCCAGCATTTTGTGTTTATCTTTGTTACAAATATCTATTAGTTCTGTTTCATTCGGCTCCCTATCTATTTTGTTATTCAGGGTGGTCTGGCTTTGGTTCCCTACTTCATTGAAAACCCACCATTTTGCTTGCCATTTTTTGGTTCCAATTTAACTGGGCCATATCTGTCCTAATCTATTTAAATTGGCCATTCTCCAGTTAAATATTTGTAATCTAAATTGCTCCGTGTCCTTTTTCATGAATAATCTTCACTCTGTGACTATCAAAAGGAAATAATGTATTAACACTGAACAACCTTTTACCATTGCCATTCATCTGTTCAGCAGTCCTTAAGCAGCAAACTGTCTTAGCTCTAAGCTGACTTTGAGTGATTCTTTTGACAAAGTCAATGATTATCTGCCAGAGATGTTCCTCAAGTTCTAGCTGCTCCAGATCTTTAGATTTTCAGTGCAGAGAGGTGTGTCAGTCAAGGGACCACCATTGAAACTTGCTGTTGGGTGTAGTCAAAGTCGCAGGTCACAGTAGCAGGCCATTGAGGGTGCCCATCTCTGCCGACTGCCTACTCGTCTTCCAATGTTATGTCTGTGCCTAGATGTCCATGGAGAGAGAGAGCATGCAGTATTTACTGGAAGCCATGACTGGTGGGCTCAGCAGAGACTGGAGTGCATCCAGGACAAGGAGATAATATTTTAATTTATGCGTTTTGTTGATGTTCTAAATTATAGACATTAAGGATTGAAAAAGAAAAAATATACATATTTTAGAGCAAGTTTTTAAAACCTCACAGAACAATTTGCTGCCTGCAGTAATGATAATAAAGAGTTTAAAGTACTCTCTTGCTAAACCCTGAGGTTCATTGCGTTGGGGAAGTAATTCGATCTACTGTTGCATCTGTTGGACATTATCACAACATTTAAAAGGCAATTACACATTAAAGTCAAGAGCAAAGCTTTCTCAGCGAGGTTAATGCGTGACTAATGTGTGAGTCCATGTAGTTCTGAGTAATAACATGGAGGGCAAAGGTGAGGAGCTATTTAAGATAAGTTAATGTGCTGCAATGTGAATTGATGAGCAAATTCTGGAGCCTTATAACGGAGTGAATATCTGAATTTGCTCGCTAATATGCACAATAATACCAGCACAAATTGTTGTGCAGGATTGTCTCCTCAATTCAATCCGCTGCCCACAGTTGTAGCTTGTGTTTTTACTGTGGGTGTCATGTTTTATGCTGTTCACAGAAGCCTAATCTTTTTACAAAGCGGTCTAGTCCATTAACAGAGATATTTAAAATTGCTCAATTTCAACTTTAAGTAGGAAAAATTAACTAGAAGTACTAAGCAAAATAATGAAAATAAACTTCTTGCCTTTCTATTTGAGCAAGGTTGACAAACCCCATTAAAATGATTGGACCTGCAGTCAGTACATGAGCCATTCCTGAAGGGAAGCAGAGGGACTGGAGTGTGACGTGTAATGCACAGGCAACACCTGGAAGTCAGGAGCAAACTAATCGTGTACTACAGCCAGTCAAGAGCCAGTCAAGAGCCAGTCAAGAAGTCAACAAAATTAGCTAAATAAATAGTGCAGGTCAACCACTGATTTTCCCGCAACTGATGGTCAGCACCTCCTTTAATCCAGACAATATTACGAGAGCATTGTGTGTGGCGCACGGCCTTACAGGGTGTGTACCTCTGTCCTGAAAGAGTTAATTGTCTACTTCTTTGTTAATTATTATTTCTTCATTTAAGTTTCTCGCAGTTCATGGTGCTTTAGAGACACGGAGGGGTATATCTAGTGGGTCGAGAGGTGTATTACATGACCTTTGTTGTTCCGGCAAAATGGATAATCCAGCAAGGCTCTGCAACCAAGGGTGCAGGAATATCAACGGTGTACCTATACCTTCATTGCACAATAAAATGATTCACAATGCTAAAACCCTGCACAGTGAAAAGGGAGAGAAGATGACTTAGCTTGCATAAAATTGAGTGAGCTAAGAACTAGTAAAACAAAATACTGTGCAAAGTAATAGTTATTGACCATCTAGCGTAGCACTGTACAGGTGAATGTTTTGAAGGAGAAAAAAGTTGTGCCTGAGGATAAGTAGCCAGACTCAGTCAAAAACAAAGATTATAAAGAACTATGCAACAAAGTGAAACCATGGAATAGAAACCGTTATGAGAAATACGATGATCTATAAATGGAAACAAAAGTTCAGGAGAGCTAAATTAAATTCTACATCATACAAAAGGGATGAGGAGTATTTACCAATAAATTAGAAGAAAAGGAAGATAATTAAATATGATGATGGGAAGCACTTACAAATCTGAATCAGAGAATGAGATTTTTATGATTAAGATACCAGATTTGTGTAAGCAATTTGCTTCATTGTTCACTGAAAAGAAAAAAGGAGAATTAAAGATATATGGAAAGTTTAAGAATTTGAGAAAATCAAAGGGGTAATTATAATTGCATTCATATAGTCATAAAGTTGTGCAACACGGAAACAGGCCAGTCGGCCCAACTCATCCATGCCAAACAAGATGCCCCATCTAGTTAGTCCCATTGCCTGCATTTGCCCCAGATCCCTGTAAACCAGTGATTCCCAAAGTGGGTAGTACTGCTCCCTGGGGACTGTGGGATTACCTCGGAGGTGTTTCTATGTGTTAAGAGGCAAGGGGGTGGAGGGGGGCTGAGGATTTGAGGTAGTAGAGGAAGAACTAATTGAGCTACAAAATGATATTAAGTTGAAGCCAATGTTTAAGAAATAGTACCAAGTCTTAGTTACAGAAGGAAATTTCTGATTATAATTCTGCCCTATTGACAGTAGGTAAAAAGCTCCTTGTTGCCTTTCCAATATCATATTTGATGGAAAGGGGTTTTAGTGTGGTCACTCAACTTCTCTTTCAGCAAAGAAATCAATTCCAGATTATTGAACGTGGGGATCTATAATTCCTACTAAGTGAATTTAAACCAGACTTTATATAAGGTAAGTGGGAAGAATTCTTGATGAGCATCGGAATCAGGCAATCAGATAACATTGTTGCACAACAACAGACATCAATCATTTAATTGGGATATAGGAGACTGCAGATGCTGGAATCTGGAGTGATAAACAAACTGCTGGAATATCTCAGCATTAGCTGAGCATTGATCCCTGAGGCTCAGCATTAGTCATGGGCCTCCAGTCCAAAAAACAACCTCCCCCCATCACTTTCTACTTAAACCATTAAGCCAATTGTGTATCCTGGCAGCTAGCTCTTCTTCGATCCCATGCAATCTAACCATCCAGAGCAACCCACATTGCAGAACCTTATCAAAGGCTTTGCTGAAGTCCATATAGACCATGTCTACGATACTAGATAGACACAAAAAGCTGGAGTAACTCAGTGGGCCAGGCAGCATATCTGAAGAGAAGGAATGGGTGACGTTTCGGGTAAAGACCCTTCAACAGACTGTGTTACTACAGCTTTTTGTGTCTATCTTCGGTTTAAATCAGCATCTCCAGTTCCTTCTTACACATGACTACGACACTGCCCTCCTCAGCTTTCTTGGTCACTTTTTGAGAGAATTTTTTTTTGTGAGACATGACCTCCTGCATATAAAACCATGCTGACTCTCCCTCAACAGCCCATGTCATTCCAAATGCAGGTATATCTTATCTCTCGGAATTTATAAGAGTTTATGCAGCTGAGTGTGCTGGAAAATGTAGCCAAACTGATGTGTTTGCAGCCCAATACAGTGACAAGAGAGTATATTTAGTCTCTTCTTTCTGGATAAAAATAAATCAAACAATGTTGAAGATACATGAAGATTTATCACTATACTACCATACTACAATGGTTAAGGCTGAAACTTTTGTCTATTCATTGAGAGTATCACTGGAAATACCAATATTTATTGTGCACTCCTAACTATACTAGATGTTGTCCACCTTCTTAAATTATTGAAATTAACAGATGTGAGGTTGAGTTCCCATAGTCCTCATCCCTCCCTGACCACTGGCATTTTCCCTCGGAACTGCAGGAGGTACAACACTTGCTTTTATACTTCTCCCTCACCACTATCCAGGGACCTAAATAGGTCTTCAAGCTGAGCCAAAGGTTCACATGTACCACCTTCAACTGATTGGCCGAGCTCTCTGCCTACAATCGCCATCTTGAACTCCTATTTGCATGCCATTTTAATTCCTCTTCCCATTCCACACCGGCCTTTTCTACTGCCAGGGTTAGTTAGATCCAATGCAAACCTGGAGTACATCACCTCAAATTCCAAACCAATGGTTTGAACAATGAATTTTCCAATTTCCCTCACCTCCTGTGTCTCTCTTTCCGATCCACCTTTTGTCATCCTGTTTTTCCTTTCCCATACCACCTGCTCCAAATGCCCCACCACTTATTTTCATCCCCCTCCTCCTGGTTCCATCCACCTACTACCTACACCACCCACTGTATCCTTTCCCCAATGTAGTACCATTTGCCCTTCATCTCTCCCGTAATGGTTCCCATCACCTTCCTTTTTTTACTACCAGATCTCAGGACTGATCGTCTTTGTGTCCCCACTCATTACCCTCCAGCAACTGTCTCCACCTTCACCCTCTCCTCACTCCACTTGGCTCCATCTGCCCATTTTTTCTTCTTGGCTGTTTCCATCTGCCTGTCTCACAACTCCTTCCTAGACCCACCTGACTCCATCTGTCCATCATTTTACACCCCTCCTCAGTCCACCATTCACTTATCAGCCCCCATCTCACCTCCCAACAACTTTATACTGGCTATCTTCCCTCTCCATTCTGATGCAGGGTCTTGATCTAAATCCCTTTTCATCCCCCACAGATATTGCCCGACCCGCTGAGTTCCAGCAGTTTGTTTTTCACTCCAGATTCCAGCATCTGCAGTCACCTATGTCACAATTAAATGATTGATGTGTCTGTTGTTTTGCAACAATGTTTTCTGATTGCCTGATCTTCCCACTTACCTTATGTATTTTTTTAGCAACATTTAGCAAAATATCTTCTGTGGTCATTCCTGCCAATTGAGGATGACTTGCTTCCATGCCAGTTTTATGGCTGAGGTTGCTAGTAAGACCCATATGGAAACTCCAGGCTCTTTCACAAATGGAGCAGGAGGAGGCCAACAAGCTGGGCAGGTGGGTAGATTCTGAGGTAGTGTACTCCTTCCGTTGTTTATACAGGGATTCTGCACTCTACTGATGCATAGGCAGCTAAATTCGAAAAGGGTTTTTCCATAGCTCCTCGTGACTATTGGTTTTCAAAGGTTTTAATGAGGTTGAAAACAGTGTATAGTCGCTGGTGCTACACCTTATATTTCTCTTGGCTTTGTCAGAGTGAATATCAGATCCATTGTGCCTCTGGATGGACAATCTCAAAATTAATTGAGATTTTTTTCCACTGTTGTCATAGTTAGACCAGAACTGGCCCTTTACATGGCAATTTATTAAATTATTGATTAATCTGGTACAATGCAATGTTTTCAGGTTGTCAAATTCTGTTGTCCATCAAGATTTCTTCTCACTTGCATTATATCATTTTCTAACAGGATTACCCAAAAAAATTTTGGTTGTTGAGTAGGAAAGGCTCAGATTGCCTGTGTGTGAAAGAACTGGAGATGCTGGTTTAATTATTTTGTCTGCATTTCATTCAGATTTTGATTCAATCATATTTTCTTATAAACAAAGCAGTTGTCATCCCATCAAAATAAATGTGTACTATGGAAAACTTGGCATTTGGCTGAACAAGATTACAAGTCATTTCATTGTGGTGCGATCAATTACATGAAGAAATAAGAAACTGATCATGTACAGTATTTGCCTAACCCCATGCAAGTTTTTTTCTGCAATTTGTTTTATCTCAATAAGATCATTGGAAAAAGATTATCTCCACTGATAGATATACAAAACTTGTAAATTTGCCACCTAAAGTTCCACGCGTTATGATTTTGTTAACTTGGTTGAACACAGCAAAAGCCTGAAATTGGATTACTCCTAAACTGAACATTAAACATTTCGCGCCTGCACAAATTAACTGGTGTTCAATTGTGATTGCTGTGAAAATGTGCACTTTTTAAGTGTGTAATGCTGCCTTTTTTTGTTAATGACATTTTACATTTAAAAATGTATCAATAATCTGCACTGATTCTAGTGGTATTTGACTGCCAGCTCCAGCAGGTTATCAAGTGCTCCAGGTACAGCAGAGGATTTCATCATTCACGTCTGCTCTCTCTGAAAGATGGCTTACACTAATGGAAAGTGCTCTATATTTTCCAAGACTTTGGGGCCATAGTTGATCCATTGGAGTGGATCACAGCCTATAAGACATGGACCAGAAGGAAAACATCAGTCTGAAGAAGAGTTTCAACCCAAAACGTCACCCATTCCAGAGATGCTGCCTGTCCTGCTGAGTTACTCCAGCATTCTGTGTCCACCTTTGATTTAAACTAGCATCTGCAGCTTTTTCCTACAGAAGGAAAATGATAATGGACATTTCATGACAGTGAAACACGGGAAGGATTCTCCATAAATCAATTTGCTTTTGCAAGGTCATAAAGAGCATGCACCTTACTTGTTGTTTCCTACATATTTCCCTGATTCATTGTGTTGTGAAAGATCATTTCTATTGTACTTCATAAAAGTCAAAATCCACATTGTGATTCTGAGATAAACTCTTCAATGTGATTCTTTTAAACTGCAAAGGTCGAGGAGTTAGTTGGTGAACAGCCATTTTGAGAGCAGAGAAAGATTTTATTGAACATCCAGTGTATTGTTGAGAAAAGAACTGCTTGAAGTTCAAGTAGTGTAGGAAAGCAAACTGCAGATGCTGGTTTAAATCAAAGGTAGATACAAAATGCTGGAGTAACTCAGAGGGCCAGGCAGCATCTCTGGAGAGAAGTAATGGGTGAAGTACTGTTTAAGTGTTGAGACTTAGGCTCCAGAGGCTTTGGCGAGATGGCTGAACAAAGATCAAACAATAGATGAGAGAGTAAGTTCATAAGTGATACGAGCAGAATTTGGCCATTCATCCCATCAAGCCTACTTCATCATTCAATCATTGCTGACCTATCTTCCCCGCTCAACCCCATTCTCCTGCCTTTCTCTTTTGGGATCTGAGTGCACGCCTGATTTGCCTCTGAAAGCTGTCGTTCAGCTCCAACAGTACAGTCTTCACAGAAGCACCCATGGTAAAGAGGTAATGTGGCAAATCGGCAGCACACCTCCCCAAATATACTGCACCTTCCCCTCCTAATACCTCCAGAGTTGATTGGAAAAGACTACAGTAGCATGTGCCACTGGTTGTGCCGCTCTATATGTATTTCAGCTACAGGGAACAGAATACATGAAAACATTGTTCATGTTAAGTGGCCAACCATTTTCCCAAATCAGGAAAACATGACCTAATTTGATTGTTAATGTCCTACAGGGCCTCGATGTACCACTTTGAATTTCGCAAATTGCTCTATTGATGTTGACTGGCCCTGTTTTCACAAATTACTCTGAACAGCATTAAAATCCAATTACCTAGCCCTGACAAACAATGCTACACAATCCAATTTATAAGCAAGAATATCTTACCAAAAATAGAAGCAGAAATGGAAACTGTGAAAGCATTTAAATTTTTGTAAAGGAAAAAAATAGAGAGAGAATAACATTAAATGGCATTTAAAAAGATTTAAAGATTGGTACAGGCCAAAAAAGCTCGATGCTGGTTCTGTGATTATTTTGTTAATGTTTTGGAGAAGTTGAGTAAACACCATGAAGGAAGAATATTAATGCCATTTAATTATTTCAGGGGTTTAGTGATGATCTAATATTATTCAAATCAGATAATAATTAGATCAAAGATTATTCTCTTTAAGCAAATTGTACATTTATTTAGGAGAATATTTTTATTCTTATTTCACAGAAAATCTAAATACTCCAGTTGATTTTAACAAATTAGCTGTGGGGAAGGCAAACTCCTGATCACACAGTTTCATTAACTGACCTCAATAAATCTGATGGTGTGCTGCTGTATTGTTGACATTGTCAATGGTTATATCTTAACATTAAACTTTTTTAAATCAGTCAACATGATTATTAATGAAAATAACTCCTTGATTTTACAAAATGGTACAGCCACAGCACAATTCAAATTTCATAAATTCTAAATATCTGAACAGAGAATAGGCCCTTATACAGCACCTGAAGTTAGTTAATTCAGAAATAAATCCTAAGTTTTGGAAAAATACAACACTGACAAAACTCCAAGAATAAAATATGCCTAAAATATTAACAAGAAATCTGTCTTTGGTCACTAAGGCTAAGCTTCAATCAATTTGAATATGCAGAGGTGAGTACAATCAGGGAGAGATACTTATGCATGCATGAAGCATTAGTAACTGAAGACAATTTTTCCTTGTCTTTTGAATTTGCATTCAAAACCAAGGTCAGCTGCCGAATAATGTAGAATCAAAGGCAGACTAAGAAATAGCTGCTTCATTTGAAAGGACAGCAAAATGTCATAAGAGAGCAAATTATGACAAGAAAATGGAGAATTATTCTGATTTCATTTGCCTAGCAAAAAATAAAAGTTCATTGTTAAGTAAATCAGTATTTTAACTAAATTGTTCTGAAGTTAGGCGTTCCTCGTTATCTTCTGCTAATACTGTATTATAGTTTTTGTAATAGGAAAACACGCTTGTGTTAATAAAAGAAAGGTTTTATAAAGAAAATGTTGGACTGAGAATTTTGAACTGAATTACTTATCAATCCAAAGAATTAATGTGGATTATTATCAATAATTATTATTAATTATTATTATTATTGTTAATATGACTGTGTTAACTGACACAATGTATTACTCGGTGATTTACATATTTGAGTCCTATGCATTTACTATAAATCAAAGACAATGAACATTTGGCATCAATATTGCAAGAAATATACTAATAACTGCATCTAATTCCACCTCTGGGAGTCATGTATCAAAAGGATTTGGTAACCACAAATCCATATCCAATGCAGCCAATAATCAGGAAGTGCTCAATTCTGACTAAGTCATCAATATACATGTTTACATTGAAACCTGAAAGAAAAGATCAACTAGTTTGTCAAGCTTGTCCTATCCAAATATAGTATAACTACAACCATCGCCATCATCCTAAACCTTGTTCTTCAATGCTTAGAAGATCTCTCCTGGAAAAGGGAAAAGCTCGAGGCCAATACAGGAAGAAATGCTAAGAAATTTATTTCAAAGTTCAAGAGACCCATTTTGATTCAAGTTACCTTCCAAGACAGCTATAAATGACCTCCCAGAAATTTGATAATGACCAGACAATGTATTTTAGTAATATCAATCGAGAGATAAATATAGGCCATAACTCTTCTTGAGTTATCCAAATGATTATTTACATTCACCCAAAGGCCAAATAAGCTCTTCATTATACATCTATATACCAAAACTCTTGTTTGTTTGTTTGTTCCTGAACTACAGCCACAACGGTACACGATAGCGCAACAATTTTGGCCCACCTTACTCACCGCTGTCCCTTTGGTGCTAATGGAAGAAGTTTAATAAAAATCGGTGTTATATTTTTTAAGTTATTCACATTTTAAGGTTTAAATCTATCTCCTAGGGAGGATGGGGAGGGAGGGTGGAGGGAGGATAAGGGGGGGCTGAGGGAGATGGAGTGGGGGGGAGCGGAAGGGGGGGGCAATGGGAAGGGGGAGGGAGGGTGATGGGAAGGGGGAGGGGAGAGGGGTGGGGGAGGGGGTGGAGGGGGAGGGGAGGAGGGAGGGGAGGAGAGGGAGGGGGAGCGAGGGGGAGGAGGGAGGGAGGGGGGAGAGGAGAAGGGGGAAGGGGGGAGAAGGGGGGAAGGGGGGAGAAGGGGGGAAGGGGGGAGAGGGGGGTGGGAGAGAGGAGGGGAAGAGGGTACTGCACCAATGCAGGAGAGGTTTAGGCCCAACAGGTCCACTTGGTCTAGTTTATCTATACTGAGAGCAAGGGGATAGTTAGGGAAAGAGGAGGTCCACACAAGGACAAATCAAGGAATATATGCACAGAATAAGAGGATGAAATTCTTATTGAGTACTTTACATAGGCATTTACCAAGGAGAAGGGCAAGTGTGTGATTAATTAGGAAGGGGTATGTTGATTTTCTAGGGCATGTAGACTTTAGAGGAGGTGATGTTGCGTGTCTTGAAAAACTAAGTCCTCAGAGCCTGAGGGGATCTATCCCAAGATGCTGAGGGAAGAAACAGAAAAGATTGCCGGGGTCTTAACAAATATCTTTATATCTTTTTTAGCAATGGGCGAGGTGCCAGAGGGCTGAAGAACAGCCAAAATTGTTCCCTTTTCCAAGAAGGGTAACAGAAACAAACAAGGAAACAAAATTATTGAAAATTCTCAGAGATAGCATTTACCCACATTTGGAAAAGCATAGACTTATTAGGCAAAGTCAGCATAACCTTGTGCAGAATGTCCTCCCTCATAAATTTGATTGAGCTTTTTGGGGAAGAAAGAGCTTTTTGGGGAATAGATGTTATCTGCATGGATTTTAGTAAAGCATTTGAAAAGGTCCCTCATGGTAGCGAGTCCAGAAGATTAAGTCATGTAAAATCCCCAATGAGTTGGTAAATTGGATCCAAAAGATGGAGGGTTGCATTTTTTGACTGGGGATAACTAGTGGTGTTCTGCAAGGATCTCTGTTGGGACCTCTGTTTGAAAATACATTAATGATTTGGATGAAACCGTAGGTGATGTTTTTGAACACAATAAAAGTTGTCAATTGATAGAGCAGAACTGAGATCAGTTGGAAATTTGGGCGGAGAAGTGGCAGATGAGTTCAACCCGGACAAGTGCAGAATTAAAGGTCAAATGCAAGAGGAAAATAGACAGTATCTGACAGGACCCTGAGGAGCACTGAGGTGCAGAGGGATCTTGGGGTGCAAATGCAGAGCAAGCTGATAGTGGCAATACAAGGGACAGGGTGGGATGTTTGTTTTCATCGGTCAGGGCATTGGGTCAGGCCACTTTAACTCCCCCTCCCATTCCCATACTGACCTTTCTGTCCTGGGCCTCCTCCACTGTCAGAGTGAGGCCCAGCACAAATTGGAGGAACAGCACCTCATATTTCACTTGGGCAGTTTGCACCCCAGCAGTATGAATATTGACTTCTCTAACTTCAAGTAACCCTTGCTTTCCCCCTCTCTCCATCCCTCCCCCTTCCTAGTTCTCCGACCAGTCTGACTATCCCCGATTAAATTTTATCTCTGTATGCTTCGTTGCCACCTTCTCCTAACTAACAATGATATATTCTCCATTTTCCTTGAGCCTCATCCCATTTGATGTCTTGTTTTCACACCTTACCCTTCCTTATCTCTGTGTCTCCCTCTCCCCGACTTTCAGTCTGAAGAAAAGTCTCGACCCGATACATCACTCATTCTTTCCAGAGTTGCTGCCTGTTCCGCCTGTCCTGAGTCATTCAAGCATTTTGTGAGTATCTTCATTGAGTATAAAAGTTCGCAAATAGTGGTGCAGCAGTATAAAAGTTTGGTTAAGCCACATTTGGAGTATTGTGTGCAGTTCTAGCTGCCACATTATCAGAATAATGTAGAGGATTAGGAAAAGGTGCAGAAGGAGTTCACCAGGTTGTTGCCTAGACTAGAGTGTATTAGCTACAGGGAGAATTTTAGTTTTAGTTTAGAGATACAGCATGGAAACAGGCCCTTCAACCCACTGAGTCCATGCTGACCATCGATCACCCGTTCACATTAGTTCTATGTTATCCCACTTTCTCATCCACTTCCTCCACACTAGGCGCAATTTATAGGTCAATTAACCTAAAAAACTGCAAGTCTTTGGGATGTTATAGGAAAATGGAACAGCTTGAGGAAACACGGTCACAAGGTGAACGTGCAAACTCCACACAGTTAAAGGCATAGATAGGATAGATACAGGTTTTTTTTCCCAGAGTGCAAAATGTCAAATACTAAAGGGCATAGGTTTAAGTTGAGAAGGGAATGTTTAAAGGAGATGTGACACACATTATTCTATGCAGAGAGTAGTAGGTGCCTGGAACATGCTACCAGGGAAAGGGGTGAAAGCAAGTACAATAGCAGCATTTAAGAGGCATTTGGACAGACACATGAACAAGCAGGGAATAGAGGGATGCAGATCCTGTGCAACAAAATGGAATTACTTTATATCGGCATCATGGTCGGCACAATGAACGTGGGTCAAAGGGTCTGTTTCTGTGCTGTACTGTTCCATGTTCCATGGTTTGTTTTATTGGACATGCCTTCGACTGTATCAGTTCCTCACCACCCTGCTGGAATGGACCCAAACTTTAGAACAAATCAGAAACTATTCTAGCTAAAATCTACACTCCAGAGCCAAAGCCAAAGAAACCTCACTTGTGAGTGAATAGAAGATGCTTACAATTGTGGATGGTGGAAGGTTGTTTACAATTGTGCATGGTGGGACGTCCAGCTCAAATCACTGTCAGTTCATTCACTCTGGCATATGAAAATGTATTTGCTGCACAAATAGTTTCCATGTATTTCCTACGCACAGCCAATACATGGACCACTTCCCATATATTGCAGCCACCTCTCGGCCAAAGCAGACATCGAACTTGAAATTCATCATCAATTTTAATGAGCCTCTGATCCATTGTGCAAAAGTTGTTTGAAGACCAAGACCTCAGACCTGGCACAAAATTAATGACCTATTTTTCAGCAGTGATTCATGCTCAGAGCTGCACTGTGAAGATATCTGAAAGCAATGGAATGCCATTTTTACTGATTCCTCCAAATTCAATGGAAGGATAAGCAAACCAATATTCACATCCTCTCTCACACAAACATCCCGAACACCGAGGTTCGAGTTGCCCTCATTCGGCTATGTTGGATAGACCGCTTTGTTCACATGCTCAACAATGGGCTCTTGAAACAGACACTCTATTCTGAGCTCTGTCATGGGAAGAGACTTCCAGGCAGATAGAGGGAAAGATTCAAGGATGTTCTCAGACCCCTTTAAAAATTGCAACATCTCCACTGTTTCCTGGGAACCTCTCAAGTTAGAGGAGGACAATTCAGGATTATATTGAAAATTTGTGTTTTGGGAGTACATAGATATCATTCATAAGCAGTAGGAGATCACCTCACAAACTACCACATCTGTCCTGTCTGTGGAAGAGTCTGTGGTTCCCACATCAGCCTCATCAGCAACCCCAGTAGTCATAATCCAGAGCAGAAGCAATCCTCCACCATTTCATTGCCTCTGAAGAAGACAATGTCGCTGGAATGTCAATATGTACTTAGGTTTCAGATCTCTGCAGAGGGTCTTCAACCTGAAATCTCACAAGACAAAAGCAGCAATTGCTGAAACCTTTAAAGAGCAGCGAGGAAAGAATAACCATACTGCGTTTTAAACGTAACACTTGAAAAAGCTTACACATAGCATCAATTTCATTCATCTGACATCAGAAAACTGCTTGGAACAGTGATGTGCATTCAAGTGTGGAAACTTAATTTATATTCTTATTGAAAAAGGATAAGAGCCATTTCTAAATCCAACTACATACATAGAAAATAGGTGAAGGCCATTTGGCCCTTCGAGCCAGCAACACAATTGAATATGATCATGGCTGATCATCCACAATCAGTACCCCGTTCCTGCTTTCTCCCTCCACTGCATGTTTCTTTTTTTTTTTTTTCCCCCTTTTTTTTCCTAATCAGATGTGCAGCACTTTGGTCAACGTGGGTTGTTTTTAAATGTGCTATACAAATAAAATTGACTTGACTTGACTTGACTATATCCCTTGATTCCGTTAGCCCTAAGAGCTCTATATAACTCTCTTTTGAATGCATCCAGTGAATTGGCCTCCACTGCCTTCTGAGGCAGTGAATTCCACAAATTCACAACTCTCTGGGTGAAAAAGTTTTTCCTCATCTCAGTTCTAAATGGCCTACCCCTTATTCTTAAACTGTGGCTCCTGGTTCCGGACTCCCCCAACATCAGAAACATGATTCCTGCATCTAGCATGTCCAATCCCTTAATAATTTTATATGTTTATATAAGATCCCCTCTCATCCTAAATTCCAGTGAATACAAGCGCAGTCGTTCCATTCTTTCATCATAAGACGGTCCCGCCATCCCGGGAATTCACCTCGTGAACCTATGCTGCACTCCCTCAATAACAAGAATGTCCTTCCTCAAATTAGGAGACCAAAACTGCACACAATACTCCAGGAGTGGACTCATCAGGGCCCTGTACAACTGCAGAAGGACCTCTTCGTTCCTACACTCAAATCCTCTCATTATGAAGGTCAACATGCCATTAGCTTTCTTCACTGCCTGCCGCTGCTGCATGCTTACTTTCAGTGACTGAAGTACAAGGATACCCAGGTCTCGTTGCACTTCCCCTTTTCCTAATCTGACACCATTCAGATAATAATCTGCCGTCTTGTTCTTGCCACCAAAGTGGATAACCTCATTTTATCCACATTATACTGCATCTGCCATGCATCTGCCCACTCACCCTACCTATGCAAGTCACCCTGTATCCTCGTAGCATCCTCTTCACAGTTCACACTGCCATCCAGCTTTGTGTCATCTGCAAATTTGCTAGTTATTTTTAATTCCTTCATCTAAATCATTAATATATATTGTAAATAGCTGCGGTCCCAGCACTGAGCCTTGCGGCACCCCACTTGTCACTACCTGCCATTAATTCCTACTCTTTGGTTCCTGTCTGCCAACCAATTTTCTTAACGTCAATACCCTACCCCCAATACCATGTGCTCTAATTTTGCTCAATCTCCTGTGTGGGACCTTTTCAAAGGCTTTCCAAAACTCCAGATACACTACATCCACTGGCTCTCCCTTATCCATTTTACTTGTTACATCCTCAAACAAATCCAGATTAGTCAAGCAAGATTTCACCTTCATAAATCCAAGCTGACTTGGACCTATCCTGTTACTGCTATCCAAATCCAAGTTACATATTTTATAATTGACTCCAGCATCTTCCCAACCACCGATGTCAGGCAAACTGGTCTATAATTCCCTGCTTTCTCTCTCCCTCCTTTCTTAAAAAGTGGGATAACATTAGCTACCCTCCAATCCACAGGAACTGATCCAGTATCTAGAGAACATTGGAAAATGATCACCAATGTGTTCATGATTTCTAGAGCCACCTCCTTGAGTACCCTGGGATGCAGACCATTAGGCCCTGGGGATTTATCACCCTTCCGTCCCATCAGTCTACCCAACACCATTTCCTGACTAATGTGAATTTCCTTCAGTTCCTCCATCACCCTAGATCCTCTGTCGCCTGGGAGATTGTTTGTGTCTTCCTTAGTGAAGACAGAACCAAAGTACCTGCTCAACTTGTCTGCCATTTCCTTGTTCCCATAATAAATTCACCTGTTTCTGTCTTCAAGGGACCCACATTTGTCTTAACTAATCTTTTCATATTCACATACCCAAAGAAGCTTTTACTATCCTCCTTTATATTCTTGGCTAACTTACCTTCATACTTCATCTTTTCTCTCTGTATTGCCTTTTTAGTTACCTTATGTTGTTCTTTAAAAATTTCCCAATCCTCTAGCTTCCCACTCGTCTTTGCTATGTTATATGTCTTATCTTTTAGTTTTATACTGTCTTTGACTTCCCTTGTCAGCCACGGTTGCCTCTTACTCCCCTTAGAATCTTTCCTCCTCTTTGGAATGTAATGATCCTGCATCTTCTGGATTATTTCCAGAAATTCCTGCCATTGCTGTTCCACCGTCATCCCTGCTAAGGTCCCTTTCCAGTCAACACTGGCCAGTAACTCCCTCATGCCTCCATAGTCCCCTTTGTTCAACTGCAATACTGACACTTCTGATTTTACCTTCTCCCTCTAAAACTTATCAAATTATGGCCACTACCTCAAAATGGTTCCTTTACCTTGAGTTTCCTTATTAAATCCGGTTCATTACACAACATTAAATCCAGAATTGCCTTCTCCCTGGTAGGCTCCAGTACAAGCTGCTCTTAGAATCTATCCCGGAGGCACTCTACCAACTCCCTTTCTTGGGGTCCAGTACCAACCCGATTTTCCCAGTCTGTCTGCATATTGAAATCTCCCATAACCCCGTATAGCATTACCTTTGTTGCATGCCAATTTTAACTCATCATGGAACTTGCACCCTTTATCCAGGCTACTGTTTGGGGGCCTATTGATCACTCCCATTAGGGTTTTTTTGCCCCTACAATTTCTCAGTTCTATCCACAATGACTCTACATCTTCTGATTCTATGTCACCCTTCGCAAAGGACTGAATTTCATTCCTTACCAACAGAGCTACCCCACCCCCTCTGCCCACCCGTCTGTCTTTTCGATAGTACGTATAACCCTGAATATTCAGTTCCCAGCTCCGATCCTCTTGCAGCCATGTCTCTGTAATTCCCACAACATCATACATGCCAATCACTAACTGAGCCCCAAGCTCATCCACTTTATTTCTTATACCTTGCGCATTCATATATAACACTTTTAAATTCGGTATTCACCTCCCTTCTCACACCAGTTCCTATTTCACCTGACCTTACTCTCATCCCTTCTTGAACTTTCCGTCCCATTAATTTGGGTCTCTTTTGTAACTTTTCCTGTACTCTCTTTCCCTTTAACTCCATCCTTATACTTCCAATTTGTCGACCACTCCCCCCGCTATTTAGTTTAAACCCACTCGTGTAGCACTAACAAATCTACCTGCCAGAATATTAGTCCCCTTCCAGTTAAGGTGCAACCCGTCCCTTGTGTAAAGGTCATCCCTACCCCAGAAGAGATCCCAGTGGTGTATAAATCTAAATCCCTGCCCCCTGCACCAGTTCCCGAGACACACATTCCGATCACCTATCTCCCTGTTCCTGCCCACACCAGCATGAGGTTCTGGAAGCAAACCGGAGATAACCACCCTTGAGGTCCTGCTTATCAGCCTTCTTCCTAAATCTCTAAACTCACGTTGCAGAACCTCCTTCCTCTTCTTCTCAATATCATTCGTGCTGACATGTATAACCACTTCCGGCTGCTCCCCTTCCCTCTTGAGGATGACCAGTAATCAGTCTGAGACGTCTCGGACCCTGGCACCAGGGAGGCAACACACCATCCTCGAGTCTCGCCTGTTGCCACAGAATCTCCTGTCCGGTAAAGTACCTCTCACTATTGAGTCACCTACCACTACGGCGTTACCTGACGTAGGTCTCTCCGGTTGAGCCATAGTGCTAGGATTTGATTGAAAGACCTGTCCGCCGCTCGGACTGGAAGTGTCGTCCGTCCCGACAACTTCCAAGAGGGTGTACCTGTTTTCAACAGGTACAGCCACCGGGCTCTCCTGCACTCCACGCTTACATCCCTTCCTCATCATCACCTACCTTCGTTCTTCTTGTACCCTTGGTGTAACATTCATTGTAGGTCCTGTCCAGGAAGCTCTCATTTTCCAGGATGGTCCTGAGATCATCCAGCTGCTGCTCCAGTTCTTTAACACGGTCCTTCAGGAGCTGAACCTGGACACAATTTCCACAGGTGTAATTGTCAGAGGCACCAACAGTGTCCCTGACTTCCCATATCCTGCAAGAGTCACACTGCAGCAACTTGCCTGCCATTATTTCAGTAGACAAATTCCAATTGGTTGTGCCTCTCACCTTCTCCACCTTTGAGCGCAGTCTCCTTGCCGAAGACTCTCGAGCCAGACTCGCACTTTACTCACCAAGGCACTTCACCTCAACAAGAGCGCTCCACTATAGCTGCACTTATTTTTATCAGCTACCTAATCAACTACTTTAGGGCTAATTTGTAAATTACTCGAACCTGGGCCTTTGACGCTCTTTTTAAATCTTCGTTCCCCCTGACTCACCTACTTCCAGCCAATACTCGCTCTCGCTGCTTCTGGCTGCTGCTTCACTCAGACCTTCACAGTAAAATTGTATGATTCAAAATGTAATGGATAGCACTAAGTTTAGATACAATGCCTCTTTCATTGTAGGATTATTATTTTAGTACATTGCTGGATAAAATATGAAATGACTCGTAGTAAATGTAACACATAAGCACATTGGATTATATTCCAGCATGGTGCTTTTGCTCCTCCTTGTGGTCTTTTGCAGTTAGAACATTGTGAATTATTTGCTCTTTTGATGCTGGTGTTCTGGATTTTCATTGAATTGCCTTCCGCTGTTGCAGATAGACCCAAAAAGCTGCAGTAACTCAGCGGGACAGGCAACATCTCTGGAGAGAAGAAATGGGTGACTTTTCAGGTTGAGACCCTTCTTCAGACACGCTGAGTTATTCCAGCTTTTCGGTTTAAACCAGCATCTGCAGTTCTTTCTTACACATCGCTGTCTCAGGATGCATTTACTTGTTTCTGGATTCCTTCGTGAACACAGTGAACTTGGTGGCCAAGCCCCAGTGGTCATTACTCATCTGTGGTCCACTGCTGGACTCCACGTGGAGAACCTGCTGAGAGTCCACAACACTAAAAGCTGGGAAACCTCTTCTTGACTCGTTAATAGACAATAGACAATAGGTGCAGGAGTAGGCCATTCGGCCCTTCGAACCAGCACCACCATTGAATGTGATAATGGCTGATCATTCTCAATCAGTACCCCGTTCCTGCCTTCTCCCCATACCCCCTGACTCCGCTATCCTTAAGAGCTCTATCTAGCTCTCTCTTGAATGCATTCAGAGAATTGGCCTCCACTGCCTTCTGAGGCAGGGAATTCCACAGATTCACAACTCTCTGACTGAAAATGTTTTTCCTCATCTCCGTTCTAAATGGCCTACCCCTTATTCTTAAACTGTGGCCCCTGGTTCTGGACTCCCTCAACATTGGGAACATGTTTCCTGCCTCTAACGTGTCCAACCCCTTAATAATCTTATACGTTTCGATAAGATCCCCTCTCATCCTTCTCTTGAGTCCTGTGTCAAATTAAACCTGGCCGTGCAGAAGGAAAAATGACATGTTTTTGTTTTTGCTGAAGTTTGTTTCATATTTTCAGTTGTTTATCAGCGTTTTTTAGTGGATTTTGTGTTTTTTCTAAAGTTCATCTTTCTTTAGTATAATGTTTTTTTAATCATTTCTGTGAATTAAAAATGTTTAGGCATATTTAGGAACCTTGACAGCCTGGCAGATGGAAAAGATGGGGTCTGGCTTTACTATTTGTCAAAATCCTCCAGAGGAGTTTCATAGGCAGACTTGTACAAACCTACCCATGCCCATCCATTATGTCAGTCAAGGCAAAGGCACTATTCTCAAGGCTTGGTTACTTCTCCAACCAACCCCAACCCAATCTCTTTGCCATCAATCACAACTTGATCTCCCCTCTGATCAATCCCAGTTTAATCTCTTCCCTTCAACTGACCCCAACTTCACCCCCTTTCAGAATCTCTGTGGCCAAATTCCCTCCCTTACCCTAGCCCAGGGGTGGCCAAACTTGCTTAATGTAAGAGCCACATACGATAAAGTTCAGATGTTTGAGAGCCGCAAGACATGAACAAAAGAGCCGCAAGACATGAACTTAAATATTTTTACTAACCATGAACATTAAACTAACGTTTTATTCCAGATTCCAACATCTGCAGTCCCTTTCGGCCTCTTCTCTGACCAATGCCAGCTCAATCTTCTCTGCACGATCCCTTCTCTGAACAGCCATGACTCAAAGCTTTTCCAAGCAGTTCCGGCCTGATCCCCTACACAACTGAACCTGCAGAATCTCCTCTCTTCTGGCCCCACAAGATCCTCTCAATAACCCAGTCCCAGTATGATCCACTCCCTAATCAAACTGAGCTCCATCCTCTCTTCAACCAAATGCAGTAAAATCCTTGATTTTCATTCCCTCTGCCCGCTGAATACAACACACCTCTCCACAACCTCTCTACAAACTCTAAAATGTAACAAGTGCTCTCCCTCCTAATCCTCGCTCCCACAGAACATTATACAGCACGAGCTGATGAGAAATGAATAAAGTAAAGAGGAAAGAAAATAGAACATAGAATACAGAACAACCGGCCCTTTGGCCCACAATGTCTGTGCCCAACATGATGCCAAGACCAATTCTTATCTACCTGCACATAATCCGTATCCCTCCATTCCCTGCATGTCTACATACCTATCAAAAAGTCTCAAATGCCACTATCACATCTGCCTCAACCAATACCCCTGGCAGTACATTCCAAGCAATCACCACTCTGTTTAAAAAAAAGTAGAATTTTTTCTTCATTAGGTGTGGACATGAACCGTATGAGACAAACATCTTGGTTCATAATGTGTCACTTTCAGATAATGCCACTTGATCGTTTATACTGGACATTAGCCATATTTTCAATTCAATGTTACAACAACGTGCAGATAGAATATTGTCAAAAATTATTATTTTCTAAATAATGTCGGTGTTTTTAGTTTGTATTAATATAATGCTGAAACTGGATAATCCAATCAATTCCTTGAGCTAATCAGTGAACAAAAAGAAATACGTCATTGATGCGAATGTGTATTACAGAATATTTCCCAGTACAATCAGAAGTATTCATTGGTTTTGTTTGAAAATTTTTGAAATGCATCATCCCAATTGATTGCAACTCAGTGTGAAATACTCTGTTATTCTTCTCCATCCAGTACAAGGCAGTAAACTGTATTTACTTTCCCTAACCAGTTCTTCCACCAAACTGTTGGAGATAAGCAAGCTGCTGTGTTTGCATATAATTCTGCCATCTTGATCAATCACACAGTTGTGCTTTATCTTTTCACCGGACAGTATGCACATTAGTTTAGTTTAGTTTAGTAACTCTACCGCTGCGTCACCATAAAAGATGCTTTCGAATAATCAGAGAGCAGAGCTTCAGAGGTTTACTCTACTTCTGGGATGAACAGGAGATTATGGCCCTAATATTAACTGCAATACATGTTGAGGAGGAGTGCGTCGAATGTCACATGAGAAACCTAAAAGTATGTTCAGCACATCTGCAACTGCCTTCTTAACTCAGACAGTAAGTGTAAATACAAATCATATTTACTCAACTCAACCTTATCCCTCTCATGGGAAAATATAAAAAGTATTGAACCATGTTCTCAGTCATTTGAACTATATATTGCACAAGGATCTTTGTGTCTTTTTTTTGTAAATCAGCATCTGCAGTCCCTTGTGTCTCCATGTTACCACTGCTTGCATGAACTGTTTATTACAAGTGGGATGTTACACATCCAGAACCACTTGATCAAAGAATGCATTTTGCATTCGAGAAGCTGCAATGTTATACTTGCAATTAGTGATCGATTTCATACTACAATCAATCTCCTAGGGTCAGGGACAAGCACAAGGACGAGTACAACAGACAGCGTAGGCACAGGTCCCACCACTAACCATGCTGTATGTAATGTGCTGTATGTGCTGTAAAACGTGCTGTATGTAATGTGCAATTGTTTAAAGTACCCTCTAAAAACTGTCGGCTTTAAAGTCCTGCACATGTACTTGAAGAATACTTAAAAGAAGTAACAAGGGTTTGAATTTTTAGCCCGCAGTATTTTGATCCACTTTTTGGAATTCATATAAGAACTAATACCTTGCGACTTTTAATATGGATCATAAATTTACAAATAAGAATAGATGTACAACAGTTTCAGTGTGAACTGAGGCATTATTATGGTGGGAAAGTATGCTGGCAAAGCACTGAATAAACAAAATAAACATCCTTTAACACTTTGGAAGCACATAAATCCAATGCAACTTCTTTCACCGCAACTGTGAAAATTCTGATGGCAAGGATTGCTGTTTCAGCAAATTATCCTATTCTTGCCTTAGGAGTATACTTGCTGATACTGCAAAACACATCACATATAATATGCAAATGCATTACTTTGTAAATAAATAAATGGCTTGTATTTTATTCTGATATGCATGATGTTCTTAAAGCAACTAATATGAAAATCCTCTCGCTCTAGTGATGTTTTTACATTAAATTTTCACTGTATCAAAATGCTTTCGCAAAAAAGCCAACAAGCTTTTGCCTTTCATACATGTATCTCAAGCCTCAATTTTAAATACAAGGAAAAACAATGGAGGCAATAAATTATTTCCATATACACATTGGTGTTTGTCTGCAATTAAATTACTTGGCCAGATTGTGCTGAGCTTTGCTGGTACTGCCAAGCAGCATTGCCATTTAAATGGCCATAGCTCCAAAATTCCATGCGTACACCATAGTCAGAATGTCTTCACGGTTCAGCTGAACCCACCCAGCACTTAATGGAAAGTATGCTTTCCAGTAGTAAGTTACTAGTTAGACATTCTAATGGTATTTCTTTATGAAACTATATGCTATGTTTCATCGCATTTTTGTACGTACCCAAAATACAGCCAAAACGGTACATGATAGCGCAACAATGTTTGGACCACCTTACTCACCATTGTCCTGCGATTCAAATGGTTGTTTATATTTTTTAAGTTTTTCACTTTTTAAACTGTAATAAATCACTTTTTAAACTTCAATAAATCCCCTTTCCACTTGCCCTACCCGTCAGCCGTGTTCGACATCACAATGGGAACACAACGGGTCTGTGTGTTCAACGTCACAATGGGAACCCAACAGCTCCGCGCCTGCGCAGTTGGGGCCCGTTGATCTAACACTTACGTAAGATAGCCGCCGGATCCGCGTGTGCGCAGAACAAACGGGTCCGCGCCTGCGGAGTTGGGGCCCGTTGATCTAATACTTACGTAAGATGGCCGCCGGATGCACACGTGCGCAGTTGGGGGAGGGTTGCCGTTCGGACCCACCCGAGTTACAGTGAATGGCAGCCAATGGGGGGGGGGGGGGGGGGGGGAGATGAGGAGAGCTCTCCTGCTGCTGGCCGCCCGGGGCCGGGATATGTGGCTCCCTCTCCCCTTTCCTCTCCCCCCCTCGCCATCCCCCGGGGGAGACTCTTCCGCCGGCAACGGGTCCACGGGTCGTCAGTTGGGGGAAGGTTGCCAGGCCCCAGTTTGGATACATTTTGTAATTTGGCAACAAATTTGAACCAAAAACTACACGAATTTGGTGATGCGCTTTTCCTCAGATTTCTGCTGAGTCATAAGCATACTGCCAAATACAAAATCTGCCACGTCCAAGCAACATTGAAAAGGCATATTTCTCAATAATAACGATGGCATATCCATGAGTTGTAACCTGAAGCACTTTAATTAACACAGCCGAAAAATAATTTGTCACCAAAAGCTGGCATTTTAATCATGATGTCTGTCCCAGCATCTGTCGCTAATGTGACTTTAAATAACTGAAGAAATTTATTAAACTATTTATGTAAGGATTAGTTTTATGGTAAATTAAGAAATATACATAAAAGCTTTTAAGACAGACCAACATAGAAACATAGATACAGCACAGGACAGGCCCGACGGTCTACAAGTCAGCTCCAAACATGATGCCAAGCTAAACTCTGCCTGCATGGTGACACGGTGGCGCAGCGGTAGAGTTGCTGCCTTACAGCGAATGCAACGCTGGAGACTCAGGTTCGATCCTGACTACGGGCGCCGTCTGTACGGAGTTTGTACGTTCTCCCCGTGACATGCATGGGTTTTCTCCGAGATCTTCGGTTTCCTCCCACACTCCAAAGACGTACAGGTACGTAGGTTAATTGACTGGGGGTAAATGTTTTTTAAAAATTGTCCCTAGTGTGTGTGTAGGATAGTGTTAATGTGTGGGGATCGCTGGGCGGCGCGGACTCGGTGGGCCGAAGGGCCTGTTTCCGCGCTGTATCTCTAAATTAAATCTAAATCAAATATGATTCATACTCCCTCATTTTGATGTTCTTCTACCTAACTGAGTGCAAAAGAGTTGGGAAATTGAATTAAACGTACTTAAAAATGCTCAATCCTTTGCAATTCAATAACTGATGTTAAGAAAAACAATAAAAACAATTGACACACTGGGCAAAATCTCCACATAGCAAAGTATAAGAGCAAAGCTCAAGCTTGCAGTTTCTATTTCATGTTACAAGAGGTATAAAATGCTGGTATGATATATTGTGCATGAATAATGTACCTGTTATTAGTTTTAAACAAGATTTTTTCATCCAGCATTCTTCATATTTTCAATAATCATGTCCTCAGATTTGTTTGACCATTACAATCCATTTTATAAACTAACTGACAACAAAAGAAATTTAAAAAATCAGTAATCAACTCCTCGATTCTCTCTGAAATTAGAGCTTTTCAATTAAATGAGCAATCAATGAACAGGGTACTGATTGGCAGGAACAGGGTGCTGATTGTGAATGATCAGCCATGATCACATTGAATGGTGGTGCTGGCTCGAAGGGCCGAATGGCTTACTCCTGCACCTATTGTCTATTGTCAAAGGACCCATGATGAACCTTTACAATACATTGGTTTGCCAACAATTGGAGAATTGTGGGCACATTAGAAAATATATGAAAGTTTTGAGAAGTGTAGACTATACTTACCAAAATGCTTTCCTCGGGATGAAGGATTTTGTTTATGTGGATAGGCTGAAGTAGCTGGAGTTGTTCTCCTTAGAACAAAGGCTGGAAGGAAACATGACAGGGTGTTTAATATTATGAAGCATATGAATGAATAGGGAGAACATTTTCATATTAGCAGGGGAGTCACAAATTAGGGGATATTGATTGAAGAAGGTTGACAAAAGAACCAGAAGTGACTTGAGGAGAGGTAGGGGACTGGGACTAGCTGTCTTGCTCTGCCATATGGCCAGTATATACTCAATTGCTGAAATGACCTTCTTGCAAGCTGTAACCATTCTATGATTTCATAAGAGGAATGATTTCACACGCTTAATCCATTAGTTCATACAGAACAAACACTACTGTGATAGCATCAAATGTGGAGCTAAACCATCAAAGAAATGTAAAATAACAACTGTTTGCCTGGAATGTTAATAAAGCTAGTTACAATGTATATTTGGAAATAAAATGATTATTTCTTCACGTGTAACAGCAGGAAAGGCAAAAAAATAATTGCAAGATATTTCCGGATTTTTAAACCTGATAAAACATTAAAATAAGCCTGTCTTATTATTCTTTATGAATAATTCAATCCTTGAAAAGTTAAAAGTCTATTTAATTTAATTTATTACATGTTCTCATATCCAATATTTTGTTTCACAATCTTAATTCATCATCAACAGGATCACACTGGATTTCCATTTTATCAAAATTGGTGGGCATAGGTGAAATGCAATCCCAACGCACAAGTAGAATTTCTAAAACTCATATAGTCACCACGAGCAAAAGAAACACAAAACAGCAACTGTTTTGCTTCTTAGCTATTGAATTTACAAGTGCCATTTTTCACACATCAAAATTCCAGTTATTAGTATACTCTTAAGTTGAATGGCCACACCAAAAGTACCACAGTGATTAGGTAGAGCTAGTTACTAGCATGTTTTGGATTCGTAAATTGGATAATGGTAGAGACATCCTGAAAGAAAGGTCTGAAATTACAAAGGGGGGTAAATAATTTCACAATAGAAAATGTGAACTAGAATTGTGATGGTTGATCAACTGGCTTCTGCTTAACATGTCTTTAGTGACCAGCCAGCACTAACTGTGCGGTTGCTAATCATAATGCATAGCAATCTGGCAAATTTCATGAGTAACTATAGCACAAGGTCAAGCTAGTCAGTGATGACTAAAGCCAGCCAGCATTTCGTAAAGGGAGTTAGCCTAAGGCGGCAACTGGGGATAGAAATGAATTCCACACATTACCAGATTTCACAGAGAGGAAAGGGTCACCCAGATTTTGTGGTCTTTCCACAGCTGCAGCCATAACTGCTTCCACTGCTATGTGGAAGACATCCAACACAAAAATGTCACAATTGAGGGGAACACAATGAGTGAAACTCCAAGTTCATGGTTCATGCTGTCATGTCAAATTTGCACGTATTGCTGCCATACCATCAACAACTTAGCTTTAATCAATATATTTCCATGCACCAATGAAGAAGACAATATCAGCCTATCAAGTATGTAGGAAAAAAACTGCAGATGCTGGTTAAAATCGAAGGTAGACACAAAATGCTGGAGTAACTCAGCGGGTCATGCAGCATCTCTGGAGAGAAGGAATGGGTGACGTTTCGGGTCGAGACCCTTCTTCAGACTGATGTTAGGGGAAGGGGTGGGACAAAGATGGAATGTAGTCAGAGACAGGAAGACTAGTGGGAGAACCAGGAAGGGGGAGGGGATAGAGAGGGAAAGCAGGGACTATCTGAAGTTGGAGAAGTCAATGCTCATACCACTGGGGTGTAAACTACCCAAGCGAAATATGAGGTGCTATTCCTCTAATTTGCGCTGGGCTCACTCTGAAAACGGAGGAAGCCCAGGACAGAAAGGTCAGATTGGGAATGGGAGGGGGAGTTGAACTGCTGAGCCACCGGGAGATCAGGATGGTTAAGACGGACTGAGCAGAGGTATTCAGTGAAACGCTCACCGAGCCTGCGCTTGGTCTCGTCGATGTAGCGAAGTTGACACTGGAACAGCGGATACAGTAGATGAGGTTGGAGGAGGTGCAGGTCAACCTCTGCCTCACCTGGAAAGACTGTTTGAGTCCTTGGATGGAGTCGTGGGGGGAGGTAAAGGGACAGGTGTTGCATCTCCTGCGGTTACAGGGGAAAGTACCTGGGCAGGGGGTGGTTTGAATGGGAAGGGATGAGTGGACCAGGGAGTTTCGGAGGGAATGGTCTCAGCGGACAGCAGAAAGGGGTGGAGATGGGAAGATGTGGTCAGTAGTGGGATCCCGTTGGAGGATAATATGTTGTATGCGACGGCTGATGGGGTGGAAGGTGAGGACAAGGGAGATTCTGTCCTTGTTACGAATAGGGGGAGGGGGAGCAAGAGCGGAGCTGTGGGATTTTGAGGAGACCTAGTGACAGCCTCATCTATAATGGAAGAGGGGTACCCCCATTTCCTAAAGAATGAGGATATCCCCAATGCCCTTGTATGGAACACCTCATCCTGGGCGCATATGCGGCGTAGACGGAGGAATTGGGAATAGGGGATAGTCTTTACAGGAAACAGGGTGGGAAGAAGTGCAGTCAAGATAGCTATGGGAGTCAGTATCCCCTCTATCCCCTCCCCTTCCCAGTTCTCCCACTAGTCTCCCTGTCTCCGACTACATTCTATCTTTGTCCTGCCCCCTCCCCTGACATCAGTCTGAAGAAGGATCTTGACCCGAAACGTCACCCATTCCTTCTCTCCAGAGATGCTGCCTGACCCGCTGAGTTACTCCAGCATTTTGTGTCCATCAGCCTATCAAGTCTCTGCTGATTCACAGAACAATGGCATTGAAAAATAGCTTTCCATATAATCTCTTCTCCCTATATTCCCATCAATTTCCCCCAGATCTAACCATCCACGAGTCACTTTTACTTCTTCCATCCATGAATGTCGGGTGAAATTATTAATATAATTATAAATTATTATTCAGAAGCTAAAAATGAATCGGAAGTATAGCTGAAACTGAAGATTACACATATTTTAAACTAATTTTACGTTCAAAGCTTTCTATTCCTTACTATATATAAACTTATCCATGTGTTCCGATGCAGTACAACATAATGCTGAAATTTATGAATTTGTTCATATTACAAAAATAAAAGGATGAAAGGAGACATGCGGAACTGCTGGTGCTGGTTTACAAAAAAAGACACAAATTGCTGGAGTAACTCAGCAGGTCAGACAGCATCTCCGGAGGACATGGATAAGAGATGGTTCAGGTCAGGATCCTTCTTCAGTCTGATTGTAGTAGGAGGGGAAACATGGAAGAGAGGTGGGGGTGGGTTATCAGGTGGATTGGCAGATAAGTGGACAAAAGCCAGAGATGAAATGAAGACAAGCGGGGATAAGGAGGGAAAAATCGTGAAATGTGAAGCTAGAAGAAGGGATATAGAAGGAGGGGAAGGGGGAACAGAAAAGGGGGGTGGGATAATAGTGGTAGAAATGGGTGTACTTAGAGGTGATGCACAGGGTAGAGAGGGGGAGGACAAAGTGGGGAGGGGTTGGGTTGTTACCTAAAATTGGAGAATTCAATGTTCATACAGTTGGATGATTGGAACGCATTCATTATTATTCATATACTTTCAATTTATTTTTATCTTGCACTACATGCATACACTTCTTTAATGCAAAATCACTTTATAATTCAGCAAGTTTACAGAAATAAATAAACTGTTCCATATTCTGAGCGTTTCCTCACACCAGTAAAGGGAAAAGCAGCCAATATTACCATCTAGTGGTAGAGACTTACACTGTGTGATGGATTTCCCCAGATCCAGGCAGAGGGTAAACAGTTGTTCATACTGTTTATTGAACCCTGCACATGAACTCCACTGACACTGAAGGGAAGTTAAGAGTATGTGTGAACAGAAAATGATCTTAATACCAAGCGGCTGGTCTCCTTTCTGGGCAGAGTTTTCACTCTTTGATGGCACCAAGGGATGTAACCCGAAATAATGTCAGTTCACTTCCTTCCACAGGTGCTTCCTGACCTTGTCAGTTCCTCCTGTAGCGTTTTTTACCCTGCGTCCCCAAAGTAGATCCCCAGATATTTCAAGCCTGATTTAATTTTCTTGGACTACTTTCCAGAATGGTTGATTAATAGACCATGGCTTAATACGTAAGAAAAAGCCTATCTGTAACTTGATCTTGTATGTGCTTGCGTTTTATAGTTGAAATTGATTGACTGGGTGGTAATTGCCCCGAAAGAATTGATATATCCTAAACTGGACATACCTAGTCATTTGCTTGGTAGGTGGGAATTTTGAAGTTGGTACACGTTAAAGCACACTGGAACACAAATCTTCAGCATTATAGCAAGGGCGTTAAGAACCTCTAGTCTTCTCCAATTCACTCAGCCATTTCTTCGTGTCAGAAGGAGACGAATGAACCGGCAGAAGAATAATATCTAAGAATAATCTTGGGATATTGACTTTTATACATGTGTGTGTTTATTTTTCAAGCTATTGCTTGGTAAATCCATGGAACAGGCTGTCCACCTTTTACACCAGCCACCAGATTACAGTGAGGTTAATCTTGCGCAATTTTGTTGCTTCATTGTAATTCCAGTCAGTCAAGTGGACGCAATGAAAGTGGGTTGAAGCCTGAAAATATGTCTATGAAACCTTGCAGAATTAACCCTCAAATAGGTAAATAATCCTCTGAAAAATCAAATCAATTACATTCTTTGTCAATCCCCAAAAACCCACAACAGATCAGCAGAAAATATCATATAACAGGGCAATTTACCTCTTTTTGATCAGGGGAATAATGTAAAATAATGAAGTAAGCCACGGTATCAGTGATCAAAGAACAAGAAAAATGACATAATGTGAACACATGCAATTAATTTTGAACCCAACTTCAGGGAATAACAGACTAAACAGCAGGTTTCATGCATAATTTCAATTGAAGAACCTTAAAACTTACAATTGCTACTAAATTTGCTGACAAGCCTCTAATGCTATGGGAAAATGAATTGAAAACTTGAAATTGTAGCAATGCCATTTCATACAATGGGAAAATGTTATGCTAATTTTCTGTTCCAATTGCCTGTGATTAGGACCAGGAAAATGAGTGTGTTGAAAATTAGTGTTGACAATTAGTTAAAGGTTGTCCATTAATGTAATGCTAGTGTATCCATTATTTCCCTCAGATATTTGTTATTATGCCATATCAATGGAATATAAATTAAAATAATTAAAATACGAACATATGCTTAGCTCCACAAAGGAAAATACTGGTTATTTATTGGAACTTCACAGAACTGACAACAGCCTTCTAACAAACCGCCAACATGGCTTTAGAGAGGGTCGATCATGTGAAACCCAACTGGCGGGACTCATCGATGATCTAGCCAGGTCACTTGATAAAAGGGTCAGACTGACCGGATTATATTAGACTTCAGTAAGGCTTTTGATAAGGTTCCCCACAAGCGGCTCCTATACAAGCTCAACCATATAGGAATAGATGACAACCTCTTAAAATGGATTGAGATCATTTTGACAAGGAGACACCAACGAGTTCTCTTGGGAGGGAGAGATGTCTGTTGAAACTCCTGTGACATCAGGTGTGCCACAGGCAACTGTCATGGGTCCATTTCTCTTCCTACTGTATATTAATGACATTCCAAATGCAGTTTCGTCCAGAGTTCGACTCTTCGCAGATGATGCCATAATTTATAGAGAGATTAAAACACCAGAAGACAGCTGGTCCTTACAGAAGGATCTGGATGCTCTCTTGTGAATGGGGAAAAACCTGGCAGATGTCATTCAATACAACCAAATGTCATACCATGCATGTCTCACACAAGACTAAACCACTTTTATTGGAATACAACATGGGTAGCCATACATTACTTGCTGTCGATCATCACCCATATCAAGGAGTCAAATTAAGCAAAGATTTAAGTTGGGCAACGAATATTAGTAAAGCGTCTAACAAAGCAAATAGAACACTCGGCCTTCTTAAATGAAATTTTCACGCATGTAGTACATCCGTCAAAGGGAACGCCTACAAGTCCTTGGTCAGGCTCAAATTGGAGTATTGTCAGACCTCCCAACATTTGATTTTACAAATTCAGAATTTTGATGTCCAAAATTCAAAAATTTACATCAAAATTCATAATATGGCACGTAATGCAACTTTTCAGCAAAAAAAAAGTATGCACGCCAAATGCGTGTGTGCATTGCGCTACATTCACATGTGAAAAACGACTATTATTTCCACAGTCTGTAGTTCTTGGACTACATGTACAATGTCAGGGCTATCATGAGTATGTTCTACTATTATAGAAAGGTTATTTAACAGAAATGCTTTTTACAACAAAGAAAAAATTGTTTTGTTTTGTTTTTTCTATTTTGCTTTTCATTTCATTTCATTTCATTTTATTTTATTTCGATCATGTTAAAAGACATCAATTAAAAAACAAAATAAACAAAAAAACAGAAGAAATACAAGGAATCATCCATTACTTAACATGTGCGAAAAGGAGTAGGAAGAAGTGTGAACTTATTTAATCCTACCCCCATTCCCTAATCAATATTTATCAAGTATCAGATATTAATACAAAAATACTCATACACCCTTATATGTTCATATAGATATACTTATTTAAATAATGATGTGTTATTATATGTAGACCCCTGGTGACTGTTAATCCCCCTCCTCACTGTACCTAGAAAAAATCATGTGTTTATATTTGTTTTTAAACTGGATGATGTTTGAACATTGTTTTAATTCCGCATTCATTCTGTTCCATAGCTTTACTCCACTGATTGATATAGAAAATCTTTTCATTGTTGTTCGAGTATTGCGAATCTTGAAATTTAATGTTCCCCTTAAATTATACCCCCCCTCTCTTTCATAAAACATTTCCTGTAAGTTACTTGGTAGCAAATTGTTTCTCACTTTGTACATGAATTGAGCTGTTTGATATTCCACAATGTCATAAAATTTGATTATTTTAGACTTTATAAATAATGAGTTGGTGTGTTCACAAAAACCGACATTATGAATTATTCTAATGGCTCTTTTTTGCAGTATGAATAGTGCAGTATAAGTGAACTTATATATGTACTTCCCCACAGTAACTTAAATAAGGTGAAACTAGTGAACAGAACAGAATGCGAAGTGATTTGTTATCTAGGAAATGTTTTGCTTTGGCCAGAACTGAAATGCTTCTAGATACTTTACTGTGGATATGTTTAATGTGAGATTTCCAGCAAATTTTTTCATCTATTATCACCCCAAGGAATTTAGTTTCATTTACTCTTTCTATGTTAACACCCTCTATCTGTACCTGTGCTTGATTGTTTATTTTACTGTTCCCAAATATCATAATTTTTGTTTTGCTCAAGTTTAGTGATAATTTGTTAATGTCAAACCATTTTTTAATTTTGCAAAATTTTGAGGTGAGACTGTCCAAAAGTTGCTGTAAATTTTCACCAGAACCAAGAATGTTAGTGTCATCAGCAAATAGGATGAATTTCAATATTTTTGATAATTTACATATATCATTGATGTAGATGATGAAGAGTTTAGGACCCAACACTGACCCCTGGGGGACTCCACACACAATGTCCAAACATCCAGACTGATATTCTCCCATCTTCACGAATTGTTTCCTGTTCTTTAAATAACTTCTAACCCACTCTAAAGCCAACCCCCTAATCCCATTTGGTTCCAATTTATTGATTAATATTTCATGATTTATTGTATCGAATGCTTTTTTTAGATCAATGAATACCCCAACAGCATATTTCTTTTTATCTATAGAATTTGTGATTTGTTCAATGAGTTCAGTTAAAGCTAGTGATGTTGACCGGTTACTTCTGAATCCATATTGACTATTAGAGAGTAAATTGTGCTTATCTATGAAATTGTCTAATCTGTTGACGAAAAGTTTTTCCAGAATTTTAGAGAACTGTGGGAGAAGAGAAACAGGTCTGTAATTTGTGAAGTGGTGTTTATCTCCAGTTTTATACAGCGTATACATCCTCACACATCCTAATTCTCTTGGTATTCAATAAAAGAACAATGGTCATAAAATTATGACTGAGTTATGAAGAAAGAGCTTCATTTAAAAAACTGCACATACCTAATTTAATTGAAGACATACTTGCTCCAGTGGTCTTCAACAGCAAATCACAACGGTCCATGTCCCCCCCCCCCAACCCTACTCCCCCCAACCCTACTTCCCCCCACCCTCCTCTCCCCATCCCCCCTACTCCCCCCACCCCCCTACTCCCCCCCACCCCTCCCCTCCACCCCTCCTACTCCCCCCACCCCCCACCCCCCTACTCCCTCCACCCCTCCCCTCCACCCTTCAACCCCTCCCTTTCCCCCCAGATCCACTCCCCCACCCCTCCTCCTCTACTCCCCTCCCATCCCCACTCTCCCCCTCCCTTCCCTCTCTCTTCCTCCACCCCCCGATCCCCACTCCCTCCTCCCACTCCACTGCCCCCCTCCCCCGCACCCTAACCCCACCCCCCCATCCCCTCTCAACATCAACGGGCCTCAAGCTCTGTAGTCAAGTCAAGTCAAGTCAATTTTATTTGTATAGCACATTTAAAAACAATCCACGTTGACCAAAGTGCTGTACATCAGTTCAAGTCAAGTCAAGTCAAGTCAAGTCAAATTTATTTGTCACATACACATACTCGATGTGCAGTGAAATGAAAGTGGCAATGCCTGCGGGTTGTGCACAAAAATAATTACAGTTACAGCATATAAATAAAGTTAATAAGTTACTAAACATAGCACAAAAAGTGTCGACAAAAATTTAGTCTCTTGGGTTATCAAAGTTGACAGTCCTGATGGCCTGTGGGAAGAAGCTCCGTCTCATCCTCTCCGTTTTCACAGCATGACAGCGGAGGCGTTTGCCTGACCGTAGCATCTGGAACAGTCCGTTACTGGGGTGGCAGGGGTCCCTCATGATCTTGCTTGCTCTGGATCTGCACCTCCTGATGTATAGGTCCTGCAGGTACTAAGAACGAACATACCATGGCACACAAACATAACAGCACATACATAAACAGTTCACGGCGCCCCCTCAGAGGGCCTCAAACGCTAAGGAGTTGAAATAGGTTTTGAGCCTGGACTTAAAGAAGTCGATGGAGGGGGCAGTTCTGATGGGGAGAGGGATGCTGTTCCACAGTCTAGGAGCTGCAACCGCAAAAGCGCGGCCACCCCTGAGCTTAAGCCTAGACCGCGGGATAGTTAGTAGCCCCAAGTCGACCGACCTGAGGGACCTGGAGATAGAGTGGTGGGTTAGAAGATTTTTGACATGGGGGGGGCAAAAGCCCGTTTAGGGCTTTGTATGTGAATACGAGGAGCTTGAAGTTGATTCTGTACCGTACTGGGAGCCAGTGGAGAGAAGCCAGAATCGGGGTGATGTGTTCCTTTTTACGGGTACCCGTCAGGAGTCTCGCTGCGGCGTTTTGGACCAATTGCAGGCGTGACAGGGATGATTGGCTGATCCCAGTGTATAGGGAGTTGCAGTAGTCTAGGAGGGAGGAAGCTGGTTTTTAACCACAGCGTTGACTTGCTTGTCAAACTTTAATGCAGTGTGAAATATCTCGCCAAGGTTTTTGACATGCAGTTTGACGAGAGAGGATAGGCTTCCAAGGCTGCCAGTTATTGTTTTGATGTAGTGGGGCGAGGCGAGGCTGGGCCAGCGGCTAGAGACGAGGTAAGGCCAGGCCAGCAGCAAGAGGTGAGGCGGGGCCAGTGACAAGGCGAGGCCGGGCTAGCGGCGAGACGAGTACAGTGGCGAGGCGAATAGAGTGGCGAGGCCGGGCCAGGGGCCGGGCAAGTACAGTGCCGTGGCCGGGCCAGCGGAGCGGTGAGGTGAGCGGCGAGGCATGTGCTTTGCGGAAAATGAGAGGTGAAATCGGATTGGCTGAAATGAAATAAGAAAGCGGAAGCTTTCCGCCAAATTCGGAAGGGTTGGGAGGTCTGTATTGTGGAGCCGTACGGGATCCTTTCAAGAACAACAAGATCACACTGGAGAAAGTACAACGCCGAGCAGCCCGCTTTGTATGTAATAACTACAAGAGCAAATCAAGCGTGAATAATATGCTGACTTCTCTCGGATGGGACACCCTAGAGCTCCGCTGAATCAGGATAAGACTTATTGCAATTTACAACGAGATTCACAAAATCACTCCATCAAATCTTCCGTCATCCCAAAGCACCAACTGCCATGAAACAAGACAAAATACCGGTCGGTCCCTACATCATCAACTCGCTAAATTTCAATAAACTTTGCCACCAATGTTCCCTTTCCCCAAGGACGATATAAGGGAATGGAATATGTTACCACCCAACACACGTGCTGCTTAAATGATGTTTAAGTCATTTAAAAAGAGGATTGAGCAACTAGATCTCCTCAACTTGGTCAAAAAGGCCCACTTCAAAATGTAAACCTCACTCACTCACTCTGACCTGCGCGAGATAACCACCTATGAGGTGTTTGCGCCGTAATCAACCAGAACCAGAAGCCCGAGTTTTCTTTCAGGGTTCCGACAGCTGCAGGCGTCACTTTGCTGCGGCCGCGCTGGGTAGGACGCATGCGCGGAAGCTTGGCAGCCCTTTCGCTGAGGTGACGGCCGGGCGCTCCCGTGCGGCGCCGCATCACCGGGCAAGGCCGGGACGATGTTTCGGACGGTCGGTACTTGGTTTGGGCTGGAGGAGCCGCTGCTGCCGCCTCCGTCGCCGTCACCACCGAGCGACCCCGGAGAGGGAACGGCGGCCGGAGACGCTCCCCCTGAGGCGATGAGCCAGGTCAAGGGGCTGGGCGGTGAGTCTGATGTCGGCGCTGGGGCGTCCTCCGGCCCGGGCTGCGGGGTCGCTGAGCCCAACCGCAGCTGAGCCGCCCCTCCCTCCCGTGCTCGCCTCGCCCCTCCCTCCCGTGCTCGCCTCGCCCCTCCCTCCCGTGCTCGCCGCGCCCTCCCTGCACTCCCCTCGCCCTCCCTGCACTCCCCTCGCCCTCCCTGCACTCCCCTCGCCCGAAAATGGTAATATTTCGGGTCTGCAAGAACTGAAAGCTCCATTAACATTTCTTAACACTCATTGTTACACACTTTTAACTGATATTTCAAATTTGTATCTAGTTAAAGTGTACCCTTGGAAAACTTAAGGTAGACACAAAATGCTGGAGTAACTCAGCAGGTCAAGCAGCATCTCGGGAGAGAAGGAATGGGTGACGTTTCAGGTCGAGACCCTCCTTCAGACTCTTGGAAAACTTATCAGTTTGAATTAGATGAGTGTACTACACAGAAACGGGACCTTAGGCAATCCAGTGCAAACCATAAAGCCTGACTGCTAATTCCATTTGCCCCACATTAGGCCCGTATCCTTTACTTTTCCAAGTATCTGTTCAAATGCCTGGTAAACATTATAACTATCACATTCTACTTTATTTTCTGACAATTCATTCAAGATATTCACCACACTTTTTTTGGAAAACTCAACTCTCAGATCTCCGTAAAAAAAAAATCACCCTCACCTTAAACTTGTGCCCTCTATTTCATGCCATGGGGGAAAAAGATTCTGATTATTCTATCTATACCCCCCATAATTTTATAAACTTCTATAACTGCTATGAGCCTCATAAAAACTCAGTTTATCCATTCTCCTGCATTCAACAATGCTGACTCCTAGTTAATTCCTGCCTTTCCATGTGAATGTCATAAATGATAGGAGTAGGGTTAGGCCATTCAGCCCATCAAGTCTACTCCACAATTCAATCATGGCTGATCTATCTCTCCCTCCTAATCCCATTCTCCTGCCTTCTCCCCATAACCTCTAACATCTGTACTAATCAAGAATCTATCTGCCTTAAAAATATCCATGGACTTGGCCTCCACAGCTTTCTGTGGCAAATTCCACAGATTCACCACCCTCTGACTAAATGCACCACCTCATCTCCTTGCTAAAAGAACATCCTTTAATTCTGAGACTATGACCTCTAGTCCTAGACTAAACATCCTTTAATTCTGAGACTATGACCTCTAGTCCTAGACTCCCCCACCAGTGGAAACATCCACTCCACATCCACTCTATCCAAGCCTTTCACTATTCTATATGTTTCAATGAGGTCCCCGTTCATTCTTCTAAACTCCAGCGAGTACAGGCCCAGTGCCGACAAATGTTCATCATATGTTAACCTACTCATTCCTGGGATCATTCTTGTAAACATCCTCTGGACCCTCGGGTACGGTGCCCTAAATTGCTCACAATATTCCAATTGCGGCTTTACCAGCGCCTTATGGAGCCTCAGCATTCCATCCCTGTTTTGATATGCAAGCCCTCTTGATATAAATGCTAGCATTGAGTTTGCTTTCTTTACTACTGATTACTGTAAACGTATCCAACAGAATCTTCTCCAACAACCTTCCTACCACTGTTGTAAGTCTCACAGGCCTGTAATTTATTCTTGTCCTTTCTGGACAGGTGATGAATTAGCTATCCTCCCGTTTTCTATTACCTCGTTAATGCCTAACAAAGATGAAAGTATACTTGTCAGAGCCCTAGCAATCTCATCTCTTGCATTCCTTAACATCTGGGATAGTCTGACTGGAGTTTTATTCACCCTAATGTGCTCCTATATTTCTGACATTACTTTCTCCCACCTGATACACACAAGTATCCAGGATATCAATGTACCCCTTCGTTAATTTGCAGCCTCCATGTTCATCTCCCTGGTGAATACCATTGAGAAGTACTCATTTATGATCTGACTCGTATTGCCTAACTCCATGCATAGGTTACCCCTCAAGTACCTCAGGGAATTTGTTCCTTACCTGCTTTTTAATATATTGAATAGATTTTAAAATTTTCTTTGGACTTACTTTCCAATGTCATTTCAGAGCAAGTTTTTGCCCAACTAATTTATTTCTGAAGTTTTCTCTTATTTCCTGTAAATTTCAAGTCATTTGTTTGAAGAATAGAGGCCCAGCCTACGCACAATAGACAATAGACAATAGGTGCAGGAGGAGGCCATTCGATCCTTCGAGCCAGCATTCATTGTGATCATGGCTGATCATTCTCGATCAGTACCCCGTTCCTGCCTTCTCCCCATACCCCCTGACTCCGCTATCCTTAAGAGCTCTATCTAGCTCTCTCTTGAATGCATTCAGAGAATTGGCCTCCACTGCCTTCTGAGGCAGAGAATTCCACAGATTCACAACTCTGACTGAAAAAGTTTTTCCTCATCTCAGTTCTAAATGGCCTACCCCTTATTCTTAAACTGTGGCCCCTTGTTCTGGACTCTCCCAACATTGAGAACATGTTTCCTGCCTCTAACGTGTCCAACCCCTTAATAATCTTGTATGTTTCGATAAGATCTCCTCTCATCCTTCCAAATTCCAGTGTATACAAGCCTAGTCGCTCCAGTCTTTCAACATGATAGTCCCGCCATTCCGGGAATTAACCTAGTAAACCTACACTGCGTGCTCTCAATAGCAAGAATATCCTTCCTCAAATTTGGAGACCAAAACTGCACACAGTACTCCAGGTGCAATCTCACTAGGGCCCTGTACAACTGCAGAAGGAGCTCTTTGCTCCTATACTCAACTCCTCTTGTTATGAAGGCCAACATTCCATTGACGTTCTTCACTGCCTGCTGTACCTGCATGCTTCCTTTCAGTGACTGATGCACTAGGACACCCAGATCTCGTTGTACGTCCCCTATTCCTAACTTGACACCATTCAGATAATACTCTGCCTTCCTATTCTTACCACCAACGTGGATAACCTCACACTTATCCACATTAAACTGCATCTGCCATGCATCCGCCCACTCACACAACCTGTTACTCAACCTCTCCCGAAAGCTCACACCCTCTAGTCCTGGCAACATCCTTTAAATCTTCTTTGAACCCTTTCAAGCTTGAGAATATTGTTCCTATAATAACATGGTGCCCAGAACTTAACACAATATTCTACTTGCGGACTCACCAACTGCAAAATGACCTCCCAACTTCTATACTCAGTACTCTGACTGATGAAGGTCAATATGCCAAAAGCCTTTTTGACCACCTGATCTACCTGTGACTCGACCTTCAACGAACCATGCACCTGCATTCCTAGATCCCTCTGCTCTACAACACTCACCAGTGGCCTACCATTCACTGTGTAGGTCCTGCCCTTGTTAGATATTCCAAATTGCAACACCTCACACTCCTCTGTATCAAATTCCATCAACCATTCTTCAGCCCACCTGGCCAATTGATCCAGATCCAATCTTTCACAACCATCTTCAGTATCTGCAAAACCACCCACTTTTGTATCATCAGCAAACTTGCTAATCTTGCCCTGTATGATCTCATCCAAATCATTAATGTAGATGACTAACAGTAAAGGGCCCAGCACCGAACTCTGAGGTACACCACTAATCACAGGCCTCCAGTCCAAGAAGCAACGTTCCACCATCACCCTCTTTGTCCTTCCATGGAGCCAATTTGCTATCTATTCAGCTATCCCTCCTTGGATCCTATGCGATCTAATCTTCTAGAGCAGCCTACCATGCAGAATCTTGTCAAATGCCTTATTGAAATCCATGTACACAACATCTACAGCTCTGCCCTCATCGACCTTTTTGGTCATGTCTTCAAAATATCAATCAGATTTGTGCGACACAACCTCCCACATACCACACATCTGCTAATTACTGCACCATTGATCTGGTCTGCTCAGAGACCAAAATGTAGCTGAAGATTGTTGAAGATGCTGTCAAGTGCCATTTGCTCACCAGTACATCGTATAATCAATACTTTTATATTTTTCACAATATTATAAAGTTGATATTGTGATTCAGATTTTGTATCTGAAGCTAAATCTGAATGCTAACTAGCTGCCCAGATAGAAGCTGGGTTTCTGCATGGATACTCTCAATTCACTTACAGAACATGTCATATAGTCCCTGTTGGCTGAATTTGAGAGAAGAGCACTTCCAAAATATTTATCTTTCAATTCAACATATTTAAATGTCACATCGGAATTTAAGTATTATGTCAATATTTCTGCTTGTTTCTTTTGTATATTATTTTTAAAAAATTAAACGATAGTTTGACTGTAAACACTAGCCCGTCATTCAGTTGAGAGAATGGATTATGTCAGCATTGCAGCCATATAATGAATGGCTAATTTGTAGGGCTGAGGCGTGTTGGTAAAGTTTAAATTTATTAGATGAACACTGTTTATGGAAACTCCCTTTTACCTAATAGGCATTGGTGGATAATATTGTGAGCCAGGCCAAATTGCAATCAAAATATACAGAGGAATTTAAAAAAATGCTTGTCCAACTTTGTAAATGTTTTTTGTACAGTCAGGAATGTAATTGTTTCATTGATGTTTATACTCTCATTGGATTTGAAGGATATTGTGGAGACAGTGTTGGCGTTAGCTGTCGAATACCATGCATCAGCGACCTCCCTCAAGTCAACAACCCCAGCATTAAGACCATAACTACACCCAGTGGGCTCCAGTCTATGTTGTTCAAATGGTCAGCGGTGATTCTGAAAACAAATGCTGCAAGCTCTGTCGCTTAACAGGATGTTATCAAAGCATTGTGAAAGATTGTGTCATCCCCACCAATTACTGGGAATTGTAGGCCCAAGCCTGTTCAAAATAGAGGAGCATTTGGAGTGGTGTTGATTACTTCAGTCCACCATCTGGAACACAAAGCCTGGTATATTACAAATACAGTAGAAGGAAAGCACCACCTCCCAGATTAATTTCCCACCAGGCTGCTGCTGCCCCCATATTTAGCAATCTGCAGGTAGCATGTTGGTCTCATCAATCCCACAGAACTGGTGTCCATAATCAGAGGGACGGCATACGAACGGAGAGAAGAATCACATTTCATAACATGCTGCATTGCAGAAAAGGATAACGGTTGGTAATGTGGGATCAATAAATGTCTATCTAGTTTGGTTTGCTAATATCTTGGTTGTCAAATTTCACAAATCAGCTTTTGGATCCTTTTCCTGGTATCTTCAGTCACTGTTTTCCTCTCATGCAGAAACACAGCCATCTGATAGGAAAATGAATTAGATATGCTATTGTAGCAGCCCCTGGTAGTGGGCCACACACAGTACATAACCTTCGGCTCGTGAGAGGTCACGAGGAGTCCAAGAGCAGGAGATAAGAGAGTTGGGAAGGAGGGTGCGACACACGGAATAAAGTGGTGGATAACTCAGTGTGCTGCCTCATTCTTGGACGGACAGCTCCGTGTCCGCCACACTATGTGGTTTATTTGTTGATTCCAGCAAGGCTTAATTTCGTTGGAAAGTTAGCAATGTCATTATTTTATCAAAGACTGCCCACATGTGGTTCAGAACAAACATAACATTTTTAACTAAAATGATAATGCAGCACAGATGATCAAAATTTCGTAATCGTAGAAGCACATCTCTTCTAGTTCCCCCATGTTCATGGTTTATCTTGTAAATGAACCTGGGAGCTTTTCCAACATCGAACTAGTCTTCAACCTTGTACACTCGAATCTGATGTTCTGGTATACCTTTCTTTCCCCAGTTTATTCGAAACTACTGTAAGATCCATGCAGTTGCATGTGGTTAGTTGCTAGAGTCCTGGACTGGAAGAGATTGATGCTGAAATATTAATAATGTAAGAAATCCATATACGCTATAAATCATAAGTAAGGAAAGCCCAAGAAAACCTACAAAAGCCAGCAAAAAGAATGAGACCGTTAATTCGTTATTTGCATGTCAAAATTATCACAATCAAAGCTGTAATGACCAAGAGAGCGAAGTAGAAGCTGTGACTGGAGGTCAGAACAGATGGGGTGTACTAAAGAAATGAGAAGCTCTGTGTTAAAAAGGATTACACCATTTGGTTGATCACAGTAATGAAGCAGATTTTACTATAAAAGCTAAAATAAGCATAATAAGAACATTGGTTTTTCAGTAGCACTACACGGGTATTGGTAGCTTAACTTTATAAGAGAATAAGAGGGAAAAGATTGACGTGGTACCAGAGTAGACTGCTCAAAATTCTTATGCATTTTGAGAATGGGAGAACCAGTTGAAGATCAAATAAAATCTGTTTGTTTCCTTAATACATGTTCTTGAGCACAAACTTGATATTTGAGAAATGCAATGCAGATATACAATGCAATAGAAAAGTCAGGTATCGTACAGTTAGAGGTAAGAGAAGCCGAAGAGGATTAATAAGATAGATGGACAAAATTGAAGAAACCATTTGACTGTCTCAGCAGCAGCGTTGGTAGTTGGTGAGAGCTAATCCATGGAATTACCGAAAATGGGTGTCAACTCAGAGCCTGGCTTGCTAAATTTATCCAATTTCCAAAAGTAGTTCTGCAAGACCACATCTGTGAGAGAAATGCAGTCTGATAGCAGGCAGCATCTTTCATATCATCAAATATTTACTTAACAGCTTAAGATTCTCTGTTTAGTAACTTATTGTCACAGCAAAATAGTTGCAGTTGCACTGAGTCATTTTAGGAGATGAAGCAAAAATCAAGGCAAGTGTTGGCTATTGTAAAGCGGGTTGATTCTATGATGTCTCCTGGCTTGATCCCTTTCCATTTCTTTAGTTCAATTTGCGACATGAAAATTCTCTCCAGGAAATCTGATTTTATTATAGACTAGACCAAGTGGACCCGTTGGGCCCAAACCTCTCCTGCATTGGTGCAGCACCCTCTCCTCCCCACTCCCCTCTCCCTGTTCCCCCCTCCCCCTCCCCTCTATGATTTGTATTTCTGTAGATCAAAATCGGTGGATCAGTCAGGCTCTTACTGAGCCTTTTAATAACACGGTTTAAGTTTGATTATACATGTGAAAAGTTTAATTGCAATATCTGATTTGTATTTTCTCCTGCTCAGATTATCTGTTCAGTTTTGCCACTGCAGCTACAAAAAGGATATCTGAATCAGTGGTTGAGACTGCACAAACAATAAAGAAATCTGTGGAAGAAGGAAACATTGATGGTGTGATTGACAAGGTTTGTACCTTTCATGGACATTAAATTGGATTTCTACAATTCACGAGTTGACATTAAGTACTGAACTATATTGATTATTGCAGCTAACATGGCAGCTTGAGGAATTTATTTTTTGCTTTTATTCATTTGGAAGAAGTAATTGGCACTGCCAGTATTTATTGTCCATCCCTAATTGTTAATGAAAAAACGGTGGACGGTCAATGCCATGACTTACTGCAGTCACCCGGTACTTGCATGGAATTATTGGGTAGGTGGTTCATGTATTTAGAGCTAGTTATGCAAAATGAATGCAGATATATATGTGTGTGTGTGGGGGGGGGGGGGCGCGGGGGGTATCTCCTGCCCTTGTTCTTCTGCACAGTAGAAGTAATAGATTTGGAAATGTGGATCATTATACCCTTTAAATTAACAAATAGGTAAGAGTAGAGATATTCTCGTGTAATGTATTCCAAGAACCGGCACAATAGGTTTGTGCAATAGAATGTAATCACTCCACTGATCTCACTTTTAAATTATAATATGTTTTACATATTTACAATTAGTAGCATTAGTGCAATTTTATAAATACTGGTAAAAGGGGATTTTAAAATTTCTTTACATAAAAGCCATTCTTGCGATTTTAATATGAAAATATTTTCCACTTTGGGCAGCATTTTCGACATAACTTTAAAGATTGTAATAATCCAATTTGCTCTCATTTCTTTAATTTAATATCTGGTGTGACCAGTTGGACATGGATTAATTTGATAATAGCAGAAACTCTATTGTAATTTCTCATTTAAAAAACTAAATATAATTCCTTATTTAACATTTTTTTATTGTAAAATAAACACTAAATACCCAGGTTGGTTTCATGGCATTCATATTATGTATAAGCCTTGAATTTCATTGTTGTTTAATGATGCAAAGCTCAACTGTAACTTTGCAAAACATTATTGGTATCTTAAAGGCATCAAAAAAGTTATTTCCATTTAAATTGTAGCACTAACACTTTTAAAAATAAATTGTTTTAGTTTTCCCAAGTCATTTATGAAGCACGTACTGATACATAAAGGTGAATTAAGAATTTTATGCAACTGATATTGACTTTTATGTTCAAATGTTTTCACTTAGTGTGGGAATGAGCTATTTTTTTTACATTTTAGACTATCATTGGAGATTTTCAAAAGGAACAAGACAAGTTTGTGCAAGAAAAGCTGGTAAAGAAAACAGGTGCTTACTACTTATAAATAGTTTTTATTTACATATATTTATATCTTAGAATATTCAGTACTTGATTCTTTAATGCCATTATTGTGATGATTTGCTTATTTGATCAAATTATTTTGTCATCCTGGTTTATTGCGCTGTGATAGATCAGTTGTCTGCACTAAAATATCTTCAATTTGCCACTGTCGATTGCTTTTCTTCAGCCAAGTTATATTTTAATTGATTGAAAGATACAGCATGGAAAAAGGCCCTACGGCCCCACCAAGTCCACATTGATCATTGATTGCCCGTTCACACTAGTTCTATGGTATCCCACTTTCGCCACGACTCCTACAATGGGTAATTTACAGAGGCTGATTTACCTGCAAATCCACAAATCTTTGGGTTGTGGGGGGAAACCGGAACACATGGAAGAAACACACATGGTCACAGTGAGAATGTGCAAACTCCACAAAGACATCACCTAAGGCCAGAATCGAAGTTATTGGTGCTGTGATCATCCATGTGCTACATGTAATTATATGTTTTTAAAGCATTCACTATATTTGCTATTATCTAAAAGGCAGGAAATCCAGTAGAGAGAAGGTTAAAAAAATTAATATAATATATTAATATTGTAAATAGAATTAAATTTAAAATAGAAACTTCATACTTGCATGATGCCATTATCTCATTTATGGGAAGGCAAATTATAAAATAGTAAAAGTGCTCTGTGTGATTTCAGATGATTAAAGAAACCTTGTTTTCTATTTCATGGTGTTCCACTATTTTTTGTGTGCTTTGGAAATTAAATTCTGAAAATGTGCATTAGACTGTAAAGATTCTCAAACACTTTCTTTATATTTTATTTGAGTTCAATGTTTATTCTTTACTGGTTTAATGCAAAGTGAAAGTATTAGTAGTATTCCAGATTGATGAGATATGGCTAGAGGATTAGCCCAATGCTTTTATGGAGTTTGGCTTGCAACCTCAAAAAATGATTTATTACACCATTCTGCCAATCGACCCCACTTCACCTTGATCTACCTTTTGCTTGCCACTTCTTGTGCCACTCTTCCCCACTCACCACTATTGGCTATCTTCCAGTCCAGGTGAAGGTCCCACCCGGAATATTGTCCATTTTGCTCCACGGATACTGATCACCCCACCGAGTTCCTCCAACAGATTGGTTATTACTCAAGATTCCGGCATTTGCAGTGTTTTGTTTCTAAACAAAAACTAGAACCATTTTGAAGTTGCAGTTATAAATGTAGTTTGAAATTTTTCTATATTACAAAATCATTTTAGTTAGAGAAATTCTTGATAAACTGTAATCATCGCACGGTCTTATTAAGATAAATTACCATTGCAAACACAATACTTTGTAATTTTTACAGATGCTGCAGTAGCTCCTTGGGTTGGATACAGTGAAGAAGAAACTATTCAGCAGCAAATCTTAGCATTATCAGCAGTATGTCTGATATTCTCAATTTTTTTTAATTGAATTTGTGAAATAATGTCAATATGTCGATGATCCAAGATTTTAATGTTTAGTTTAGAGATACAGCGTGGAAATAGTCCCTTCGGTCCACTGAGTCCATGCTGACCAGTGCTTACCCAAACACTAGTTCTATCCTACACACTAGGTACTATTTGCAGAAGCCAAATAACCAACAAACCTGCACATCTTTGGAATGTGGGAGGAAACCAGAGAAACCCCACGCAGTTATGGCGAACGTGCAAACTCCATACAGACAGCACCCATAGTCAGGATCGAATCTCGGGTCTCTGGCGTTATAAGGCAGCAACTCTCCTACTACTACTAGTGCCACTGTAAAATGAAACTGTTAATCTGGCATGCTCTGGACTTTAGTGATGAAATAGCAGACTTTCCAAGTTATTGGAGAGTGTTCCTATAAATACACTCCAACACACTTATTTTTAGATCTTATGCAATAGAATAATTTTCTAGTGATCCCAGTAACTTTCAAGAGAGTTCAAGGAAATACGCTTCAAGGGATTGAGAGAAACAGACTAGGGAGTTTTGAGTGAAGGTGGAAAAAGAAGGGGGAGGTTCGAGGGAGGCAGGAAAGATGGGTTTCTGGGGAGCTGGGGAAACAGGCAGTGACGTTTTTGGAGAGTGCAGGAAACACAGGGAGCTAGGGAAATGTGTTTAGTTTCATGGAGCGCGGGGAAAAACTGGTGAGTTTTGGGGAGCGCGGGAAACGTGGGTGAGTTCGGGGAGCACGGGTATCTTGATTTTATCCCCTCAATATAAATTCCTGTCCCATATTTTCCTTAAAGTCATTCTCATTATCTTGCACTGATTATTGTCACCAGTATGTTTGCAAACATTTTTTTGTTTGGTTGGAACAGGCACAAAATAAATCGCACTGAATGGAAGTCACACTGAGTTTACTATCTAGAGCCACAAGATAGGTTAAACCAAGATGTTCAATGATGCCACTTCAACTTGTGAAGCTGATGATAACAGTAGTGCAGCTGGCCAAGCCGCTGCCTCACAGCACCAGAGACCCTGGTTCGATCCTGACCTGGGGCTGTGTGTGACAAGTTTGCATGTTCTCCCTGTGAATGAGTGGGCCTCTCCGGGTGCTCCGGTTTCCTCTCACATCCCAACGACATGCGGGTTTATAGATTAATTGTCCTCTGTAAATTGCCCCCGAGTGTGTCAAACTCACATTCTTTGATACCTGATTTTTTTTTTGTTCTGATAGGCCCTCTCCGAGTTACCTGATATACCACCAAATGTAAAAAGAATTTGCAGTTTTCCAATTTAAGATCAAACTTTTTTTTTACTCCCAGAAGCTTATTCCAGCCCACCTGTGGTTATGTATATTCAAAGACCACCCAGACTGTTTTTTATCAGAGTAAATTGGATTTTATTCATTGATTCAACTGTGGTAATTTATAGGTCGAGTCTTTATCTGCATGCATGCTCTAGTAGTTTTGATATGGTATCCCTTTAGGCTTATTATGGTCATGTGTCTCAAGGTACAGCACAAAGTTTTGTTTTGCATGCTATCGAATCGGATAATACAATACATAAATATTATCAAGTCAAACTCAACTAAGTTTTTATGTTGATAGGAGAGAAGAAACTTTCTTCGAGACCCTCCAGCAGGAGTTCAATTTAATTTTGACTTTGATCAAATGTACCCTGTTGCTGTTGTAATGCTTCAGGAAGATGAACTCCTGAACAGAATGCGATTTGATCTTGTTCCAAAGCTGTAAGTCTTACACTTATACTGTGCATGCTAAAAAAAAAGCCAGAATGGAGCAAAGGCCAGCTCAAAATTGTTGTATATCTCTTTTAATAATGTATATAATAACTTATAACTAGTAGGATATCCTATTTGCATGTAGTTTACATACAGAATAAGAATTTGCTGTAGAGCTGTTAACAGATTAAGCGAGTTGTAAATGAAGAGGGGATATCTGGAACAGCCCGATAGATTGAGCGTGGTTTCACCAAAGTGAGAAAGCGGCGGCAGGTGAGACTCCAGGTCTAGGACATCTTGGAGCGGCTGCACGGCATCCTCAAAAGGGAGGGGGAACAGCCAGAGGTTGTGCATGTTGGCACAAACGATATAGGTAGGAAGAGGAAGGAGGTTCTGCAACACGAGTTTAGGGAATTGGGTAAAAGACTGAAAAGCAAGACCTCCAGGGTAGTGATTTCAGGATTACTTCCAGTACCTCTTGCTAGTGAAGGTAAGAACAGGAAGATGGGGGAAATGAATGTGTGGCTGAGGAATTGGTGCGGGGACAGGGATTTAGATTTCTGGATCATTGGGATCTCTTCTGGGGCAGGGGTGACTTGTACAAAAGGGACAGGTTGCACCTTAACTGGAGGGATACCAACATCAATAGGTGCAGGAGTAGGCCATTCGGCCCTTCGAGCCAGCACCACCATTCAATGTGATCATTGCTGATCATTCTCTATCAGTACCCCGTTCCTGCCTTCTCCCCATACCCCCTGACTCCGCTATCCTTAAGAGCTCTATCTAGCTCTCTCTTGAATGCATTCAGAGAATTGGCCTCCACTGCCTTCTGAGGCAGTGAATTCCACAGATTTACAACTCACTGACTGAAAAAGTTTTTCCTTATCTCCGTTCTAAATGGCCTACCCCTTATTCTTAAACTGTGGCCCCTGGTTCCGGACTCCCCCAACATTGGGAACATGTTTCCTGCCTCTAACGTGTCCAACCCCTTAATAATCTTATATGTTTCGATAAGATCCACTCTCATCCTTGTAAATTCCAGTATACAAGCCTAGCCGCTCCAGTCTTTCAACATATGACAGTCCTGCCATTCTGGGAATTAACCTAGTAAACCTACGCTGCACGCCTTCAATAGCAAGAATATCGTTCCTCAAATTTGGAGACCAAAACTGCACACAGTACTCCAGTTGCGGTCTCACGAGGGCCCTATACAACTGCAGAAGGACCTCTTTGCTCCTATACTCAGGAGCAACATTCCATTGGCTTTCTTCACTGCCTGCTGTATCTGCATGCTTCAGTGACTGATGCACGAGGACACCCAGATCTCGTTGTACGTCCCCTTTTCCTAACTTGACACCATTCAGATAATAATCTGCCTTCTTATTCTTACCACCAAAGTGGATAACCTCACACCTATCCACATTAAACTGCATCTGCCATGCATCCGCCCACTCACACAACCTGTCCAAGTCACCCTGCAACCTCATAACATCTTCCTCGCAGCTCACACTACCACCCAGCTTTGTATCATCTGCAAATTTGCTAATGGTACTTTTAATCCCTTCATCCAAGTCATTAATGTATATTGTAAATAGCAGCGGTCCCAGCACCGTGCCTTGCAGTACCCCACTAGTCACTGCCTGCCATTCTGAAAGGGACCCATTTACCCCACTCATTGCTTTCTGTCTGTCAACCAATTTTCTATCCATGTCAGTACCCGAGCCCCAATACCATGTGCTCTAATTTTGCCCACAAATCTTCTATGTGGGACCTTGTCGATGTTGAGCCATGACTAAAACCTGGTTAAGGGAGAGGCAAGACTGGAGGCTTCAATTGTTCATTGTTCAATGTATAGGTGCTTCAGGAGAGACAGGGGTGAGGGAAAAAGAGGAGGGGGGGGGTTATATTGTTGGTTAAGGAGAATGTTACGGCAGTGGTCAGAGGTGAAATTACGGACAATTTGTCTAGTGAGACTATATGGATGGAGCTGAGGAACAGGAAAGGGATAATCACCTTGTTGGGGGTGTACTACAGCCCCTCGAACTGACAACGGGAATTAGAAGAACAATATGCCAGGAGATTGCAGACAGCTGCAGGTCAAATAAGGTTATTGAAGGGGATTTTAACTTTCCCAATATTGACTGAGAAAATCATAGTGTGAAGGGTTCAAAAGTGTTCAGGAGAATTTTCTTAAGCAGTATGTAGAGGCCCCTACACACGAGTGGGCAACAGCACTGGATCTAGATCTCCTTCGACAAACACATCAAACACATCACAAAGACAGCCTTCTTCCACCTCAAAAACATTGCCCGTCTCCGTCCATCCCTCTCCTCCACAGCTGCAGAAACCCTCATCCACGCCTTCATCACCTCCCGTCTGGACTACTGCAACAGCCTCCTCTATGGCGCACCCTCAAAAATCATCAGTAAACTTCAATACATTCAAAACTCCGCTGCCCGTCTACTCACCCACACCCCGATCCGTGACCATATCACCCCCGTCCTTTATAAACTCCACTGGCTCCTCATCCCCCAGAGAATCCAGTACAAAATCCTCCTCATAACCTACAAAGCCCTCCATAACCTGGCCCCATCCTACCTGACCGACCTCCTCCACAGGCACACTCCCACCTGCACCCTCCGCTCTGCTGCTGCCAATCTCCTATCCCCCCCACATCCGGACCAAACTCAGATCCTGGGGGGACAGGGCTTTCTCCATCGCTGCTCCCACCCTATGGAACTCACTACCCCAAAACGTTAGAGACTCCTCCACACTCACCACATTCAAAACATCGCTGAAGTCTCACCTGTTCAGTACTGCCTTCAACCACTGAAGCTCACCTCACCTTCTGTCTCCTTTCTCTATTCGTTTATTTATTTACTTATTTATCTATTTATTAATTTCCCTATGTTCTCTAAATCTCTGTAAAGCGTCTTTGAGTATATGAAAAGCGCTATATAAATAAAATACATTATTATTATTATTATTAGTATTGGGAAATTGGGAAGGGCAAGTTAATGAAGTGTTTGGGACCAGTGACCACAGTTCGATTAAGTTTAAGATAGTTATGGATAGGGACGGAGAGGGTCCACAAGTTAAAATGCTCAACTGGGGTAAGGCCAACTTTGAGGGTATGAGAGAAGGACTTGCTCAAGTTTACTGGAGCAGGTTATTTGAGGGGAAAGGAACATCAGCCAAGTGGGATGTTTTTCAAAAGTGTGCTGACAAAAGCTCAGGATATGCACGTTCGAGTGAAGGGTAAAGCAGGCAAACATAAGGAAGCTTGGCTGACAAGGGAAATTGAGGCATTGGTCAAAAACAAGAAGGATGCTTGGGACAGGTAGAGGCAGCTGGGATCAAGTGCATCCCTGGAGGAGTTTCAGGAACTAAGGAGTAAACGGTAAAAGATCGGAAGGGTAAAAAGGGGCCAGGAGATAGCTCTGGCGGGTAGCATTGACAATCCCAAAAGATTTTATAAATATATATGGTGGAAAAGGGTAACTAGAGAGAGAGAGTGGGACCTCAGAAATCAAAGTGGTCACCTGTGTGGAACCACAGGAGATGGGCAAGGTCCTCAATAGGTATTTCTCCTCTGTATATACCGAGGAGAAAAACAGTAGGACGGTGGAACTTGGGGTAGTCAATGGAAGTGTCTTGAGAGCAGTCGGGGTTACTGTCAAAGAGGTACTGAAGGTACTATCGTGTATGAAGGCAGACAAATCTCCAGGCCCTGATCAGATATATCCGAGGACATTGCTGGAGCTCCTGGTTGAAATTCACATGTCGCCCTTAAGTACAGGAGAGGTTCCGGAAGACTGGAGGGTGGCAAATGTTGTGCCTCTTTTCAAGAAGGGCTGCAGGGAAAATGCTGGGAACTATAGGCCAGTGAGCTTAACATCTATAGTTGGAAAGTTATTAGAAAGTATTCTGAGGGATAGGTTATACATTCATTTGGATAGGCAAGGGCTGATTAGGGATAGTCAGCATGATTTTGTACGTGGGAGGTCGTGTCTCACAAATCTGATTGTTTTTTTGAAGACGTGACTAAAAAAGTAAATGAGGGCAGAGCTGTAGATGTTGTGTACTTGGATTTCAGTAAGGCATTTGACAAGGTTCCGCATGGTCGGCTGCTCTGGAAGGTTAGATCGCATGGGATCCAAGTAGAGATAGCTGAATGGATAACAAATTGGCTCCATGGAAGGAAGCAGAGGGTGATGGTGGAAGGTTGCTTCTCGGACTGGAGGCCTGTGATTAGTGTGTAGGAAAACACTGCAGATGCTGGTTTAAATCGAAGGTAGACACAAAATGCTAGAGTAACTCAGTGGGACAGACAGCATATCTGGAGAAGGAATGGGTGACATTTCAGGTCGAGACCCTTCTTCAGACTGATGTCAGGGAAGTGGGTGGGACAGAGATAGAATGTAGTTGGAGACCGTAAGACTAGTGGGAGAACTTGGAAGGGGAGGGGATGGAGAGAGAGGGAAAGCAAGGGCTATTTGAAGTTAGTGAACATACAGGGCAAGATTAGCAAGTTTGCTGATACAAAAGTGAGTGGTTTTGCAGATACTGAAGATGGTTGTGAAAGATTGCAGCAGGATCTGGATCGATTGGGCAGGTGGGCTGAGGAATGGTTGATGGAATTTAATACAGAAGTGTGAGGTGTTGCATTTTGGGACTCTAACAAGGGTGGGACCTACACAGTAAATGGTAGGCCTCTGAGGAGTGTTGTCGGGCAGAGGGATCTAGGAGTGCAGGTGCATGGTTCGTTGAATGTCAAATCGCAGGTAGATCAGGTGGTCAAAAAGGCTTTTGGCACATTGGCCTTCATCAGTCAGAGTATTGAGTATAGAAGTCGGGAGGTCATGTTGCAGTTGCATAAGACATTGGTGAGACCGCATTTAGAATATTGTGTTCAGTTCTGGGCACCATGTTATTTGGAAAGATATTGTCACGCTTGAAAGGGATCAGAAAAGATTTACCAGGATGTTGCAAGGACTAGAGGGTGTGAGCTATGGGGAGAGGTTGAGTAGGTTGGTTCTCTATTCCTTGGGGTGCAGGAGGATGAGGGGTGATATAGAGGTGTGCAAAATCATGAGAGGAATAGATCGGGGAGATGCACAGAATCTCTTGCCCAGAGTAGAGGACCAGAGGGCATAGGTTCAAGGTGAAGGGGAAAAGATTTAATAGGAATCCAAGAGGTAACTTTTTCACACAAAGTGTGGTGAGTGTATGGAACGAGTTGCCAGAGGAGGTAGTTGAGGGTGGGACTATCCCATTGTTTAAGAAACAGTTAGACAGGTACTTGGATTGGACAGTATTGGAGGGATAAGGACCAAACGCAGGAAGGTGTAACTAGACTAGTGTAGCTGGGACAGTTTGGCCGGAGTGGGAAAGTTGGGCTGAAGGGCCTGTTTCCACACTATTACTATGACTATAGAAAGTGATCAAGACTGTTGTAGCTGCCAAGTATCACAAAACATAGAAAAGAGAGTCAATATAGTTACATACTTGTGTCAAGTCTCACTTCTTGGTGTATGACTAAAGTAGTGCATGAGAGCGGGGGTTACAAGAGATCACAGATGCTGGAATCTGGAGCAAAAAAGCAACATATCAGCTGGAGGGACTCTGGGTCAAGTAGCATCTATGGAAGAAACAAATTGTCGACAACCAGTGGTGCTGATCCTGCCACCGGTTCTGAAGCAAATTTTTGACACATAACGTCAATATTTCCTGTCCCTCCACAGATGCTCAATCTGCTGAGTTCCTCCAGCATTTTTTTTTTTAAGGATTGTGTTTGTATTTTATCCCACTGTAATTATAAAACCTGCTTAATATCTAACCATAAAGCATAATGTTTTTCAAAATTAATTAATCAGATTTTGCTGAGACTGCACAGCATTAGAGACAAAAGATGCTGCCTTCAATAATGCAGTGCTTTTGAGAAATTTGTTTTAAAAATAGTGAAATTTGGTTGAGTTTCCAAAATAACAACAAAATGTTTCCTAACGAACCATGCATTTCTGCCACCTTCGACAGATGCTTCATTCAGTGCTTGGCTCAATCATGGGGTCTGTTCATTTAAAGACATGTTTATAAATGGTTTGTTTGCATCTTTTGCACAGATTGTTCAGAAATTCACATAACGTCAATATTTCCTGTCCCTCCACAGATGCTCAATCTGCTGAGTTCCTCCAGCATTTTTTTTTTTAAGGATTGTGTTTGTATTTTATCCCACTGTAATTATAAAACCTGCTTAATATCTAACCATAAAGCATAATGTTTTTCAAAATTAATTAATCAGATTTTGCTGAGACTGCACAGCATTAGAGACAAAAGATGTTGCCTTCAATAATGCAGTGCTTTTGAGAAATTTGTTTTAAAAATAGTGAAATTTGGTTGAGTTTCCAAAATAACAACAAAATGTTTCCTAACGAACCATGCATTTCTGCCACCTTCGACAGATGCTTCATTCAGTGCTTGGCTCAATCATGGGGTCTGTTCATTTAAAGACATGTTTATAAATGGTTTGTTTGCATCTTTTGCACAGATTGTTCAGAAATTCAATATCTCTAGGTCACACTTCTTTAGGTATATGCAAATTCGTAGTTTCATATCTTCTAATATCACTCAATTCCATTCACAGCCCTTAGACACACTCCTAGACTCAATTAATAACATTACATCAATCAGAAAGGGAAAGATAGGTGACATCTATTCTTTACTAATAAAAGAAAACATGACAAGTCTTAACTCCCTAAAAGAGCAGTGGGAAAGGGATCTGGGCATGACAATTTCAGACTTTATCTGGTCAAAGATGATTGGGGGTATATACACATCTTCGATATGCATGAAGCATACTGTTATGCAGTTTAAGATTTTCCACCGATTGCACTGGACCAAAGCTAAGCTAGCCCAATTTACACCCAATATAGACTCCACGTGTGACCGTTGCAGGCAGAACCAAGCCACTTCAATTCACATGTTTTGGGATTGTCCTAAGTTATCTAATTTTTGGCAATTAATATTTGATATGCTCTCCCAAACTACCAATGAATCTTTGGAACCATCAGCCCCCCCTTGCTTTATTCGGTGTGGTAACACAAAATCTTGCATTAAATAATAATAAACGAAATCTTTTGTCTTTTGCCACGATGGTGGCCAGACGACAAATCCTGATCAGATGGAAAGATTGTAACCCTCCAACATTTGCACAGTGGATTAGGGATATGTTGTATTTTATTAAATTGGAGAAGATTAGGTATACTGTTAGGGAATCAGCTGACAAGTTTACATTGATATGGCAACCTTTTCTTAGTTGTATTGATGCTTTAGGCTCTGATAATTTTATGGTTGGGTAGCGTCTTTGATATGTGTGTATGTAATTAAGAGTGGAATTGAAATATTAGAATGGTCCCTGATATGTCTTAACATTCCGATTTTTCTGCTTCCCTCCTCTGGGTTTTTTTTTCTCCTTTTTTTCTCCCTTTTTTTAATGTTTAGTATATTGAATGGTATTGCTGGTGGTGGGTGGGGGGATACTTATCAGCATTAATGTGTTCATGCATTGAATTATCAAAGCTGTATTAATAAAAATCAGAAATAAACTTTGTTAAAAAAAAAAAATGTTTCCTTAGTGGGAGGTTGAACAAACCTTTTCCCTACCAAGAAGCATCGACTTATAACATTGGATAACATTGTTATTGAAGAAAGAAATATGATCAATGACTACTTAATTTCATGTGCTGAAACATTCCTGAGGCTGAATTGTCAACAAAGTGTTCATTTTGAAGAATGCAATATATACTCAATCTATTTAAAATACAATGCTTTGCTTTATAATGACCTGTTTCTCTTCCAGTGTGAAGGAAGAAGTGTTTTGGACAAACTACTTTTACAGAGTGTCACTTATCAAACAATCAGCACAGCTTACTGCTTTAGCTGCTCAACAACAGGCAGTTGACCAAGAGGAGAGGGAAGATAGCAATGCAGATTCTCATTTGACAGGTAATAGTGCCTGCAGAATGTAGACAAATTATATTCTTCATACAATGAACCCCTCTGAGTAAATTTGTACTTTATGTACCCTTTAGAATGTTCCAGTTATGTTTCCTCAATTTCATTTTGAACTGGGTCTTCAAAGGAGTTTTCCCCAACTTCCAGCACCAATTCTACCTTTACCTTGGGCCTGATTGGAGGGGAAAAATGTGTAGCTCTGTTAAAATAGGCTGCCAGCGGTTTTCTGATTGTTTAAGTGGAGGTGAAACAGTTCACAGCTGGCTAGTAACCAATGCCATTTGTATTGACAGTAGCTATCCTTCAAAAATAATCCCCCCAGTCTTATTGGCACCTTTACCTGCAGAGAATGATCACTTTAAGTGTAGAATGTCCTTCACGTGTGTGGGGGGGAGGGGGATATATAATTTGGGGTGAATGCTATCAGGAGTCTTCTTGCAGGGTAAATATATTCCAAATCACCTGTTTTGTGATTTGTAAAAAAACTAGAATCCAGTCAAGAATCTCAAATGATATGCGTCACAATTTCAAAAATATAATTGTTATTGTGTTTAGTCAGTGGATTTGATCATGGTTTGCCAACTTTTCCCAGCATGGCAATTTGACAGTATTTTATATTGATAAGACCGATTATTTTTAGGCTTAACTCCCTATGTACATCATCAATTAAATGCAAAGCATTTTATCTCCTGCATTGGATTCTGAAAATCTTTATAATCATATTATTTACACTTGTTATTGAGCAATGAATAATTTATAATAAATGTTTTGACTTTTCAGAAACAATGAGGTCAAAAACACCACCATTTCCAATCAAAACTCAAGCAGAATCTCAAGAGGTAACATATTTTGATGAGCATAGCTTATTACTTCCGTTGAATGCTTTGGTTTTGCCCATTAATGTAAGCACTTATTGCTTCTTGAAGTAATCCGCAAAAAGATTTTATTTCATTCTCTTCCTGTCAGGAGGAGGAAGAAATTTCTACAAGTCCAGGTACTACAGAATTTATTAGTGATGCTTACGATGGATGCAATTTGAACCAAGAGGATCTACGGAAAGAAATTGAACAGCTGGTGTTGGATAAAAAGGATGTTGATTCAAAAGAAGGTGACACAAACTTAATAGCAATTGCTGCTATTTTTTTCCCCACATTTTTCTTCAATTAAGTGTCAATTAGAAGATTTAATTGTTTTTATCTAAACCATATATTGTTTAATCAGTTGCATAGAAATGTAGCCAGTATACCTAATATAGTAATGCTGAAAATGTTTTCCAGAATTGGCTTTCTATATTTTGTAGCTATCATGTAATTTGTTATTTACTTAAAGATCTCGTTTTAATACATTTTATGCCTTGAAGAACAGAACATTTGCTTCTTAATCTTTGACAAATCAAAAAGATACAGCTTGGAAACAAGCCCTTTGGCCCAACTTGCCCATGCCGACCAAGATGCCCCCTCTGCACTCATCTCACCTGCCTGTGTTAGGCCCATATCTCTAAACTTTTCCTATCCCTGTCCCTGTGTCCAAGTCAAGTCAAGTTTATTTGTCACATACACATACACGATGTGCAGTGAAATGAAAGTGGCAATGCCTGCGGATTATGCAACAAAAAAATAATACAATTACAGCATATAAATTAAAATTAATACAGAAAAGAAAATTTAGTCCCTGGAGTTATAATAGTTAACAGTCCTGATGGCCTGTGGGAAGAAACTCCGTCTCATCCTCTGTTTTCACAACGTGACAGCGGAGGCGTTTGCCTGACCGTAGCAGCTGGAACAGTCTGTTGCTGGGGTGGCAGGGGTCCCTCATAATCTTGCTTGCTCTCGATCTGCACCTCCTGATGGGAGTGTAGTTCCCATGGTGCATTCTGCCGAACACAGTACTCTCTGCAGGGCCTTCCTGTCCTGGGCAGAGCTGTTCCCAAACCAGACTGTGATGTTGCCGGACAGGATGCTCTCAGAGTAGAAGCATTTAAGGATCCTCAGAGACACTCTGAATTTCCTCAGCTGTCTAAGGTGGTAAAGGCACTGGCTTGCCTTACCCACCAGTGTGGGAATGTGTGTTGTCCATGTCAGATCCTCTTTGATGTGGACTCCCAGGTATTTAAAGCTGACACCAGAGTGCCAGATCAGCCACCTCCTCCCGGTAGGCCTTCTCATCGTTGTCGGAGATCCGTCCCACCACCACAGTGTCATCAGCAAACTTGATGATGGAGTTTGAGCTGAACCTGGCCACACAGTCATGTGTGTACAGGGAGTACAGTAGGGGGCTAAGGACGCAACCCTGGGGGGATCCTGTGTTCAGGGTGAGGGGGCTAGATGTGTGTTCCCCCATCCTGACCACTTGGGGCCTGGCGGTGAGAAAGTCCAGGACCCAGGCACACAGAGGAGTGTTAAGCCCCAGTTCCAGCAGCTTCTCAGCCAGTCTGGTGGGGACTATGGTATTGAAAGCTGAACTAAAGTCAATGAACAGCATCCTCACATAGCCCCCCCTTCTGGCTGTCCAGATGAGAGAGAGCGGTGTGCAGAACCTGGGAGACCGCATCATCCGTGGATCTGTTCGGACGGTATGCGAACTGTAGTGGGTCCATGTTGCGAGGAAGGAGGGCACAGATGTGCTTCTTGATTAGTCTCTCGAAGCATTTCATGACAACCGAGGTGAGGGCCACCGATCGGTAGTCGTCCAAACAAGCTGGAGAGGCATTCTTTGGCACCAGTACAATAATGGATCTTTTGAAGCATGCAGGGACCACGGACTTTGCCAAGGAGAGGTTAAATATTGTGGTGAGCACTGGAGCAAGCTGAATAGCACAAAACTTTAGTACTCGCGCAGCCATACCATCAGAGCCTCCAGCTTTCCTCGTGTTCACAGGTGTCAGAGCCCTCCTCACGTCATGCTCGGACACCGAGAATGTGTGCACATCCCCGGCGGTGGATCCCCCTCCAGCCTCGCTAGCCAGTGCCCTGTCGGTGTTGTTTTTAGACGGCAAGCTAAGGGTGATGTTACCCGTCTCGAACCGTGCGTAAGAAGAGTTCAGGTCATCAGCTAAGGAGGTGCCGGCACTTCCGGTTGAGGGGGGGGGGCTGCACCGGTAGTTAGTTATAGATGTTTAATGTTTTTAAATGTTGTTATAGTACCTGCCTCAACTACCTCCTCTGGCACAAAATGCTGGAGTAACTCAGCGGGACAGGCAGCATCTCTGGAGAGACGGAATGGGTGACGTTTCGGGTCGAGACCCTTCTTCAGATTAACCCAGCATCTGCAGTTCCTTCCTACACACCACCTCCGGCAGCTTGTTCCATATAGCCACCACCCTCGGTGTAGGAAAAAGTTGCCCCTTGAGTTCTTATTAAAGCTTTTCCCTTTCACCTTAAACCTATGTCCCGGGGGAAGGTGGGCAGTGGTATAATTTAGAACATACATCACTATTTAAAAATTAGAATCTCCTATTTAAGAAACAAATGAAATACATTTTTGTCTGAGACTTTGGAAGCAAAGTCCTTGAATCCTTGAAGGTATTGGTAGATAGATTTTTGAAAGAGATGAAAGGTTACCCTGAGTGGATGGAATCTGGAGTGGGAATTGCAATTAATTCAGCCACGATTGTATTAACTGGTGGAGCAGGCTTGACAGCCAAGTGGCCTGTTTGTGCTTTTAATTCTTAAAACAACATTCAAGAACATTATTGTATATTATATTTAATGCAGATACGTGTGAGGTATTGCATTTTGGGATGTTCAAACAGTGCAGGCATGGCCTTGACAAGCGAATAACAAGGCTCTGGGAAGTATCGTAGAGCAGAGTGCTTCATGTGAATAAGGGTTTTCATTGCATATGAGAATCTAGCAGTACAGGTACACAGTTCCCTGAAAGTACCATCACAGGTAGATAGGATGGTAAATAAGGCTTCTGGTACGTCAGTCAGAATATTGAGTATAGAATTTGGGACGTTGTGGTACAGTAGTTGGTGAGGCCACATTTGGTGTATTGTGTTCAGCTTTGGTCACCCTGTTGTATGAAGTATGTCATTAAGCTGAAAATAGTGCAGCGAAGTTATGCAAGGATGTTGTCAGGACTCGAGGGCCTAAACTATAGGGAGAGATTAGGCAAGCTAGAACTTTATTCCTTGGAGCACAGGAGGCTCTTCATATGACCTTCATAAAGGTGTATAAAATCATGTGGGGAATTGATAGGGTATGCATAGTGTATTTTACCCAGAAGAAGGGATTCAAGTATGTGGAAAGATTTAATAGGAACCTGATGGTCAACTTTTTCACCCCGAGGGTGATGGCTATATGCAATGAGTTGCCCAAGGAGGGAGTTGAGGCAGGTACAAAAACATTTAAAAAACACTTGGACAGGTACATATGGATAGGTTTAGAGGGATTTGGGAATATACAGGCAAATGAGACTAGCTTTGGAGCATCTTGGTCGGCATGGACAATTTGGGCTGAAGGGCCTATTTTCATGCTGTTAGACTCTTTGACTCCTACAGATTGTGAATTTTGCTTCAAATGCATCCATTTATCACAAGCTTCATTTTTCAACAGCATCTGCTGACTGGGAGAGGGAACTGCAGCAGGAACTTCAAGATTTTGAAGTAGTGGCTGAGACAGAAAAAGCAGATGAAAATTGGGATAAGGAAATTGAAGAACTATTACAAACTGAGGGTTGAACTGAACAATGTTGCTCTCCAGTACTTTGGCCGGCACAAAACTGACCGGGACCAGCATGATTTTTGAATTTTCTTCACAGTCACCTGAAAAGAAAACTTTTTTAGTTTGAGAATTATTCTTAATAAAATGGGGCGAATGATTCATCTATAATTCAGAGTAATTTACCTCTTTGTTCTCAAGGCAGGTGAGAAAGTTGTATTTCTAATTACAGGGATTTATGCATTCTGTGTTTATATCCACCATTAATTTTACATGCATTCAATGCAGGTGTAATAGTGATTTGTAGGTGAATATTGCAACAGGCAGATATTTTGTGTTCTGATTAGTTCATTGTTATGTACACCAGAGACCAATAATTTTTTTACATGCTTCATGTGAATCAGGGTTTTCATTGCACCTTGGTGCATGTGAGAATGAACTAATCTGAATACAAAATATTTGTCTCGTTCAAATAGATTTATGATGGGGAAGCAATTTTGTTTGTTCCCCTTTTCAATCCTAATTAAATGGTAATTAACTTAAGGAAGCTATCTAACTGTTATGGATGTAATAAAAATTTAACTGAACTGAATTAAAAATGGTATGTGGGAAATAGAGCCTGATTTTTTTTTTTCAGACCTATAAATCAGATTAGTTCTGAAATAATCCAAAATGATTGCCATGCATATAGATTAATATAAAATATATAGGTCTGCTTTTCATTTTCTGAAGTAAAATCTGATGAACTGCAATTGTTCCACAATCTGTGTGTTTTCCAAATAAACATAATCTCTTGATTTTTATGGGATTTTTTTTTAAATTGTGTTTGGGTGCATTTCTTTAAAATTCACTCAACATTGTGGAAAATTGCATAATGTATGTAATTTAATTTTTGCCAAAAAAATATTAGTCACACTTGGAAGGCTGGAAATGTAGATATATTTATAATTTTGCTTTGCTATTTATATTTTTGTGTCAAATATAAACCCTGTATTCATTTTAATTCTGAAAGCTATTAATGATTAAAAGCACTTACATTTTCATAATAGTTCCCTACTCAAACATTTATGCCCTCAGTGATTTAAACATTCTAGCCTAAGTTGTCATTTTTCTCTTATTTATCATTTGTTAACATGTTCTGGGCTGACCTCTCATCTTTGTGATGAACAACAGAAAAAGTCGGTAAATTATTTGTTATGATTTGGATTTTGGCATTTTTATTGCATTCCAGTCTGGATTCAGTACTCTTTCCTAAAAATGAGGTCTTCGGGTGTTTCAGTAAAATGCACTTTGTTTCTATGTCTATGTTTCAACACAACACAAGGCTTGGATAAAAATTTGATTTGCTTTTAAGTTGTACAAAGTTTTATTTCCAAGCTAAGTGAAACTTATGAATGCTTAATAAAAAGTTCTTTCGATTCATTTTATTTATTATATTTTATTGTTCTTTTATGCATATTTGAAATAAATTCATATTAGAATGTAAATGATAAATGCAAATGAACCAAAATGGTTCAAAATTGTAAGCAATGTTTTTACCATCGCACATTGCTTGCTATCTTGTCCTTGTGGTGCTTTATCCTATCTCTTTCTGTTTCTCTCACTCCCTCATTTAGACCGCAGGCCGAACATCGAACGTGTCTAGATTTTAACTTTTGTGGCCCATCTCTAGTATCTACTTGAAATTTGGCACAGATTTAGATAAAAAAATAATTGAGAAAGAATTCATAACTTGTCAGTGCAAAAGGCTGCACACTAATTAATTAAGCTAATTAGAAAAAGAGAAGCAAAAGTTGACATTACAGATGTAATGATCTGTCTCGGTGGACGCCAGCCAGTCCAAAGAGGTTTAGCAGGGGCAGTCTATTGTGGAAATAATTCCTCTGTTACTGAGTTGACTTACCCTGTCCCTTTTGTTTCTGCTGCCAGATATCGCAGCACCCAGATGCGAAACTATTTTTGTATCCCAATGCCTTGCAGGAATACATGTCACCACTCTGGCAACGGCCATGATAGCTGAACATCTCGAACTGCTGTCTTATACTATGCGGCTGAGTGATGCGGAGCTCAAGACTGCAATGGTTAGGGAGAGCAATGGATTCGCTAGAAAGGACAAGCAAGCAGGGTGGGGAGGGAAAAGTGGTACTTTCTCGTTTTATAAACTTGTATTACAACTTCTATCGCGAAAGGAAGCTCCGTGCGAAGTGATGTTACCGCAACTAGAACGCAGAGACATAACAAGAGAGAAACACAATGATTAATACCTCCTCAGACCAAAATGAGTCACATCAACAAATTTGGACAAACCAAGTAGCTTTTCCAGACCAATAGAATAGAAGCTTGTGTAGGAAGGAACTCCAGATGCTGGTTTAAACTGCAGTAATAGAGTACTGATTGTGTGATCAGCCATGATCACAGTGAATGGCGGTGCTGGCTCGAAGGACCAAGTGGCCTACTCCTGCACCTATTATCTATTGTCTAATAAGATAGACACAAAAAGATGGAGTAACTCAGCGAGACAGGCAGCATCTCGGGGGGGATAGGCAATGGGTGTCGTTTCGGATCAAGACCCTTCAGCCTAGAAGCTTACATGCTTGTCGCAGTAACAATGAATGTTTGCAAGGGTACCTGTTTTTACTGCTTAACTTGTCACCGAGAGCTCGCTTTATCATTTTCCATGTGCCAATTAGGCAAAGAATTCAAGAAAAGCATAACGCAGAAATTATTTGAACGCTTGCGTTACCACAACAAAAGTGGGTGAAATTAGTAAGAGTAATTCTGAGAGTATTGTATTGACGTTTGCTATGGTGAATTGGAAGTCATGCATATGTTCTAAGTATGCCTTGTTTCCAGTTGCATTTAATATTGAGATTGTATGATTTTTTTTGGAAAGCAATGCATATTTGAATGTGAGAAATTGTTTTAAAATTATGTTCGTGTAAGATAAGCCAACTTCGAGCCAGTTTTAAAACCAGTTCAAAATAATTTTAAAAAATAATAATTTTGCACTTTCCAAACCCTCAGTTTAGTGCAGTGAATAAACAGTCAATAATCTATGTACTAAAACTCTCGTTTGTTTTGTTTGTTCCTGAACTACAGCGAAAACGGTACACGATAGCGTGACAATTTTAGGCCCACCTTACTCGCCTTCGTCCCTTTGGTGCTAATGGAAGAAGTTTCATTGAAATCGGTGTTATATTTGTAAAGTTATTCACATTTTAAAGTTTAAATCTATCTCCTCGAGAGGGAGGAGGGGTGGAGGGAGGATAAGGGGGGTTGAGGGGGATGGAGTGGGAGGAGGGGGAAGGGGGAGATGTGGAGGAGGAGGGAGGAGGGTGTTGCACCAATGCAGGAGAGGTTTGGGCCCAACGGGTCCACTTTGTCTAGTAGACACTGAATGCTGGAGTAACTCAGCGGGATAGGCACCATCTCTGGAGAGAAGGAATGGGTGACGTTTCAGGTCGAGACCCTTCTTCAGACGCGCTGACTTGCTCCAGCATTTTGTGTCTACCTTCGATTTAAACCAGCATCTGCAGTTCTTTCCTAAAAAGTCAATAGTCCTGAGCTATGATGGAAAGATCAATACTCTACTTCTTACAACCTACATCCTCACTGGGTCACTCTAAGGTTACAGTAGTTTTTAATAAACAGTTGTGCCTAGCACCAGTCATCTGGAGCATGACTCACTGCCTCTTGAAAACCGGATAGCCAGTGACAGCTGGAGTTTGAAGGCAAGGATGAGTGTAGTACTGGGGCATTCGCTTGTAAGCCGGCTGCTTGTCCTGCTCATCTCCAAATAAGATGACTCTGAGCCTGTAGCAGCCAGCGCTGTCCCATTCTGCTATGACAGGACCTTGGACAAGGAGGTACAGGCTGTAGGAGAGATCGGCTTCCACTTGAGCCAAGTCTCTTCCCCCTCCCCTTGATAGTGGTGCGGATTGGCGAGAATTTTCCTGGATTTCTGTTGGATTTCCATGAACAGGATTTTGTTTGTTGAGCTGTAAAAGTTCCACATGCAGCCGGGAAGGTCTTCTTCAGGAAGGACAGATGTGTCCCCCTTACAGAGGCTGACAAGCACTGCGTGAGTCAAGCTGGCCACAGATAGCCTTAAATGGGGGAAAGCACTATACTACTACACCTCATTTCGTGTTATTACAAACAAAATGCAATTGACCTTGCAATTGATCCCGGTAGGCCCCTGCCTAGCTAGCCTGAAACAAAGCGTGTTATCGGTCAATTGGCGTCCGACTCAATGTCAAACGTGTTTTGATTGGACATTTACTACTTGGAAAATTGACAAGATTTGAGTTTTTTTCCATATTTTTTAAATATGTGCCGGTTTTGTTCTTGACGAGTTTCAGATATAATTTCTATAATATTTTTACACAATATGTTATAAATACAGGTAGATACGGGATGTGGGTCATGATATGAAACGAAAAGGCACCTCGGCCCACGATCTAATTATTCTTTTATTGTTGTACATTCTCTTGCTGATCTTTAAGGATTTATTTCATTCTCATACATTTAAACTCAGTCAGTTATAAACTGCCTTAAATCCTAGGAGATTTCAACCGTTTTGACCCTGAATTCTGGAAGCAGATCTGATCAGCACAATATCCTCTGATAACAAAGGAAATACAGTAAATAACAAAGGAATCCTGACCATTGGATTCTATTCTATTAATTCACTAACACTTTTAATTCACTCTTTTTAGATGTTGCAAAATATGACACATTCCAGTGAACCTAGTGAGTTTAATGGAAGCATAGGAAACAAAACCAGGCGAGTTTGAAGGAAAGCAACTGCAAATGCTGGTTTAAACCTAAGATAGACAAAAAGCGAGAGTAACTCAGCGGGTCAAACAACATCGCTGGAGAAAAGGAATATGTGATGTTTCGGGACAAGACCCTTCCTCGACCCGAAACTTCACCTATTCCTTTTCTCCAGAGATGCTGTATGACCTGCCGAGTTACTCCAGCTTTTTGTGTTCATCTTGAGTTTGAAGGAAGAATGGGAATAAAGTCCAGATGAGTTCAAAAGGATTCTGGAAATTGATTTCTGTGCCCCAGTGAGTTTAAAGAGAGTTTTGGAAAAGGAAAAGGAATAGGATGAGCCAGGTGCCAGACCATGCATTCCAAGCAATAGGACAGCAGAGTGTAAGATGTTTACAACATTAACAAAGGATACTGAGTTTGAAACAGTTTCTCATTCCTCAAAAAGCTTTCATAGAAACATAGAAAATAGGTGCAAGAGTAGGCCCTTCGAGCCTGCACCGCCATTCAATATGATCATGGCTGATCATCCAACTCAGTATCCTGTACCTGCCTTCTCTCCATACCCCCTGATCCCTTTAGCCACAAGGGCCACATCTAACTCCCTCTTAAATATAGCCAATGAACTGGTCTCAACTACCTTCTGTGGCAGAGAATTCCACAGATTCACCATTCTCTGTGAAAAAAAACGTTCTCATCTCGGTCCTAAAAGACTTCCCCCAATTATCTGCAGCTTAGCAATCGGTAAACCTAATATCTACTTGCAACAAAAAGAAGATAGACATAAAAAGCTGGAGTAACTCAGCGGGACAGGCAGCATCTCTGGAGAGAAGGAATGGGTGACGTTTCGGGTCGAGACCCTTCTTCAACAACTTGCAACTACTTGCAACAGGTGGGTAGGAAGGAACTGCAGATGCTGGTCTACCATCTCTCCATCAAACCTGTCTTCATTCAGCACAATTACTTCCCCTTTATCACCAACACATTTGTTGTCACTTATCTCACTGGAACTTTCTTCCTTCAATAATAACCCATTGCAAGTTCTTCACTCAACCTTCCACAACTTACCACCTACCCCCTTACTACTAACCCACCCCACAAGTCACCACTTCCATCCACACTCACGACTAGCCTATTGCTCGCCATCCCTGTTCCCATGTTCCACATGTGATGAGCCCAACATTTCCTAATGTATTGGAAACTTACGTCAACAAAGAATGTAGTGTCCACGATATCTGAGGTCCTTGCCAAGCTGGAAGCAAAGCTGCTCCTTCTCTATTGCTTTTCATCATCTGCACCTCAAAACTGGTGAAAGACATTTGCCTTTGGTTGCCATGTGTTTCACTGTGAGGTCACATGATACCACCTCCATGGTAACAATGGGGAGAGATGATGTCACCCCCAGGCTGTCCATATGAACTGAGGGCAGGAGGAGGTGGACACAATTCTAAGATATTTTTGGTGCATGTAAGGCAGATCTGTTGCTCATTTTGTTCAATCCATCTTGGTTCTGCAGTTCGTGGTCCTTCTCTTAGTAAGTATCTGTCCTCCTTGATGACTCAGTTGACCTACAGCTTTATGCACAAGGATTATGTGTATTTCTACTGGCTCTTCAGTAAAGAGGCAGATGCTGAAATGGGCCTGAAGTCTCCAACTCAGTGCTCTCTACTTGTAGACCTCTCATCGAAGAAGTTAATTCTTCCCTGATCAATACATTTTAATTTCCTTAAACTCTAGTAGATCACAATCTCCATATCTATAGTATACATTAAATAAACCATTCCTCTGTTAGGGTAAAGCAGTCATAGACAAAGGATGAAGTTTTAAATATAGTAGCCATTAATGCAAATGAAACCAGTCTTCCTGAATTACTTCAGAATGTAGACTACAAGTAGTAAACAGTTTTGTAAGTTAAAAGTACAGTTCCATGAGTAAGCACCTCATTAAGGGAGCTGGCTACTAGCTCCCAGCAAGAGATGGCTTATGAAGTATGGTTTGTTAACTGAATTGACCATGACATATTCTTGTAGACATTGATCCCACATAGAAAATGGGGCCAAGTTAATTGGCCTACATCAAACCAGACAAGAGACTTTTATTTTGTATTTAGATGTTAGAGATACAGTGTGGAAACAAGCCCTTTGGCCTATTAAGTCCATGCTACCGGCGATCACCCTGTGCACAAGCACTATCCTACACACTAGGACCAATTTATAATTTTACCAAAGCCAATTAACGTACAATGCGGTCACTGGGAGAACATAGAAATTCCATACAGACAGCACCCATAGTCAGGATCGAACCCAGTTCTGTGGTGCTGTAAGGCAGCAACTCTACTGCTGTGTCATTGTGCTGTTTGCATCTTCATCTAAGTAATCAATACAGTAATTGGATGCATTTATGTATCCAGAGATTCAGCCCCCACAACACTAACTTTGAAAATTTCTCAGCTCAGCTCCACCATTCACCAAACCTTATTTCCACTCTCACCACTTATCACTCTCACCACACACCATCAATCTATCCCCACTCTTCACTGACCACTCCCACCCTTCCCATAAACTTCCCTTGACAGCCAAATTAGTTCCTCATCATCACCAACACATTTGCTACCAACTCTTTATCTCACTGGCACTCTTCCTTCTTTCAACAATAAATCATTGCCAATTGGCCGCCAAACCTTCCCCATCTCACCACGTACCTCCTTCTCCCCACTACGACTCACCCACCCTTCAACAATCACCACCTCCATCCACACTACAGCCCACCCCACAACACTCACCGATTCCATTCACACTCACAACACCTATTGCTCACCAACCCTGTTCCCATTCTCCACATTTGATGATGAGCCCAACAGTTCCTAATGTATTGAGAACAGACTTACATCAACAAAGAATGTAGTGCCCCGAGGTCCTTGCAGAGCCCGAAACAGAGCTGCTCCTTCTCCATTGCTTTTCATCATCTGCACCTCAACACCGGTGAACGACCTTTGCCTTTGGTTGCCATGGCTTTCACTGTGAGGTGATATGACATCCCCTCCATGTGAACAATGGGGAGACCTGATGTCACCCCCAGGCTGAGTGTCCATATAAAAACTGAGGCTAGGAAGAGGTAAACACATTTCAAAGATATTTTGAATACAAGGCAGATCTGTTACTCAGTTTGTTCAATCCCTCATGGCTCTGTAGCTCTTGGTCCTTTTGAGTACATGTAAGGCTAGTTTGTGGCTCACTTTGTTAAACCCATTTTGGTTTTGCAGCTTTTGTTCCATCTCTAAGCAAGTATCTGTCGTTGATAATTTTCTGTTCATCTGCAGTCACAGCAGCTTTATGTCAGATGTGTCTGTGTATTTCTACTGGCTCTTATGTGAAGATGTGGTTACTGAGTTGACCTGCTCCAGCTCAGGATCTCCCATCAGAGGAGATCATTCCTCTTGGTCTGACTGATCAATATATGTAATCATCTTAAACTCCACCGATAGATCATAATCTCTGTACCCAGGGGATGTGTTATAAACAGACCATCTCACTATTGCCCTATGTTGGGGTGAAGCAGCCATAGACAAAATATGAAGCTTCTGATATAGTAGCCATTCTGATATAGTAGCCATTAATATCAATGAGAACAAGCCTTCCTGAATTGCTAGTAATAGATACAAGCAGTAATCAGTTTTGAAATTAAAAGTACAGTGGCATGAATAAGCACCTTATGAAGGAAGCTGGCTACCTGCTCGGGAGACTGCTTATGAAATTGTAAACTGACTTCACCATGAAACATTATTGTATGCATTTGCAAACATACCAACGATGGGGCTATGTTGATTGGCCTATATCAAACCAGGCATCAAACATCTTCAGCTGAGGAACAAAAGAGCTATTCAGAAATTCAGCCCTCAACACTAATTTGGAGTGTCTCGGATTTGTGATCTCAGAACCTTTTGGACCATCGACATAATTCTCCCTTTTCTGCCTTTCCCCTTCCCCCATCCTTTCAACCAATATTCCTTTCTCTGGCTTCATATTTTGCATGCCTTCTGCCCTTAACTCATACTTTTTGCCTTTTCATCACTGGCCTTTGTCCACCCATCTGCTAAACAACCGGGGGGCCCCCCCAACCTGTATCCGTGTATCACGTGCCAGTGCAGAAGACCAGGGCAGGGCTGTCAGCACTTCATTGCAGATCGGCCACTGCAAATGCGTTGTACACTGACATTAAGCACAATGTTTAATTGACATCACTTGTGCAAACTTATTGAACACAAGCACAACCCAGGATAACCTGAAACAAATCCTAACAGGAGGGTTAAGGCCTGCTGCAACATTAATGACAGGGCTCCACTTCTCCTGGGCTGCACCCTCTGAATCTGAGACTTCTGTCTCCCTGCAGGTAGCTGCCTTCTCTCCAACATTAGTTGTCGATAGGGTAATCGGAGGGATAAAAAATAGCATAGGAATGGACCATGTTGTACAGACTTAATGGATAAGTGAGGAACTGCGGATGCTGGTTAATAAACAGAACACAGTGCTGGAGTAACTCAGCAGCTCAGGTAGCATCTTTAGAGAACATGGGCAGGTGACATTTTGGGTCAAGACCCTTCTGAAGGGTCTCAAACTGAAATGTCACCTATCCAAGTTTTACCAGAGATGCTGCCCGACCTGCTAAGTTATTCCAGCACTTCGTGTCTTTAAGGGACAGTTGGGAGTTTCCACATGCAAGGATGGTTAAAGGTCTGTGAAGTTCTCTGTTCGGAAAGTAAATGCACAGAGATGTAATCAAAGGAATGACTCATCAGCATAGATTTATCACATGGTGCTGTAATATTGAAGAATTGTGTTGAGAAGCCACCAGTGGCAATTAAAACTGTGAAACCCAGGATGGAACCCAGCCAGTATAAAGAAGAATAACAATGCAACGTTCTTTACTATCTGGCAGTAATGAATTGAGAAGTTAGGTTGCTTTGCACAGGTGGAAGCAACCAGACAGTGTCATGTAGTGTCAGGTGATTTGTATTGGTTGATTGATATTGGTGTAGGTTTATTTAGTTTAATTTAGAAATACAGCATGAAAACAGGCCTTCCGGACCACTGAGTCCACACCGACCACTAATCACCTGATCATGTTATCCCATTCAAAGCACCCTGAAGAAACCCACACGATCACAGGGAGAACGTGGAAACTGTCTTTTAAATGCTACAATTGTACTTAGCTCTACCACCTCCACTGGTAACGGTCCATTTATTCACCACCTTCTAAATAGAATACCTGCACCTCCGGTCCCCTCTAAATCTTTGCCCTCTCAACTTAAATTTATGCCCTCTAGTTTTAGTCTCCATTACCCTGGGACTATGTGCCCTGTGTTATGAAGTGCTGTCACAGTTTTAACCCAGCTCACTCGAGCCAGCATTTTGAAATAAAACACATGGTGTTCATTGGTGATTTGTCAACAAAGAGCTGAGAGAATTCAATGAAAGCAGGAAAATATTGCAGAATAGTATCAGTAAGACTATCTTTGATCAGACTTTACCGGACTTTATTTTGCACTAAATGGTATTCATGTTATTCCCTTTATTATGTATCTGTACACTGTGGATGGCTCAATTATAATCATGTATTCTCTTTCTGCTGATTAGTTAGCACACAATTAAAGCTTTTCACTGTACCTCAGTACACGTAACAATAAACTAAACGCAACTCAATAGAGGCAGTGACAATGAGGGCTGTGGGAGCACTTTATAGCAAAGACCTCACACAACCTGCATTGACTTATTATTCCCAGCTGGAAACGAAATGGTGTAAACCATGTCAGCAAAGAAAGCTGTCAAACAAATTAATTTACTATCGCTGTCCGATAACTCAGTTCATTGCAGGGGAAAAGAAACAGGGAATTGGAAAAATATACAAAGATAATCTCTGTTTCCTTGAAGTGAATGATTCTCCCAACAAAGCAAATCTTGTACATCTTGCATTCATTAGCACTGGATTTATAAGAAGGATGGATGAGGATTTCCTATGTGTATCATTGGAAACCTGGGCAACAGTTAAGGTTATACTTGGAGTTTTGAATATTTTCATCTGTTAATAATGTTAATAAAGAATTGGCACAGATGTTTTTTTGCTGGGCCAAGGCAATATTGTTGTTAGGACACATATTAAAAGCTGTGGCATCTTCAACCACCACAGCATCCACAGGTTAGCTACATAAAAATGCCTGTTGATATGAAGACCTTTTTACAGGAATCCATGAAAACAGTCAGTTTCATCAAATCCAAATATATTTGCAGCTCTCTGAGAAGATGGATTGTGGCCTCCCAGAACTATTGCCTCACAACAAGGTCAAACAACTTTTTCAGTTGCAGACAGTGACCCATTTGCATGGGTCAGGCAATGACATGACAGCGTTTGACTAGAGTTGTTGCCTTACAGAGATCCGGGTTCGATCCTGACTAGAGGTGCTGTCTGCATGGAGTTTGGACGTTCTCACTGTGACCTGCGTGAGTTTTCTCCGGGTGCTCCGGTTTCCTCCCACACTCCAAAGACGTTTAGGTTTGTAGGCTAATTGGCTTTGGTAAAATTGTAAATTGTTCCTAATTTGTGTAGAATAATGTTAGTGTACGAGGATTGCTGGTCGGCGCGGACTCAGTGGGCCAAAGGGCCTGTTTCCGCGCTTTATCTCTGAACTAAACTACACATTGCTATGAACCTGGTGGATTACTTTCCTATCACTGAGTCTAAAAATAAGTTGATAAGAAATCTATTTGCAAACATTGCCAGCAAAGTAACACAGACAAGAAAAGAAAATTGCCTAGAGGAGCTATTGTGCAATGCCTTAAAATTAATCTTCACACAATGCCCCCTGAATAACTTCTGGCTCTATGACTGAGTTGTCCCTGAAGGAAGTAATGTACTTTTCCCTTAAGGTATTTAGAGTGGAAGTGGATTGACTGCACTTGTTGAATTCTAATTACTAAGGAAGGTTGGATGTAGAAGCAGGTTTAAGGCTGAAACTAGTTTTGCCCCAGCCAGATATTTTGGCTTTGAAATCATTGAAAACAACATCTGTCTCCTCATTGCTTAAGTTATTCAATACACCAGGTTTCATCAGTATCTATCAGTATTTATATCAAGTAAGTTTTGTACATTACAAGTGATGCTGGCATGCATATTCGCATTCCCTCATTGTTGCATTGAACAGGATTCCACATGATAATCTCTCAGCTGCAGTGTTATATGAAACACCAGCATGGTGGGGCCACTGTGGATGTGTGTCGCAACTTAACAAATTGCACACAATGTTCAGCAAAACTTTTGAAAACCTCAGTGGTTCACACTATCAAAAATGTTCAAAGCCCAAGGGTTTTGAAGCCCAAGCTCAATGTGATAATATTGTGTATGGCCCTTCTTGAGTCCTAAGTTTAAGTCAAAACGTTAAACCCTATCTGTTATAAGTATCTACTAGGGAGATCTACATCATTTTAAGGAGATTATACCATATCAACCTATATTTCAGAGACTAATTTACTTCATGATGTCAGTCTCTTTTGAACAACAATCTGTCAACAATCACTATTTTGAACAGTGACCCCTCTCTCTCTCCCAGCCAAGGGGGTGATATATCCAGGTGATGAAGCAGTATAAACAGTTATATTTTTAAGTGAAGCACATTTAATTCTCAGTCCTAATTTCTACAGAGGTTATATTTTACAAAGCATTTCCAAAACACAGGTAGAATACTTACAATACTAGAAAAAACATACCAATGAGGTGCAAACAAACAAGTTGTCTGTCAAATTTAGACGCTGAAGAGTGAAATATGTGTCTTTTTTTCTGTAACTCCTGGTCACTCCCCTGTCTTCTAATATTTATACTATTTTTGTACTAGTTGTCATCATCAGTATGTGCTGTTTTACATGTACATTTATACGGCCAAGTAGATGGTGTGACCCAAAAAGTCAATGTAGTCCTGACCATAATCTTGCTAAGGATACAGTGGACCTCACGGTTCCCCTTTATTAATTCTTGGAACAGGAGGGTCATACTCTTAAGGTCATTATGCTCAATCTGGTTTCACTTGATAATGTCAAGATGATGGGCAAATGTACTGGTCAGAAGCTTATTTTAATTAACGTCTCAATGTCTCTTACAAACTTTTACTTATGCACCATAGAAAGCATACCATTTGGTTGCATCACAGCTTGGTTTGGGAGCAACTCTGCCCAAGACTGCATGAAATTGCATAGAGTGCAATCCATCACACAGACCAGACTCCCCACCATTGATTCCATCTACACTTCATGCTGTCTTGGGAAAGCAGCCAACATAATCAAGGATCTTTCTCACCACAGTCATTCTTTCTTCTCCCTGCTCCTATTGAGCAGAAAATCAAGAAGCTTCAACGCGTGTTCCAGCAAACTCCAAAACAGCTACTTCCCGTGTTATCAGGCTTCTGAATAATCCTTCCATAAGCAAGGATACAGTCCCGATTTTCCAACTGCTCATTGCTGACATTGGACTTTTCTCTGGAATTGTTATGCTACATTGCTGAAGAAGGGTCTCGACCCAAAACGTCACCTATTCCCTCTCTCCTAGATGCTGCCTGACTTACTGAGTTACTCCAGCACTTTGTGATACCTTCGATTTGTACCAGCATCTGCAGTTATTTTCTTATGCTACATTGCTGAGTAACTGTATTCTGCACTCTGGCATCTTTCTATTCGTCCTATCTTCTGACTTGATTGCTTTCATGCATAGTGTTATCTAATATGACTGGATAGCACACAAACAAAAGGTTTTCACTGTTCATCAGACGTTATGCAGCAGGCAAACTGCAGTGGATCAATGCTGTTTGAGAGGCTGGAGTTAATGTGTGGCATCACTGGACAACATTAAACCTAAAAAAGTACACGAATAGCCAAAAAAATCCTCTGCCATTTAAAAAATATATAAAGGGAAAGTTGAAGCTGGAGATGTGTGGAATATCCTTCAAATCAAATGGGAAACAAGCACCAGGAAAAGGTTTTGCTTATAGTTAGTTGTCCCTGAGGGGTAAGGCTGTTATTCTGCCACCCTGACTGAACCACCTGCCCTGTGATTGAAATGCACTTAACAGTAATCATTGTGAGATTCCAATATTAGTTTGATGGAGAGGTTGGAAAAACAGGGGCACAACTGGTAGAGCTGATGTCTCACAGCACCAGAGACCTGGGTTCGATCTGATCTCAGGTATTGGCATAGTCATAGTGTGATACAGCATGGAAACAGACCCTTTGTCCCAAATTACCCATGACGACGAACATGCCACAACTATACTAGTCCCACCTAGTGTTTGGCCCATATCCTTCTAAACCTACCCTATCCATGTGTTGGTCCAAATGTCTATTAAACGTTGCGATAGCGCCTAACTCAACTACCTCCTCTGGCAGTTCGTTCCATACACTTACTATCCTTTGTGTAAAAAAGTTACCCCTCCGGTTCCTATTAAATCTTTCCCCCCTCACCTTAAATCTATGATCTCTGTTCTTGATTCCCCTACTCTGGGTAAAAAACTGTGCATTTACCTTATCTAATCTCCTCATTATCTTATACACCTTTCTAAGATCACCCTTCATCCTCTGCACTCCAAGTAATAAAGTCCTATCCTGCTCAACTTCTCTCTAAAGCTCAGTCCAGACAACATGCTTATAAATATTCTCTGTGCCCTTTCCAGCTTAACAATATCTTTCCTATAATAGGGTGACCAAAACTGAACACAATACTCCAAATGTGGTCTCACCAATGTCTTGTACAATTGTACATAACCTCCCAACTTCTATACAACAATCTGACTGTTGAAAACCAATGTGCCAATAGCCTTCTTGACCATCCTATCTACCTGTGATACTGCTTTCAGGGAACTATGTATCTGCACTCCCAGATCTGTCTGCCCTACAACACCCCCCAGAGCCCTGTCATTCACTGTGAAGGTCCTGCCCTGGCTTAACTTCCCAAAATGCAATACCTTATACTTATCTGTATCATTTTCCATTCCTCAGCCTACCTGCCCAACTGATCAGTTTTGCTGCAATTTTTGATAACCTTCATCACTATCTACAATGTAACCTACTCGGATGACATCTGCAAACTTGCTAATCATGCCTTGTACATTCTCATCCAAATCACTGACAAAGGGCAGCAAAGTGGCACAGCAGTAGAGTTGTTGCCTTATAGCAAATGCAGCGCTGGAGACGTGGATTCGATGCCGACTACGGGTGCTGTCTGTGCAGTTTGTACATTCTCCCCATGATCTGCGTGGGTTTTCTCCGAGATCTTCGGTTTCCTCTCACACTCCAAAGACATACAGGTTTGTAGGTTAATTGGCTTGGTAACTGTAAAAAATTGTCCTTAATGTGTGTAGGATTGTTAATATGCGGGGATCGCTGTTCGGCAAGGATCTGTTGGGCCGAATGGCGTTTCCACGCTGTATCTCTAAACTCTAAGGGACCAGCACTAAGGGACCAGCTCTGAAGTCCACTACCTGTCACAGCACACGAGGTCTGAAAAACAACCTTCCACCATCACCCTCTACTTCCTTCCATGAAGCCAATTCTCTATCCAGTTGGCTAGCTCTCCCTGGATTCCATATGATCCAACCTGTCAGGAGCCTACCATGCGGAACCTTATCACATGCCTTGGTGAATTCCATATAGATGTCCATGGCTTTGCCCTCATCAACCTTTTTAGTTACTTCCACAAATAACTTTCCCTCAGTTAACAATAAACCATTCTACATTTCCTTAGCATTGTTTTTGATCTGTTGTTTTCACACGTTACCCTTCCATATCTCTAGACTGCCTCTCCCCTGGCTATCAGTCTGAAGAAGGGTCTCGACCTAAAATGTCACTCAAGAGATGCTGCCTGTCTTGCTGAGTAACATTTTGTGTCAATCTGCTGTATTCACAAGATTTGACATCTAAGTTTAATGTGGTCAAAGATATTCACAAGCTTTCTTTAGGAGATACAACTGAACCTATGCAGAATCTAACAAAACCTGAACCTCTGCTGTATCTGGATGAGCAGAATGGGGTAACCCAGAGCCTGTTGTTTAGTTGCCCTTGTACAGTATCACTGAATGTTGGTTCCATAATTCAGGAGCATTCGTGAAAAGGTTTAGTAGAGTATGAACAACATTTGCATATTTTATTCCTGTGGCTCATCAATATTTCTCCCAGTAGGATTAATTCATTTACAACATACTACATACTACTCAATGTCAAGGGAATTCAATATTCTTATGACTAGCTTCTTTTGCAAAATCTTCCCATGTATCCTGGATCGAATAATTATGCTGCTTGTGAAACACACTGGTGGAACAAGTAATGTTGCTACGTCACAGTTCCAATTACCCAGGCTTGCTTCAAACCTCCAGTGTTCGCCTTGTGGAGTTTACATAGTCTCGTTGAGTCGGCATGGGTTCTAGCTTTGAGAGTCTGGTTACTCCAGCTTCTTCTGAAATCCCCAAAATGTGCTAATTGATGGGTTAATTGGCTACTGTAAATTACCCGTCATGTAAATGGTCAGCAAGACAATTAGTGTACAGGAAGGGGGGGGGTAAATGAGTAATGAGCAGTACAAGAAATCTATCATTAAAGATGTCAAGAGTGAATTTTGGATCAAACTGGAGTCTCAAGGCAATGACATGGACACATATAGATTGTGGCAAGACTTGCATGCTATAAGGAGCTTCAAAGCAAAATCAGGCAGTATTGATGACAACAATGGGTTCCTCTCTGATAAGGTCAATGCATTCTATGCCCACTTTGAACAGAAAGTTGGTGAGGACATCACCCGCCCTGATAACCCTGGCACCCTGTCACCAGGTGCACCTTTCTCAACGGTAACTGTGGCAAACATAAGTTTGACCTTCCTGAGAATGAATCTGCTAAAAACTGGTTCAGATAGACAATAGACAATAGGTGCAGGAGTAGGCCATTTGGCCCTTCGAGCCAGCACCACCATTTAATGTGATCATGGCTGATCATTCCCAATCAGCACCCCGTTCCTGCCTTCTCCCCATACCCCCTGACTCCGCTATCCTTAAGAGCTCTATCTAGCTCTCTCTTGAAAGCACTCAGAGAATTGGCCTCCACAGCCATCCACAGATTTACAACTCTCTGACTGAAAAAGTTTTTCCTCATCTCCGTTCTAAATGGCCTACCCCTTATTCGTAAACTGTGGCCCCTGGTTCTGGACTCCCCCAACATTGGGAACATGTTTCCTGCCTCTAACGTGTCCAACCCCTTAATAATCTTATATGTTTCAATAAGATCCCCTCTCATCCTTCTAAATTTACGCTGCATGCCCTCAATAGCAAGAATATCCTTCCTCAAATTTGGAGACCAAAACTGCACACTGTACTCCAGGTGCGGTCTCACCAGGGCCCTGTACAACTGCAGAAGGATCTCTTTGCTCCTATACTCAACTCCTCTTGTTATGAAGGCCAACATTCCATTGGCTTTCTTCACTGCCTGCTGTACCTGCATGCTTCCTTTCAGTGACTGATGCACTAGGACACCCAGATCTTGTTGTACGTCCCCTTTTCCTAACTTGACACCATTTAGATAATAATCTGCCTTCCTATTCTTACCACCACACTTATCCACATTAAACAGCATCTGCCATGCATCCGCCCACTCACACAACCTGTCCAAGTCACCCTGCAACCTCATAGCATCTTCCTCACAGTTCACACTGCCACCCAGCTTTGTGTCATCTGCAAATTTGCTAATGTTACTTTTAATCCCTTCATCCAAGTCATTAATGTATTTTGTAAATAGCTGCGGTCCCTGCACCAAGCCTTGTGGTACCCCACTAGTCACTGCCTGCCATTCTGAAAGGGACCCATTTATCCCCACTCTTTGCTTTCTGTCTGCCAACCAATTTTCTACCCATGTCAGTATCCTACCCCCAATACCATGTGCTCTAATTTTGCGAACTAATCTCCTATGTGGGACCTTGTCGAAGGCTTTCTGAAAGTCAAGGTACACTACATCCACTGGCTCTCCACTGTCCATTTTCCCAGTTACATCCTCAAAACATTCCAGAAGATTAGTCAAGCATGATTTCCCCTTCGTAAATCCATGCTGACTCGGAACGATCCTGTTACTGCTATCCAAATGCTCTGCAATTTCGTCTTTTATAATTGACTCCAGCATCTTCCCCACCACCGATGTCAGACTAACTGGTCTATAATTTCCTGTTTTCTCTCTCCCTCCTTTCTTAAAATGTGGGATAACATTAGCTACCCTCCAATCCACAGGAACTGATCCTAAATCTATAGAACATTGGAAAATGATCACCAATGCGTCCACGATTTCTAGAGCCACCTCCTTAAGTACGCTGGGACACCGACCATCAGGCCCTGGGGATTTATCAGCCTTCAGTCCCATCAGTCTACCCAACACCATTTCCTGCCTAATGTGAATTTTCTTCAATTCCTCCGTCACCCTAGGATCTCTTGCCACTAGAACATCTGGGAGATAGTTTGTATCTTCCTTAGTGAAGACAGATTCAAAGTACCAGTTCAACTCATCTGCCATTTCCTTGTTCCCCATAATAAATTCCCGTGCTTCTGTCTTCAAGGGACCCACATTTGCCTTAACTATTTTTTCCTCTTCACATACATTTGCCTTAACTATTTTTTCCTCTTCACATACCTAAAGAAACTTTTACTATCTTCCTTTATATTATTGCCTAGCTTACCTTCGTACCTCATCTTTTCTCCCCGTATTGGCTTTTTAGTTTTCTTCTGTTGCTCTTTAAAAGAGTCCCAATCCTCTGGCATCCCGCTCTTCTTTGCTATGTTATACTTCTTCTCTTTTTTTTTTATGCTGTCCTTGACTTCCCTTGTCAGCCACGGGTGCCTCTTACTCTCCTTAGAATCTTTCCTCCTGATGGAGTCAACAAATGCTTCCTCAAGACCTGTACAGCTCAACTGCTACAGGTATTCACAGACAAATTCAACTACTCCATTCTGAGGACTTTGCCTGCTTTATTGTAGTAGTAATAATAATAATAATAATAATAATAATAATAATAATAATAATAATAATAATAATAATATATTCCTTTATTTGTCCCACACTGGGGAAATTTACAATATTGTCAGAATAAAATGACATACCTTTATAAAAAAGATGAGAAGGAACTTCTTTAGCCAGAGGGTGGTGAATCTGTGGAATTCATTGCCAGAAATGGCTGTGGAGGCCATCTTTGGATTTTTTTAAATCACAGATTGCTCGGTTCTTGATTAGTAATGATCTCAAAGGTTATGGGGAGAAGGTGGATGAATGAGGTTGATTGGGAAAGATAGCTCAGCCATGATTGAGTGGCGGAGCAGACTCGATGCGTCAAACGACCTAATTCTGCTCCTATGTCTTATGAACATGCTTTAAGAAAGCCCCCCATTATAATCCCCGAGCCAAAGAAAAATAAGCTAGCATGCCTTAATGACTACCATCCAGTGGCTCTGACATTGACCATCGTGAAGTGTTTCTGGAGACTGGTGATGGTGCCTAACCCCAGCCTCTCAAATTACCTTGATCCACTGCAATTTGCCTACTGTCATAACAGATCTACAGCAGGCGCCATCCCCATGATCTCCCTCTCATCTATTGAACACCTAGACATTATGGACACCTATGTTAGACTCACATTTACTGACTCTAGATCTTCGTTCAACAGCATAATCTTCAAACTCTTGGATCCATATTCTGCCGCAGGACCATTGATTTTCTGACCCACAGACCACAATCAGTGTGGGTAGGTGACAACACATCCTCCACAATAATTCTCAACACCGGTATCCCACAAGGATGGATTCTCAGTCCCTTACTAACCACCCCGTACACTCATAATTTGCAGCCAAACTCTTGTAACTTCACCTACAAGTTTTGAGATGATACCACGGTGGTGGGTTGGATCTTGAACAACAAAGAGACTGAGAAGAAAGAGAGCTTAGTAATATAGTGTCAGGACTACAACATCTCCCTCAATGTCAACAAGACGAAGGAGATAGTTATCAACTTCTGAAAGCATGGTGGGTTACATGCCCCAATCAACATCAATGGTGCCGGTGGAAATGATTGAGGGCTTCAAGTTCCTCGGCATAAATATCACCAACAAACTGTTGCGGACCAAGCACAATGAAGCCATAGCCAAAAAAATAACATTAATGCCTCTACTTCCTCAGGAAACTGAAGAAAATCAGTATGTCTCTATGCATATGCACCATGGAAAGCATATTATAGATTGCATCATGGCTTAGTTTTGGAGCAGCTCTGCCCAGCTCACAAAATATTGCTGAAAGTTGTAGATGTAGCCCAGTTCATCACTCCCCACCATTTACTCCATCTAACCTCATGCTGCCCCAGGAAAGCAGCCAACACAATAAAGGACTTGTCCCACTTGATCATTTCTTCTTCTCCCCGTTCCATCGGGCAGAATATACAGAAGCTTGAAAGTGTGCACCACCAGACTCAGGAAAGATTTTTACCCTTCTGTTAACAGAATGTCCTTCCATGAGTTAGTGTACTGTCTGATTCTCCTCTCCCCCATTGGACTTTGTGGACTTGCTGCAATGCTGAGAACTATATTCTGCACTCTGTATCTATTAATTTACTCTACCTATTGCACTTGAGTTTGGCCTGATTGCATTTATGTATGGTATTATTTGGTTAGATGACATACAAAACAAAGCGTTTCATTGTGCCTTTGTATACACGAGAATAATAAATCTAAACCCCTAAATTTGAGAGAGAATAGATTGTAATTAAATAAGTGGGGAAGTGGGATTGCACCAAGAGCTGGCATTGAAAATATTAGAAATATATAAATATATTGCTGCTGCTCCACCTCAGCTTCACAGACTCACCAATCCTGCTCAAAGTACACTACACGTAATTACAAAGAGGAATTCTTTGACATTGTAAATAGATTTGTAACTTTGATCTCATTTATTACGTCTACTGATTGCTGTGAACCTTTCCCAATGTATAATAAATATGTTTAATTTAAGCTGATTTAATATGACGTAAACATTAGTACTATAGTGACCTTTGGATTTCTCAGATGACAGATTTAATGCTGCAAACACGATTGTGTTTCCTAAACTTCCAACTTCCCAACTTCCTAAATTCACTTCCAGTGTCTCTCACTGCTTACTACAGACTGGTTCCTATTGGGAGTTCACCTTGAGAGCATTGGGAACATCTAACTTGTAGGTCAAAATTTTGAAAAGTATCTTTGTTTGCAAATGCATGCCCCAATGGATTAGGCTTTTCACAAGGAATTAAGGTGCTACTGTAGCGACCATAGAGAGTGGTCCTGGTCGTCGAACCCTCAGATTGGCCAGCAAGGTCACGTGTGGGCACGACCGTAGGGATTGGTCCAGAGAGCGACATCGCTGATTGGACAGCGTTGTCATGTGCGCTTTTGGCGCCCAAAAGGAGTTAGTTCGGAGACGTCTTCGAAGAAGACTGTGAGTTTTGATGGTTGTCCGTTATCTTGTTGAGAAACCTTTGTAATCGAATATTGCTGTCGCAATAAACTTCTCCAACAAAGAACAAGTTTCCGGACTCGCCATATTGGTGACCCCGACGTGATCTGGGCGATCACCGACCATGAGCGAACATGACGCCCTGTTGTTGACCGCTGCGCCTGGCACAGTAAGCGCAGTAAGCGTTCACCTTCCGTCGTTTTGGACACATCAACCACAATCTTGGTTTGTCCACACCGAAGCCCAGTTTCATTTAAGAAACATATCGACAGACGCGACAAAATATTACTACCTCGTCAGCGCTCTATCGCCGGAGACGACCACACGCGTGATGCGGTTCATCGTCAATCCTCCTGCGGAAAGCAAGTACGAGGCCATGAAGGCACTGTTACTACGAACCTTCGGGTTCCATAGGCATGACCGCGCTAAAAAACTTCTGCACCTACCGGTTCACGGAGATCGGATGCCGTCCGTTCTCACGGCCGAGATGATGATGCTAGCCGGTGAACATACGGATTGCCTCATGTTCGAGCAGGCATTCCGAGAGAAGCTTCCCGAAGACGTCAAACTTCTGCTCACGGATTGTTCTTTTAAGGACCCCGAGGCATATGCAGAAAAAGCGGATGCGCTCATGGCGGCCAAATCGAAAGGAAGCGGTTCGATCAACAAGGTCTCGACATCAGTGACCACGCCACAGCGACATCAAGATGGCGCCGCGTCTCCCGCCAGTCCTCCAAAAGCCCGCCAAAAAGATCCGCACAAGCGCGGCTGGTGCTATTATCATCTACGATGGGGTGGAGAATCCCGCAACTGCCGCTCACCTTGTACTTTCACGGGAAATGCCTCGGCCGATCGTACATAGGGGCAGTTGCGATTGGCCAGAACCGACGCCTCTACGTCCGAGATCGATTCACGGACACAGAATTTTTGGTGGACACGGGAGCCATTGTTAGTATAGTGCCGCCGACCGACCTTGAGACCAGATCGGGTAAGACAGGTCCTACCCTCATCGCGGTTAATGGCAGCCCCATCCGCACGTTCGGTACGCGGAAGATGTCCCTTGTTTTAGGCCTCCGCACGTACGAATGGCCATTCATTATAGCAGACGTCAGGCAAGCGATCCTAGGCGCAGATTTTCTCTGGGCCTTTTCACTGGTCCCTGATGTCCGCGGTAACGACCTCCGACCCTCCGCCAGCGAGGAGCCCGTCGCTCCGACAATCGCCTCCCCGCCCAGCCCTACTGTCCAGGCCGTCGTCGCGGCTCCTGACTCGTATGCTGAGGTCCTGGCGGAGTTTCCAGAGCTGCTCATCCAGCGTTTTGACGCCCCTTCGGCCAAGCATGGCGTGGTCCACCACATTCGCACCGAGGGCCCTCCCGTTTTCGCTCGGGCCAGGAGACTACCGCCCGACAAACTGGTGGTGGCGCGGGAATTTAGGAAGATGGAGGAAATGGGCATTGTCCGTCAGTCCGACAGCCCGTGGGCCTCGCCGCTGCATATGGTCTCCAAGGCATCTGGGGGGTGGAGACCATGTGGCGATTATCGGCGTCTCAATGCTGTCACCACGGCTGATCGCTATCCCATACCGCACCTGCAGGACTTTTCGTCTGGGCTGGAAGGGGCGGTGGTGTTCTCCAAGATCGACTTGGTACGAGGATACCACCAGATTCCTGTGCGGCCGGAGGACATACCAAAAACTGCCACGATCACTCCGTTCGGGTTGTTCGAATGGTTGCGCATGCCTTTCGATTTAAAGAACGCGGCACAGGCTTTCCAGCGACTGATGGACCGGGTGGGTCGGGGTTTACCCTTTGTGTTTATTTATTTAGACGACATCCTGGTCGCCAGCCACTCAGTGCAGGAACACCAGGTCCACTTGCGGACGGTATTCCAGCGGCTCCAAGACCACGGGCTCATTATCCAACCCTCCAAGTGTCAATTCGGCCTCCCTTCTCTCGATTTTTTAGGGCACAGAATCACCCCTGCCGGCGCCAACCCTTTGCCCGAGAAGGTGGAGGCTATCCGGGCATTTCCCAGGCCCACCACAGTGAAAGGGCTGCAGGAGTTCGTAGGTCTGGTTAACTTCTACCATAGGTTCGTCCCGGCAGCTGCGCGGGTCATGTGCCCACTCTTCCAGTGCCTTGCGGGTAAACCGGTAGAGTTGATATGGTCCCCGGCCGCAGAGTCGGCTTTTACAGCAGCTAAGGCAGCCTTGGCAGACGCCACCATGTTGGTCCACCCGAGCCCCTCCGCCCCCACGGCCCTGACGGTTGATGCGTCTGACGTGGCGGTGGGTGGGGTTTTGGAGCAGCAGGTCGGTGGCCTTTGGCAGCCCTTGGCGTTTTTCAGCCGGCAACTGAGTTCGGCTGAGCTGAAGTATAGCGCATTTGACCGAGAGCTTCTGGCCCTCTATTTAGCTGTTCGTCATTTCAGGTATTTCCTTGAAGGCCGCCCATTTGTGGCCTTTACGGACCATAAACCGTTAACTTTTGCATTTTTCAAATTGTCTGACCCATGGTCGGCCCGCCAGCAGCGGCACCTGACTGCCATCTCGGAATTTACCACCGATGTCCGTCATGTCACGGGTAAGCTTAATGCCGTTGCTGACGCTCTGTCTAGACCTGCTTGTTCCCCCATTTCGGCGGTGGACTGCGAGGTGGATCCCCAGGAGCTTGCGGAGGCACAGCTTCTGGCGGATACCGCCTCGGCATACCAGTCCACCACTTCGGGGTTGAAGTTGGCTCAGGTAGCCTGCGGGTCGGAAGGCACAAAAGTCTGGTGTGATGTTTCCCTTCCCCGCCCCAGGCCGGTAGTGCCGCCCTCCCTTCAGCGCCGGGTTTTCGATGCCATTCACGGGCTGGCGCACCCGTCCATCCGCTCCACCTCTGCGTTAGTAGCCGCTCGGTTTGTCTGGCATGGCCTGTTTAAACAGGTAGCTGGTTGAGCCCGTTCCTGCGTTCCCTGCCAGACCGCTAAAGTCCAGCGCCATGTCCAGCCCCCCGTACAGGAGTTTGAGGTCCCAGCGGTCCGTTTTTTCCACATTCACGTGGATTTAGTCGGCCCCTTGCCTTCCTCCCGGGGCTACACCCATCTCCTCACGGTGGTGGATCGGTTCACCCGGTGGCCAGAGGCTTTTCCATTGTCCGATATCTCGGCAGCCTCTTGTGCCAGGACTTTGGCCCTCCATTGAGTAGCACGTTTCGGGGTTCCGGCGGTTATTACCACCGACAGGGGGCCGCAGTTCACTTCGTCCCTCTGGGCCACGCTAGCAGAGCTGTACGGTTCCCGGTTACAACACACTACAGCATACCACCCCCAGGCAAATGGGCTTGTAGAGAGGTTCCACCGTCAACTCAAGGCGGCCCTCAGTGCGAGGCTTGAAGGCCCGGACTGGGTAGACCAACTCCCCTGGGTCCTTCTGGGCATCCGGACTGCTCCTAAGCAAGATCTCGGTGCTTCGTCCGCGGAGCTAATATATGGCTCGCCACTTAGAGTACCCGGGGATTTGCTTCCGGATCCCTCCGACCAGCTGCCTCCAGTCCCATCAGTCTTAGCATCGCTCCGGGCACGGGTGGGTTCCCTGGCCCCAGTTCCGACTTCACGTCATGGGTGTCCCATGGTACACGAACCGCCTTCCCTGAAGGACTGTGAGTTTGTATTTTTGCGAAAGGATTCCCATCGTGCCCCGTTGCAGAGGTTCTATGAAGGGCCGTTCCGGGTTTTGCGTAAGGGGACGGTTACCTTCACCTTAGACGTGGGCGGCAGGAGTGAGCTCGTCTCGGTGTCTAGGCTTAAACCTGCGCACTTGGATCCGGACCAACCAGTCCTGGTCGGCCAACCACCTAGGAGAGGCCAGCCTCCGGCAGTTCCGATCAGTCCAGGGACCCCTGCTCCGGCTGTTCCACCAAGTCCGGAATCCCCGGCTCCTGTGGTTCAGGCTGCCCCTCTCCTTACTCGTTCTGGTCGCGAAATCCGACTCCCTGCTAGGTTCCGTACCTCGGGTTCTGGGGGGGGTCATGTAGCGACCATAGAGAGTAGTCCTGGTCGTCGAACCCTCAGATTGGCCGGCAAGGTCACGTGTGGGCGCGACCGTAGGGATTGGTCCAGAGAGCGACATCGCTGATTGGACAGCGTTGTCATGTGCGCTTTTGGCGCCCGAAAAGAGTTAGTTCGGAGACGTCTTCGAAGAAGACTGTGAGTTTTGATGGTTGTCCGTTATCTTGTTGAGAAACCTTTGTAATCGAATATTGCTGTCGCAATAAACTTCTCCAACAAAGAACAAGTTTCCGGACTCGCCATACTACGAGCTAAACAGTAATGCATGAACTCTGTCATATGATTTTAACCTTTTTCTATCATTTCCAACATCATCTCCCTTCATTACCTTCAGTCTTCCTTGACTTGCATGGTAATTCTCCCTCTTGAAGGCTTGTTTACTATGTTACATGCACCAGATACCCACCATTTTGATTTACTTCCTCCTGTACCCTAGAAAGAATCTTGTCGATGAGCAGCAGTGAAAATAATTATTTTATAAACGGATGTTCATGAAAGAATACCTTCATGATGTGTAAACATTTTGTTTTACCAAACAATCTTTCACAGGCAGTAGCAGAAAGATTAAATGTGGGCAGGTTTCAAACACGCGCATTTGTGTCATAGCAAGGACACCATATCAGCCAGCATGGATCACTCGTGAGTACCATGGAGAACGCGAGTCAAATGAAGTACTGCATTAATGCCAAGCTGAATTCATGACTACCATGGAAGTTGAAACGCAATGGCTCTTGGTAAGAAACAGGATGAAGTAATGCCTTGAAATATATATTTTTTAAACAGGACATTGCTGTGTAAACTATGTAACATTGTCAAATGCATTACAAGTAGTTTAATGCCTCACCATTTTAAATGGATGCACACAGACAGTTCTCTGAAACTATGGATGTTGGAGAAAGCAGTCATAACATGATGCTTCTGATTGTGAGTAAATTGTATTCTTCCTCTCAATTTGATGGATGGTAGGGAATGTTGAAGTATCACAAAATTTGTTGAGACTGAATACCCAATACCTAGGTATTTAGTAATAACCACACGACCAGAATAACTTAAAGAGAAATGTGTTCCAAAAAATCATCTAACACAGAAAATGTTACTATTACGACACATTTGTTACATACCCACTATCTGTCATAACATTTCGGGTGGAGTATGCAAGTTGGACTCAAAGTTTCAAAGAGACTCATTCTGTCCAGAATACAGATGTCCCTTGCCTGGGAAATTGAAAAGTTGAATTATGAAATGCATGCAGCAGTTCTAGCTAACACAAGCAAAAAAAGGAGAGCTGCTGATGGAACTCAGCAGGCAAGGCAGCACTACGAACATTCTCCAATTTCAAGTAATACCACCTTCTCTTTCCCTTGCTCCACACTCCCTCCCATACGTGGCCATCATTCCCACCATCTACCACCACCCCAGTCACCATGTTCCTCCTCCCACCCTGCACTCTACTCTTCCATTCCCAGGTTCCCCATTTCCCTTTATTTCTCTTTCTCCTTCCCCTTCCACCCACGTCCCTTCCTTGTGTTTTGCATTTCACTCCATTTCCTTCCTTAGTGACACCCTTATTAGTGGCACACTTTGTCTCCTTTTCACCTCTAGTCTTTGTCACTTATTCCACCCATCTGCCAATTACCCAGCCCCCTCAACTATATCCTTCTATCATTTGCTATCTTTGCCCCACCGCCAGATGTCTTTTACAGCTTTCTCCCCCCCTACTCCATCAGTCTAAAGAAGGGTTCTGACCTGCAACGTCATCTGTTCATTTCCTCACTGCATTCCTCTAGCACTGCGCTTTGCTCAGGATTCCAGCAGCAGTAGTTTCTAGTTCCACCATTTGAGAGAAACATGATAGCGGGTGACTAAGTACACAAATCCTGATAGCGGGTGACTAAGTACACAAATGCTTTGAGAGGCTAGTCAAGAAGCACATCTGCGCCCTCCTTCCTCGCAACATGGACCCACTACAGTTCGCATACCGTCCGAACAGGTCCACAGATGATGCGGTCTCCCAGGTTCTACACACTGCTCTCTCTCATCTGGACAACAAGGGGGGCTATGTGAGGATGCTGTTCATTGACTTTAGTTCAGCATTCAACACAATAGTCCCCAGCAGACTGGTTGAGAAGCTGCTGGAACTGGGGCTTAGCACCCCTCTGTGTGCCTGGGTCCTGGACTTTCTCACCGCCAGGCCTCAAGTGGTCAGGATGGGGGAACACACATCTAGCTCCCTCACCCTGAACATAGGATCCCCCCAGGGCTGCGTCCTTAGCTCCCTACTGTACTTCCTGTACACACATGACTGTGGGGCCAGGTTCAGCTCAAACTCCATCATCAAGTTTGCTGTTGACACTGTGGTGGTGGGCCGGATCTCCAACAACGATGAGAAGGCCTACCGGGAGGAGGTGGCTGATCTGGCACTCTGGTGTCAGGACAATAGCCTCCTCTTGAATGTCACTAAAACAAAGGAGCTGATTGTGGACTTCAGAAGGGCTAAACATCCAAGGACGTACACGCCACTGGAGATAAATGGGTCTACTGTGGATAGGGTGAGCAGTTTTAAATACTTGGGAGTCCGCATCACAGAGGATCTGACGTGGGCAACGCACATTGCTGCACTGGTGGGTAAGGCAAAGCAGCGCCTTTACCACCTTAGACAACTGAGGAAATTCAGAGTGTCTCTGAGGATCCTTCATTGCTTCTGGGGCTGTAGAGAGCATCCTGTCCGGCAACATTACAGTCTGGTTTGGGAACAGCTCTGCCCAGGACAGGATGGCCCTGCAGAGAGTAGTGCGTTCGGCAGAACGCACCATGGGAACTACACTCGTCCCCCTGCAGGACCTATACATCAGGAGGTGCAGATCCAGAGCAAGCAAGATCATGAGGGACCCCTGCCACCCCAGTAACGGACTGTTCCACATGCTACGATCAGGCAAACGCCTCCGCTGTCACGCTGTGAAAACGGAGAGGATGAGACGGAGTTTCTTCCCACAGGCCATCAGGACTGTCAACTTTTATAACCACAGAGACTAAATTTTTGTCTACACTATAGTAACTTATTAACTTTATTTATATGCTGTAACTGTAATTCTTTTTTGTGCACAATCCGCAGGCATTGCCACTTTCATTTCACTGCACATCGTGTATGTGTACGTGACAAATAAATTTGACTTGACTTGATGCATTCTCATTTACATGTAACACTTCCATCCATCAAAATTGATCTTTTAATCGAGGATTATAGCAAAAATAAGATTCTGCTCACCGATATTCTAATTTTCACCAACATTCGTTATACTTCCTAAAGAGTCTGAATAACCAAATATTCATTGCTTCAATGAGTTGCATTTCCAGCTATTGAATAATAGGTGATGACCTTTTGAGGAAGAAAATCTCCCTTATTTTGTCCGTCATTGAGTTCTTCATCATTTGCAACTTGTTCAGTTGGGAGTGTAAGGTGTGTTGGAAAAGTTCACCATTGATGGGACAAGCCACATCAACATCACAGTAGGATTGAGGTTGGCTACAAGTATTAGTTCATCTTCCAACCTCTCAAACATTCTGCAGCATCTATACAGCTGCTTCTTCTTCGGCAAAAAAAACCAAATTGCTAAAGGAACTCAGCACATCAGGCAGCATCAATGAAAGGAAGTGGACAGAGGCAATTTCAGGACAGAACACTTCTTTAAGATGAGTATTCTACTTTTCTTCTTAGGCAGTGCTTTGGGATTAAAAGTGCCTTAGAACATAGAACACAGCATGGGGACAGGCCCTTCAGCAAAATAATGTCTGTGCCGAACATAATGCCAAGCCAAACTCTTATCTGCCTGTGTATAATCCATGTCCCTCCATTCCCTGCATATCTAAATGCCTATCAAAAATGTCTCTTTGTTTGCCACTATCATACCTGCCACCACCACCATTCCTGGCAGCGCAGTTCAGGCACTCGGGATCTAATCTTCCTCAGTTAAACTAATGCCAGGGTTGGAAAGGACGTGAACTCCTGAAAAATATGCAAGTAAAGGTAACTGCAACATAGTCCTCTTCCTGAAAGACTCTTCACACCCCTGCAACAGTCTGTTCGAACTCCTTCCATCGGGCAGACGATACAAGGCCTTCTACGCCCGTACCTCCAGACTCAGGAACAGCTTCATCCCCAGGGCCATAGCTGCTATGAACCGGTCCTGCTGAGCCAAATGGGCACATCGCACAGTGATCCGGCACAGATCTACTGGCACTTTATTCTGTTTTAAAACTGTTACAATTTGTTTCATTGGGTTGTTTAAATTAATACTGACTAGCTAATTAAATTATTGCATCGTATGGGAGGCACATTCCCAATCTCGTTGTACCCCTGTACAATGACAATAAAGATATATTGTATTGTATTGCTTGGTATACAATCATGTCTTGACCAATATCATGTATTGTCAGACAGACAAGATCTTTTGGCAAGACATTCAATATAAGCTCTGTTACCTACAAAGCCAAGCCAATCCTCCAACCTTGACTTTCCACTGGCAACATACTTGGGCCATACCATCCTGTTAAATTTGCATCAATAACTAATCCAATAACCAACACATTCCAGTTTCTTGTGAAATCTCCGTCAACACTCTTGCCTTATATCTCACATGCAATTTGCATATCTGATGCATATCTGAACCCTCCCCCCTCGCCTCGCCCCCCTCGAATTTCAACTTACTTGCCACATTAAACATATTTGTGAGATCTCATCTGATATGACAAAGATTGACAGATTTTCTGGACAAAAAACCGTTAAAAAGGTTGAGACAGAAATTAACCACGACCCACCATGGGGCGGGAAAAGAGACTGGATGAGTTTGGGGATTCAACAGGGATCGTTGTTACCCACAAGATGGCATTTGGTATAAGCAGAGTGGCAGAAGCAGAGTCGCTGACGGTGTCCATAGTAGCCACTGAAACGCCTCAGCATACAAGGGGCTACCGGCCAAGTGCATGAAGATGGGTTAATGAGGATGGGTGGCCACTGGTCGGCGTGAACATGATGAGCTCAATGGCTTGTGTCCCCTGGCATTTGACTATATGGACAATAATAAGTTTGTAGCCTGTAATATTCCCTAAACAAGCAGCGACACATAGGCAACAAGTCCCTTTCCTGGCACAGTGAGTAATGCTCTAAGGTAACATAAAGGGAACGGATATCATTCGAGTGGATGGAACGTATGGTGTTTATTTTTAATATCAGTTCCTTGTTTTTTTCTGAATCTGTAACGTTTGTTGACAGGAATGATGCTGCAAAGTTGGTGATTTCCAGCACTCCGGTGGAGGTCACCGAGCGCCCACACGCTGCTCTTCTGAACAGCCGGCTCTTCCCGGCTCCCTCCCTCCCTCCCTCCCCTCCCTGACAAGCATACACTTCCGTCACATCATGGCGACGCGGATCGTACAGGAGGCGAGCAGGCTGGATCTGAACGGCAAAGACGGAGAGGTGAGGGCAGGGCAGGCCATGGCAGGGTAGTGTAGTGCAGAGTGGTGGGGTCCGGGGAGGGGATGTATCGGAGTACCTTCACTCTCAAGGTCGGGGAACGGGACGGCCAAAGCCAAGCCACCCAGAGGCAATAACCCCGTGCGCAGAAACCCGTCTTCAAACCCCACGCTTCTTCCTCCCGACTCAATGCAACTTTAGTCCGGGGAAGGGGGAAGGTTAACCTTCCTTTAGTTGTACGCACAAAAACAAATTTGCAAGAATAAAGGCGAGAACCCAAATGAGGCCTGACCCTTGAGCAAACCGGAGAGGAGGGAGGTTAAATCAACGAAGAGGAGGTCGGATTAGAGTGGGTCAAAAGGGGAGAGCAGGTGTCCGCAGGTTACCCGGGGAGGTGGCAGGGGGCATCGCGGATCAGCCGTCTGTTTACAGTGCAGTTCACTCACTCGCTTACGCTCGATCACCGCCCTCCTCCTACCGTGCTGCGCAGGAGGATGCAACGATCTTAGTAACTGGGGCCTAAAAGGACCTCCTTCGCTCTCGTTGGCGGATGCAGCACGGCGAGGGTCTCCTCCGCCGGCCAACTTGCGAGGGCAACGCAGGTTGTCGGGTTAGTAATTTGCTGCCTTCTCCCTACTGAGGAGTGTGGGGGGGGGGGGGAAGGGATTGCGTTTTGTTCTTTGAGAGGACGTTCAAATGCAGCGTCGACTTTGCAGCTGCCTGCTTTAGATGGCTGTGCCTCTGGCCGCCGCGTGCTGCCGTGCATGGAACGTCGCCCGGATCCGGGACAGGTGCCGGCCGGGCGCTGCAGAGCCGCAACCGGAGCCCCCAGCACGTGGAGACAGCACTGCAACACGTTGGGAGGGAGGTTGGGGGGGATACGTATGACTCTGCACTACATTTGTGTGCCAATTTAAAATCTGATAACGTTATAAATTGTGACCCCCAAGAGTAGTAGTGGTGGTGCGTGTATCAGCCGGGGGTTATGGGTCATCTTGGTTCACGTTCATGTCTGACAATCACTCCCTTCTGCCAGCTTTCGTTTTCTTTCGATACCGCTTCAATTATTTGCTGAGTAGAGTTTGGGCGAAGGCAGTTAATAACGCACCAATTAAACTTAGCTAATGGAGTTGCTAATTAGTGACAGTTGCAGCAGGTACAATGCACACAGCGATTAAAAAATGGATATTAATGGTATGGTTTTACGACATAACGGCTGGACGTGCCCTAGTAATATCTGATAACTTCATAGTGTTTTGCATCTCTCTTTGTATTTAAAACTGAGAATATTATGAAATTGAGCTGATGTAATTTCACAAAGTTGCATATGTGAGTTACCTGTGCAGACAGAGATGGGGTTGTAATAAAACACATTTATGTGCCACAACAGGTGCTACTGTCACGGGGGGAGCAGATAGGAAGCAAAGACTTTTCATTTCAAGCAAGACTTTTCATTGGACCCTATTTCTGCAAAAAACATTAAACTCGACTAGACTTGATGTTACCAGTGGACATTAAAATGACTAGCAAGCAACCTTGAGTCTTGATAATTGATAACTTGATAATTTTTCTAATCAGCCACTGTTCGTTATTAGAGATAAGGACGTTTTGGGGGAATGTGTACAGTATGCAAACTCGTGGTTGCTGACAGACCTATAAATAAGAGACATCCCTTTTGAGTGTTGCCATGAAAGAATTCACATGGGGCACTGGGCCTAAAGATGTCTGATCAGCTTCATTTGGACACCAGGTTATGAAACTGGAGGGGTTGGGGTAAGGACTTATTGGTACATTTGTTTCTCATTCAAATTAGAAGCACAGCATGCTGGAAACCTTACAGTTCGTTCCAAAGCTGTGAAGAGAACTGGTGAACTTAAGTTTTAGATTCTGGATTCCTTTCTTGAAGCGAGGTTTCACAGTTTGGTTGCCTCTGACTTTAATACATGTATACTTCTAGCATGTCTGTAGTAAAGGATTCTATGTATATAGTTTTTTTATTAAGTGAGTTATGCCACCAATTTCTGCCATGATCTTAACAAATAGAACTAATTTGAGTGACCAAATGGTCTACTCTTATTCCTTACCTTTTGTTGCTCACATCTTACTGCTCTATAGGTGACTGGTATAAATGTTAGGTGGTGATTAAAATTCATGAGGATGAAGGAATACAAGGTTATCATTAGCTAGGTTGAACCCAGTCAAGACTCCTGTATATACCTAACTGATGCATTCAGCTATTCTTGATGCCCTGATTTAATCAAGACAAAAATTTTGAAGCATTTCAGATGCACGTCATATATAAATGGAGACACGAGGGACTACAGATGATGGGATATTGAATAAGAAATAGTGTTGGAGAAACTCAGCAGGTCAGGCAGACTAAAGAAGGGTCCCAACCCAAAACTTCATTTGTCCATTTCCCTCTGGACATTACCTGATTTGCTGACTTCCTCCATTACTACTTGTATTTTGCAAAGTTAATGATTGCTTGCTGTTTTTAGTAGAGTGAGTCAGTCTATGCTGCCTGAGCTCCATTTCTACTTGGTCTTGGCAAGTCATAAGGAATAGTAGAATTATGTCATTCGGCCCATCAAGTCTACTCCGCCATTCAATCATGGCTGATCTATGTCCCTCTGAACCCCATTCTCCTGCCTTCTCCCCATAACCTCTGACAACTGTTTGTACTAATCAAGAATCTATCTATCTTTGCCTTAAAAATATCCACTGACTTAGCCTCTACAGCCTTCTGTGGCAACGAATTCCACAGATTCACCACTCGAACCCATAACCGCTGAGATCTGGAAGGAGGAAGGGTAACGTGGAAAATACGGCATTCACGTGGCTACAAACGTTGCCTTGAGTGTTATGGTGTGTTGTGAAGTTGTGTGGGCAAGAAGCAGTGGGTATTTGAGGATTGACCATGTCCTTTCATTGAGCCATGCTCTTTGGATTAATTTCAGAATCCAATGTTGTAGCTCTCGAACAAATGTTGGAGGATTGTGTGCCTCTTAATTGCTGTTCCTCTGACAGAGTATGTTTTATTGAACAGGAGAATCACCTGTTACGGTCGACAATTTTTTTGCCTAAATTATCCCTGTCTGGAGCATAGATACTGATTTAATGATCCAAGAGAGATATCATTTTTATTGTTAAACTACCTGCTTTTGTAAACTGCCGGTTCACAACAATTACTTAAATTATGTTTAGGAAGGAACTGCTGATGCTGGTTTACATTGAGGATAGACACATTGCTGGAGTAACACAGCGGGACGGGCAGTATCTGGAGAGAAGGAATGGGTGGCGTTTCGGGTTGAGACCCTTCTTTGGACTGATTTTGTTTTTGTGCTTGGGTGTCATGGCAGGGTCGGCATTTATACTATTCCTTAATTGTTTTCGAGTTGTGTTGGGTTGCATTCGACAGCCACTGAAATCTGTGGTTTGTTAAGGGGTCTTGATACAACTGAATGTGTTGGAAAGCCTTTTAAAAGTCAACAACATTGCCAAGTATATTAAAATAAATTGACTTGCAGTACTGTCACTGATGCTCCTTTGAAGAAGTGTTTTTGTTATAATGAAGGGGATACCACTGATTTGCACATGGCAGACTACCTCAAAGAGCAATGAGATCTTGTAACGTTGAGTGAGTGGTAATTCTTTGGTCCAAAGGACAGAGAGAATTGCCCTGCCTTCCTTCGAAGTAAGGAGGGGGGAGGGGGGGTTAAAATAGCAATTGAACCTATAATCTTCTGAAAATCCTCTACGTGTGGTGTCTGCCAGACTAAGTAAGGGTGGTAGATTTCCATTATTGGCGAATTGATGTACCAAATCCGTTTTTAAACAATCCGCAATCTTTGTGTTCAATATTGAGGCTATCAATTTATTCCAAATTTAATTTGTTAAATTTGTATGGATGCATGGACTTTTAAATAATTAATTTTAGCAATCAGATTATTTATGAATAATAGCATAAAATATGGCTCTGCAATGTGATGTAGCAAGGCCATTTCAAATCACTTCCTTCTCTTGCCGTCCAGTCTGATTTCCCTCCCCATTCCTCCATCCTTTCTAACCCCACTTCCTTCAATGTCTGCAATGATGTAAGATTTCTCGCAATTCACTTCCATATGTGTTTTCAAAATCATATTTGTCTGGCCTCTGACCTAATGTTTAACACAACATTCTCTGCAGACTGATCTACTTCCTTGCCACCAATGTTCATGCCCTAGTCCCATTTTAAAAACAAATACTATTAATATCCAGTTCTCATCCCTGCTACAAATCCCCTCTTTGCTTTCTTAGTCTCAGGATTGGTGGACAACCTGTTTAGCAATTTCCAACTTTTGAATTGTATAAAGTACTCTCGGAGCCCTGCACTCATCCGCCAAAACTATACATCATACCAGGATTTCCCCTGAATGCAAGCAAAACATGTGCTGCATTACTGCTAAGGTCTTTTTTAGCTTCCCAATAGGGTATTGGAATCGTGTTCACCCAAATTAATTCTGGAAATTGCCTCATCCACATTGCATCTCTTCCTTTTCTGTTTCTCTCCAATTGCCTCATGTTTTCGTGTACGAGACCCACATCCTGTTACCACAATCATATTCACACTGTCCATCTCTGTTTTCTGTAGCTAAGTAATACCACACCCTTATTGGCCCATCCTTTGAAACTTCAAACTTATTTTATCACCATTTTTCCAGTTCTGATGAAAGCTCATAAACCTGAAATCTCGCACTTCAGATGCTCCCTGACCAGTCGAGTATATCCAGCATTCTGTTTTCAGATTTCCAGTAATTACTTTTGGATTTGGCTAATTAGTTCATGGCTCTCTCTCCCTATAAGACTGCTGTGGAATCTCCTCTGTTCCTGGAAACCCCCAATCCATCTCTCGCCGTTTCCCCCCCTCGCCTTTGAATGTGTTGTAGTCGCTCAAATTCACTTCATAATTCAGGCAAAGAATTTTGTTTGAATTCCTCTAATCAGGTTTTTGCCTTGCTGAGGTACCAAACGGCTGTGAATAAAATAAAAAAGAATGTTCTTTGTGATCTGCAATGAGAGTATCTCCTGACTCTGATTTCTGCCTTTGAGACAAATGCCTAAAACATCTTCCTCCATTGCTTAACCTTGTTCCATTTCTTCTACCCAGAGCCAAAAAGGCTTCCTACATCGTGCTCACGAATGAACCCTGACATGTGCATCGGGTCTATTTCTGGTCATCTTCTGCTTTGTAGATACATGGTGCTGCTGGGTCTGAAGACACAACATTCAGCTCTACTCCCACTGCTAATGACTCCTCCCGAGTCTTGTTATTTATTATAGTTGGATGAACGGAGTTTTCCTCTAACTAAAAGTCAGAATAGAGGTCTACAGCATGGAAACCAAACTTATCCATGCCAATTATCCCTATTTGGCTCATCTTCTATATACTAAAACTCTCGTTTGTTTGTTCCTGAACTGCAGCCAAAACGGTACACGATAGCGTGACAATTTTAGGCCCACCTTACTCACCGTCGTCTCTTTGGTACTAATGGATGATGTTTCATTGAAATCGGTGTTATATTTTAAAAATTATGCACATTTAAAAGTTTAAATCTATCTCCTAGGGAGGGAGGATAAGAGGGGGGGGGCGGAGGGAGGGGGGGGGAGGAAAGGGTGCTGCACCAATGCAGTAGAGGTTTGGGCCCAATGGGTCCACTTGGTCTAGTACCTCATAAATCCTTTCTATGTATGGTGGCGCAGGGGTAGAGTTGCTGCCTTACAGTGCCAGGGACCCGGGTTTGATCCTGACTATGGGTGCTGTCTATGCAGTTTGCACGTTCTCCCCGTGACTAGCGTGGGGTTTTTCCAGGTGATGTAGTTTCCTCCCACGCTCCAAAGTTGTACAGGTTTGCAGGTTAATTGGCTTGGTATAAATGTAAACTGTCCCTAGTGCGTGTAAGATAGTGTTAGTGCGTGGGGATCGCTGGTCGGCGGGGACTCGGTGGGTGTGAAGGGCCTGTTTCCGCGCTATACCTGTAAATTAAACTAAACCCATCTTAAAATTCACAATTGCATTAGCTTCAGTAGCTGCCTCTGGCAGCTCATTCCAGATGCAGACTAGCTTCTGAGTGAAAAAGTGCCCCTGAGGTCCCTTTTAAATCTCCCCTCTCATCCCAAGCCTAGTTTTAGAATCGTGGAAAAAAGACCGTGAGTGTTTACTCTTCTTGGTACTGACTAGCTTTCTTCACTCTGCCCTCAATAAACCTGAGGTCATCAAAATCTATCAGTTCTATTAGATCCAAGTCCCATTCAACCTTTATTCTTTTGCTCGTTGGCACCATTAGCTTCCACCTAAGGAATAATTTTATAATCTGCACTTTTATATTTTAATGCACCAACTCCCTCAGCACTTTTTACATCTGAATTTTCTAGCAGTCTTGAGCAACTGAGATGGGGGGGTTCTTCCAATTTTGAGTGCTGAATCACTGCTTACGGTCAAGGTCTCCCTTTCAACCTCTTTTTTTCCCCCTTTATATTGCACATTATAGGCAGCCTGCTTCACTAATCTTTTGGTCATGTGCCCCAATATTTCTCCATTGTTTTCAAAAACCTTGTTTGACAGGGAGCTGCAAAACATATTGGAGTACTTTTACTACATTAAAAGCTATATAAATACAGGTTGCTGTGAACAACACAACTTTGAGTGTGATATAGAGCTAGCATTAGTACAAATGAATCATTCCAAAGTGTGAATCATGCAATGAAAAAATAAGTGGGCATGTAATATTGCTGGTTCTGTCTCAGTTGAAGCTCTGATTTTAAGTGGACGGGATTAGTGATAAATAACATACATTAAATATCCTGAAAGGATTTTAACGGTTTTTCACTGCAAATTGAAACACTCTAGTTTGGCATCCTGTGGTCTGACAACTCCCACGGTCTGACATGTTTAGAATCTGTAGTACATATCTGTGCTAATGAACTAATTCTAACTAAAATCTACACTGATATATAGCTAAATATCCAACCAATGCAACATTTGCCGATCTCTGCCGACAAAGTTTCCAACTTGGGGGAAGTTTGGGTTATGTGACCGGGTACTGAAAAATAATAGTTCTCCTGATCTGAGGAAGAAGATTGGGGGCGGTTTCTGAGATCCTGATTCTATTGTTGTCTGGCACCATTCAGGTCGAACGGAAGCTGCACGAGAAATTTTCAACCTTTTATTGTGAGATTCTCCGAATTTTTTTTTGTTATATGTTATTTAATGCATATTGTTAAAGCAAACTACTGGATTAGCAATTGCATTGCTCATTGCATTCTGGAACTGACAATATCTGAAACTGCTACTATCAACCTTTGATATTTCAGTGGTGTAAGTTTGAAAATCCAAATGGCAACTTGTTCAATGACCACATTCTCTTTGAATTTGTGAAAATTTATAGTATTTGTAAGTACATGCGAATTTTACATGACTGGACTATGACTCGAACATTTCCATGAGTTGCTATGTAAACAGTTGATATTTTTAGACATAACCCAAATTGTCAACTTAACTGAGTTGCCATTGTACTCTTGATTTAGAATTTTATTGGTTTATGCCCTTCTCCAGGATTTGAGTTTTGCTGACATTCCAGTTTTTGTACTGAAGGGGTACAGTGGGTATTTTCTTTGAATCCTGTTTGCACTTTCCTTTTGAAGTGTACACCAAGTTCAGTCATGCAGTTAAGCTTGTCTTTATCCACAACATTTGTCTCTGGAATCTGCCAAGGATCTATCCTTGTCTCCACCTCTAATTCCAGACAATGCAACGTGCCTGGCAACACAATGATGGCAGACTCCACATGTATACTGACAACATCCAGCTTTTCCCCCATTACCATCTCTCTTCTATTGGCAACTTTGTGGGTTGTAGCTTCATTCAATAGGAGCCACAATTTCTTCCAGTCAAACTGGTTTTGACCAAGGCCATGGTCTTCAACTGCTCACCAACAAGGTTACCTTTTATCACTGTTCGCATTGCCTTTGCCCATTGCCATCTCACACTGAGTCATTTAAAAAAATCTATATTATTTTACTTTGACTACAACATATTGGGCTTTATTGCAGAGCGGATGGAATATAAACAGTAGGAAACTCCTATTACACCCATATAGGGCATTGATGAGACAGCACCTGATGCACTGCTCACAGTTTTGATCTCGGGGAGGAATTTGTGTGCAGTAGGGTCTTTGTGAGAAGGTTCATCCAAATGATTCCAAGGGTAAAGATTCTTGGAAGGAAAGGTTGAGGAGGTTAGACCTCGCTGGAGTTCATTAGTCTGTAAGTTTCAATGAGGTCCCCCCTCAACCTTCCAAACTCCAGTGAGTAGAGGCCAAATGCTGCCAAACGCTTATCATATGCTAACCCAATCATTCTTGTAAGCCTCCTCCGGACCCTCTCCAGAGCCAGCACACCCTTCCTCAGATATGGGGCCCAAATTTGCTCTCAGTATTCCAAATGCAGCCTGACCAGTGCCTTATAGAGCCTCAGCATTACATCTGTTTTTGTATTCCAGTCTTCTTGATATAAATACTAGCATTGAATTTGCCTTCCTTACTTGAAAATTAACTTTTTGTTGTAACAAATCTCTTTGCACCTCTAATTTCTGGATTCTCTCTCCATTTAGGAAATAATCTACACCTTTATTCTTATTACCAAAATGCATGACTCCGCACTTTACTATATTGAATTTTATCTGGCACGTCTCTGCCCACTCTCCTAACCTATTCAAGTCCTTCTGCAGAGTCCTTGCTTCCTCTACACTGCGTGCCCCTCCACCTATCTTGGCATCATCTGCAAAATTGGCCACAAAGTCTTCAATCCCCTTATCCAAATCATGGGCTGAACCTATAATCTCACATTGCATGCAGTAATTACCATAAGCTGTGAAACATCACTGTTTCCTTGGCAAACCTGCTACCCAAACTTTTATCCATGCTGTTATCTTTTTTGACTACTCTAAAGTATAGCTTTGCTAAAGCCTAGTTGCAGCTCATTCACTGGCCTATGGTTTTTGACCTGGCTCGCTAATGCTCGGCTTTCTTTTTAAACTGTTCAATGTGTTCATGTCACACCATGGCCCTGACCCTCTCCATCTCTATAACACGCTCTAGACCACAACCCTTGAGAACACAGTGTTCTTCAACTTCAGCCCACCATTCCATGATTGCTGTGTTTGAGCGGTCTGTGTCCAAGAGTTTGGAATTCGCAGCCGTCGCCTTGCTACTCTGCTTTTTTTAAAGACTGAACTCGAGTCAAGTCAAGTCAACTTTATTTATCACATACATACAAGATGTGCAGTGAAATTGCTATTGAGGGCGTGCAGCGTAGGTTCACTAGGTTAATTCCCGGAATGGCGGGACTGTCGTATGTTGAAAGGCTGGAGCAATTAAGCTTGTATACACTGGAATTTAGAAGGATGAGGGGGGATCTTATTGAAACATATAAGATAATTAGGGGATTGGACACATTAGAGGCAGGAAACATGTTCCCAATGTTGGGGGAGTCCAGAACAAGGGGCCACAGTTTAAGAATAAGGGGTAGGCCATTTAGAATGGAGATGAGGAAGAACTTTTTCAGTCAGAGAGTGGTGAAGGTGTGGAATTCTCTGCCTCAGAAGGCAGTGGAGGCCAGTTCGTTGGATGCTTTAAAGAGAGAGCTGGATAGAGCTCTTAAGGATAGCGGAGTGAGGGGGTATGGGGAGAAGGCAGGAATGGGGTTCTGATTGAGAGTGATCAGCCATGATCGCATTGAATGGCGGTGCTGGCTCGAAGGGCTGAATGGCCTACTCCTGCACCTATTGTCTATTGTCTAAATGAAAGTGGCAACGCCTGCAGATTGTGCTAAAACTACAAAACAGAATAGAATTTTTTTTAAACACAAAAGATAAATTAATACAGTAAATTAAATTAGTCCCTGGTGATATGAGAGTTAATAGTCCTGATGGCCTGTGGGAAGAAACTCCGTCTCATCCTCTCTGTTTTCACAGCGTGACAGCTCAGTTGGCCAGGCTCTTTTCGCTATTAGACTTGACCTCCATTTTTTCTGATTTGCATTTGAACTCCTTTGGATGTTATAATTTGCTAAACGTGCTATATAAATGGAAGTTAATATAGATTTCTGATGTCAAGTGTGATCTTTGTGTGGCTCAGTGCTCTCATTGCCTAATCAAAGGCAGAGTAGGCCTGAGAGCCACACCCTGTTCTCCAAAGATACAGTATATCTGGCCAGAATCTTCTGCAACAGCCATGCGGCTTCAGTTTTAACTTAATCTTTCTCTCTCTCTCTGCTTGTTTAATTTTACTTTTATCTATGTTTTCTGTAGATTAAATCATAGACATATTTTCTATAAAATATGGTGTACATGGGATAAAAATTGAGCTTCAAAAACAGGGGTTAGCAAGTTAGGAGTGGGTGACTAAAGAAATGGGCTGACTAAGTTTAATTGTTGGTATATTAATCTGACTTAATTTCTTTGCCTGTCCTTTGCCTTTTAACAAGTAAGTTTGTATGCTATGTTTGCTTCCGTATTACTTCCTGTTTTCTGATCGGCAGCTCATTAATTTGCGTGAGAGGTTGCGTTTTTCTGTCAGTGAATCTCCCCCCATTGTGATCTGTTTCAACAACCCCATCAATAAACAGTATGCATAAAATTCATGTAAAAGTTCAGTTTCAAAAAATTACATCTAAATGGTCAATTTATAAATATTTTGCAAACTGAAGGAGCATTTGTATAGCAATGTCTTAAGGTACTCATTGAAATTACAGACCACACAACATTCGCGCTGCAAAGTATGGCACGTGAATATGAGAAACTGGAGCTTTCTGTCCCTTGTGCCTCAGCTGCAATTCAGTAAGATCATGGCTGGTCACTTACCTTGGCACAGTTTCTCTCAATAACCCTGATTTCTCCTGCTTCCCTTGATATCTACATATCTGTTTATCTCTGGGATCTACACAAGTTCTTGTAATTTAGCTTGCTGCATATTTATTCGTAGGCCATCACCAAACTGCGCAGAGTATGTTGCCCATTGGAATGAGACGTGATACACACTGGAGTGTGAAGATTACAATTAGTGCTGGCCTACCAGATCAGGATTTGGACACTAGAAACGGAACTTATGCAATAGAATTGTAAAAGCATTTGTCTGTAGAAGCTTTCTGGATTGTACACTCAAGCAGGAATCTTGTTTGCATATAATTTCCTGATATACAGTATTCAGTGAATGCTTCCCTAGCTGGTGGGATAGTCACTGATGTTGATTAGTAATTGCAATTTTGCTGCCTCTGCAACTTTCTCCCTCTTCAATAAACATGTTAATATTTAAGAAAAAATGCAGTAATCTTTGTGATAAGCCTCTATGTACTGTCAGTTCTGCAAGGAAGAACTCATCATTCATTGTGCCTACTGTGAGGTTCAAGTTTTTTAAATATATGTTTATTGAAACAGAATGTGTAGGGGAGAACTGCAGATGCTGGTTTAAATCGAAAGTAGACACAAAAGAGTCTGAAGAAGGGTCTCACCCCGAAACGTCACCCATTCCTTCTTTCCAGAAATGCTGCCTGAGTTACTCCAGCATTTTGTGTCTATCTTTTATTGAAATGGATACTAGTTCCCAAAAAGCTCAGTTTACACCTTCAAGAAAAGTTATACTTGAAGTGTTTGGCATGGGAGTTTGTTTGAATTTCTGTCTCTGTGCTCTTTGACACTATAAATAATAATTCTTAAAATTGCCAATTTGGGAAGGAAGAGCTAGATCTTGCTGCAAACTTGAAAATGAAACCTGTTGCTCCTTATTTCTCATCATGTAGGAGTTTGACTTTAACTGTTTATATTTTCCAATTATAATACCCAGAGGAGGGTTTTCCAACACAGTGGCCAAATATATCTCAGGCAGAAATAAAACCTGCTGCTTAAAGGTAGCAAAGAAGATAAAACACAGTAGTCCGTGCTTTGAATGGTCGAGACAAAAAATCAATTGCTTGGGTAGCAAACAGATTGTTCAATAATGTATGCTCACTCTAGGGTTCTCCTTTGGTTCTTTGCCTTTGTGACTTCCCTCAAGGAGGCTTGAGATATTTCACCAGGTTAAGGGCACTATGCAAATGTGAGTTGTAGTATGGGTAGATAACTGTGAGAAATTGTTCAGAAGAAACTGCAGATGCTGGAAACTGGAGCAAAAAAAGCACACTCCTGGAGGAGCTCAGCGGATCAAGCCCTATCTGGAGGCAAAGAGGCAGCATGTGCTTCGGATTGAGACCCATTGAGTTCCTCCTGCAATTTAAAGGAAATGCATGGAACTGCAGATGTTGGTATGTACAAAAAAAAGACACAAAGTGCTGGAGTAACTTCAGAGATACTGTCTGACTTGCTGAGTTACTCCAGCCTTTCTATCTTTTGTTTTCCTCCTACGGTTTGTCATTAGCTAATTGAGAAATTCAACATGTTCACATACAGTTGATCAGTAATTTGCTCACATACATGGCACTTGATGGAAAAAAATTGTATGTTAGGTTAGAAGTACAGAACAAAGAGACTGAGAGTTTGCTGCTAATAAAATGTAAACTTATCAACAATAACCTGAAGGCAAAGATAGGAATTGGGAATTTGCTGTTTGAGGTGCTGTGATCTTCCCGGAGCTATTTGACAACGTATCAAGGTATCCTGTGAAAATGTTAATTTATATGGAATGTGTGATGTGGTTTTACTTATAATGTACTCATGGACTGTGGTAGAAACCATTGGAGCTTATTATTTCAACCACTGTAAACTCCAAGTGTCGAGTTTAATTCATTATGGCTTTAGGCAGTGCCAGAGACTTTGGCTGTGTGGGATTTAACATTGAATGAACTGTTTCAACCTGTGCACCATTATGACCAGCACTCCTTTCTCCACTTTCTGTTAGGGTGGCATAGCTGGTAGAATTGCTGCTGCCTCACAGCACGAGAGACCTGGGGTTGATCTTGACCTTGGGTGCTATCTGTGTAGAATTTGCACGTTCTCCCTGTGACCCTGTGGGTTTCATCCCACATCCCAAAGACGTAAGTTCTTAGATTAATTGGCTTCTGTAAAATTCTCCTTAATGTGTTGGGAGTAGATGAGAAGAATGCGACAACATGAAACTAGTGTGTACAAGTGATCGATGGTCGGTGTGGACTCGGTGGGTCAAAGGGCTTGTTTCCCTGCTCTATCTTCTATTCAATCAATCTCACCGTCAAATATCTGAAGTTGAGCTTTCTCTGCTCCTCCGGCTTGCCTTTTTAGCCATGATTTTGGATGGTGTGACTCCTCTTTTTGTGTTTGCACCACAGTAAGACAGTTTTGTTGAAGTGAGCCTATCTAAAGGGGAAGTTCTGATCATCTGTCCCAGTTCCTGGAAATCTGCAAGTATTGTTTGAATTGCTATTTGAAATTGATAACAATTGTGATGTGTAACTTCTTGCAAAACTGACTTCTTTGCACTTGGGCCACTTAATAGAAACATTAATTGAACAGCACTTGGGTAGGAATTACAAAATGGTATTATAAGAAAGCCTAAAGTCAGAAACTTAAGGTGCCGAAGGAAGCCATTCAGCCCATCGTATCCACACCAAGTATGAACCACTACCCAGTCTAGCTCTCCCTGCAGATTGACTGTACCTTAAGTGGATATGAGTACTTTTAAAATATGTTGTAGATTTCTACCTCTACTGCGCTTTTAGTCACAAATTCCTCATGGGATCCAGGTGGAAAATTTTCTCTATTTCTCTCAGATCCTTCTACCGATTACTGTAAATCCTTTTAAGCTCTCTTCCAAAGGAAACAAGTCCTCCTTATCTACACGTCTGAGCCCTACACAATTTTATGCAGCTTAATTAAATCTCTTCTCGCACCCTTCTTTTCCAAGGAAAACAGCCGCCACCAGCCAATCTTTTATGTCTAAAATTATTCAGTCTTGGCAAAGTCTATGCATCTCTTCTGAATCCAGTCTAGCACTTCTGCATACTTGCTGGCAAATGGTGACCAGATCTGTACACTGTTCTCTGGCTGAAGTATGTACACTATTTTAACTAGTATTGGCATTACATGATTTAAAATAAACAAACATTTGGCCCAACATCACTGCAGCTTGCTTTCTTCTGGTACACAGTTAAGCTCTCACAGTTTCCTATAACATGTTTGTGTATCAAATGTTCATGTCGTTCTTGAACAGTCTTGCTTTTTACCACTTCTAAGTGCTTCTCGGGTAATCCCAGTCCAATAACTGATGCCGTGGTAGGAGTATGTAATGTAAGTTCAGTATGTATGTCAGATATCAACACAGGGGAAACTTTTTTTTCAATCTCTACCTTGCCGGAGATGCGATTGTTTTCCGGATAATATCTCCGGTCGCTCTGTGGCCTAACCGTGGAGCTGGAGGCTTTGCTCGGGACTGACTTTGAGCCACGCCGCAGGGCGTGGACTTGCCATCGGAGCCAATTCCTTGCCTGGGATCGATGCTCCAGCAGACTTTAACATCAAGGAGCTCGCAGTCTCGGGTTGAGACCGACGTCGGGAAGCTCCAAAGCCGCACGAGGTTCGACTAGTCCTGACCCGGGATAGATCGCCGGCGCGGGGGAGCTGAGATTTCCCCCGATGCAGGAGCTTGATCGCCACCGATGAGGATGGCCCGACCACCGGTTAAGGGAGTCAAGATCGTCTCGTCAATGGAAGGTTAGAGGCCCCCGACCGCTGGAGGACAACGAAGGGAGATATTTAACTTTTTTTCGCCTTCCATCACAGTGAGGAATGTGGAAGAGGCACTGTGGTGGATGTTCATGTTAAAATGTATTTTGTGTGTTCTGTTGGTTTTTATTGGTATGACTGTATGGCAAATGAAATTCCTCGTATGTTGCAAAACATAATAAAGTCTCATTATGATTATGATTATTATGATTATGAAAGGAGAAATAACAACAGCAACAATTTGTATCTACACAGCAGCCTTTGTTATAGTAAAAGGTCCCAAGGCACCATCCCAGAAAGAGATGAAGAGAAATGTAAGGAGAGTCTTTGTGGAAAGTTAGAAACAAGAAAGTTAGGAAGGGAATGTCAAATCCTGGGGCCTTGGCAGCTGAAGGCACGAGCACTAATGGCTGTGTGATTAAATTCAAGCAAAAGTGAAAGGGCAGACTTGGAGTGTTGATATTTTTGACTTGTAGGTTTGGTGACGTATAGACCTGTGCAGGAGTGATGCCACAGAGTGATTTGAAAACACTGGTGAGAGCTCTAAAATTTGAGGCATTGCTTAACCAGAGATTCACTTAGCCCATGATCTTGGGGGTGATAAATGAAAGGAATTTGGTCCAAGTTGGGGGCAGATAAAACACTTAGCCTAATTTGAAGGGAGAACGCGTTGACTTAGTTCAGAGCAGAATTGGACAAGCCTACTGGCCCTTGCAGCTCCAGGCTGCTTTAATTAGAAATTCAAAAACACGAACACACGCATGCACACTGGCTACTTCCTGCTCAATGCACCGCAATCACAGCACCTCCCAAACCCACAATCTCTAGCACTCAGAACAAGGGCAGTAGGCACATGCAAACGCCACTTCCTGCAGGTCCCCTCCAAGTTAGACACCATCCTGGGGTTAGGAACACTATTACCATTCATTTATCATCATTGGTTCCAAGTCCTGGAACTCTCGAACCAGTGTTTTGTGGGATCTTCATCAGGAGGACTGCAGCAATTCAAGGAGGAGACGCACCATCGTTCTTTTATGAACAGCTAGTAAGGGCAATAAATGTTAGCCTTGCCGATGACACCCACATCATAAAATCAGATAAATTTTAAAGTTTTAAAGGCCTTGCATGTCTCCAGCCTGCCATTAATTAGTTTGGAAATTGGAATTTGTTTCATGAGTCACTGAGGTTTCATGTGACCTGGACCTACCATTATAACCATTTGAATAGTATTTACTTTATAGAAGCGCTTTTTTTTGTTTTTTTCCCTTCTGTGATAAAGCAAAACTAGGTTTGATTGTTCAGCTTTCTTATAACTGCAAAAAAATGGTGTGTCGGTTGTTTAGGCAGTTTAATGTCGTAATCTTGTTTTTAATTCTAATCTAGTAAAATAAAAACTTGTGATTCGCTATATTGATGATTCATATTGCTGGCTTTGATGTTTCAAAGTAAAGCACAGTTTGCCATTTTTGAGTGACTGCAAAACTATCTTCGTATTCTAGCTTGAAGCGCTGTTTTTCCTTATACCCGTTTCCTGCACTTTTAATGTTTCTGTGGCTCACAAAATTTAATGTAGGATCACTAACTTGAGTGAGTGAGCGGTCTAGATAATTTTTCAGGAAACAGTCTGGCTGCAGCTGTCTGACATGATCATGTGATGCTTGCATGCATTACATGCTTTTACAGTTCCTCAGGTTAGATGACAAGTTGGGCTAAACAGTTTAGCCCCTCTCAAGTGACACCACATTCTCACTTGCCCAGGTGAGTGCAGCTTCCAAGACTCATGACGTTCATCACCATTCAGAGCAAAGCCGCATGTTTTATTGACATCCCATCAATTGCCCTAAACACTCATTCTATCCACCATGCACATAGTGGCTGCAGTGTGTACCATCTGCAAAATGCAGTGGTGTTATTCTGACTAATTCCGCTAACCGCAACGTCTACCAACAAGAAAGGCAATGGTAATAGAAGCGTGGAACACCACCACCTGCAGGTTCCTTCCCAAGTTTCACACCTTGGAAATATCATCTGTCCTTCATTGTTGCTGCACCTAAATCTTGGAACTCTCTGCCAGCTCAGTGTCACAGCAGGTAGAGCTGCTGCCTCATAGTGCCAGAGACCCAGGTTCGATCCTGACCACTGGCGCTGTCTGTATAGAGTTTGCGCGTTCTCCCTGTGACTGCATGGGTTTCCTCTGGGTGCTCCGGTTTCTTTCTACATCCCAAAGACATGTGGGTTTGTAGGTTAAAATTGTCCTCTGTAAATTGCCCCTAGTGTGTAGGGAGTAGATGCGAAAGTGGGATAACATAGAACTAGTGTGAATGGGTGATCGATGGTCGACATGGGCTAAAGGACCAATTTCCATGCTGGATCTCCCAAACTAAAATTAAAAACAGATAATAGCACCTTCACTTAAGTGACTGCAGCAGTTCCTGAAGGCAGCTTAGCTGCCCTTGAGAAGACAATATTTGGGATAGGTAATGAACACAGAACGAGCCAGCAACACCAAATCCTGAAAATGACTACTAAAATAAACGCTGTGGAACCATATCGTATACGTACCCTGAATCTCTGGGACCTGCAAGCGACCTGTGAAAGGGCTGTAAACACCTCTTCTATTAGTCTAGAAATAAGAAAAGAGTTAGATATAAGGTAATTGTCAGCAGAAGTGATTAGGCATTGTCAGATGGGTGATGCAGTTGAGGTCAAAACATATATAAAAGACATGGTCCAAAGCTCAACTCTGGGTCAGATAGTGACGAGGTTGCAAATGATCAGGTTTGGTTTCACTTTTAAACAAATGCCATGAAGAATGGAGGAGGGAAGGATGAAACTTTCAGGGACATCTTGGAGGAGATGGTCTTGGGGAAAGAATTCTCGGTTGCCTTGTGTTTATATTAATTGTTGACATGTATAAACTTGTTACACTTACTTTTCATGCAAAAGACTGCATATAATTATTTCTATCCGTATTAACCTAGCTGAGGTTATTTGGTTAAACTGTTCACAAGTGTTGGGCATTATGCCAGTTGATGCCGCTGTTGTCTCTTTACATGTGCCAAAGAGCTGGTTTTGTTGTGTTGGATCAGCGAGCTCAAGAAAGTATCCAAAACAGCTAGCAACATCTTTAGCATAAACCCATCAGTTTGCTGAACATAAGAAACCTGTCAGGCCTCTGCATGTCTGGTTAGGTACGATTTCTTTATTGTCACGTATACCGGGTACAGTGAAATACGTTTTGGGAAATATACTCTGATGTTTCCGTGTTGCATGAGCAGGCATCACCAGTGCAGTGCTGACTGCCCTTCACAAGGTTTCTCTTTGCTATTCCCATTGATGTCACAGACTGTCACCACTTGACATACTCGTTCTTGGGTCCAAGCCAGCTGAGGAGGAGTTTGTGTAAAATGGGTCTGTCAGCCCTTTGTGCAGTAAAATTCTGGAAGACCTCAGAGCATTTTAACAGGTGGATGATCAGCTGGTGCTTGAGAAAGATCTCACTGACAATCTGACAACCCAGCCTGACCCGCTTATGAGAAAAGCATGATTTGCTTTTTTTCTGTCTTTTTAATTGAGGCATTAAGCAAGCCTGCTGTGCATCTACATTACAATGACAATTCTGTGTTGCTGTCAATGTTACTTGTTTCCACAGTGGATAAAGGTTTGACGTTTGTATAGATGTTTGAATCTAAAACTCAGATGGTGTAAGTAGTGGGTCAGTGGAAGAGCTCTCATCTCTGGAACAGAAGATTGTGGTCCTTTCCAAAGCTTTGACCACGCAACTCATTCTATCATTTTGGAGCCGGGTGGTGAGAGTAGGGGCAAGGTGTGTATGATGCTCCATTAAACCAAATCTAGACTTTTGAAGAGGAGGAGAATGCTGCTGGATGTCTGAGCCAAAGGGTTGAACTTTGAAGCAGTCTAGAAAGACTCTCGACATACAGCACAAAAAACGGCCAATTGACCCACCAAGTCTGTGCCAACCAGTAATCACCCCGTACCCTAACCTACACAAACTAGGGACAATTTTACAACTTACCAAAGCAAATTAACCTACAAACCTGCCATTCTTTGTTGTGTAAGAGGAACTGAAGCATCTGGAGAAAACTCACACAGTCACAGGGAGAATGTAACAACTCTGTGCAGACAGCACTGCCGTGATCAGGATCAAGCCTGGGTCTCTGGCGCTGTAAGGCAGCAACTCTACCGTTGTGTCTCCATGCCGCACTTCTGTTTCTTATTACACAAGTAGTGTGATGAAAACTGCTTCATGGATGGGAATAGAGCTGATTTCTTTTTTTTAATATTTATTTTTATTGAAGGAAAGATACAATACAAAAGATGTAATGCATTACATTCCCCTCCATTTTGTTTTTTATATATAAAAACAAAAATAACCCTCACTAGAGCCGATTTCTTGAAGGGAGATTGACTCCAGCAGGGATGGCTGAGAATCAATAATAATATTCAGATATTTGAGTTTGCCTAACGTGCATTTTGTGTTGTGGGGCAGAAATTGGCCTGTGGGATTTGCACAAGGAACTTTCGGAGAGATAGTGTCCAGAAAATGTAATGATACATCTGGGGTCTTGAGGAAAGGAAGAGTTTTGAGGGGCAGTAAGATGTTCACCTAAGCTGTACGTCAGTTTTTCACAAGTGAGTGACTTGCTCAGTGTTTTTTGGTTTAATTGAAAGTCAGTGGCCTGCTGTGAAAACTTGTGCACCTGAATTAGCTGCCCAGTCAATTTGGTTTGTCCAGTATAGGTAAACCACCAACATTGTCCTGACCATAAAGCTAGCCTGTACAGAATAAGCAGGACAAATTCAATGCAGCTCATTACTGTCCAATCAGTCTATTGGTGAGAATGAAGGATAAAGCATTCACTTGTCTGGAGTTGAGACTTTTTTTCAAAGGAAATAGCAAAGGATATTGGTGGTGCGTTGTTTCAGTCCCAAGACATCTCTGCAAGAATTCTTCAGTTGTTGTCTCAGCCATCTTCTGATACTTCTCCACTGACCTTCTGTTCATCATAAGATCAGAAGTGCGACTGTTCTCTAGTTGCACAATGTCCAGTTCCATGTGCAACCGCTCATTAAATGAACCAGCCAGTAACTGCATGCAATAAGACCCAGAAACCATTCAGTTAAGGGCTAATAAGGGCAAATACCACTTGTGCCAGACTGTGATCTAGTCCAAAATCATCTGCCCTCAGCATCCAATGATTTCCTGGGGGTTATCAGTGAATGCAAGACTTGACTGAACCCACCACACACATACTGTGGTGACAATTGCAAGTTTTGGACATCCTTATACATCAACGCCTTTCCACCATCTACAAGATGCACGTCAGGAGTATGATTAAACATTCTACTTACATCAAGGAATTACAATATTTGAAGCATAATACCATACAACAACACTTGAAACTAGATGCCGTCCAAGATAAATCAGTCCTCCCAATCGGCGCCCATCCATCAGTAAACATTCATTCCCTTCATCGGTGACACAGTGCTGTTGTGCATACCACCTACAAAACACACCGCATGTACTTGAGGCCACTCAGAAAACATGTCCCAAAACCACAATTGGCACCACCAACAAGGAAGATCACACGGTCACCTAGAAACTATTCCAAGTCGGAGATGTATTACTGTTTCTTCACCATCACTAGTTGCAAATCCTGGCATTCCCTTCCTTATAGCTCTGACAATAGAGGGGAAAACTACAGTTTCAGCCATTCGGGACAAGTAAAGATACCTTTCCTGCATTGCTACTGCTTTTTAAATTTCCATTTCTGTGATTTTAAATTTAATCAGGCTGCACAATGACTATGATAATTTAGAAATATAATGTTGGGACCTTGCAGGTCTGTGCAGCTTCATAAAGTTTGCACTCTGTAAATATCTCTTATGTAAAAACTATATCCTATTTACATTCTCACATCTTCTGACATTAGTCAGAATGATTAAAACAAACATACATAGAACAGTACAGCACAGAAACGGACCTTTCAGCCCACAATGTTTGTACTGAACATGATGCCGAGCTGAACTGACCTATTTTATACGGAAATACAAGATGCTGGTTAATAATACATGTTCACTGCATCTGATCTGCATGTTTTTATAATGGTATTTGGGATCAGGTCATCTCCGATTGTTGTACTGCTCGAGGAAAGCCTGCTGTTGGATGATCAAAATGCAATAAACAATCTCCAATGTTAACACTCTGTGACAAGGAGTATTTTCTATGTTTGGCCAGCACAGTGTCACAGCCGGTAGAACAGCTGCTTCACAACGCCAGCAATCCGGATGAATTCCAGATCTCTGGTGCTGTCTCTGGAGTTGGTACTTTTGCCCTGTGACTGGATTTTCTTGCGTCCTCTCGTTTCATGGTCGTACACCACAGAAATGGGCCTTTCAGCCCACTGTGTCTGTGCTGATCGTCAATACCAGTTCTTTTTACCAGCCCCACTTGTCCATAACCTTCCGTTCCCTGGCGATTCAAGTACTCGTCAAATTACTTTTTAAATTTTGTGGGAGTGCCTCCCTCCACCATCTCTTCAGGCAGTGAGTTCCAAATTGCCTGGAACACCCTCAATGTGAAAAATAAATTCCTCGGATCCTCTCTACCTCACTTAGTCATCACTTAAAATATATACTTGCTGCTTTTTGCATCTCTGTTATAAGAAAAAGTTTCTCATTGCCCACGTTATCTGTGCCCCTCACAAGTTTGTATGCCTTGCTCCTACATTTTGTACATTATAACATAGTCTCCCACGTTCCAAAGATGTTCATGTTGGTAGTTTAATTGGTATACATTAAATCCTCGTTGTAACGGACCATGGGGGGGGGTAATAGTGAAAGTTATTGCCGATTATCCACTACAACTGAGTACGGTATTATTGTATGAAGATGAAACAAAATACTGCAGATGGTGGTTAATACACAGGACATGCACAACATCTCTGGGAAACATGGATAGGTGATGTCGGGATTCTTCTTCAGACTGATTCAGTCTGCTGAGTTACTCCTGCGCTTTGTGTCGTTTCACCTTAAAACTAGGCGTGCATGCTATTGGTCTGCATCCGCGAGCCGTTCTTGACAAGCTACTGCAGGGTTCAGTGAGAGGGTTGTTGTTGTGGTTAATGTTGTAGCCCCATGTCCACTAAAATGAGGGTTTACTATATTTAACTCAGTCATAGCATGTAGGTGAGTTGGATTGGGTTCTTGCTGGTCACACAGACTCTGGGCCGAAGCTATTTATTTAGCTACTAGACCAAGTGGACTCGTTGGGCCCAAACCTCTCCTGCATTGGTGCAGCACCCTCTCCACCCCCACTCCCCCTCCCTCCACCCCCTCCCTCCACCCCCTCCCTCCCTAGGAGATAGATTTAAACTTTAAAATGTGAATAACTTTAAATATATAACACCAATTTCAATGAAACTTCTTCCATTAGCACCAAAGGAATGATGGTGAGTAAGGTGGGCCTAAAATTGTCGCACTATTGTGTACCGTTTTGGCTGTAGTTCAAGAACAAACAAACAAACAAACGGGAGTTTTAGTATATAGAAGTATATAGATTAGTCAAATGGGTACAAAAGTCCAAATTTAAAAACCAAAGCCGGCACCTTTTTGGTTTCAATTTCCTTTCTCTTCCCCTCCTACCCCCTCCCCCCCCCCTGCCCTACCCCCACTCCCACTCCCACTTAAAGTGACCTATTATGCCTAAGCTAACTGCTTTTAAATTACCCAAAGCCCACTAGATCACTCTATTTTAAATTTGGATCATAGGTTGGTCTGATGAAAGCATTAATTTTAAACAGCTCCGGAATATATACCTAGTGCTGACTCTCAGCCCCTTTGACATTGAATATTGTTGGACCAATTCCATGCCTTTCCAGGTAATGGAGTGATTCACACCACCAGAGTTCAAAGCATGCTCTGAGGTGTATCTCATTCCCAAAAGCGCCTGGAGACATTTTTTGTACTTGAAGTTTTGATTTAATTTGCAAGTGAATTTTAAGTGAGGAAACTTGATCACTGATAGATTTTTATTTAGAAAGTACAGATATAACCCAGGAAATATCTGTCCCAGTTAAATCTTGGGTTGTGTCGGTGTTTGTCCCAGAGTAGTTTAGTTTTACCCGAAAACGAAGGGGGGACCCAGGCAAAGGGGAATCTGGCAGGGGGGGGGGGCGGCACCGAGAACAAAAGGGAATCTGGCAGGTGGGGGCACCAAGAACAAAGGGGAATCTGGCAGGGAAGGGCATCGAGAACAAAGGGGAATCTGGCAGGGGGGGGGGGCACCGAGAACAAAGGGGAATCTGGCAGGGGGGGCGGCACCGAGAACAAAGGGGAATCTGGCAGGGGGGGGGGGGGGCACCGAGAACAAAGGGGAATCTGGCAGGTGGGGGGGGGGCACCGAGAACAAAGGGGAATCTGGCAGGGGGGGCGGCACCGAGAACAAAGGGGAATCTGGCAGGGGGGCATCGAGATCAAAGGGGAATCTGGCAGGGGGGAGGGCGGCACCGAGAACAAAGGGGAATCTGGCAGGGGGGCACTGAGAACAAAGGGGAATCTGGCAGGGGGGGCATCGAGAGCAAAGGGGAATCTGGCAGGGGGGCACCAAGAACAAAGGGGAATCTGGCAGGGGGGGCACTGAGAACAAAGGGGAATCTGGCAGGGGGGGCATCGAGAGCAAAGGGGAATCTGGCAGGGGGGCACCGAGAACAATGGGGAATCTGGCGGGGGGGGGGGGCACCCAGGACAAAGGGGGTACCGGCAGGGGGGGGGCACCCAGGACAAAGGGGAATCTGGCAGTGGGGGGAGGGGGGCACCAAGGACAAAGGGGGTTCTGGCAGGGAGGCGCCTGCTGCCACGTGCGGCACCAGTCAGAAGATAGGACTGTTCAGTGAACGTTTATAACTTTGTCGGCGCCAGAAACATGGCAACTCTTGTGTGCTGCCTAGGTGGGTTGTATGCAAAACAAAGTATTTCACTGTACCTAGGTACGTGACATTAAAGTATCATTGAATACTGAGGTACAGTGAAAAGCATTTTGTTACGTGCTATCCAGTCAGCGAAGAGACTACACATGATTTCAATCAAGTTGTTCACATGGAGGGCATAGGTTTAAGGTGTCATGAATGATTTAAAGGAGGTAAGTTTTTCTGAGAGGCAAGTTTTTCAACACAAGGTATAATGAGCTGCCGGAAGAGGTGGTGGTTATATTTAACAGGTACAGTTATTTTTATTTATGGACTGGAAAGGTTTAGGGGAATATATGCGCTATATGTCCATGTTAGTGTAGATAGGCAATATGATCAGCATGAATGAACAAAGTGGGCATAGGGCCTGTTTTCATCCTATACTGGAAAAATATGACCTGGACGTGGCTTGTTCTAAGGGACTCCATTTATCTGTGGGTTGTGGTTATTCTGCCTGTTGGGTGCTGCCCTATTCATGTGGTGGTCATGGTGGTTGTAGATGTTGGATATTTAGATTTTTATTAAGGTTGGTCACATTTTGAACGCAATGGTTCAGTTGAACTAATGGCAAGCCACTGAAGTAAATCAAAAGTTCATTAACCAGAACTATCAGCAAAGGACAAGAAAATAATTAATTGACTGTCTTCATTAAAATCAGCACATGCACAGTAGAATAAATGGCCACCATCTGTGAATCAGTTCATTCAATACATATGTATCTAGCAATGTTTAATGGCTTGATATTTAGTATCTAAATCCAAGTATTAAGTTTAATACTTAAATTAAATGCCAGATCAGCCTGCCAGGTCTAACCAACGCGAACGACTGACTCACAGAAAGTGACTCGTTTTGAAATTAAAATAGCTTGAGCTGTGAGTTTGATTCATGCTGTGGGTGTATTATGGGTGTGAGTCTATGCCTTTGCAACTCACTTACAAGACAGAATTAGCACAGCAGTGCGTACATGTTAACTTCCCACTGCTGTTAGTGTCAAATCAACAGTGATTGCTCCCACCACAGCCATGGATCTGTTCTTCATTGACTTCAAACGTGGATTTTTGAAATAAAACACAAAATCACCCACACAAAGAAGCGGGGTTTCTTTCCACATTGATCCTGAGGTGAGAATTAAACCAATTGATTTTAAAATGCGCGGAAAGCAGTAAATTGTCAATGATTGGTGAATTCGTGCCAATGAAGTGGAGGACGACACCTCTGGCAGGACCAGCAGCAGAGGATTCAGCAGTCTGTCAGAGATAGCAGACTATCTGTGATTTTTAATGGAGTGATTGTTGCAAGCCTATGGTTTGTGCATTTAGGCAAAAACACCTTTTGCTTGGATTTTGCCAGTTGCTGAGCAGGCCAGGAATTTTCATGTGTAAACTATTACTTTGGGAAGTGCAATCAGAAGGAGGTGAGCCTTGTCTTGATGTTAGATCCCTCCAGTCCTAATTGCTCCCAAGCATGCTTGGTCATTCTCCCATGTTCTATCCTTCATCAGCTTGAGGTAGGACACAATTCTGCTGCCTTTTTCAGCCATCACTCTTCTGATTGCAGTATATTTCATCCTTATTTTGGATGAGCAGTGGGGTGGAAGGATCTTCAGGTACATGGGAGGGAGCATGTTGACAGTTGGTATCATCGTCTGGTTCGGCAACTCGAACGCCCAGGAATGAAGGAAATCACAAAAAGTGGTGGGCACAGCCTGGGTGTCCAGGCTCATCACGAGTACTGACCTCCTCCCAATCGAAGGGATGTATAGAAGGCGCTGTCTCAAAAAGGCAGCCAACAATATCAAGGACTCTCACCAACCTGGCCACGCTCTCACTTCACTCCGGCCATCATGAAGAAGGAATAGGAGTCTGAAAATTGTGAGCTCCAGGTTCAGGAATAGCTTCTTCCCAACAACCATTGGGCTATTGAACACTGCAAACACCAACTAAACTTGGAACGATGAACTGTCTTGCTTGCACGAGGGACTTTGGACTTTGTTTTCTTTTGCACAGTGATTCTTTATTAAACTTTTTTGTTTCGTTTGACCTAGGTATTGGGTACTGTGTAGGAAGGAACTGCAGATGTTGGTTTAAATCGAACATTGACACAAAAAGCTGGAGCTTCATCTCTGGAGAAAAGGAATAGGTGTTGATTTGGGTCTGGAGAAGGGTCTCAACCCGAAATGTCACTTATTCCTTTTCTCCAGAGATGCTGTCTGACCAGCTGTTACTCCAGCTTTTTGTGTCTATATTGAGTACTGTGTTTACAATTCAGTTATGCTGCTGCAAATAAATATTTAATTGTTCTATTTCCTATTCGTGATGATAAAACACTCTTGACTCTTTTGATCATTGATTTATGAACCCTTCATGGCATATGTCCCTGTTTCTGTAACACCATCCACAACTCTGTGCTCACTCTACTTTAGAATGATACATTTTTAATCACTCCACTGTTGCCAGCCATGACTTCCGTTACCAAGGCTCGAGCTATGGAATTCCTTCTAGTTTTCTGTCTTCCTTTAAAGTGCTATTTAAAACCCAACTCTTTGATGAAGCTTTACTCATCCATGCTAATATCTCTAGTGGCCTGTTGTTAAATTTTGTCTTGTAATCCTCATCTGAAGCACCTTAAGACATTATACATTGTTTAGCAAAGATGCGATGTAAATGGATATTATTTTTGTTGTTATGCAGCTGGCGTTTCAGTGATGCAATGAGAGGCCATTTTGGACCAGATGTATCAAAGTCAGATTCATTTTCCAGTCCCAGTGACATAAAAACTAAGCCTAGAAGTACCCAAAAGGTTGAACTGCATCTGTAGAAATGGGAAATTGGTTCATGTTTCAGATTTGACGGCTGTTTTGATGAACACGTGCGCTTGGTTCACCTCGACCTATGGGGTCTCCTGGTTGCCAACCATTTTGACTTCCATTCCCATACTAACCTTTCTGTCCTGGGCCTCTTCCATTGCCAGAGTGAGGCCACACACATATTGGACAAGCAGCACCTCGTATTTTACTTGGGTAGTTTACAACCCAGTGGTATGAACATTAAATTCTCTCATTGAAGTAACTTCTACTGACACTCCACTCTCCTTGCTCCCTTCCTCCGCTCTAGTCATTTTACCAGTTGCACAGTTATCCACATTGTTTCCCTCTAGAGATCACAGCATCGCTAACCAACAATGGGCTTACCAGGCGCCGCCCTGCTTTCGGTCATTAGTGACTGGCCCCGATTGATCCTGGTCTTTTCTCACCTCCAGCTCTTCACCCTCACCCCCTGCCCACCCCATACAATCAGTCTGAAGACGGGTCCCAAACAGAAACATCGCCCAATACATTCGGGTAGTCCACAGACCACAGACCAAGGATAATGGGGTACAGCATTTAATGCCTAAAATTAAAATAGCACTCTGTTTAGTGATAGTCATTTTTAGATGCAGACACTGTTTGCTTTTATTCATGCAATAAAAATCGGAAGATATGGCGGCTCTACAGAATCTGCACAAACTTTATTTCTGGAGACAAAGTGCATCAATCAGCTCCTGCACCCATCGCCAGTTTTGCATTCTTTAATAGTTAAATCTGCAACGCTTTAATGTGATAATTTGCAGAGGTGAGGGGATGAGCAGCTTTTATTCAAAGAGGACGCAGGTGATAAGGAACAGAAGGACATTTTCTGGTTCATGACTTTGCAATGTTCGTAACTGAGGGAATAGACCAGAACTAAATAGCAGAAGGTTGATTTGAGCCTCAGCATGGGAAGTAAAAGAGCGAGAAGAATTTGTTGCTTTATTTTCACCAGTTTATTGGCAGCTGAAGATCTTTCTGAAACCAAGGCAAATCCTGCCTTCCCTTTTAAATATTTGTTAGAAAGATTAAAAATAGATCCCATGTGTCTGTGTGGTCTTTTTGCCAACTTGGGTTAGTCGATATAGACGTTTCATTCATTTGCAGCTGGGTGTAAATAAAACGCACTGCTTTTGCTTAGTTTCTGCAGAAATAAATGTTTTTGTTTTTGACTGTGCATCTTGGTGATTTGGGATCGGGAAGTTGTTGTAAACCCAATCAGGTTGCTGTAAATGTCAAGCTAGGGCAATGTACGGCTGTGGAGGCCAAGTCAGTGGATATTTTTAAGGTGGAGATTGACAGATTCTTGATCGGTAAGGGTGTGGCGGGTTATGAGGCAAAGGCAGGAGAATGGGGTTGAGAAACAAAGATAGATTGGCCATGATTGGCAGTGTAGACGTTGGGCCAAATGGCCTAAATCTGCTCCTGGAAGTTAAGAACCCACTAACTGTTACCCCAAATATCATCTTTCTTTATCATCAACTTATGTGTGAAATTTGTATAAGGCAAGAATTTTAAACAGTTCAATACACCACAACTTACTTTTATCAAGATGTTGGAGGTAATGGTTTTTTTTCTTGTTTATTCTCTTTTTACATTCAATTCATTTGATACATTATTGAAATGTGCGATATATTCGTAAATGACTGGGACATCAGAAACTCTGGAATTCTAGTTTCCACAACCCACTAGGGAAGTGATCATTTGTTTGGGGGGGGGGGGGGGGGAGTGGAATGGAATCGGAGGAAGTGGATCAATATTTAAAAGATCATGGAATTGAGGGCTGTGTGGAACTGGCATTGAAGTGGGTGAGGTTTGGTGCAAATCAGCCAGGATCATTTTGAAAGGCTGAAGGGTCAGGTGGCCTATTCCAGCTTTCCTATGGCTGTAAGATTCACTTTGATGCGAGGCACACACAAGGATTTTCATTAATATCACCACTTCCCCACCAGCTTCAGATTCTTTTCTTTTTGCTTGCAGTTTGGAAGTGAAACCATGGAAACTCAGGAGATTTGCAGACTGGATGTGGCTGCCAGACGTTTGTTGGTGAGTGGGTCCTGCACCAACTCTGAGCCGGTCTTGCAGCCAATGAACAGTACCGCCGACTTAATTGGGAATAGATGCAACCTGCACCAGGCTTGCTACACTGGAAACAAAGGGCTGCTGTCTGCTGAGCCCACCTGCGTCACGCTGGAAACAAGAGGGGAGATACCTGGCAGTGAGGAGCTGCGAATAGACCCGGCTGGGGGAGAGCAGCACCTGGTTCTGGATAAGAACAAGGAAAAGGCTTTAGGTGGGTACATTTACAGCCTCATTTAATGCCAGAATTTTATTAAGCCGTACTTTTGTTTAAGTAATATTGTTCTTGATGTTTCTGGTGCTAGCTACAAGGAGCAAGGCAAGTGAATTAAATTATTGTACACATTTGGTTATGAAGCATAATGTTGATGATTACAATAGTGCATAAGAACTTGCAGAAGAAGTCCAAAGAGAATCAGCGGAGAGGCAAACAGCCTGTCTTCTACATAGAGGAATTCCCAAGGTGCTTCTGTAAATAGATGGAAGGAAACAATGCCAAATTAGAAACCAAAAGTGTTGTCAGGGAAGAGAAGATGAGAGCTATGCCATGTAGATTGGTCTTGAGGTTTTAAACTGGAGAAAATGGCAAATGGATTAGAGATTTGCTAGTTTCAGAGTTTCTCAGAGGTGAGAGGAAGTTTTGCCATAAATGGGGTACATTGGGATTCTGGGGCTTGCACGGAATAGCAAGAAAGGGAGGGTCATAGGGGAAGGTTTAGCAGGTGAAGAGGTTGGAATGGGATGAAAGGATTTATTGAAGGGAGTAGTTTTGAATCCAATGCAGGATGACCCGGAGGGTCTGTGGTGTCAGCTGGCTCTGGATGAGAGAAACACATGGTTGTTTAACTTGAACATTCCTGGAGATTGGGGATGAGCAAATGGGTGCAAGAAGAGAGGAAATTTAAAAACAAGCAGATCACTAGATTAAGTGCACAAACGGGTACAATGCTTGTGAAACAAAGGCACAAGAAGGGAATTACAGGCACCCCCCCCCCCCCTGACTTAGATTAGTTTAGAGATACAGCGCGGAAACAGGCCCACAGAGTCCTCACCGACCAGCGATCCCCACACACCAGCACTGCCCTACAAACTAGGGACAATTTACAATTTTACCAAAGCGAATTAACCTGTATGTCTTTGTAGTGTGGGAGGAAACCAGAGCACCCAGAGAAACCCATGCAGGTCACGGGGAGAATGTATAAACTGCATACAGACAGCACCTGTGGTCAGGGTCTCTGGAGCAAAAGGCAGCAAATCTATCGAGATGGTATTATGTGGTTGTTGCTCGATTTGTACGTTTACCTGACAATGGACAATAAAGTAAAGTACTTTACTTTACCTTAGTTCAGAGATACAGCAGACCCTTTGGCCCACCGAGTTCATGCTGACCGTTGATCACCCGTTCCCATGGTTCATGAGGTGAAGAGCAGTATCCCAGCTGCTATGTCTGTGGATCACCACTTCCCACTCTGCCCTGGCACCCACATTAACTGCATCGTGCCTACTTATTTCTGCGAGGGCAGCGCAGGCGCATCAGTCACTGAAAGTAAGCATGCAGGTACAGCAGGCAGTGAAGAAAGCTAATGGCATGTTGGCTTTCATGACAAGAGGATTTGTGTATGGAAGCAAAGAGGTCCTTCTGCAGTTGTACAGGGCCCTAGTGAGACCACGCCTGGAGTACTGTGTGCAGTTTTGGTCTCCAAATTTGAGGAAGGACATTCTTGCTATTGAGGGAGCCCAGCATAGGTTCACTAGGTTAATTCCCGGAATGGCGGGACTGTCGTATGTTGAAAGACTGGAGCGACTGGGCTTGTATGCACTGGAATTTAGAAGGATGAGAGGGGATCTTATTGAAACATATAAGATTATTAAGGGATTGGACACTCTAGAGGCAGGAAAGATGTTCCCAATGCTGGGGGAGTCCAGAACTAGGGTCCACAGTTTAAGAATAAGGGGTAGGCCATTTAGAACTGAGATGAGGAAAACACATTTTCACTCAGAGAGTTGTAAATCTGTGGAATTCTCTGCCTCAAAAGGAAGTGGAGGCCAATTCTCTGGATGCTTTCAAGAGAGAGTTAGATAGAGCTCAATGATAGCTGAGTCAGGGGGTATGGGGAAAGGGCTGGAACGGGGTACTGATTGTGGATGATCAGCCATGATCACATTGAATGGCGTTCTGGCTCGAAGGGCCGAATGGCCTATTCCTGCACCTATTGTCTATTGTCTATTGAGACATGCTGAACTTCCCAATTCTTCCGAGAAAGTAGAGGTGTTGGTGTGCTTTCCTGACTGTAGCTTCAATGTGGTAGTTCAGCGAACAACGCCGTTGCCTCACAGTTCCAGTGAGCTGGGTTCAGCCCTGACCTCTGGGGCTTGTTGTCCACGGTCTCCCTGTGACCGCATGGGTTCCTTTGAGGTGCTCTGGTTTCCTCCTACATTCCAAAGACATGTGCACTGGCAAGTCAATCGACCCTTAGTGTGTGGGAGATTGGTAGAATCTGAGGAGAGCTGATGGGAATGTGGGAGAATCGTCTAGAGGGACAATTAGTAGGGAAATGGGGTCCTCCGAGAATCGGCATGGTGCCCATGTGCCAAAATCATCTCCCATACAACAAGGAAATAAGAAATGTGAAAATATGAAGTCACAGGAGACTGGAACGTTTTTAATTGGAGAAAAAGAAATCCCCGGGACTTGGACATGTGTGCCAGTCTAGCAACCACAGCCAATGGCAACTGACCCTGAACAAAGTGACCATTTCAGGTTAGCCAACTCTTAATGACACATTGCTGTGCATCTGTGCTCACACACAGAAAGAGGGGGAAAGCCCTGTTTGTCACAAGAATGCATCGTTTCTGAGTGCATCAACCAACTATGCAGCTGAGTTGCAGAATCAAATTTGGGGATTCAAGTTGTACAAAGTTGCAAATCAAATGGCTTGAGACGCTGGAGTTGTTGGGGAAAGGTGACACGCTAACATTAGCGGAAACACTGACAATTGCTGCTTCATTCGAAGCCAGGGAAACCCAGTTTCAGACCGTGGGATTGGATGGAGCCACTCATGTTAACAAGGTGACATCTACTGGGACTCGCAAGGGACACAAACACGGTAAGGGTCATTCCAAAGCTGAAGATGATTGTGAGTATTTTAGATGTGGAGATTTTGGACATTTTGGCAAGGATTCATGTTGTCCTGCCAGGGGTCAAATGTCCAAAGTATGTGGAGAAATTTTTTTTTTTTTTTGCAAAGACGTGTCAAGCCCCAGGTAAAGCAAAGAGAAATGATGGAAAGACAAAATAGTTTTGGAGGAAGAAGAGTAGGAGTTGATTATTTCGGTCCTATCGAGGTCAAACGAGGACAATGTCTGGTGAAAAGGTATGGTGTAATCTTCACTTGCATGGCAAGTAGAGCGGTACATCTTGAAGTTGCATCTACGCTTGATACAGACTCCTGTATTCATGCATTACGAAGATTTATTTGTCGACGAGGTCAGGTTTTATCATTAAGATCAGATAATGGTACGAATTTTGTTGGAGCGGAAAGAGAGTTGAGAGAAGCGCATGTAGGCTTGAATCACAACAAGATCCAGAATGATATGCTTCAGCAAGGGATACGATGGAATTTTAATCCCCCAGCGGGATCCCATTTGGGAACGATTGATCCGCATGGTTCGAAATGTGCTGCGGTCTGTTCTTAAACAACAAGTTTTGGATGATGAAGGATTGCAAACTTTGTTTTGTGAAATTGAAGCAATTTTGAATGACCAACCCATTCCAAGAGTTCTGATGATCCGAGTGACTTGGAAGCACTTACACCAAATCATATTCTTTTATTGAAAAACAAGCCAATGTTACCACCTGGGCTCTTTGTGAAGGACGATTTGTATATTAGACGCAGATGGAGACAGGTAAAATATATGGCAGACCTTTTTTGGAAATGGTGGACACAAGAATATTTACCTCTAATTCAAGAATGTCAACGATAGTTGAGAATGAGAAGACATTTTATTCCAGGTGATATGGTCTTGTTGGTTGATTCTACTGCACCACGAGGTTCTTGGTTGATGGGTAGGATACTGGAGATCATGCCGGACGTTAAAGGTTTTGTGCGTAATGTACGACTTCAGACTAAGGAATAACCAAGATATGTCTGCTTCTAGAAGGTGAAGGAGAAGATTGAAGAATCGCTAAAGAAGTTTGAATGCCAACATATAATGCATATTATTTTAGTTTTTGATAAATATTAAGCTTTTATAGCTCCTTTTAATATCTATTGGTAATTGCTTTGTTATATACGCAGAACAATTAGGGGCCGGTGTGTAGGAGCCATTTACGCTTAATTTAGTTACTGTCAAGTCAAGTTTATTTGTCACATACACATAAATGTGCAGTGAAATGAAAGATTACCCACAGTCCAACAACAAGAGCAATAAAAATAAGCAATAACACACACAATCAAACAAAAAGAAACATCCATCACAGTGAGTCTCCTCCAGTCACCTCCTCACTGTGATGGAAGGCCGGAATGTCTTTTCTCTTCCCCTGCCGTCTTCTCCCGCGGTCAGGCTGTTGTAGTTGCCACGTTCCAGGCCGCGCCGGACGGTGAAAGGTCCGCAGGGGGCCGACCCAAGCCCCGCGATCCGGGGCGGGCGGTCATTGTATTATGGCTATGTTTAATATTTCTAGTTTCTGTCATTTTTGTGTGCTTGTGGGTGTGATTTGATACGTAATGGGGAGTGTCCACATGGGAGGAGGCTAGGCTAGCGACAGAGATTGTGGGTCAGTTTAGTCTCGGAGGAAGGAGAGAATACAGTTTTTTACCACACTCAAGACTGCCACACTCATGACTGCCACACTCGCGCCAGCTACACTCACAAGGACCACACGGTAATGACTACACGATTTTTACTGTTGTTTGAAGAAGAAACAGTTGATAAGAACGAATGGTTATGAATTACTCGTTTGATTTGTGCTACTTTAATAAAGACCAATTAATCAAGAAACAGCGTTTGGAAGATTAGTTTTTGTTATCTCAGAGTGCGGTGTGTGCGTAAGCTATACCTCCATTCCATCCCCGAGAAGTAATGGCTATCAAAGTTGGACTTTGAGAAGGTATAGAAACTGCCATTACAGTTGTGATAGTCCAGGAAAGCTACAGCCTGACGTTGAGACTGTGAGGGATCAGACCCCAGGCTACCAACTTGATGAGCCAAGAATGCAGCAGCTTGCAGTGGAGACAACACAAAACCAGAATCGAGATAATAAACTGGTGGAGCAGACCATGAAAGATCAGAATCCAGTATCAGCTCAGCTATGGCAGGAGCCAGACCAAAGCATCTCAGAAGACCACCCAAGAGGATTAAAAGATACGTTGACACGTGGAAGTGATGCATTATCAATGGAATGAACGTCATACCCAGAATGGTGTTGGAATGTTCATTTCACAATATGATGATGGGGAAATCATTTTTTGTTTGATAAGGGAGGGATGCCATGGTAACTGGTGTATTGAAATGTATCACATGTTACACCAAGTCAGAAAGGTCACAAAAGTAACAATAAAGGTCAGATGGCACGTGTGTGTGTGGGGATAACAAACATGACAGAATAAAAGAATATGTTTGTATTCAGTGGTGTTGATTGTGCATTTATTATAATCGGATCAAGGCAAAGATCTGACAAGTCAAGTCAAGTCAAGTCAATTTTATTTGTATAGCACATTTAAAAACAACCCACGTTGACCAAAGTGCTGCACATCTGATTAGGAAAAAAAAAAAGAAACATACAGTGGCAGGCAGCCAAACACAACGGCGCGGCCATCAAGGACCACCTATTGTGAATCATTTACTTAAGTGTGAGTTTAGGTAACTGGCCTATTGCGTAAGTCGGGGAATGCATGTATCCCAACCTGGTGACGTGGTTAATTAATCTTGGATGAGATCAAATTAGTTTATTGACACAAACGCCACGGTGCAATGGAATTCTTTTCAGTTTAGTTTGATTTAGAGGTACAGCACAGAAACATGCCCTTCAGCCCAGCGGGTCCACGCCAACCAGTGATCCACACATATTAACACTATCCTACACACACCAGGGACAATTTTTACATTTACCAAGCCAATTTTACCTATATACCTGTACGTCTTTGGAGTGTGGGAAGAAACTGAAGATTTCGGAGAAAACCCGCGCAGGTCACAGGGAGAACGTCCAAACTCCGTACAGACAGCACCCGTGGTCAGAATCAAACCCAAGTCACCGGCGCTGCTAGCGCTGTAAGGCTGCAACTCTACCGCTGCGCCACCGTGCCGCCCTCGCATGGAGCTCGCATGAAGTTCACATGAAGCTCGCAGAGTAAACAATATACATACGGAAATTAAAAAAGCAGAATGCTGCAAGATTGTTGTGCAAGAAAATCCGAAATGCAGTAATGGAATAACTGAACGAGGTAGATTAAAGAGTACAAACCAGCTAACTTTTACCAGAAGGTAAAATCTGAAGTGAATTGCTGTCTTGAAAACCCCAATGTCATTTGGGTAATCTGCCATCTGCAGCCAGAATAGCTGTATGTGACACAGATGCATAGCAATATGCGATTAAGAATTGCCCAACCTGAAAAGCCACTTTGTTCAGGGCCATTTGCTATTGGTTGCAGTCACTAGACTTGCACACATGTCCAAGTCCCGGGAATTTTTTTTCTACAATTAAAATCGTTTCAGACTCCTGCGACTTCATATTTTCACATTTCTTATTTCCTTGTTGTATGGGAGATGATTTTGGAACATGGGCACCATGCCGATTCTCGGAGGACCCCATTCCCCTACTAATTGTCCCTCTAGACGATTCTCCCACATTCCCATCAGCTCCCCCCAGATTCTACCAATCTCCCACACACTACGGGTCGATTGACTTGCCAGTACACATGTCTTTGGAATATGGAAGGAAACCGGAGCACCTCAAGGGAACCCATGCAGTCACTGGGAGACTGTGGACAACAAGCCCCAGAGGTCAGGACTGAACCCAGCTCACTGGAACTGTGAGGCAACGGCTCTATTAGTTGAACAACCACATTGAAGCTACGGCCAGGAAAGCACACCAACACCTCTACCTTCCCAGAAGAATTGGGAAGCTCAGCATGTCTCCAATGATTCTTACCAACTTCTAAGATGCACCGTAGGAAGCATGGTTTAGCATCATTGGTTTGAAGAAGGGTCCTGACAGGAAACGTCACCTATTCTTTTTTTTTCAAGAGATGATGCCTGGCCCGATGAATTACTCTAGCATTTTGTGTCGATCTATGGTTTAGCTTCAGTTCTACTCAAGACTGCAAGAAACGGGAGTGGAGCCCAGGAATGCAAAAACGAGCCTTTTTATTCCTCCTCGCTCCCAACAATAAATACCGTTTACACTCCATTTCAGGAGAGCAACCACATAATCAAGGACCACAGTCATCCCCTCTTCTCCCCTCTCCTATCAGGCAGAAGATACAAAAGCTTCAAAGCTCGTATCGCCAAATTCAGGAACATTTCTTCTCTGCTGTTATCTGACTGCTGAACTGTCCTCCCACAAGCTAAGGTTGTAATTCTGATCTCCCAACCTACCTCACTGTGGCTCTTCCACTTTTTCTATAACTTTGCGACACTAACTCTGTGACACTATATTCGGCACTCTGATATATTTTTCTCTTTGCCCTACCTGTTGTGCTTGTGCGTGGCTTTGACTGATCAGTACACATGACTATAATAAACCAATAACAATAGCCATAACAATATGTTCTGTGCTTCACTTTGTTTTAACTTTGTTAAAGACACAGAAAAATTAAAATTTCCTTTCTCTTTACTTCAAAAGCAAAAGTGTGGTTCCTCAGTTCTTGGATTCCGTCTGGTTGTGGGCCTTGAGCAGAAAATACTTCTAATTTTGCCATCCTTATTCTGAAATGATAGGTGGCAGAAGTGGAATACCCCTCCTGGTAGTGAACTGAGGGACACCAATGTAGGGAGTCCTAAGGCAAGCTGCAGATACTGCTTTACTCTGCAACAAACACATGCATATCCTCTCCTGGGGTGCTTGTTGGCGCATTCTAGAACTAATATTTTGCACCTTGATTTGGGGCAGAATCATTGAGTGGTGAAAAGTAGATGTTACCCCATTGTTGGAACTATTGATATTCAGGTAAGGTTAACTTGAACTTTCCAAGCTTACTAAAGTCAAGGAAAGTGTTTCCAAAGTAATGGAACACGTAGTTGAAGTCTTGCTTAATTAACACTCCCATTTTAATTTGATTGGACTGGGGTATGATGGTTTAAAAATACTTTGCATAACACCACACTTTCTGAATGCTGGACACTGTGCCCTAATATTTAGTGTGGGTGTCAGCAGTGGAAGGGAATAGTGGTGTCGCTGGATTCAGAAACTTGTAAGTTAAAAAAAAAATGTAGATGCTGGAAATGTAATAAAAATAGAAAATGCTACAAATACTCCGCAGCTTCTGTGGAAAGGAAACAGTTAGAGCTTTAGATCAAAAACCCTTCAGAAACTTGAACATCTTTGTAAAAAAATATTGATTTGTGAAGTTTATTTGTAATTGCACCAAGGGCATAACTTGAATTGAGTTCAGATGCGGCAAATTGGATCATCAGTGAACTGGATTAAGTTATTAGAACTAGTTATTTCAGTGGATTTTCTAATCACGCTCCCTGTCACTACAGGTAATCCGTGTTTATCAATTAAGAACTCTGTGCTCGATTTTAGTTGTTTTTAAATAATGTGGCTTAATGTTGTGAGCTGGCAGTTAACATTTGCTGTCCAATTCTGCTGTGAATTCCAGTGCCCCAGCTTAGGCGGCAGCAGAGGTGGTCTGTGTTTTCCTTTGCATTTTTTTTTAACTCAATGGCTTTAATTGCTCATTAAAACTGCAGTGATTGTGTGAGACATCCAGAGGCTGATTCATTACCTGTGACGATAAATGGGGATATAGGTGCAAGTTTTATATCTAATTTTTTTTTAAAGTAGCCTTTGATTCTCTTATTGCATTGCAGGGAAGGAGGTGATGTTGCTGATGCAAGCGCTGAACACGCTTAGCACTCCGGAGGAGAAACTAGCAGCCTTGTGCAAGAAGTATGCAGACTTGGTACGTTGTTTCACTGGGACAAAATAAACCAACTTCTCTTCTAATGCTGCACTTTTGGGATGGGGTTTGTTGTGGAGGGAGGATGGGAGAAGAGTGTTCAGCGTGGCTGCCTGTTTATACAAACGTACACACCAGCATATGTCCAGCAATTAGATAAACATTAGTACAAGTGACAATTTCTCCAGAGAACTGTTTGTTATATTGCAGTCTGCTGATCTATGCCAAATAAACCATGTGATTCACTTTGACATCTAAAACCCAGTTGTATGTATTTAACCTTGCTGGCTACTGCTCAACTTAATTCATCAATAATCCCATTCCACTTAGACACTGCAATCAGCCCTGCTGATTCACCGGATTGATTGCATAAACTGAACGTACACACTCTTGTTGAGCAGAGGCAATTTAATTGGAAAAAATATATATTTTCAAAGACAGAATAGATAGATAGATAGATTCAAGATGTCATTTTCTCCGGTTGGGGTATCTGGAAACAGGGATCACAGTCTTGGAATAAGGGATTAGTATTTCCGAACAAATGAGGATTTTTTTTGCACAGAGGGTAGAGAGTTTGGAATTCTCTACTTAAGGATGGTGTCGAGCCCAGTTGAAAGATATCATGGAAATCAAGAAGTATGACGTTAGTGTATTTAAGTGGTGCTGAGTTAAAGGATAAGCCAGGAAATGCTATGGCAGGAATCAGGCCTGAGGGGCTGAATGGCCTGTGCCTGTTCATCCTTAAGTTTTTATTCATCCAGTTTTTAGCATTTGCATGGAATATTTTTTGGTCACAATTGGCAATGGCAGTACAAAATGTGGAGGTGCTTTAACCAGAAGGTTGGTTCACCAATGTTCCTTGGTTCTGAACAAGTATCCATGCGTTGGGCAAAGTACGCACGGGTCCACCCGAATCAAAACTGGGTACACTTTAATCTGCAGCTACTCTCTGCAGTTGTACAGGGCCCTGATGAGACTGCACCTGGAGTATCGTGTGCAGTTTTGATCTCCTAATTTGAGGAAGGACTTTCTTGGTATTGAGGGAATGCAGCGAGGTTAATTCCCAGGATGGCGGGACTGTCAGATGATGAAAGAATGGAGCGACTGGGCTTGTATTCACTGGAATTTAGAAGGATGAGAGGGGATCTTATAGAAACATGTAAAATTATTAAGGGATTGGACACGCTAGATGCAGGAAACATGTTCCCGATGTTAGGGGAGTCCAGAACCAGGGGCCACAGTCTAAGAATAAGGGGAAGGCCATTCAGAACTGAGATGAGGAAAAACCTTTTCACAGATAGACACAAAATGCTGGAGTAATTCAGTGGGTCAGGCAGCATCTCTGGAGAAAATGAATAGGTGATGTTTTGGGTCGAGACTCTTCAGACCCTGGAATGTAGAGATGGTGCATGGAGTGTTCAGAGGCTATCGTCTGGAGTTGTAGAGTCAGGGTTCAGAATAAGCACAGAAGGTTTGAGGAGAGGACCCAAGGAACTGCAAACACTGGAATCTTGAGTAAAGCACAACAGTGTTGGAGTAACTCTGAGGGTATGTGGTTACGGGATTAATACAGGTTGAGGAGGGACCTTGATTCACAAGACTGGTTGCATGTTCTCCCTATTTCACTGCTGCTTTGCTCATTTCCAAACCCCTCCCTTTCTCAGCCTTTAATTGTTGCTAAACTGGGTACTCCCTCCAAACTTCCATGCTTTTGTGTATTTTTGCTCAAAACAAAAGATAATCAGGAGCAGACATCACCACAGAACCACAAGGTTCACAAAAAATGTTTCCGAATGAGTGGATGCTTTGCATGACTGAGAAGTATAGAACCAACAGTCATAGGCTCTAAATAACTAACAGGCTGTTAAATGAGCGGAAAAATGTATTCGTAAAGATGATTGTGTGTCTTTGAGATTCTCTACCCTGGAGAGCTATTGAGGCTTGCTCATTGAGTTCATTCAAAATGGATTAATAGGTTTCTAGAAACTGAGAGAATCAAGGGATGTTGGAATAGTGCAGGGAAATGGTGCTAAGATCGAATGTCAGCCATGATCTTGATGAAGACCTTTGATATGGTCTCACAGAGGAGATTAGTGGGCAAAATTAGAGCAAATGGTATTGGGGGCAGGGTACTGACATGGATAGAAAATTGGTTGGCAGACAGGAAGCAAAGAGTAGGGATTAACGGGTCCCTTTCAGATTGGCAGGCAGTGGGGTACCGCAAGGCTCGGTGCTGGGGCCGTAGCTATTTACAATATACATTAATAACCTAGATGAAGGGATTAAAAGTAACATTATCAAATTTGCAGATGACACAAAGCTGGGTGACAGTGTGAACTGTGAGGAGGATGCTATGAGGATGCAGGGTGACTTGGACAGGTTGTGTGAGTGGGCAGATGCATGGGAGATCAGTTTAATGTGGATAAATGTAAGGTTATCCACTTTGGTGGCAAGACCAGGAAGGCCGATTATTATCTGAATGGTGTCAAGTTAGAAAACGGTTAAGTACAACGAGATCTGGGTGTCCTTGTTCATCAGTCACTGAAAGTAAGCATGCAGGTACAGTAGGCAGTGAAGAAAGCTAATGGCATGTTGGCCTTTATAACAAGATGAGTTGAGTAGTGGAGCAAAGAAGTCCTTCTGCAGTTGTATAGGGGCCTCTTGAGACTACACCTGGAGTATTGTGTGCAGTTTTGGTCTCCACATTTGAGGAAGGACATACTTGCTATTGAGGGAGTGCAGCGGAGATTCACAAGGTTAACTCCCAGGATGGCAGGACTGTGGTATATTGAAAGAATGGAGCGATTGGGCTTGTTTACACTGGAATTTAGAAGGACGAGAGGGATCTTATTGAAACATATAAGATTATTAAGGGATTGGACACGCGAGAGGCAGGAAACATGTTCCCGATGTTGGGGGAGTCCAGAACCAGGGGCCACAGTTTAAGAATAAGGGAAAGGCCATTTAGAACGGAGATGAAGAAAAACTTTTTCACTCAGAAAGCAGTGGAGGCCAATTCTCTGGATGCTTTCAAGAGAGAGTTAGATAGAGCTCTTAAAGATAGCAGAGTCAAGGGATATGGGGAGAAGGCAGGAATGGGTTACTGATTGTGGATGATCAGCCATGATCACAGTGAATGGCGGTGCTGGCTCGAAGGGCCAAATGGCCTATTCCTGCACCTATTGTCTATTGAATGGAGAGCATACTCACGGGCCTATTGATCTACTTGGAATTTGGTTCTTTATTTAAAATAGCTTTAATGTTATTTTTCAAATAACATTCTTCTTCTGCTTAATGTAAACTTTGGATTCCCCAATTTGTCTTCCTATCAAAAGATCTCGTCCCATCGATTTGCAATAGCAGATCATTGCTTAGTTGGGGGGTTTTTTTGTACTCTGATGGATTTCTCGTATAGGATTGGGGCCCATTTATGATTATGCCACCTCACCTTCCCAACCTTTGAAGATTTACACATTGCTGAATCATTTACTTTTTTCTTTCTCGCTTGATTGGCATGGATATCTTTACTAAGTTCTTCACATCAAATCACATAGGCTTAAAACAAGTCAGATTATTATAGGTTCCACATTTGTCATAACAGTTGAGAAGTCCTTATTGACTTTCTCTGACTTATATATGAGCATAACATTGAAACACTGGGATGATTTCCTTGATGTAAGTGTCATTTCTGTTGCTGGGCACTTTTGTGAAGTTGACCCCAATTTTCATTAGTGGAAAAGTACCATTTAAATACATACACCTGTGTTGTCATGATGCATTTTTGAGTTGCTCTTCGCGCTATCCAATCAGCGATTAAAACTAGAACTTCAACATTGATGGCTCTATGCCTGACTTTTGAGTGCTCAGTAGCCAAGTGGAGTGCATTATAGAAAAGCTAGGCATTTGATTTATTGCTTCAGTAACATGGAGACATGCTGGTGGAAGGCAATTGACCCAATTTTTTTAATTCATAATTTCCTCAAATTGCTTATTTCTAGTTGGAAGAGAACCGAAGTGTCCAGAAGCAAATAAAACTACTTCAGAAGAAACAGTCGCAGGTGGCGAAGGAGAAGGTTCACTTGCAGAGTGAACACAGCAAGGCTATTTTGGCTCGAAGTAAACTGGAGAGTCTTTGTCGTGAACTTCAGCGCCATAACAAGACATTAAAGGTAAGGGAGCCCAGCACTTGAAGTAATGTGGATAGATCCCGAGGGCCCAGATTGTACTTTAGCCATCAATGGAACTCCAGTTGTTCATTGTATGACTGCCTTTCTGATGCCATGTCCTTTCCAAATTTTGGACAGAAAACTGCGGTTTGTGCTATTCATAGTTTCAGATGAAATATTTCTAAAATACCCCTCCAAACTATGGCTGATGTCAACTTTTCCATTTATAATGGAGATGATTTCATACCCCGCCCTATTTTAAACACACCTTTGGCCACCCAGAACTATTAAAAAGAAAGGCATTGATCTGCACGAGAGAAAGTAAGTGGCAGAGTTACAGGGAAATATGAGGAGGGGGAATGGGACAATTGGGATGCTCCTCTGACAACAGGTATGGACCAGAGATATTGGCCAAAGATATTGTGGATTATGGGGGAATGATGGATATATTGGTTTAAATAATAGGTCATCCATGATCTCCCTTATTGGTAATTGGCTTTGATGGGATGGCTTCTTGTCACCTGTTTCGAAGTTTCTACATTTTGAGTCAGAAGTTGTGCCCCTATAAATTATTCCCTCTCACACTTATTCATCAACTTTGATTTTTATGAAAGTAATGCTTATTCACTGCATGGATGATGAAAGGTTGCTGTATTTACACAGAAGCAAATTCTTGTTATTTAATGTCCATCTACCCTTTTAAAAATATTCACCGCTGGCAGCAAACTAATTTGTGCAGCATTTTTCTCCAAGCTTTAATTATTGGAGATTTTTTTAATGTAATTTATACTTCTGCTTTAAGTCCAATTGTCTTTATTTCCCAGTCCGTGCCTGTTTTAACATTGAATTCACCCAGATTTCTTTATGCTTTTCAAATTGTATCTTAGCAGGAGGCCATTTGGCCTTTTGACTCTGTGCCAGCACAATCTCATCAATAGACAATAGACAATAGGTGCAGGAGGAGGCCATTCGGCCCTTCGAGCCAGCACCACCATTCAATGTGATCATGGCTGATCATTCTCAATCAGTACCCCGTTCCTGCCTTCTCCCCATACCCCCTGACTCTGCTATCCTTAAGAGCTCTATCTAGCTCTCTCTTGAATGTATTCAGAGAACTGGCCTCCACTGCTTTCTGAGGCAGAGAATTCCACAGATTCACAACTCTCTGACTGAAAAAGTTTTTCCTCATCTCAGTTCTAAATGGCCTACCCCTTATTTTTAAACTGTGGCCCCTTGTTCTGGACTCCCCCAACATTGGGAACATGTTTCCTGCCTCTAACGTGTCCAACCCCTTAATAATCTGATACGTTTCGATAAGATCTCCTCTCATCCTTCTAAATTCCAGTGTATACAAGCCTAGTCGCTCCAGTCTTTCAACATATGACAGTCCCGCCATTCTGGGAATTAACCGAGTAAACCTATGCTGCACGCCCTCAATATCACACACCCATCAATTCCCCTGATTCTGCTACATACTTGGGGTACTTTCCAGCAGCAATTAACCTGCCAACTTGCACACCTTTGGGATGTGAGAGGAAACCAGAGCACCCATAGAAAACTGATGAGGTCATGGGAAGAACGTGCAAACACCAGATAGAAAGCACGGGAGGTCAGGATTGAGCCTGGGTCACGGGGGGATTGGGGTTCAGCCCGGGTTAAGGGGGGATCGGGGTTGAGCCACGGAGTCACAGTGGGGTGGGGATGAGGGGGCTGTTGGTGGAGAGAGGCAGCTTACATCGAGATCCCTGATCGTGTATAAAGTTTAAGCACCACCACAAACATTGTGAAAACAGTTAACCTTTCTTGCCTTTCCGTAAATATAACCAATTAAAAAAATGCTGCTTGTATTTCTGAAAGGCTGAATTAAATGCATTAGAGAGTGTCAACTTTGGGAAGTAATTTCTTGACTGAACCAGTCTCCCGGATTTGATGAAGCACTGATCTTGACCAACCCAGCCTGACCCTAGTGCAGCATGTACAGTCGGGTTGGTCCCTTGGGGCTTGGGTTGGGGGAGCCAGCCTCCACTCCCTCATGGGAAGGCAGTCGCATTGCTACACACACTTTCCACTCGTCCTAAATGCCCTGTTTCCCATTATGCAACTCGCAGAAGTTATTAGATCCGTTCCCAATACAAAGTCAAGACATTTGAATTGGTGGTTGGCTGCAATATCAGTACTTCGCAATTCACTTTCAAACTCCCTCACAATCGTCCTGATCCATTTTTCACTTTTGCTGCATGAATCCACCCGTAGCAGCACGCTGACTGCAAATGTGCTTGTAACTTGTGCAGGAGGAGAACCTGCAGCGAGCTCGCGAAGAGGAAGAGCGGCGCAAGGAAGTGACGGCACATTTCCAGATGACCCTCAACGAAATTCAGGCCCAGATGGAGCAGCATAACCTGCACAACACAAAGCTGAGACAAGAGAACATTGAACTTGCCGAGCAACTGAAGAAGCTCATCGAACAGTATGAGCTGCGCGAAGAGGTGAGTTGAGATTGTGATATGCTTGATTACAATAGACAATAGGTGCAGGAGTAGGCCATTCGGCCCTTCGAGCCAGCACCGCCATTCAATGTGATCATGGCTGATCATTCTCAATCAGTACCCCGTTCCTGCCTTCTCCCCATACCCCCTGACTCCGCTATCCTTAAGAGCTCTATCTAGCTCTCTCTTGAATGTATTCAGAGAATTGGCCTCCACTGCCTTCTGAGGCAGAGAATTCCACAGATTCACAACTCTCTGACTGAAAAAGTTTTTCCTCATCTTTGTTCTAAATGGCCTACCCCTTATTCTTAAACTGTGGCCCCTGGTTCTGGACTCCCCCAACATTGCGAACATGTTTCCTGCCTCTAATGTGTCCAACCCCTTAATAATCTTATACGTTTCGATAAGATCCCCTCTCATCCCTCTAAATTCCAGTGTATACAAGCCTAGTCGCTCCAGTCTTTCAACATATGACAGTCCCGCCATTCCAGGAATTAATAAACCTAGTAAACCTACGCTGCACGCCCTCAATAGCAAGAATATCCTTCCTCAAATTTGGAGACAAAAACTGCACACAGTACTCCAGGTGTGGTCTCACTAGGGCCCTGTACAACTGCAGAAGGACCTCTTTGCTCCTATACTCAACTCCTCTTGTTATGAAGGCCAACATTCCATTGGCTTTCTTCACTGCCTGCTGTACCTGCATGCTGGAGGTGCCAAGAGTCTTTTTTATTGTCATGTCCAGAAACGGAACAGTGAAATTCTCACAGCGGCACAACCGATATGTAAACATAGTACTCGGTGAACACCAGAATAAACAACAGAAAGTTTCAAACAAAACAAGTAAATGACATAGTGCAAAAAACCCAGAAACAAAGCCCCGTCCCTTGTGCTATTACGGCAATTTGGAGTTTAGTTGGAGTTCGTAGTATTCAATAGCCTGATGGTTGTAAGGGAGAAGCTGTTCCTAAGCCTGGACGCTACAGTTTTCAGACTCCTACACCACCTTCCCAATGGCAGAATGAAATGTGAAGTGTGTGGCCAGGGTGGTGTGGGTCCGTGAAAATGCCTTTTTGAGGCAACGCCTCCTATAGATCCTTTGGATGGTGGGGCGGTCAGTACCCATGATGAACTGGGAGGCATTCACTTTTTATAATCTCCTTCGTTCCTGGACATTCGAGCTGTGAAACCAGGCCATGATGTAACCCGTCAATATGCTCTTTACCATACAATCGTTTAAGAGTATTCAACGCCAAACCAAATCTACTCAATCTTCAAAGGAAGTGGAGAAGTAACTCCTGGAAAATAATATCCATTCTAGCTTTCGGAATCATACATACTGTTGTCAGAATTGTGTTAATGCACATGACAACTGTTGGATTATCTGATGCGAACCAACAGTTCAGACTGGTTGTTATCCAATAATTATTGTATTGTAATAAATGTGCAAAACTGGTAATCTAGAAACATAGAAAATAGGTGCAGGAGTAGGCCATTCGGCCCTTCATGCCAGCACCGCCATGGCTGATCATCCAAATTCAGTACCCCGTTCCTGCTTTCTCTCCATACCCCCTGATTCCATTAGCCCCAAGAGCTAAATCTAACTCTCCCTTAATGCAACATCTAAAGTGGACTGAGTGCTGCTCGCCCAGAATCTTGGGTTGAGGTGTGGGTGCTTTTGCAAATGTTGTTCAATACTTTTGTAAATTTGACTAGAGGCAAATTGGCCACTTGGAGTAAAATGACAAGCATCTGAGGTTCAAAGACTTGGGAGCATCTCAACTATGTTTTAATTTGGTTGAGAGAAGACACTAAGTGCTGGAGTAACTCAACAGGTCAGGCAGCGTCTCAGGAGAACATGGACAGGCAACATTTCGCGTTGGGACACTTCTTCAGACGGTTTGTAGGGGGGAAGGAGAAAGCTGGAAGAGAGGCGGTGAGACAGCATTTAGAATATTGTGTTCCGTTCTGGGCACCATGTTATAGGAAAGATATTGTGAAGCTTGAAAGGGTTCAGAAAAGATTTATGAAGATGTTGCCAGGACTAGAGGGGGTGAGCTATAAGGATACAGGACTAGAGGGGGTGAGCTATTCCATAGAGCGCAGGAGGATAAGGGGTGATCTCATAGAGGTGTTTAAGATCATGAGAGGAATAGATCAGATGGATGCACAGGATCTTTTGCCCAGAGTAGGGGAGTCGAGGACCAGAGGACATAGGTTCAGGTGAAGGGGAAAAGATTTAATAGGAATCTGAGGGGTAACATTTTCACACAAAGGGTGGTGGGTGTATAGAACAAGCTGCCAGAGGAGGTAGTTGAGGCTGGGACAATCCCATTGTTTAAGAAACAGACATGGATAGGACAGGATTGGAGGGATATGGACCAAACGCAGGCAAGTGGGACTAGTGTACCTGGGACATTGTTGGCCAGTGTGGGCAAGTTGAGCCGAAGGGCCTGTTTCCACACTGTATGACTCTAGGCGGGGCAGGCCACAGCCTGGCAGGTAATTGGCTGAAACAAGTGAGGAGGGTTATTTAATAGGAACTGGACAAAAGCCAGAGATGAACAGAAGGTGAGACAAAATGATTGAAGAGTTGCAAACTAAACTAGTGGAAGAATGTAAGGGGAGGGGAGAAATAGCTGCAAGTCCAGATTGGGCAATGGGGGATGGGGGGGGGAGGGTTGTGGTGGGTAAGATAGGGGGGGGTGTATTTTATATTTGAAGAAGGAAAGGGGGAGAGTTATGTAGTTAGCTAATGGAGGAGGCCCAGAACCGAGAGGTCAGTATGGGAATCCGAAGAGGGGTTAAAATGGATAGTAACCCAGAGATCCTGCAGGCCTTGGCAGACCAAGTGCAAATGTTTAACAAAATGGTTGCCGAGTCACACTTGGTCTCGCTGATGTACAGGAGGCCACATCGGGAACACCTGATGCAGTAGATGAGGTTAGAGGAAGTGCACATAACCTCTTGTCTCCTCTGGAGCAACTTTTGGGATCTTTGGATGGTGAGGGAGGAGGTATAGGAACAGGTGTTACATCTCCTGCTGTGGCAGGGAGGGGGTGGTTTGGGTGGGAAGAGATGAGTGAACCAAGGATTTGCGAAGGGAGCAGTCTCTGCAGAAGGTGGAAAGGGGTGGGGATGGGAAGATGTAACGGGTGGTGGGATCACATTGAAGGTGGTGGACATGTCGGAGAATGTGTTGGATGCAGAACCTCTTCACCCAGAGGTTGGTGGGGTGAAAGGTGAGGACCTGGGGAACTCTATCCTTGTTCTATCCGGGGGAGGGGGAGCAAGAGCAAAACTACAGGACACGGGAGAGGCGGGTGAGGGATCCATCTATGACAGCAGAGGGGAAACCACATTTTCTAAAAAAACATGGACACCTCGGATGTCTTAGAATGGAACGCCTCATCTTGGGAGCAGATGCGGCAGAGACTGAGATATTGAAACCCTCCTCACCTGTTACGCCCTATTACATGTTGGGTTATGTCCTGCCTTTCCATACTTCTAACTTTCTGTTAGCCCCCCCAATCCCTTGAGCCCCACCCGGATTTACACCTATTTCTCCCTCCCCCTACAGCTTCACAGTTCACAACTTTTCAATCCTTTTGTCTCACACCTTCTGTCTTTTCATCTCTGGCCTTTGTCCAACTCCTATCAAATAACCCTCCTCGTCTGTATTATCCTATTACCTGCCAGGCGTTGTACTGCCCCTTCTCTCTTTCAGCTTTCCTACTCATTCCCCTCCCTACAATCAGTCTGAAGACAGGTCCCGACCCGAAACGTCGCCTGTCCACGTTATGCTGAGATGCTGTCTGACCCGCTGAGTTACTCTAGGACTCCGTGTCTTCTTTTGTAAACCAGCATCTGCAATTCCTTGTTTCCCACTTCTAAATTAAAAATATGGTTAATGAAGGTTTATTTGCCAAGCTGCCTGTGTCTGGCTGTCCATGAAATATAATTATTGCCAGGGAGAAGGTAAATCTGCACACAGGTGCATGTGAAGTAAAAAGACTGAAATTGTTTTGCTGTTTATCTAAAATACAGTGCACAGGCCTCAGTGTAGTTGCCGCCTTACAGGGCCAGAGACACAGGTTCGATCCTGACCTGGGGTGCTGTCTGTACATTCTCTCTGTGACTACGTGGGTTTTCTCCGAATGCTCCATTTTCTTCCCACATGTCAAAGATGTGCGATCAATGGTCGGTGTGGACTCGGTGGGCTGAAGGACCTGTTTCCACGCTGTATCTCTAAACTAAACTAAACTAAAATACAGATGTAGTTCCAGACCTGCTTAATGAAAAGGCCTAGCTTTTATATGAATCTAGTAGAAAATGCTGGAGAAACTAAACAGGTCAGGCAGCTTGCATGAAAAGAGAAATTAGGTTAAAATCCAGTCTTCAGAACTGATGCTGGTACTGCCTGACCTGCTGATTGCTCACAGTATTTCTTGCTTTAATTTGGATTTACTGCATTTACAGTTTTTATTTTGTTATAAAATGAGGTTATTTCTTTTGCATGGACCTGTTCAATGCTCTGTGTGCAGCAGTGAAGGTGTTTACAGCAGCTTCTAATTTCAGGTACTCTGAGTAACAGGAAGAAAATAAATTTAATTGTGTTATTTGCTTTGTCGCAACACTTGAATCTAATTGCTCTTGATATTGCTGATGGGTTGAAAGCATTCCCTGCCAGTCAGCAAAGGCAGTTTTTAAATGGATCCGTGTTTGTGTTGTATTTTCGTAACGGAAACTGGTGCTTTCTGCCTGGTGATTTGGAAACCTTGGTTTATGTTGATGTGCTTTCTCCCACTTACTCTACAGCACATCGACAAGGTGTTCAAGCACAAGGAGTTACAACAACAACTGGTTGACGCCAAACTTCAGCGAACTACAGAGGTTATGAAAGAGCTGGATGAGGAACATCTCAGGGAGAGGGAGATTGTAAGTGAAGGCGGGTTTTTTCTTTGGACATTTTCCATATCTTTACTGATGCTGTACATTTTCAATTTTGTAAATGCACCATTTTAATGTGTGTAGGTTATACTTGTGAAGCTATGAGGTGTTTCTTCCTCCTTATCCCTGCCCTCTGCTCCCTGCCATATTGAAAGGGTTTTTGTGTCCACTTAACTTTTTAATGCCCATTCACAAAAACCACGAGTGTAAATCGTATGATTTTGCAAATGGTACCTGCAGCAGCATGCTGATTTACTTTTTCTCTGTAACCAATCTCCGTTTTGTGATATTAACAATTTACCTTTGTTACTAGTTATCCAGGTCTATCTGTGCACCACCTCAGCAGCTGGTTGCAAACCATCTGGCAGTCATTTGCCTGCTTCAACTTTGGAAAGGGTGCCTGGCAGGAGGAAATAGAGGCTCAAAGAGAAGATGCTAAAATGTGTTCCAGTTTGCAGTAACGCGTAATATTCAAGGACTTAGCTGGACGTGTTTCTTTAGGCATGTGACACAGATGCTAAGGCTTCAGTTGGTTTGATTGAAATATTCTTTCTCTTTTTTTTGTTAAAGCTCCCAGTAAAAGTGAAGACCCAATTTTAGGTACCAGAGCCCACAAGCTTAAACGATGATCAATTATGCCTGATAAACTTTAGGCTGCTTCTGCACTTTTTCTTAATGTCCTTTTTCTTCCAAAGAAACCTCGGCTGAAAATGCTGCCTGTCTAGTGTATCATATCACAAGTACAGTATGAGCTGCCTCTCCTCGCACTTAATTCAATTAAACACATAAATTGCACAGTTTTGAGAATTTCATCCAGTTTTTCAAACGATATTGGCGTTGTTGGAACACAACGGAGACTGTTGTCGAAGTATGAAGATGACGTTAGAAATGACCTATTTCTGTTTTGACCTGTTTTAATAGCTGCTAAAAGAAGCCACTGAATTGAGGCTCAAATGTGAATTCATGAAGCGACAGGAGGGACATCTGAAGCAACAGGTATGTGCATGTAGTTAGTTGTTCTCAATATTTCCTCACCCTGCCAGCTTAGTCAACTGACTTAAAATACACTGCTGGAAGAACTCAGCTGGTCAAGCAGCATCTGTGGAGGCAGAGGTACGGCTAAAATATCAAGTAACGACCCTGAATCAGGACTGAGTGTAGGGAGATGATGGGCAGTATAAAGAAGTGAGAGGGAGGAGTGAGACACGGTTAGAATCTGTGGGGAGAGAAGAACATTGTGATTCGGGGCATCCTGATGAACACACACGTAGGCCTTTATGGCCAAGTTAAGAACGCTATCCTTATAACAACTTGGACTTGAATCATGAAAAATGGCGCCAGAACCATTTGCCAGAGCAATGGCCTCTTTGCTTGAGGGAGCATAACTGACTAGATTCGTGTGAGTTAATCTTAACTGGCATCAGCCTATTTATTTATTCACTAAGGTGTTTGTTGTTTTCAAGCTTTCACTCTATATGGATAAGTTTGAAGAATTTCAGACAACACTGGCAAAGAGCAATGAGGTCTTCACGACATTCAGGCAGGAAATGGAAAAGGTAAATTCAAATTTGCTATTGCAAATTTGCCTTGTTCAAATAATATTTTAACAGTATGTTTTAATAATGTTTTATTTTCCTTTCCATTGCTTCATTTGCTACTTGTTCCTTTTTAAGTATATGGGCCTAGATGTTTAGAATGTATTCTCCCATCAGGAAAAGTCCTAAATCTGTTAACTACATATGAAATGTATTGCGTGAAATAGCAACATGTATTTGAACTTAGTATATCTTGCTGTACACTTTTCTAGTCTCTGTAACAAGCCCCCACTGTCTGGTATCACTATTTCCTCTTTCATTTTACCACTTTGTGAGGTGGTATCCATCCACCAGGTTGAAGCACTGGGAATCTGAAATTAAGATGCATGTCCAGTATTCGGTGCTTACCAGAATTAGGTTGTATAGACTCAGGCAAACATTGCTCATCCTCCCCTTCACTCTGCCCCAATCAACCTGAAAAAGTCAGTAACTAAATGGTGTGTGGCCTTGCCATCGCTTAAGTGGTATAGTGGTGGAGTTGCTGCCTTACAGCTCCAGAGACCCGGGTTTGATCCTGACCACGAGTGCTTATCTGTATGAAGTTTGTATGTTCTCCCCGTGACCTGCGTGGGTTTTCTCCAGGATCTCCGGTTTCCTCCCATATTCCAAAGACGTGCAGATTTGTAGATGAATTGGCTTGGCATAATTGTAAATTGTCCCTAATGTATGTAGGATAGTGTTAGTGTGCAGGGATCGCTGATTGGCACGAACTCGGTGGGGCCAAAGAGTCTAATTCCGTGCTGTATCTCTAAACTAAACTAAATAATGATTTTACTCTGGGGGAAATGACCAAAGCCTGAACTCATTATGATGGTGGGGTTTGAACTTTCATTCTTTGATTTGTTTGTCCAATAACATTACCATACAATTACCTCACCCACTACACTTCTCATTTGCCAGTTGATCATTGAAAGATGTAGATAGGATTCCTTTGCAACTAAGGAGTTTAGAATCTCAAAGTTGAACAGATTTACATCGGTCCAGTTCATTACTGATGATTAAGCTGAATGGTTGTTGGTGGTGGATCTCTTGCCTGGATTCGTTGATAGCCAATGACAGCGTAGCCTTCTGTGGTAAATCAGTATTGTGATTACTTTATGCTGTAGTGGTATCTGATTCCCATTAGCTTGCTAAATGTGTATAATAACCCTGGAAACTTCGTTGACAGGATGAAGCACATTTGAAGTATGCATGTCAAACATGCATGTGCACCTGTGTGATTTTCCCAGTAGTTTGGTTTGGAGACCCTCAAAAGACAGTCGTGTGTTTCTACGAGTCTTATGCAATGACAAAAGTCAGTGAATCTCAAAGTTTAAATTGCTTCCACTTTATTTGATGTTGACAGTAAGACCTAACAGATTTCTTGCCTCTGTGCAAGATGTAATTTGTAGAGCTGACTTTTCTTTCTCAGCTTAAAGTAGAACTGGGCGTCCTGTAATATCCATGACTGAGGACAACTTAATTAATCCTTTCATAACAGTCTCACTGAGATTCTACCCCAATTTAAAATTGTGACAATCAGAAAATGATGAACATGTTTTTTGTGCCTTTTGACGTTGTGTATACACTACTTGATGCAATGTAATTGTGGCATTAGAGCACATAGATTGATCAAAGCCTATTTGGCTGGTTCAAGGGAAGGAAGTAAATGATCTTCCCATAGGGAGGATGTAAAATGGAAACTTGCTTCAGGTCAAGGTTTCATTTGCATTTGTGATTTGCATGAAGATAAATCTATCGGGATAATGTTTCTGTGTCAGATCAGACTGAAAGGGATTTTTCTTCTTCCTCATTAGATGACCAAGAAAATCAAGAAACTGGAAAAAGAAACCACAGTGTGGCGCACTAAATGGGAGAACAATAACAAAGCACTCTTACAGATGGCCGAGGAGGTGTGTATAATTTATTTGCCAGCTGTTTTAATGGGCTGCGTGTTTTGTATCTGCATTGCACAGGCTCCACTTTGTGCAAAACATCCCAATCCAAGCTCGCCACTGGAGGCATTTTTAAAGACCTGTTTTGGGATGGATCCTGAACATTATTCGTGCATTGAATTTGTAATTAGAGTATACTGAAAATTCAGGGGCATTGAATTTCGGTGTATTTCTGAAATATTAAAATAGAGCAATGAGGGCGAGCCAGGGAAAAACTTGCAATGAGTTATATCTTTCCCGGTAAATTAAAGGCACATCAATAACTTTATATAGGATCTATCTTCTGGTTTATAATTCTTCTGCAAGCAAACTGCTCTTGACGATTGAAAGAGGGAATTGAAAAACCTGCTTTAGTGCCTTGGATCGAAGGAGTTTTGCACACTAACATTCATCAATCAGAAATTAAAGTGCCTTCATCTGCAGCACGTTACATTGAAGGAACACTGCAATTGGGGAGCTGGACGTATTTTGGAACTTCAGAAGTTCTTAGCCCAAGAGCCAATTCTCAGTAAATTGAAAGGAATTCTTTTTGTTTACTAATTTTCATATTTGTTGAATTCCAGAATTCTTGTATGTAAATAAAATTAAAAATACCGTATGACTTCTCTATTTTTCGGTAGCAATATTAGTCGATTGTGTAATGTCTGATTTTTACGTTTGAACCTATATCTGTTGTCTAAATTTATGCGAGTGACGCATTTTTGTTTGTACAATGGATTTCAAGGGTATGGAGTAAATATTTTGAATCACAGTAGCACCTTCTGTCTGTCTATTTTATCTATTTTTTATAAGGGGGTCAGTATCAATTCGATGCCACTTTTATTATGACGTAGGGTGGAAAAGCATTGATGTGAAGGTTATTGCATTATTCCTGTAAGTTGCATGTAGTCCTCCCTGGCTTGCTTGTCCTTTGAACTTACAATTATCTCATTTATTCAGAAGGAAAAGCACTTTTTACACAAAAAGAGAAACAAGCCTGTTCACAAATGCTAAGCTTTTGCACCAAACTGTTCTGTTTTTGGGTGGTTTCAAGTTTGCCTTTAATAGTAGTTAAAAGAGTGCAAATGATTATGAGAGCAGGAACAGATTTTCTGGTTGTTTCCATATGATTTGCAAAACATTTTAGCTGGCAAATGTGATGCTACATTTGCCATTGATTTATTATTGTGACGTGTACCGAGATGCAATGAAAAACGTTATTTTGTGTGCTTTCCAGGCAAATCATACCAGACATGAGTACAGAAGGTAAAGCAAAAATACAAATCAAACAGCTTGCAGAATATAGTGTTACAGTACAGAGAAAATGCAGATTTATTTTAAAGTGCAAGAGCTACAACGAGGTAGATTGGGAAATCAGGAATACATCACTAACATTTATTAACTAATACATTTATTTTCTTATACTAACATATGAAAGATCCATTCAAGAGTCTGATAACAGCAGGGAAGGGGCTGTTCTTGAAGATATGTGTTTTCAGGCTTTTGTATCTGCCCAATGGGAGAGGGGAGAAGAGAGAACGACTGAGATGTGAGCATTCTTTAATTATGTTGGTTGCTTTACCAAGGCAGTGAAGTCAGTGGTGGGGAGACGGCTTTGTGTGATGGCTACACCCATAAATCTCTGCAATTTCTTGTGGTCTTGGGCAGAACTGTTGCCAAACCAAGTTGTGATGCATCCCAATAGGATGCTTCCTCTGGGACATCTGTATACCTGTACATTTCTTACATTCCTGTTTTGGCACATTGAGATTTAGAGACTGAGACAGGGACAATATAAAATCTGAAGAAGGGTTTCAACCCTAAACGTCGCCTATCCATGCCCTCCAGAGATGGTGCTTGGCCCACTGAGTTAAGCCAGGACTTCACGTGTTCTACCCAAGATCCCAGCACCTGCAGTTCCTTGTGTCTCAAAATATAAAATCATTTGGCCATCTCAACGTGCTAATGCTGTGGAAGGTAGGAAATGCGGTATCCAATTTGCCTGCTGTAGGTCCACATATAATATTGATATTGACAAGAAAATCTCTTCCTGATATATTGATGCATGGGGTAAATATTAGGCTCCCAAGATACTGGGAACATCTTTCAAAATGGTGCTGCAAAACTTTTCGGATTTCTACGAGGACAAGCAGGTCTTCAGTTCCATATCTTATCCAATAATTAATTAACAGCATGTTTAAAATTAAGTATGAGGTTAAAGTCGGGAGTTTGTAACATAACAGGCCAAAAACCTTGTTTTTACCTGATTTTGGTTTTCTTAAATTCTTACAGAAAACCCTTCGAGACAAGGAATACAAATGTCTACAAGTGAAACTGGAGCGGCTGGAAAAGCTTTGCAGAGCTTTGCAAACGGAGAGAAATGATCTGAATAAAAGAGTGGAGGTTCTTCAGTGTCAGCTTTCAGGAAGCGATGGGACCTTGAATCTGACAAAAGAGGACTACCAGGCTTGCAAGTCACCAGATTCCTCAGAAATCGCCGAAGTGAACACAATAATTCAGGAAGGAGAAGGAAACCAGTCTTGTGTTCCAGCTATTTTAGATCAAAAGTGTTCAACTGGAGATCTAGAAAATGCTGTGATAGCTTCAGGCATTAATTCTGTTGACTAAAGTTATCTGCTTTAAAAAGAAATTATGTGGTTATATATTTTTGTGTAATTATTGTTTGACTTGTTCTTGGTACTGATTGGCTTTGTGGTGAGAATTTCTTACACATTTTTCTACCATATCTGTATTTTCTTAGGGGATAAAAGGAATTTATGTGGTTCTGGTAGCTGTATGGTGGGTCAAGTTAGTCTCCTTTATAAATATTCATAATGCTTCATTTTTTAATGTTTTTTTTTGGCATTGATATCCACCTGGATACTCTCAATACTTGTTCTGAGATGTGAACATTTTCATGTAATTTAACTAACAGATGAGTTATGTTTTTTTTTAATGCAAAGTGATATTCCAACAGTGTTAACTTCAATCGGCTTTATTTGAGATGAGCTTCCACAGTTTAGATTGTTTTCTGATTTTCTAATGCTATATCTTTTAACTCCAGAACTCTGATAAAAAGTTGGTTGAAACTTTGAGAGGATGCATGAAAGTAAGAGTTGTGCATAAGTATAATGGATCACTTCAGATGGGCGTAAATTGATAGGAAACAGATTGAGAGTTCGAAATATTCTGCAGAGTTGCAGGTTTTTCATATCTTTAGTTCATTGAGCCTTTTACAGATTTGTGCCAGTTGTTGAATTCCACTGTCCAATATCCCTTCATTGTCCTCCTTAATTACACCCTGAATCTTTGAGGAACTGGAGTGCCATTCATTCTACTTTTCTCTTTTCTGCAGTTGAGTAGTACAAAACTTCCAGGGATTTTGACTCTCGATTATTAGTGTTGGGATCTAGTTTAATTTTGCAAGCTATTCTTGCAGTTTTTGTTAATTTGAGAGACAAGACTGACCCTGATTTGCATTTTAACCTATTTCATCAAGCTATTTCTATTTTTTACTTTTGAGAATAAAGGGGAAAACTTTCCTCTGAATATTTAATGTAGCCATGGCAACTGCACTGTCCTTTCACCTCAGGATTTGAACCTAGCTAAGGGTCATCTTGTTTCAAACTGAGCATAGGTTTTGGCATTTTTCAATGATGATGCTGGACATGTATGATGCACAGGATCATGGGTTAGACTATCCCCCTCATTTGGTTCAGAATGCCTGTTTTAGCTTCCCAAGGGTACCAAAAGTAAATTGGTATCCCAGTTCTAATGCAAGTTTGGTATGAAATGTAGATGTCTCTGGCAGAGTGGTAGAACGGAAATTGAATCGAAATCTATTAGATACAAACTCAGGATTGTGGGCAGGTTGATAAGATGGCTGACCTCAGTCTGGATAGGCAAATAACTGAAGTCTTCTAGCTTTTAATATGCATCATTATTTACAACCTGTCCTCTGTTATCTGATCTAAGTAATCGTAAGCTACCCAATGATATAATTTTAATTCAAGGAATGAGCTGTTATTCATGTACTGCTCTCCTTTTCTAAATTGTCTTTGTCTTGGTCTTTATTGATTTCTCTTGTACTCGTATTTAGTTTAGTAGCACATAACATGGGACATGGATTTCTGTTCTTGCACTGTGAAAGATCAGATGGCTTCGGGCAACCAGTATTTCTGCTCACGCAATGTGGATTTCATTTGGATGAGGAATGAAAGATTGAAGGATATGCTTTTCCAAATTGGATGTGTTTCTGGATATAATTTAAGAACATTTTTATTTGCCCATGCTGATTCATGTTTATAGGTCTGATCAACCTAGATTCGGTAGAGGCTTTTCATTCCTCACTTGAACTTTGCTTATGATTTAATGCAGCACTGCAGAATCTGAAGCTCGTCTCTTCTAACAAATTGGATGCTCCAGCAGCTGTAGTTCTTGTCTACCCATGAAATGTATGAGCCTGTTTTAATCAACACATTATAAAGATCATACAAATCATAGAGATGTTCTGGAAATGGCAGTGAAGAATTTCTAACAAGGGAAGAAGTTTATTCACTAAGGAGCCAACACAAGTTTTAGTAGAAATAGCACAGGAAGTTTTTGTGAGTTGCTGTGGATTCAACACTTCAAGCGAGTTGATATTTGGTGCATCTTTCATGTGATGCTTTCTGGAAGTCCTTTACCTGTTAGTAGATCTCTCTTGGCTTTTGTGCTCAATGAAATTCGGCCACATGTCAGTGACTTTACAAGGCCTAGTATTCAGTTTGGGAAGTAATTTACGTATTGTGTGCTTAATACTTACTTGTTTCCTTTGTATTGTGACTCCCTCATTTTATGTAGACAAAAAATGCTGGAGTAACTCAGTGGGTCAGGCAGCATCTCTGGAGAGAAGGAATGGGTGACGTTTCGGGTCGAGACCCTTCTTCATTCAGAAGAAGGGTCTCGACCCGAAATGTCACCCGTTCCTTCTCTCCAGAGATGCTGCCTGACCCGCTGAGTTACTCCAGCATTTTCTGTCTACCTTCGATTTATACCAGCAGCTGCAGTTTTTTTCCTACCCTCATTTTAAGTAATCTGAAATATTTCACTTGATTCTATAGTTCTTTGGACATTTGCACTCTTTTTTCCCCTCATCCGACACCATTTCCTGAAGGATGTTATGAACCCACAACACTGTTGCGAAAGCTCTTCTTCAAATAGAGCTTTACTATAACCCCATACTATTTGAATTTAAACTGCCTTTGTGACTGGTAGATCCAGAAAGGACTGTGTCCAGATACCAGAGCTCCAAATTAATAACAATCTTTATGGCCATCATTTTAAATTGAGGTACAACCATTTGTCCCCTGTTGCTGGAACACAGCGTGTGTTGCTTGGTTGGCTGTGGATAGTGCAAGTGAATCAAGGCGATGCCTGCAATTAATCTAGTGGTGCACATAAAGATGTTATATTTTGGAGCAAACTGAGCGGTACTTGCAGCCTGCATCCACACTTGAGTACCAAGCATACAAGATCTGGATCACCTTTACAAACAGGATATTGAGGGATCTTGCACATGCAGGTGGCTGAAGAGCATGGATTTGCTTGGATTGCATTGGGTGATGGACTGCAGGGGAATGTAGCCATTACTAACCCTGATCTGGTTAATTCTTACCTGTACCTTGTACTGTGCAATCATTTCCTGGATTCTAGCACCACAGCACCCTGATGTCAGATTGGAAGGTGCCAGTGCATGGCCAACAAAAGTGTAGTATATCCATTTCAAATTGTCGAAACCAGTGATACTTACCTGGACTTCTGCTGGTAGTTATGTAATCTCAATCAGATAAATGTTACTTGCTAGCCCATGTTAAACTAGATTTTATTAAATCTAGTTCATAAACAAGATCCCTTGTTTGAATGAAATTAGCGCCTTAATTTAACTTTTCCACACTATACAATTCAAACAGTGACCCATTTATATCAGGGATCATTTTTATATAGAGATTAATCAATCTAATATATTTTATTGAAAGTACAAATTTGTGCAATCTATTCCCTCAGATGGATAGTTTCACCTCATTTTCTAATCAATGCATAATATTTGCACTTGTCCAGCAAAATTACTGCCTACTTTAAATAAAGTGAAATTATATAGGGGTGAAGCAGCTACTCACTACGTGAATGATACCAATTCACGAGGTCGGTGAAGCAGTTCCTCAGCCATTCAAGCTCTGGTTAAGAGAATATTGTAAGACTACATTGTGCTGCTGTGCCATTGAGCATTGACTCCATACTCATTGGTGACATGCATTTTTTATCTTGCAAAATTGTCATTCATCTCAGCTTCAAGGAGGCAACATTGCCTATTAGGTTTACATTTTATTGGGATCACGTAAAATCCTCTTCCTGTGATTAACATTTCCTTTTTTTTCCCAATCAATTTTAAAGTATATACTTAATACAATATGGGGTAATAAAATCCCGCTAGTCAACATTAACTGATGACATGAATTGAGAAAATTAATGTTATCAATCAATCAAGATGCGTGTGATTTCCTGAGTAATACTTGAGTGATTCCAAATATGCTTTTGTTGCGTCAGAAGCTACATCTCAACTGATCCCAAGACTTTGTGTCTTTCCCTTTTTTGTCTGTGGCTGAAGTCTTGTTAGTACTTAAACTGCCTTTTTAAAGATTATTTGAACAGTTACTTGCTGCCATCTTTATACTTATTTACATAATCAGTGTTTTGGCCTGATGATGTATGCTAAATAATTTTATATTTAGGGCATGTTTAAAGTTTAGATTTGAAGTATCTTGCTACAACTACCCAATCTATGGAGAGTCCCAATACATTAACAATGCACAAACAGACCATATCTCAAAGCAAGGTTTTTTAAATTTAAATTGATTCTGCCAAGTCATAGTGGATGTCTAGTTTACAATGTAGTCACAACTTTGAGGAGTGGAGAAGGAAGGCCAAAATTTGGTATAAAAAAAGCTTTGGGGAAATTGCAATTACTCTAAATTACATCTGCATTTCCTTCCTCGATGGGTGAGATGTAATAAGTGGCTGTTTTCATAAAGGTGTTGGGCATGACTTTCTGCAGTTTAGTAAATATTGGTATGTTGAAAATGGCAAATCTGTTACCCTACACTCCTTTGTGGATTTTTTCAGAGCAGACCACTGGTTGCTAGGGTATTAGTTGAGTTGGGGTGGGGCAATATGATAAGTCTGATTTGCCCCTGGGGTGAGAGATGGTGAAAAGGAATAAGATTTTTCATCCCATGTAGAATTTGGCAAAATATGCACGTGGATATTGAGGTAAAGGAGAAAGTTATCCTTCTTGCACATGCACAATGGTCATTTGGGGGCAATGTGTTACAAGGGTAGAGATTTATCTTCATACAACTATCTCAAAAAGAGGCATCAAAGAGATGGGAAAATGGCAGAGATGTGTGTTAATCCACATACAGGTCCACCACCGATTTCCCCCTACAACTGGTGGAAAGTTGTGGTCAGGTAAGGCAGGGAATCAGGACTTCCATGGCCAATCGGCAGTCGAATTTGCCCCCTGCAGCCAGGGCACTGGATCTCTGGCTGAGCCGGAGCCGGGTGATCTGTTTCCTTGGCTGATTTCCGAGGCCGACCATGTGGGCTGGCATCTCGGCCACCTAGGCTGCCCTAGGCCTTGGCAAGTAGTGACCCTTGTTGGTCCGGCAAAACGGATAATTCAGAAAGGTTCTGGAACCAAGGGAGCTGAAATAAAATCTCTGGTGGACCTGTAGAGTTTTTCCTCCATATTCAAACTATTGAGCAAGTGAGAAACTGGCATATTCTGCTTTTCACGTGTTGTTTACCTTACACATGACCGTCTTAACTAAGCTGGTTCTGAACTGTTCAATATATCTTATAAAAATCTCACTGAGCTAGATGTCATATGCCACAGCCTATGAAGATGAGAGGGGAATTAAGACACAAATTCCAGTACAGAAAAAAATTATATCTTTTCTCTGGACCTCACACATGAACCGGCAAATTGGTAAAATTGGCACCCCTTTTGAAATGTTTTTTATATTGGTCTTTCTACCTAATTGCGGAACCAAAAAATCAATCCCGAACCCCAACTTAGATGCTGTCCTGTATTTTATTGTAATTAAGATTCAACTTGAGTCTCCACTAGGATTGTTACATTTTGCATATGTTGGTTCAAAATATAAAAGGAATGTTTGGTACATAGCACGTCTTCCTAACACTGCCTGTTTGGAATAGGCTCACTGTGTTGATTATTGTTTTCCTGAGGCAAGAAAGTAATGATGGTGCATTTACACTTAAATAAAATGCTGGAAACACTAAATAGGTGAGGCTACATCTATGGGAAAGCAGAGTGGAGAAATGGACAGTGTTTTTCTTCCCACAGGTGGAGCCTGACTTGCTGATTTTGTTTTTTTTTAATTTAGAGTTCCAGCATTTGCAGTTATTGTTTGATTTTCATGCATTTACATTTAGCTTGCATTGCTGTGATTGAAACCTCAGGTGATGAGAACAAAAAAAAACTACCTCTGAAGATTGTAGCAGAGAATTACTGTGAAACAATGTGAGGCAGAAATAGTCAATACTTAAATTTGTTTTTATTCAGGTTTTGGGCAAGTCTGAGTGGGTGGATAGCATGCTTTCAAATTTTCTCACATTTTGTAGAATTCCTGAAATGCAAATCTAAAATGTTATTTACTAAGGAGATGTAAAGCGCAAAATCAAAAAATACAACTATGGATAATAACTATTGTTTTCTTGTCATTTTCAGAGTTTTATGGCTTTCACCCATATCTACATTACACGAATTCCTGACAAATATAATTTCACTGTAATACTCAAATACATTCACATCACTTTGAAAGCAGTGCTATTCCTGGCCTCCAGTAAAAATAAGTCTTTTACTGCAGCAGATGTCCAGTTATTGTTGCTTATCACATTTGAGGACTACAGTCCCCTCCATGTTTGGGACAAAGACCCATCATTTATTTATTTGCCTCTGTACTCCACAATTTGAGATTTGTAATAGAAAAAAATCATGTGGTTAAAGTGCACATTGTCAGATTTTAATAAAGGCCATTTTTATACATTTTGGTTTCACCATGTAGAAATTAGAGCAGTGTTTATACATAATCCTCCCCCCCCCCCCCCCCCCCCCCCAATTTCAGGGCACCATAATGTTTGGGACACAGCAATGTCAAGTAAATGAAAGTAGTCATGTTTAGTTTTTTTTGCATATCCTTTGCGATTCATGGACATCACCAGTTGCTGGGTGTCTTCTCTGGTGAAGCTCTGCCAGGCCTGTATTGCAGCCATCTTTAGCTTATGCTTGTTTTGGGGGCGAGTCCCCTGCTTTCTCTTTAGCATATAAAAGGCACGCTCAATTGGGTTCAGATCAGGTGATTGACTTAGCCACTCAAGAATATACCATTATTTAGCTTTGAAAAACTGCTCTCTTGTTTTAGCAGTATTGTCTTGCTGGAGAATGAACCGCCGGCCAATGAGTTTTGAGGCATTTGTTTGTACTTGAGCAGATAAGGATGTGTCTATACACTTCAGAATTCATTATGCTACTACCATCAGCAGTTGTATCATCAATGAAGATAAGTGAGCCAGGACCTTCAGCAGCCGTACATGCCCAGGCCATAACACACCCACCACTGTGTTTCACAGTGAGGTGGTATGCTTTGGATCCTGGGCAGTTCTTTCGCTCCTCCATAATTTGCTCTTGCCATCACTCTGATACAAGTTAATCTTTGTCTTATCTGTCCACAAGACTTTCCAGAACTGTGGTTGCTCTTTTAAGTACTTCTTGGCAAACTGTAACCTGGCCATCCTATTTTTGCAGCTAACCAGTGGTTTGCATCTTGCAGTGTAGCCTCTGTATTTCTGTTCATGAAGTCTTCTGCGGACAGTGATCATTGACAAATCCACACCTGAAGAGTGTTTCTGATCTGTCGGACAGATGTTTGGGGATTTTTCTTTATTGTAGAGAGAATTCTTGTCACCAGCTGTGGAGGTCTTCCTCAGCCTGCCAGTCCATTTGCGATTAGTAAGCTCACCAATGCTTTTTATTAATGACGTTCCAAACAGTTGATTTTGGTAAGCCTGTTTGGCTGATGTCTCTAAGCTTTATTCTTGTTTCTCAGTCTCATAATGGCTTCTTTGACTTTCATTGGCACTTTGGTCCTTATAAACAGCAATAAAAGCTTCCAAAGGTGATGGACAGACTGGAGGAAAGACTGGGTGCTGAGAGCTCTCTTATACCTGCATTAAGGAGGTATAAAAACATCTGAGCAATTACAAACACCTGTGAAGCCATGTGTCCCAAACATTATGGTGCCCTGAAATGGGGGACCAAGTATAAACACTGCTGTAATTTCTACATGGTGAAACCAAAATTTATAAAAAATACCCTTTAATAAAATCTGACAATGCACTTTAACCACATGTGATTTTTTCTATTACAAATCTCAAATTGTGGAGTAGAGGCAAATAAATAAATGATGGGTCTTCGTCCCAAACATTATGTATTATTACAGAGTTTTAAACAGGCAGCTTAGCATCGGATTAGAACAATTTCCAAAAATCTTGGTCAAGGATGTAGGTTTAAAGTGGTTCAAGAAAAAAGCTAGCTGGAGAAGCTTGTGAAGGGAATTTCTTAAAGTATTGATAAATACTAAAAGACAGCCACCAATAATGGAGCAGTTTAATTTCAAAATGATCAAATGCCAAATTTGAAAGAGTAAATTCATGAGATTGAGTTTAGAAAGGGCTGAGACCAGGAAGTGGAATTGAAAACAGCAGAAGACTAACATTGCTTATTAGGGAGCCCAATCTTTTGACAACACAATGGAACTTGATGCGAGCAATGTTTGAATTAAAGCTTGCACCATTTAATCTACCAGAAAATATAGACAATGTGCATTTTTACATTTCTGGGTGAGAATTAACAAGGAGTTGTGCAAGATGAACACTGGAATCTTAAATTTACTTCAACTTTTAAGAAACTGCAAGGTATTTGGGAGAAGTTCTCAAATGTGGGCATTATCTTTCTGTGAGGATGTTATTTATCCCTACATTAGCAATCAATTAATACACCATTTCAGTTACAAGGTTTTATTGACGGTTATTAAACTCGAGCTCAACAGCAGACCTGTAAATTACTTGGAAAGACAAAATAAATATAAAATGTTTAGTAGAAAGACATTTATTTTAGAAAATATTATTTGACATTCATCTCAATTGTAGGTTTCAGGACTATTCCTAAACATCACCTTTTAATTAAATGTTCTCAGTCCATTCATTGTCGTTGACTTGCTTATACATATGGAAAGTGTTTAAAACTTCAAGATTGATTAACTTTTATAATATTGAGAACATTATGCAATTTTGTCAATTCAGTAAAAGCTAATTCTACAGTGACGTTCATCTTTTAATACCACTCATTCAAAAGTAGGTCGAGATGAGCATCTCATTAATATTTCTTTACTTGTTACACAACTTATTTTTTATGTAATTCAAGCTGCAATTAGAAAAATACTGATCAGATATTTAAATAAATTATTTTGGCATAGCCTATGCATGAACTTTATTCATCAATGTGTCAGGTTTAATGCATGTGTGTAAACAAGAATCAACTATAGTCTTCCCAATATTTCAGAACACATGGTGAAAGTGACAAGAGTCATAGGCAAATAAATCAGCAATAGATTTATAGGTTTTGATGCCCAAGAGTATTTTTAATAAAGATTGGTTGCTCAAGATGGTTCTCTGATGCTACAATTGAGGGGGGGTGGTTAAAATCAGATTGAGGTACAATACCGAAAACCGGCTAGATTATATGTCCAAAGAAATCTTAGAGCAAACAATTGAGGACGAGAATATTTGGACTTCCACCACATAGTTAGGAGGAAAGTAATAGTTGCAGGATCTCTGAGTCAGAGGATTCACAGCAGTTATGCATTGTCTGTGGAAGAGTGAATTTGATAAATTAAGTATTTCAGGAGAAATAAGAACACAGGGCAAATAAAGCGCTAGATAGGAAAGTGATTTTTTTTGTGAGGCAGAAAGAAAGGAAAAGTGTAAATAAGTGCAACCATGTAGATGTTAAGGACTGTATCACCATTTTAATGTAAAACATTACACGTGCAGGAGCTCTGGATTTCGGACAGGACTTCAATGCTGCCGCAAACCAAACCCCTGCTAATTTCATTCTTCAGGTAGTTGGGGGGGGGGGGGGGGGGGGGTGATGCAGATATCACTGACACAGTGCTTAATAGTGAAATTAAGCATTGCATCTGAATGTGCCAGAATTATTAGCAGCCTGTCCCCCGCGTGCAGGTTTAATTCTACCATGCCAGGTTAATAGGCAGGCTACTAGTACTGAATTTCAATAGATCACTACCATGATCAACACCTGGAGAAATAATCCAAAAATTGAAGGACTTTGAAACCAGTCCATTTTGACCTAGGAAGCTTACCATGCCAATTCCTTCTCATTCCATTTTGAACATAATACTACTATCTTGTAACTAACTCTTCCATTTAATAACAGAATCATTTTTCCTTCCAGTTTGTATGTGCTTGTTTTTATGCTACCCCTGAATAAATTGGTTACTTGCAGAGTGTCTGAGGATTACTGGGAATGATAACATGCCTTTAAAAGCAAGTATTTTCTATTTGCTCTCTTTGAAATCCATTTTAACCCAGTTTCACTGAACTTTTTAAAGTGACCTAAACAGAACCTATGTTCTTAGGTGAAGAAAAGTCAGAACCCCTTATATTTTGAGTTTATCTGAACTTGGCAACATTAGCAATGGCTCTACATCCACTGCTTCTCAGTTAATCTCTGCTAGTTCACCAGAAAATCATCAGCATGGAGATGCAAGATCTGCCAGCACTCCCAAAGATTAAGTCTATATCAATTCTCACCTTCATGGGCAGGGTCCAATATGACACAATTCTCAAAGGTTATAAAAATCCATGCTGAATACTTAAATCGTAAAGATGATACATTCACTTAGATAATCAAAAATTGTCACTTAGAACTACTTATGATGGCAATTCAACAGATAAAAGGACAGTGAAGCATAACCTATTTCAACCTGGACACAGTAGAGATTTGGAATTTGATGCTGTGTCAGTTCAGAATTGCAATGTTAAGGGAGAATTGGGTGCCATGAACCCATGTGGATCATCCACAGTGGCTTAACTGAGAGACTGAAGGGTCACAACCTGAAACTTCACCTATTCATTTTCTCCAGAGATGCTGTGACCCACTGAGATACTCCATCTTTTTGGTCTATCTTTGACTTAACCAATGGTCCTTAAAGATTAACAAAGTCGCCTCAAAATTAGGTGGTAGGTGAATGTTGCCTCACATCAAACCGTTGTGTAAATAAAAATAAAAATATAGGTTGATGGTTAAAGATTCATCCAAATTTGAATACAAGTTTTAGGCTAACACTTAAGTTCATAAGTGATAGGAGCTGAATTAGGCCATTCGGCCCATCATCATTGTCATGGCTGATCCATCTCTCCCTCTCAATCCCATTCTCCTGCCTTTCCCCCACGTAATACTAAATTGGCGCATTGTAGGATGTGCCGTCTTTTACACATGTAAGCTAAATCAAAGTGCCACCTGACCTCTCAGAAGGCTGTCTAAGATCAATAGGGGAATCATCCCAGGTGATTCATGATAGAGAAAAGGAGCTTCTCTTCATCAGGATTTCAAATCCATAGCCCAGTTATCCAAGACCAGAAATTTCATAAATATGGAGTCAATCCCCAACACAAGCACAAATCCAAACATAATCACTGTTATTCCCAACACATGCAAAACCCTTAATTTTGCAATGAGATTTCATTCATAAAAGATAAAGTAATCTCCAATATGCTTATTGATTAAATTCTGCCTCTCTCCATCTAAAAAAAACAGCCACCGTTTTAGAAATTATTACAAAAAGTTTATTTTGTTTGTATATCCCTGCTCTACAATGTGCATAAAATGCAATTCTTTTAAAATTATGAAGGAAAATACAGGACAAGCAAATTTCTACAGAAATTTATAAATGCATACACTCATACACACAAGAGCCTCAAACACTAAGAAACCTACACCACATACGTTGGTTCTTATCCCTCAGAAGATTGCAGTAGCATTTCTTCACCATTTGCTGAATTACACTGAAAAACTTGTAAATATTTTGTTTTCAATGATAATACAACATATGCTGCAATTATTACAAAATTATGGACATGGATATGCTCTAGCAACAAATGCTGGAAAGTTAATGGCATTTGAACCACCACTATATGCATGTGTTGTGGGTCAATAGGGCTGGACAAATGCAAGGCAAATAATTCAAGTGCTGCAACATGCACTTTGGATAATCAATGTCTTTCCTGTCCTTAAGTTTAAGGATAAAAAATTCCTTGTCGATACTTCAAATTTAACACACTTCCATTGGAATCAATTGTCATGCACACTCCAAATCAATGTCCCTGGTGCCAATCACATTTCAGGGTCAAGCTGTATTATGGCAAAACATAAGTGTATACAATTTGTGCTTTAGATTTCAGGCAGCTATCAATAAGCTTTGATACATGCTAAGAAATACAATCACATACTACTGCATAAATCAGGCTTAGCATTCTCAAAACACTTCCAAAATTTCTGTACGACATTCACTGGCAATTACAGGAACTGCACGTCAGAATTTCTGTAAGTGCTTTATATATACACAAGCCCCAGCACTCGACTGGAAAGGACCACTTGGAAAATTGTTGTATTAGGATTATCAGTCTAGATTTTTTTTCAGATCTCTTGAAAGCAGTTGGTGAAAATGAGGCTTATGATCCTTGACTCTCTAGTTCAGAGGCTGGTGTATCAGGCTCTTCATCGTTGTAAATATTCTCAGCCTGAAACAAAATTACAATTAAATCTTGATAAATAACATTTATGTAATTTAACCATAATACAAAAGTCTTTTAGACAAGCTCCAAATATATTAACTAAATTTTATACTCTGTACTTTTTATACTATTTTTATACTACAGGTGCTCCTCAACTTACAATGGGGTTACATTCTGAGAAACCCATTGGAAACCGAAAATATCATGTTGAAATGCATTGAATACACGTGATCAAGTGGCCGGAAGCGAGCTGCGGCTCGCTACCGTTTGCACCTTCGCAGTCGAAATATTACAAGTCGAAGCATCGTAAGTCGGGGAGCATCTGTATATCTTTGTTATTTGGGCTACAGCCAATTCAGTAAGACCAACACTCACCATCTGCCAAACTTGCATAATATTATCTTCCGAAACAGAACAGATTACCCACGGTTCGTTTGGATTCCAGGAGAAATCAGAGATCTTTGCAGTGTGACCTCCATGAATAAACTGCAAGGAAAAAAAAGCAACATTGCTTGAATGGTTGTTGAGGAGATTTAAATCTACCTATAAATTGACACTCCACATGAAGAAATTCTTCCCTTTTGGAATGCTGTTTTGGCCTAGCTAGTCCATGCTGGCCAAGATGTTTATTCAAGCTAGTCCTATTTGGTTGCTTTTTGCCCATATAAACATAGCACAAAAAGTAAGGAAATTTGTGTTTGGTAGATTATTTCTTTGTTGTAACAATGCTTCTTGGCAATAAATCTTATACCGTTGGAAAGCCTGTTTATTTCCCTTTTAAATGGTGCCACATTTGTAAGGAACATGCATTCGTGGGATGAGCAGCAGAGCTGAGTATGTGGGTTGCGCCCATGAAAAAGCTGCCAAATCTTCTCTGCCAATGCCAAACAGCTTATTCTGCCATTGACTCTTGTTCGGTGTTGTTTGGTGGATTGGATGATTGAAGTCTGAAGAAACAAGACATATTGGCAATTTAACAATTTATTCATTTAATAAACAGGAGCCTCAGTAGCGTGTGGAAGAACCATACACAGCCACAACAGCCTGACACCTCCTCCTCATGCTGGTCACCAGCCTGGTCACACACTGTTGTGGGATGGCATCCCATTCTTCAACCAGCATTTGTCGCAAGTCAGCCAACGTGGTTGTGTTGGTCACTCTGGCACGAACAGCACACCCAAGCTGATCCCACAAGTGTTCAATGGGGTTGAGGTCAGGACTGCTGGCAGGCCATTCCATCCTCTCCACTCTGGAGGTATTCTCTGAGAAACCCTGCTCTGTGGGGGCGAGCATTGTCATCTTGGAGGATAGGGTTTGGTCCCAGACTGTGGAGATATGGGATTGCCACTGGTTGCAGAATCTCATCTCGATATCTCTCTGCATTGAGATTGCCTCCAATGATGACAAGCCTCGTTTTTCCAGTGAGGGAGATGCCGCCCCACACCATCACACTGCCTCCACCAAAAGATGTTACTCTATCGGTGCAGCAATCAGCATAGCGTTCTCCGCGTCTTCTCCACACTTTGACCCTATGATCCAACTGCCCTAGGCAGAATCTGGACTCATCGCTGAACGTAACGTTCATCCACATGTTCAGGTTCCAGTGCACGTGTTGCCGACACCAGCGCAAACGGGCCTGACGGTGAAGGGCAGTCATGGCAGGCCTGGCAGCCCTATGAGACCGGAGATCGGCTGCGTGCAGTCTGTTCCGAATTGTCTGGGCAGAGAGCCGTCGGCCATATCGTCATGCAAACCTTGACTGCAAATCTGTAGATGACAGCCTACGGTTCCTAAGTGCTGACAGGGTGAGGAAACGGTCTTCTTCGGGTGTCGTCTTCTTGGGACGCCCACTTCGCGGCCTGTCTCTGACATCCCCCGTTACATGGAACTTGGCCTTCACTTTGGAGATGGTACTAGGGCTCACTCCAAATAATGCCGCAACTTGGTTTTGCGGAACACCAGCTTGAAGTTGCCCTATCGCACAGGCCCTATCCAGATCAGTCAAACGTGGCATGCCGATTCTTGGAGCAGACACCTACTGACCACTGTAGCAGGGCCCATGCTCACAGATGCTGCCAATCAGGCACCTGATTGTCAGCACCTGGGGGTACCAGAAGCTCAAAACAAGAGTCAATAGCAACAGCAGAATAAGCTGTTTGGCATTGGCAGAGATTTGGCAAATTTTTCATGGGCGCAACCCATATACTCAGCTCTGCTGCTCATCCCACAAATGCATGTTCCTTACAAATGTGGCACCATTTAAAAGGGAAACAAACAGGCTTTCCAAGCTCTACAGCGGGTAGTCCATAGAGCTCAGAGGGCCATCGGAACACAGCTACCAGACTTGGAGGGCATCTACAACACACGATGCCTCAGAAAAGCCACCAGCATCCACAAAGACTCTTCACACCCCTGCAACAGTCTGTTCGAACTCCTTCCATCGGGCAGACGATACAAGGCCTTCTATGCCCGCACCTCCAGACTCAGGAACAGCTTCATCCCCAGGGCCATAGCTGCTATGAACCGGTCCTGCTGAGCCGGATGGCCACAACGCATAGATCAACTTGCACTTTACCCTGTCCAAAACTGTTACAACTGTTCGTTTCGTTGGGTTGCTGCTGTCTAAATTACCTAAATTATTGCATCATATGGGAGGCGCATTCCCAATCTCGTTGTACCCCTGGGTACAATGACAATAAAGATATATTGTATTGTATTGTATAAGATTTATTGCCAAGAAGCATTGTTACAACAAAGAAATAATCTACCAAACACAAATTTCCTTACTTTTTGTGCTATGTTTATATTCTACTAAACCTTTTCTATTCATGTACCTTGTTAAATGACTTAAATGTAATTGTATCTACTTCACCAGCTTTCTCTGACAGCTTGTTCAAAACACCCACCACACTGCGAAAAAGTTGCAAAGCATGTCACTTTTAAATCTTTGTCCTCACATCTTAAATTTATATTCTCTAAGACTAGCGAAAAGACTGTAACCATACTCCTCATGATATTGTATACTTATGGTCATTCCAATCTCCTACTCCCCAGAGCAAACACCCCACCATATCCAGAATCTCATAACTAACTAAAGGCCTCCAGTCACAGTAAAGTCCTTATGAACCTTCACTGTACATTTTCTAGCATAATGATATAATTCATAGATGGGCAACTAGAACTACTCAGTACTTCAAATGTGCTCTTACCAACTACTTGAACAGTTGTAACATGATGTCCCAATTCCCATACTCAATGTCCTGACCGATGAGGGCAAGCTTTCAAACATTGTCATCATAATTTACCTGTCCCACTACTACCAGGGAACTATGTACCACCGCCCTGGGTCTCTTAAGGCTCTCCAGGTCCAAACCATTTACAAAATGCAGCATCTCATATTTGTCAGAATTAAATTCCCTTTGCCATTTCATGGCCCACTTCCCCATCTAGATCCTGTTGCAATTTTAGATATATTTCTTCACTCTCCACTACATCAAAATATTGCAAAGTTTAAAGATGTGGAATGAATTATCCCTATATTACTGTCTCATCCATTTTGGCATAAATGAGTAATAATGAAATCTCAAATAGCACAATATTAAAAAGCAGTTTTCTTCACCTCAAGAAAGTAGAGTTCAAAGGATGCTTAAAATAACAAATGGGCAAAAGTAAATAAAGGAAAAGTGTTTTCTTAAGCTGAAGAGTTAATAACCACACAGCACAAATTTAAAATGAATGATAAAATAACTAAAGTGACATGACAAAAACCCTCTATGGGCACAAGTGCTTAAAATTTAGATTAAAAAATATATAGAGCCGGACCATAGTCAGGAAGTATATTAGTTATTGACCATCACTAAATACATGCAAGAAGTGAGTGGATGACAAACTGGCAGTCTGCAGAGCACACCCCACACTAATGTTAAATTAGTTCTGACTCGGAAAAAATTACATGGAGCTCTGAGAGACCAAGTAGCCTACAACTCTTGCACTTAATTTGCATAACACATCATTAAAAAGGTTAGCTGTTTTTCTCTCCATGGCTGCTGCCTCACTTGCTGAGCAGTTTAAGAACTTGCTCTTATCTCTCATGGGAATACTCATTGTCTAGTATTTGGCACATCAGCCAAATTCAGAAATAATCCATATTCAGCAAGACTTAAACATTAAATCCCCTCATTATCTGAGAAATAGAATACTGTACTGTATTATGATCAATAAATACCAGAACTGATGTCCTGGTATGGAGATGAATGGCCTCTAACAATCATCATTACTTGTGTTTAATGTGATACAATCCTGTTAACTCCAGCATTCTATGGACTTCAGTTTTATTCGGATCCTTGATGTTAAACTCTGAAAAGACTATCCTGATGTCAAAAGAAGACATTCCCACTAAACCTCAGAAATTAAGCTCTAATGTCCATGTTTACATCTTTTTTTGCAAAGAATTAAGTTGTTCACTGCAACAGGGCAAATGAAGAAAGGCAACATAAACAGAATGACATATTGCAAAGTACATTAGTTGAATTGTTTTATTTTGTACACAGACCTACCAGTAATTCTGGAGGTCCATCTTCTGCATCTTCTGCTGATTGTTCCTCGCCAATTTTGCTGCAATAACAACATCCAGGGTAATTCTTATTAAAGTCTGCAGAACAAGTCAGAATCAAACATTGTGGAAACAGGCCCTTCTGCCCAAATTGCCCATGCCGACCAAGATGCCCCATCTCCGCCAGTCCCACCTGCCTGCATTTGGGCCATATCCCCAAGCCTTTCACCTCCATGTATCTGTTCAAATGTCTTTTAAATGTATTTACAGTTCCTGCCTCAAATACCTCTTCTGGCAAAGATAAAGACACAAAATGCTAGACTAACTCAGCCGGACATGCAGCATCACTGAATAAAAGGAATGGGCGACGTTTCTGGCTGAGACCCTTCTTCAGAAGAAGGGTCTCGACCCAAAACGTCATCCATTCCTTCTATCCAGAGATGCTGCCTGTCCCACTGAATTTATCCAGCATTTTGTGTCTATCTTTGGTGCAAACCAGCATCAGCAGTTCCTTCCTACATACCTCCTCTGGTGGCTCATTCCATACAACTATATCTTGGTGGAAAAAGCTGTTCCTCAGGTTCCTATTAAATCTTTACTTATTTACCTCTGGTTCCTGATTCCCATACTCTGGGTAAAAGACTATGCATTCAGCCTATCTATTCCCATCATGATTTTATACACCTCGATAGGATCACCCCTCAGCCAAGGCGCAAGCCAAGGCGCCTGAGAAATATATTAACAAAATGATTGCAAAAATGGAGAAAAATACAGATACTTTACAAAATTGAACCATTAAAACTATCAGAAGAAAAACGACCAGGCAGGGAAACCAATTAGTCTATTTTTAAGCCAGTCTTTTACTTAGAACTACATTGAATGCTTTCTGGCAGTCCGAGTAATAGCCATTAACATTACCCTGTTTATCACAATGATCTCTCTGCAGAATTAAATTGAACAAGACTTTTTCTTTTGCAAGTTTTTCATTAGATTATATTTGTTTAAACACTTGGTTATTATCCCTAATAACAGATTATGATAATTTCCCAATAATTGGTGGTGGATGAAGAATTAATTTTTTTAACCTTTCCAAAATATGGCGTCATATCAGCAATTTGACAATCCAATTACACATTTTTGAATCAGTGTTTTGAGAAGTCTTGGTCAACACGTGAACAATTTCCTGTCATCTCATTTTATGGAAAGCTGGAATAATCCATTTTATCAATGCTTTTCCTAAACAATTTCCACCGATGTCTCAGACTCATTCGAACAACCCAACGTGTCTGCTATTTGTTCACTTTAGCTCAGATCTTTGTGTTCTTTACGATAGTGCTCCCTATGAACAATGCTACTAATTACCCTCTACTTTATTACACCATGAGGTCAGATCAATATGTGGCTGAAAGAAAGCTGCTCATTGGAAAAGTACAAATTTCTTCTCACCTTAAATCCCAAACGTTGAGGCGACGATCTGTACCACTAGAAGCCAGGATAGTTTCGTTATGTGGAGACCATTGGACCTACAAAATAAATTTCAGCATCTTTGGTAAATGGGATAGTAAAGATTATGGATAGAGGTCTTGCAAAGGAAATGGTGCTTTCATTATCAGTCTCGTGAATATGTGGGCGTATGTGCAGTATACTAGATAGAAACGAATAAGAGATGAAAATTACAGATATAGACAATCAGATCCTGAATCATTCTAATGAAAGGTAGTTCCATATGATTTGAATTAACTGACATAGAAAGATACAAGCAGTCCACTGAAGTTCATAATCATGTTTTCAATGTATAGCCATATAAATTTTAATTGTAACCCACTAGAGAATTATATAACATGCCATTATTAATTTCAAATGACCAATTCTACAGGCCTGTTGTCCTAATAAAATAGATGATCCAGGCAAAAAATGTTGGCAAGGTGGTGTGAGAGCACATTGTACACTAACTATCTCATTGTCATGACTCAAAAGACGAGCCTCTGCTCATTTTAATAGGAATACTAAGGCAGCAGCATGAAAACCAGAGATTATTTCCAATAATTTATTGCACTCACAAATAATCAATAAAATTAAAGATTTTTTTTAAATAAGAGGCCTGGAGAGGTCCTTAATGTCAACGCACAGTAGGTTGACACAGGTTGAACACCAATTTTACAGCAGATGATGGTCTCTCCCCACCATTTATTATCATTATTAGTATTATTATTATATTACTAAAACTCTCATCTTGTTTGTCCCGTGCGTTTCTTGTGCACTTTTTTGTTCCGTTTGTGCGGGTGGTTTTCACCCACACACACGATAGCGCAACAATTTTAGAACCACCGTACTCACCATTGTCCTGGGTGACCATTGTTCGTCCAAGTTTCATTCAAATTGGTCTTATACATTTTTTAAGTTAGAGATTTTAAAGTTTAAAAATGACCTTATTAAACCCACCTTGCCATGTTCAGTGTGTGACATCACAATGGGACCCGCCCTAGTGACAGCCAATGAGGGATGCGCAGTTGGATCCCGCTCATCTAATACTTTCACGTCCGCGCCTGCGCAGTTGGGTCCCGTTCATCTAATGCTTGCGTGTCGCCCGAGTGGGGGGAGGTTGTTCAATTTAAAGTACTTTTGTGCACAGAACAAATGGGTCCGTGCCTGCACACTCCCCGCCCAGCAACGGGCTTCGTCAGTTGGAGGGGGGTGCCGGGCCCGCAGGATCGTCAGTTGGGGGAGGGTTGCCCCAGGAGAGATTTGGACCCAATGGGTCCACCTCAGTCTAGTATACCCCCTTAAAATCCAGACAAAATTATGAGACCTCTGTTGAAATTCCCCGAGCGCCACAGATGGAATTGTAAACTGAATGCGAATTGAATGACCTGCTGATCCATCCCCGGCTCCCACTATCCCAGCAGTTTAGAGCCATAGCTGCCAACACCACACCCTCCGCAATGGTCGTTAAAATGAGGATTTACTTTTAACGGACTATAGGTGCATAGGGAGCGGCGCAGTTATTGGGGATGACTGCAGATGATGGTTAATAGACAAAAGGACACAATGTGCTGGAGTAATTCAGTGGGTACACTTGGCCTAGTATATTATATTATAAATCTAAAACTCTCTGCTTGTATGTATGTGTGCACCATTACCTTTGTGGTTCGCACAGCCAAAACAGTACACCATAGCGCCACAATTTTTGGCCCACGTTACTCACCATTATCCTGGGCACAATATGCAACAACTCTCATTCAAATTGAAGCTACATTTATAAGGCTAGAGATATTAAAGTTTAAAAATTTAGTTTCTAACCCATTTTTTGAAAGAACTCAGCCTATGACGTCACAATGGGGCACGTTCGACTTCATTTGCTCCTCACTCACCAAAACAAGATGGCCACCGGCAGTGGGACCGCCTGCCCGGGCTCAGTGGTTCCCTCGCCCCTCACCCGGTCCCGTGGGAGACTCGCACGTTGGCAGTCAGCGTTGAACGCACGGGCACTGGTAAGTGGCTTTCGCCGCCAACAGCTTCACGGAGGGGAGTGGGCATGGCGGCCGAGGGAGAGTGGGGGAAGAGGGGGAGAGTGGGGGTGGGGAGGAGGGCGGAGTGGGGGTGGGGAGGAGGGCTGAGTGGGGGTGGGGAGGAGGGCAGAGTGGGGGTGGGGAGGGCAGAGTGGGGGTGGGGAGGGCAGAGTGGGGGTGGGGAGGAGGGCAGAGTGGGGGTGGGGAGGAGGGCAGAGTGGGGGTGGGGAGAAGGGCAGAGTGGGGGTGGGGAGGAGGGCAGTGTGGGGGTGGGGAGGAGGGCAGAGTGGGGGTGGGGAGGAGGGCAGAGTGGGGGTAGGGAGGAGGGCAGAGTGGGGGTGGGGAGGAGGGCAGAGTGGGGGTGGGGAGGAGGGCAGAGTGGGGGTGGGGAGGAGGGCAGAGTGGGGGTGGGGAGGAGGGAAGAGTGGGGGTGGGGAGGAGGGCAGAGTGGGGGTGGGGCGGAGGGCAGAGTGGTGCACCTTGCGAGTCGGGGGTGGGGTCGAAAGCCAAAGTTCTAAGCGGCCAGGGAGACAGGAATGGCTCAGCAGGTCATTGTATTCATATTGTTTCATTTTATATATATATATATATTAGTTTCTGCACTCCATGGTGCTTTAGACACAGGAGGGGTGTCATTGGCAGGCCAAGAGGGTATTGTTGTTTCATTATCATGCAACCTCTGTTGGCCTGGAAAAACAGATAATCCAGATAATCCAGAAAGGCTCTGGAACAGAGGGTGCCAGAAAATCGGTGCGCAACCTGTACTATGATCTGCCGAGCCATAAAAAGTTAAGCTTTTACATACAGAATGGCCCCCATGCCAAACTTCAAGTTTCTTGAGAGAAGAAAAGTCATAAAGGATTCAAGGTTTCCTACATTCTTACTGTGTAAAGATTCTAACTAAAGGGCAGGATGATTAAAAATAACCAAGTAGATGGGCTGCAATAGGTCTCAGTAAAAATATCTACATCAAAGTTCTGCAATTTCTCTAGTTTTCGCTTTCACAAATGAAAGCATGGCTATCAACATTTAAGGTTTGTTTTTTTAAAAGGAAAGCTCAAGTGACAGGAAATAAGATTGTTAAACTTCCGAAACAACCTCAATGTCCATCAGCAAAACTTTACATGGAATAAGAAAGGCCAACCAAATATGCTGGAACATGGAAGTCCAGAAATAACAGTTTGGATGAGGATTTCACCAGCAGATGAATTTAGAGGTAATTATACAAAAGGTGGAAATAGAATGATTTCTTGATAGCATAGTGCTAGAAGCTCACAATTGAGTCCAACATCAGGTCATGGCAGTGAACAAGGTTTCTACTCCAAATCTTTGCAAGGTAAAGGGATGGTTCAGTGACTATTGCAAAATTAGATACATCCAAAGACAATTCTGCTTATGAATGTCGAGCATAGTGTAACAACTTAAGAACAATGGAGAGATTGAAAGATCTGAAACAATGTTTTCAGCACTTGTGGAAATTAACACTGGATTTTGCATTTTTTGTCAAGCATGCAGATGGAAAACAGAAAAGAAAAAGAGTTCAGCAGCAGAAATATTGTGAAAGAAAGTATCATTTAGGAACAATTTCCAAGGAATGACTGCCCAGATAAAAGCAGCACCAAATAAGTACAGTCCTGTGCGCCAAAAAGCAATGGCAGAGATCAGTGAAGAATTATAAAATTCCTCAGGTAAAGGAGCAAGAGAAGACATGGTTCACTTTTCTCAATGTCAGATACAATTTATTTTGGTGGCATTGTGTGGGGCTTGTGCCATTTCCATACAATGGTATGTGTTGAACCTGGAAAAGGAAAAACATGGAATACCACTATATTCAAATTCACTTCCACTCTCTCAAAGTCATTTTTACAGCAATGATACTTAGTGACCATATGTACTAGACTAATATTAATAGATTGAACCAGAATTATAAGGCGAGTTAAAGAGCAAGAGCAGGCATTTCTACCATGCAAACAATGTTCTACCATGCACAACATAAATCTATTTCTACGTTACCAGCATTGTGATAGCTCTAAAATGTTTCCCAAGTCATACCCTATTTTCTTAAGATTTAAAAATTATCTGCCGCAATCAATATTTACCACACGGGTGCATCAGCAAGTGTAAATAACTTGAACAATTATCAATTTGGAAATGGCAGGAGGGGGGAAATTCATGTACAGACTACTTTTGCTGTACAAAAGTCCAACTACAGATGCTCCACGACTTATGCTTCAGCGCACGATATTTCGACTTTACAATGGTGCAAAAGCGATACACATTCAGTAGAAACCGTACTTTGAATTTTGATCTTTTCCCAGACTCGCAGACCTGTCCGCTGCTCAGACTGGCAGTGTCGTATGCGGTATGATACTCTCTCGTGATGCTGGGCAGTCAGCCACAATTGGGAGCTGCCACAGCTATGATGTTTGGTAGGTTAGGTGTATTAAATAATTTTCAACTTACGATATTTTCAATTTACGATGGGTTTATCGGAACGTAAGTCGAAGAGCACCTGTACTTGACAATTTAAGACATTGTCAGACAAATCTCAAATTTTTAATGGAATGGAAGATATTTCCTAGGAAGTATAATCTGATGGGAAATTACTTCTATTTAATGGACAAGAAATAAAACAAAAGAAAAATAGATGGTAAAGTATAACCTACATCTCCCAATTCCAACAAGGAAGCATTAACTGAACTAAAAACCTCTCAATCTCCTGTTAAAAAAACTCATGCTGCTCACCTGGAAGATCTCATCTTTGTGCGACTCAAAGGAATGAAGCTTTAATTTTAGATTTCGAAGGTCCCACAATGCCACCGTCTAAATATAACACATTGGAAAAATTAAATGTTTAGTCACATTGCTTTTAATAGTGCATTTTTTGGAAAACAATCTGAATTTATAGAATGTAAAAAACTTGTAGAAAGACGATGCATGCAATGAATAGGGTTGGTAACAAAAATATTGACCTTGTCAGCAGAGCCAGTTGCTAGGATAAATTCACTGTATGGATTGAAAGACAAGCAGTTGACTTCAGCTGTGTGAGCATCCACAGAATGGCTAGGCTTTGAAGTATTATTTGACCTGGTATCCCAACTGCAAAACAAAAATATGAACTTGAACTTTAGCAAGAAATTCAAAAACACAAGATAACTTTTATCACAATGAGATGTTTGCAATATCATAAACAGTGCAAGGTCAGATCGTTGTGTGTTCTGTGCAGACCAAGACCATTTGAAGTTTTGCCCAATTGACCATCAGCAATTTCCACCTTTCATTTTATACACTTTAGTTGAGATAGTAACTGGATGCAAGGCCTTAGGTTCAAATCTCATCTGACCATTCATAAGATTCGGCAATTGACTTCTATAACTGGCTAGAAGAGAAAACAAAACATCAAGAATTCCTGTTTCTATGTGATGACTGTGCTGAAAATCCAACACAGGAAAGAGGTAAATGCAGATTTAAATCTATGTCACCTGCTGGCACTCACACATGAAGAAAAGCCATTTAGGCGAAGAATACCCCCTGAAAGAGACAGAGGCAATGGTTGGAAAATGTCTGCTCATCTGAAAATCTAGTAGTCTGTAGTAGAAGCTCAAAACCATCTATTTATGGCTGTAGTATAAAATGGTACCAATTTTTCATGAAGCATTGAACAATATTGACAGAAAACACTCAAAAGTTGTGAGAACAAAAAAATGAACATGAAGACTAGTTGCTATAAAACTCTCCTTATTGCATGAGAACATGCATTGTATGGCACTGCAAAAGACCAGAATGTTCACTGGAAAATATTAATGTACTTGGGACAACGCTGTCCACAAAACACTTGCTACTAGTCTACAGCAGTGGTATTGATAAAGTGGTCAATGGTGGTCCCCTCTCCCTCACCTGCAGCCCTCAGCAGATGTGCTGCTCCATGCGTCTCTGGGCTGCCATCCACAGCCTGCCAGCTCTGAGATGTTGCCAGAGTCAGGATATATATTATAAAGAGAAAAAGATAGATATTGGGATTATAGCCCTTAATATTAGCAAATACCTCTGGTCTACAGGAAGTAACATTATCATTTCCTGTTGTTTCAATGGTTACAGTATTGACTCTTAAAAATTAACATTAATCTTATACTCACATCATGAGTTTCTGGTCATCAGCCACTGATCCAAACAAGGATTCGTGTAATAAATGCCAGGACACATCTTCTACAACTGCAGTGTGACCTGTAAAGATTGTTTTAGCATCAACTATCTTTCCTTCTTTTGGACCTGCACTAATGTCCCAAAGACAGATAGTCTGTGGAAAAATAGACAGAATTTAAATTATTACCAATCTTAATTTGGAGAAAGCGATACCCAGTCTGAAAACCTAATCATGTAGTAGCTTAGTTGTTTTAAAAATATAAATTTTTGCCCATCTATTAGCAGAGTTACATGACAATAATGATCAAAGTTCTTCATTCTTAGATTTGGCTGCAGTTTACAACCACCTTGTGCAAAAGGCTTGCAATACAGTTGTTTACTCATTTGATCAGTCAAACACTGAAGCAACACGTGCACCTACATGATCATCAGAAGCACTAAGAAGATGTCCACTCAGATTTGGGTTCCAGGAGAGGCCATACCCTTCTTTTTGATGGCCACGTAGCCGCAGATCAGGATTACACTCGCCACTTGGATCTAATGTGAAACAATCAAACCAGCCGATTACAGTCGGCCCCCGTTTAACTCAAAAACTAGCCTTATATACAAAATAAATATTGTACACACACCACCGTAAACAGATAGTTATTATAGAGATATTATAGTGTAGGGCAAGGAAAATCTAGCTAAGTTTATTTACAATAACTGCCTCCCCATACCAAGCTGGGCGTTTTGTAGGTTTTGTTTTAAAGACAATGGTGTTTTTATTTTGAACTGTACTTTATAACCATTAACAAAATCCCTAATTTTAAGAAAAAACTAGACCAAGTGGACCTGTTGGGCCCAAACCTCTTCTGCATTGGTGCAGAACCCCCTTCTCCCCACACCCTCCCCCCCCCACCACTCCATCCCCCTCAACCCCCTTTATCCTCCCTCCCTAGGAGATAGATTTAAACTTTAAAATACGAATAACTTAAAAAATATAACACCAATTTCAATGAAACTTCTTCCATTAGCCCCAAAGGGACGACAGATAGGAATTTCTTTATATTTCAAATCTAGAGGAAAAAGTTACATTTTAATAAACAAATAGCTTTTTGGGGCAGTAATAAATTCACATTACACACAAATTGCACCCCCTTCATCTCCAAATAATCAAAATTTCATCCAGATTTAGTGCAGTTTTTCAAGCATTATAGATGAGATTGAGATGGTCATGCTATCAAAGTGCAATATATTTACCCGCTGCTATTTAAAACTTACACATGCTAATCTGAAAACAGTTTTGGCAATTTGCAAAATGTTTAGAGTTCGGAATGCTACCTTTTATCTATTTGGGTAGATCAAATATATGTAGGGTTTTTAATGGTCCATTTATTAACGTTTCACTACTTTGATTTAATTTGTTTCACCGTGACTTAATTAACTCTCAGAATTATGGCAATGTTAACAGCATACAAGGCCATTCAGCTTTGTGTCCACAGCAACTCCACCAGAGCAATCTACTTATTTAAACCTCCCACTCCTTCCTTATAGCCGTGCAAATTTATCATCATATATTCTATTTATTTCCTCTTGAAAGCCACATCTTCAGGAAGTACATTTCAGATTCCAATCCCAGTGTTAAAAAGATTTTCTTTATATTACTCTTACTACTATTTATTTCATATCTGCAGCCTTTAGACTTCCTCGAACCAAAACAGCAGTCTCTTTAGGTAGACACAAAATGCTGCAGTAACTCAGCTGGACAGGCAGCATCTCTGAAGAGAAGGAATGGGTGACGTTTTGAGCCGGGACCCTTCTCGAACCAAAACGTCACCCATTCTTTCTCTCCAGAGATGTTGCCTGTCCCGCTGAGTTACTCCAGCATTTTGTGTCTACCTTTGATTTAAACCAGCATCTGCAGTTCTTTCCTACAGCAGTCTCGTTATCCACTCTGTCCATACCATTCATCATTTATATACTTCTATTAAGTCGTCGTCCCCCCTGCCCCCTTATCGTCTCCAAATAAAATAGTCCCAGCTTCTCTAACCAGTTGATGCACCTTCATTAAGTTTAGCCAACATTTCTAAAGACTCCTTGTTATCAAAGTTTAATCTATCTTGTCTCTCAACTGTACCTTGCATCTGTCTTCACTCATGAAAAGCACTAATTTACAGTGCCCTCCATAATGTTTGGGACAAAGACCCATCATTTATTTATTTGCCTCTTACTCCACAATTTGAGATTCGTAATAGAGGGGGAAAAAAAACACTTGGTTAAAGTACACATTGTCAGATTTTATTAAAGGGGATTTTTATACATTTTGGTTTGACCATGTAGAAATTACAGCAGTGTTTATACTTGGTCCCCCATTTCAGGGCACCATAATGTTTAGGACACATGGCTTCACAGGTGTTTGTAATTGCTCAGGTGTTTTAAAATGCCTCCTTAATGCAGGTATAAGAGAGCTCTCAGCACCTAGTCTTTCCATCACCTTTGGAAACTTTTATTGCTGTTTATAAGGACCAAAGTTGTGCCAATGAAAGTCAAAGAAGCCATTATGAGACTGAAAAAGAAGACTAAAACTGTTAGAGACTTCAGCCAAATCTTAGGCTTATCAAAATCAACTGTTTGGAACGTCATTAAGAAGAAAGAGCACTGGTGAGCTTACTAATCGCAAAGGGACTGGCAGGCCAAGGAAGACCGCCACAGCTGGTGTCAGAAGAATTCTCTCTATAATAAAGAAAAATCCCCAAACATCTGTCCGACAGATCAGAAACACTCTTCAGGAGTCAGGTGTGGATTTGTCAATGATCACTGTCCGCAGAAGACTTCATACAGAAATACAGAGGCTACACTGGTTAGCTGCAAAAATAGGATGGCCAGGTTACAGTTTGCCTAGAAGTACTTAAAAGACCAACCACGGTTCTGGAAAAAGTCTTGTGGACAGATAAGACAAAGATTAACTTGTATCAGAGTGATGGCAAGAGCAAAGTATGGAGGAGAGAAAGAACTGCCCAAGATCCAAAGCACAGCACCTCATCTGTGAAACAGGGCAGTGGGGGTGTTATGGCCTGGGCAGCCCAAAAAGGCAGTAATTGGCTTTTCTGCTGTGTTTTATATTTTAACCCTGTCTTAATTAATTTAGTTATATAATCTTGCACTTAAATTTAATATTTACTCATTACAGTTCCACCACTGATTTTCTGGAACTCTTGGTTCCAGAGCTTTGCTGGTTTATCCAGCTGGCCAAGGGAGTCAGCTATGGGGGTAGAGTTGCTGGCTCCAGCTGGGCTGGAGTTCCAGAGCCCCGGCTGCAGGTTGCAAATTCAACCCACCGATCGACTGTGCAAGTCCCGATGAGGTCCAGATTGGCTGCCTTGCCCAGCCTAGGTACCACATTTTCGGCGAGACTTCCAGGGCGCAGGGGGTTCTCGCAGAACCCTAGTATTCATTACATGTCTATACACCGTTCATTTTTATTCCTTTCATTTTTTCCGATCCGATTTCTCTGTTTATTTGGCAAAGTGAAAAACATGGAAATCATGCAAAAGGCGTGGAAAATGGATTTTAAAAACACGGAAAATTCATATGCCTGGTTTAGACACATCCTATTTGCTCAAGTTCAAACAAATGCCTCAAAACGCATTGGCCGGCGGTTCATTCTCCAGTAAGACAATGATCCCAAACATACTGCTAAGGCAACAAAGCAATTTTCAAAGCTAAACATGGTCAATTCTTGAGTGGCCAAGTCAATCATCCGATCTGAATCCAAATTGAGCATGCCTTTTATATGCTGAAGAGAAAACGGAAGGGGACTAGCCCCCAAAACAAGCATAATCTAAAGATGGCTGCAATACAGGCCTGGCGGAGCATCACCAATGAAGACACCCAACAACTGGTGATGTCCATGAACCACAGACTTCAAGCAATCATTGCATGCAAAGGATATGCAACAAAATACTAAACATGACCACTTTCATTTACTTGACATTGCTGTGTCCCAAACATTATGGTGCCCTGAAATGGGGGGACTATGTATAAACACTGCTGTAATTTCTACATGGTGAAACCAAAATGTATAAAAATGGCCTTTATTAAAATCTGACAATGTGCACTTGAACCACATGTGATTTTTTCTTTTACAAATCTCAAATTATACAGTATAGAGGCAAATAAATAAATGAGTCTTTGTCCCAAACATTATGGAGGGCACTGTTGTTCATATAACCTCTGCAAAGTCACATTTCTGCATTTATAGGCTCCTCCATGCACCGACTTTTTAGTGTGTATGATGTCATAATGAACAAAATGAACAATGTTCCTTACCCGGTTTAGATGGATGTTTGGTATAATCAAAGACAAGCACATCAGAGGTTGGAGTTTTGGTGGCAATAATACATGGATTCTGTGGCATATAACGTGCCCTATTCACTTCACCCTCGTGATTGATCTTAATTTCAATTTCTATTTTGCCACTTACAGACCCAAATCCACCAAATTCTGAAAAATGAAAATGATACATTACAATAGTTTATCTTAATTGGCAACATTAGGCCAGCAAATCATAACATAAAGGAAAGCATATTCTGTTCTGCAAACTAGTCGCAATTATTCAGCAACAATTAAAGGAATATTTCCAATCACATCCTTTTCACAGTGGGAGAAAAGCAAATGAAGCAGATTAGAAAGCATTCCCATTAAATATTACTGACATGCCCCCGCCCACCCCCCCCACACTCCAAAATATATACCGAGAAGGTGCATGTTACAAAAAACAAACATTGGGCCTCTGGTAGTTCATACTTTTAACTTGCATCGTAGTAAATTAGATATTGGTCCAATTGATAGGAGACCGTGTACTTGCGCAACAGTAATGTCTGTTTGAAATAAAACGGGATAATTTCAAATCAATTCCACTGCTAATAGGCAAACTCACACTGTGGGTGTATAATATAATGCCTTGTATAGTAAAACTGAACATATTAATCGATATTTTGTTTCCAAAAAAGAGAAAGCAAGCAGAACACATCTAAACATCAAATCCAAAAGCACAACACGTCTCTCTATCTCTCGAGGGAATGTGTAAAGAGGTTTTGTGTACAATTGGGTAAGAAACCATTTGGCATGAAAACTAGTTAATGAATGTATCCCAATTATATCCCTTAATTCTGATATTTACAACATTGGGATTCGAGGAGAAAATTCAAAGTGTCAAACTATTTTGTTGATTCTCCATCTCGAAGGAAGTTGGTCAACTTTCTGTAATTTTAATGTGCACTAAACAAATACATTAATAAATTTACAATTTGATAATGACCTTCTAAAACAAGTGAGAAATTTGGCATTTAGCAATGTCATTGATCCGAGTGCTGTTTATGAAATTTAGATTTAAATTCTAGACAGCATAGCCCAAAAAAATGAACCTATGGTAGACCAATAAGATGAATACTGAAAAACAAAATGACAATGAGTAAAATTGTTTGAGAATTATATTTCAAATAGGCAAAAGGTCTCTAGATGCGATACATAATTCTACTAGATAACCTAACAGATAATCTAACAGATTTAAAAGGGCCCCGAGATCATTACCCAATAGCTTGACTTCCAAACACAAGGAGCTAAATACAGGATGAAACATACACCACAGAGACACGAGAAACTCAAGATGCTGGAATCTTGAGCATGAAAGAGTATTAGAGAGATACTTTTAAGCCTGCGTAACGTCCCAGTACATACCTCCCTTCTCACTATCATAGTGAGAAGCATCAAACTGAGCATCATCGTTGGGGATCTGGACACTTGCAATAACCAAATGATTTTGTTCGTCGGATGTGTGTGTTCCTAACACCAAACGGTGAACGCTATAATCTTTTCCTTCAGGCCTGCACAAAACAGATAAAACACTCTTCACCGCTGATGTTTTTACTGAAGATTTAAACTGATACTCAGCATAAAATCTAAAAAAATATTTGGAGAAATATTTTTAAATGGTAACACTTTGATAACTCGGCTTCCCATCACGAATCTTCAACTTTTAACTTATTATAATGCTGAATATCTCCACAGAGTTTGTGTAGGAGCCATTTACGCTTAATTTAGTTACTGTCATTGTATTATGGCTATGTTTAATATTTCTAGTTTCTGTCTTTTTGCATGCTTGTGGGTGTGATTTGATACGTAATGGGAGTGTCCACATGGGAGGAGGCTAGCGTAGCGACAGAGATTGTGGGTCAGTTTAGTCTCAGAGGATGGAGAGAATACCGTTTTGTTACCACTCTCATGCCAGCCACACTCACAAGGACCACACGGTAACGACTACATGATTTTTACTGTATTGTTTGAAGAAACAGTTGATAAGAACGAAAAATTATGAATTACTCTTTTGATTTGTGCTACTTTAATAAAGACCAATTAATCAAGAAACAGCGTTTGGAAGATTCGTTTTTGTTATCTCAGAGTGCGGTGTGTGCGTAAGCTATACCTCCATTCCATCCCCGAGAAGTAATGGCTATCGACGTTGGGACTTTGAGAAGGTATAGAAACTGCCATTACATTAGAGTAAAAAACTTTTCTTTGAATGGAGATAGAGTAAAAAGCTTCTCTGAATGGAGGAGAGTAAAAAGTTTTCCTCCGAATGGACTTTGAGCAAAAAAACTATTCTAACAGAAGAATCTAAGAAAGACGTTCTACAAGCAAAATCCGATTCACCAGTGGAACTGAAAAAGCTGAATCTCTGTCAGAGATTAGAGCTGAAATCCTGGAACAAAGAATCTGCCGGTCGAAGGCAAATTGACACAGTCTACACCTGGGTCATTAGAAGATTGAAGACTTCATTGACCGGGTACCGTGAGTAGACGACTGTTTAGTCGTAATTTTAAGTCGAGAAGTTTTAAAAACTTAAAAGCCTGTGAGAAAATTCTGCAGAAGTACTATTTGATACAAGAAGCTTGTTTATGCTACGAGGAGATAAGAAAATCAAACTCGCAGAGCACGACCTCAACGACTTCTTCATCACCCGTGGATTGGACTTCCTACTGCTCACAGAATCCTGGCTTAACCCTGGTGAGCTTGCTCCACTCGTGGAACTCTGTCCTGATAACTGTCACTTCTTCACCTCGCCTAGGCTCTCTGGACGCGGTGGGGGCTTAGCCACTGTGTTTAAGAAACATTTCAACTGCCGCCTCCTGAACGCTGATCATTTCTCCAGTTTCGAGGTGCAACTAATTAAAGTGGGCCTAGCCTACCCCCTCTTAATTGTTCTTGTGTATCGCCCTCCAAAAATGCATAAGGACTTCATCACCCAATTTGCTGATCTGATTTCTAGCATTTTGCCCAAATTTGACCGGATCATGATTCTTGGTGACTTTAATATTCATGTTTGCTGTCCCACTAAGCCTCTTGTGAGTGAATTTATGCACCTGGTTGAGTCCTTCAATCTGACTCTTCACACCACGGGACCCACTCACAAGTTAGGCCATACTCTCGACCTAGTGTTATCGTCCGGATTCCCAATCAACAACATTGAAACTACTGAAGCCTGTCTATCGGACCACAGCGCTATCATTTTTGACGCATCTCTGCCTTTATCTCCCGCAAAATCTCATCTCCCTGTTCGCTACTCCCGCGACATAAATTCATTGACTGCCAGTAAATTCTCCGAGGCTCTCACAGCTGCCCCCAACATCTGCACTATTGAGGCCTCTCCCCCCCATCTCAGCACTGAGGATCTCGCCTCTTTATTTAATATCACTTGCTCTTCCATCCTGGATTCTATCGCTCCCCTTAAAATGAAAAAGCCTAAGCCCAAAGGTCGGCCGTGGCTCAATGACACCACCAAAGCCCTAAGAAGGGAGTGCAGAAAATCAGAAAGGAGATGGAAATGTGACAAGCTTCAAATTTCCTTCGAAATTCTGAGAAACAATCTTCTCAAATACCAGGAAGCAGTAAAGTCTGCTAGAGCACAATACTTCTCCGACCTTATTTCGAAAAACTCTCATAACTCCAAGGTCCTATTTAGAACAATTACCTCTGTCATATGTCCCGCCCCCAGTACCAGCTTAGTTGGGTCCCCTGCTAACTGCGAAGAATTCGCTAAATTTTTCACCAACAAAGTTGAGAATATTAGAATGAACATTTCCCCTCCCACCCGTGACCTAGCTGTCTCACTAGTCTGTTCATCTAAATTGGACTGCTTCCAACCCGTCACTCTATCCTCCCTTGCAAAGCTTGTCTCCACTATGAAACCTGCAACCTGCCCCCTTGATCCTGCCCCCACTGCCCTTCTGAAGGATGTCATTGCAATAGCTGGTCCCAGCATCCTCTCTATTATCAACAGATCTCTGGCCACTGGCACTGTTCCAACCAGTTTCAAGCACGCGGTGGTCCAGCCCCTACTGAAAAAACCTAACCTAGACCCCACCTTGCCTAGCAACTACAGACCCATTTCCAAACTGCCATTCCTGTCAAAAGTCCTTGAAAAGGCAATCCTTAACCAATTAGTGCCCTACCTGCACCAAAACACCATCCTGGAAAGTTTCCAGTCAGGTTTCAGAGCCCACCACAGCACAGAGTCTGCCTTGTTGAAGGTACACAACGACCTGCTTCTCGCCATCGACACCGGCGACTGTGCAATCCTGCTCCTTCTCGACCTCAGCGCAGCATTCGATACAGTGGACCACACCATCCTTATTGACCGTCTCCGGTACGCGGTTGGCATTGATGGCACTGCCCTGAGCTGGTTCGCTTCGTACCTCAAAGATAGGAGTTTCGCCATCAACATAGGCAGTTATTCCTCTGCTCCAGCTAGCCTCTCCTGCGGAGTTCCACAAGGCTCCATCCTAGGCCCCATTCTCTTCTCTCTATACATGCTCCCCCTTGGCCAAATCATTCAAAGGCACGGCATTTCTTTCCACTGCTATGCCGATGACACTCAGCTTTACCTCCCCCTGAAACCCAACAACCAGTCAAATTTAAACAGCCTCTCACACTGCCTTGAGGACATAAAATGTTGGATGGCACAGAACTTCCTCCAATTAAATGAGAGCAAGTCTGAGGTCATCCTATTCGGCCCCCCCGACTCCATCAAATTGATAACAGGCAGTCTTGGAAGCCTATCCTGCCTAGTCAAACCGCATGTCAAAAACCTCGGCATGATATTTGACTCTGCATTAAAATTTGATAAGCAAGTCAACGCTGTGGTAAAAGCCAGCTTCTTCCAACTTCGAACCATAGCTAAAATCAAACCTTTCCTCAAATTCGACGACACAGAAAAAATCATTCACGCTTTCATTTCCTCCCGCCTAGACTACTGCAACTCCCTATACACTGGGATCAGCCAATCTTCCCTGTCCCGCCTGCAACTGGTCCAAAACGCCGCAGCGAGACTCCTGACGGGTACCCGTAAAAGGGACCACATCACCCCGATTCTGGCCTCTCTCCACTGGCTCCCTGTACGGTACAGAATCAACTTCAAGCTCCTCCTATTCACGTATAAAGCCCTAAATGGACACTCCCCCCCCCACATCAAAAATCTTCTAACCCCCCTCTCTAACTCCAGGTCCCTCAGATCGGCCGACTTGGGGCTATTCACTATCCCGCGGTCTAGGCTTAAACTCAGGGGTGACCGCGCTTTTGCGGTTGCAGCTCCTAGACTGTGGAACAGCATCCCTCTCCCGATCAGAACTGCCCCCTCCATCGACTCCTTTAAGTCCAGGCTCAAAACATATTTCTACTCCCTAGCGTTTGAGGCTCATTGAGGAGGCGCTGTGAACTGTTTGCGTGCTACTGTATGTTTTCATTTTTTTTCTATTGGAACCTAATCAAATGTACAGCACTTTGGTCAACGTGGGTTGTTTTTAAATGTGCTATACAAATAAAATTGACTTGACTTGACTTGACCTTGAATATTAACGATGTTGTGAACTTCTACAAGATAAGGTGCTCAGCTAGCGATTATTTACCATAGGTGCTGGCCGAAGACTCTCAGCCTTGGAATTAATGATGTGTTTTGAAAAAATATTCAATCTGTTTTGAATTCTTCTGGTGTTTCTGGAACATAGCGATAAGCACCAATTCATCATGGATCTTCTTTCAGGTAAGTATGAAGAACCGCCACAGGAGGGAGATGCGGATACGAGATATCAAGTAGATATGAGAAAAGAGACATTAACATTTCGGAAAAGGGAGAGGCAGTCTATCTGGAAAGATGCCAGAAGGATAGAGACAAGTTGTGGAAGCAGGTCATCAAATTAATTGAATATCGGAAGGAACTAATGGAATCAGATGAGAATGGGAACATTGTACAATCTAATCTGGATCAACTATTCAACCTTTGCCATGGGTTGGAGAAAAACAATACTCAATACTGTGTTTACAACTACCAAAGGAGCAACTCGAATGGCACATTCAGTGGTTCCAAGAGAGGGTGGAATTTTTTGATGGTTTCATGGCTGACGCGGAGAAGTGGTTGTCCGAAGCTCAAACATTACTTTACAGTAAAAGGTATGATGCAACGTGTTGAAGTGAGAGAAGAAATTATACCTCAGGATAGTGTCTCGAACGTTTCAACGCGAAGATCCAGACGTAAATCTGGTTCTGTAGCCAGTTCAACTACGAGGGTCTCTGCTCAAATGGAAGCTGAAGCTGAGATGGCTGCTCTCTCGCTAGAAGCTGCCGCCTTAGAGAAAAAATATGAGATTGAGGAACAAGAACAGCTGAAGAGAGAGGCTGAGAGACAAGAAGAACAGCTGAGAAGACAAGCAGAACAGCTGAAGAGAGAGAAGGAACAGTTGGAAATAGCCACAAAGCTGGCAGCTGCTGGAGCAAGGAGGGACATACTGGAAGGCCAAAGATCAAAATGCGGCTCGAATGTATCTCAGACGAAGAGTTCCTTAATCCAAGAAGGAGCTACTAAGCTGGAAACAGCAGCTAAAGTCAACCCACAGCCAGATTCAGTCTGGTCCTGTGAAGCCGAACTGGCACCGAGTAAGTGGATGGCCGATAAAACTTCACCAAAGCAACTGGGTGCTAGACCGAAGCAACCTACCTTTGGGATGTCTGTTAAGGCTCGAAATGAGCCAACCCAGTACTCTTCTCAAAGGCCTGTTCATCAGCTACCTGCACCCAGCCAGAGACACACAACTGATTATGGGACTCGTGACAAAGTTTATCCGGATTGATCTGCACTAAGCCAGGGATCTCAAAATGAATTCTATGAATTAGTAAGGAATCAAACGAGAATCAGCGAGCTCCTGGTTCAACAAAATCTCTCTTCCACCTTACCCCCAATGGAAATTCCTAAATATGATGGTGATCCTTTACAATATGAAACTTTCATAGTAGCGTTTGAAGAAGGAGTGGAAAAGAAAACTACAAGTCACAGAGATAGCTTATGATTTCTGGAGCAATACACAAGCGGATATTCAAACCAGCTTGTTAAAAGTTGTCGACATTTGGCTGCGGATAAGGGCTATCAAATGGCGAGAGTTGCTTAAAGAGCATTTTGGTAACAAACAGAAGATTGCTAAGGCATACATGAAAAAGACCTTTGCTTAGTCAGTTATTAAGGCGGAAGATGTGAAGGCTTTGCATGAGTTTGCGATATTTCTTAGGAGTTGTAATTCAATGAGAAATAGCATCCACATGGAAGAAATAAACGTTGTTAGTAATATGAAGGCTATCATTCTAAAACTGCCCGATAGGCTTAGAGAAAAGTGGAGAGATAAAGCAGGCCTAATACAGGAGGTTGACGATAGAGAGGCCATGCTTCCTGACCTGGTGAATTTCATGGAAAGAGAAGTACGGTTAATGTCAAACCTACGCCATGGGAATATTTAAGATCCTAAATCAGCAGCTGTCAAAGGCTCTACCTTTACTAAAGCAAAGAGAAGATCAGGACCTAAGGAAAGCAGTTTTGCTGCTGCCGTAATACCCGTAGAAACGAAGTATGGAATTTTTAAAAATGTATCTACCGTTAAGCCACAAGGGTTTTGTTTTTCATGTAATGAAGTTGGTCACACTATAAGATGGTGTTGAAAATTCAAGAAAAAGGAATATTAAAAAAAGATTGACTTCTTGAAGGAGAAAGGAATCTGTTATGGATGTCTGAAGAAAGGACACATGGTTAAAGACTGCAGGAATCGGATAACGTAATATATGCAAACAAGATCATCCTGAATTGTTTCACATTGAACAGAGGAATACGGACAAGAAGCCGGAGGAAATGGAACAAAAGGAGAAGCCAGCTACAAGTTATGTTGTTGCCTCAACTCAGTTAAATGCGCATAGTGGGGCCGGGGTAGAAACCTGTATTTTCTCCATCTTACCAGTACAGGTAAGGAGTAGTGAGGGGAATATAGTGCTCGAAACATACGCATTTTTGGACAGGGGAAGTTCAGCTACCTTATGCACAGAAAGCTTGATGAGAAGGCTGGACTGGACATTACAGGAGAAAATGTTAAGCTTCTCTTGAACACCATAAATGGTCAGAAATGCTAGATAGTTATCATATCACAATTATGGAAATATCTAGTCTGTAGGAAGACAATTTTATACAAATATTTGATGTGCTTACACAAGAGACTATGCCTGTCTCTCATCCAAATATACCTAAGCAAGAAGACTTGGAAAAATGGCCTTACTTGAAGGATGTCAAGATACCTAAAATAAATTCTGATATCGACCTATTTATTGGAACGAATGCTTTGAAGGCATTAGAAACTAGAAAGGTTGTTACCAGTCAAGGAGATGGACCGTTTGCTGTGAGAACCATACTTGGATGGGTTATCTATGGCTCCTTGAGAAGGAACAACAAAGGCAGGAAAAGGAATAACTATACTGCTGCTGCCATCAATCGACTATCTATTGTATATCTAGAGGAGTTGTTGACCAAGCAATATAATCACGACATCAATGAAAGAACCAGCAACGAATTAGAAGAAATGTCCAGAGAAGTAAAATTTTTGGAAATTATGAATCACTCGGTAAAGATGATAGAAGGATACTATTGCCTACTTACCTTTTAAACAAGAAAGTGTTAATCTGCCGAATAACCGTCGCATTGCAGAACGCATTCAGAATCTGAACGCAAATTTGGCAAGAATACGAAATTTCATGATGAATATACATCTTTCCTCACATAGATGATTGATAATGGTTATGCCGAAAGGGTGCCAGAAGACCAGCTGAATCGAAGTGATGGAGAGCTTTGGTATATCCCACACCATGGGGTATATCATTCAAAGAAAGGAACTTTAAGAGTGGTCTTCGACTGTGCTGCGGTTTTCAAGGGTAAATCACTTAACTGTCAACTGCTGCAGGGTCCAGACTTAACAAACTCACTCATCGGAGTTCTCATCAGATTCAGACAAGAGCCGGTAGCTTTGATGGCGGATATCAAGGCAATGTTCCATCAGGTCACGGTATCGGAAAAGCATGTCGACTACTTGCGATTCCGATGGTGGCCGGAAGGAGATGCATTACAAGATCTCGTTGAATACCGGATGAAGGTACATCTCTTTGGAGCAGTGTCATCACCAAGCTGTGCAAACGTCACATTAAGGAAAACCGTGGAGGACAATAAAGCTAATTTTTCTGAAGAAGTGACAAACACAGTGAAGAGCAATTTCTATGTGGATGATTGTTTAAAATCCATGTCTACGGAACAAGAAGCAATTCAAATGGTAAAACATTTGACTTCCCTCTGCAACAAGGGAGGATTCATGCTATCGAAATGGATTAGCAAGAGCCGTGATGTATTGGAAACCATTCCACTAGATAATAGAGCCAAGGAAACCCGGGAGTTGGATTTGGACAAAGACAATCTGCCCATGGAGAGAGCACTGGGATTGCACTGGTGCGTCGAAACAGATGTGTTCAAGTTCAGAATTTCGATTCAGGATCGACCATGTATAAGACGGGGCATCCTGTCTGTGATTGGTTCTGTTTACGACCCTTTGGGATTTCTTGCACCATTTACACTACCAGCCAAGTTAATTTTGCAGGATCTCTGTAAGAAGAAACTTGGATGGGATGAGTGTATAACGCAAATCTTCTCTCAGCGATGGACAGAGTGGTTAGAAGATCTCGACAAGAACTCGGAGTTCAGTGTGGACCGGTGTATGAAGCCTACAAACTTTGGTCGAATCACATTTGCACCGCTGCATCAATTTTCTGACGCAAGTGAAAGTGGTTACGGTACTGTTTCATATCTGAGACTGGAAAATGATAACAATGAAGTACATGCTGCATTCGTAATGGGAAAGGCCTGTGTGGCACCATTGCAGCAAATGACGATTCCCAGAATGGAGCTTCCAGCTGCAGTTTAAGCTGGAGGAATCTACCTTCTGGACTGATAGCATGACAGTGCTTAAGTACATCAATAATGAAAATAAACGCTTCCTAACATTTGTCGCAAACAGGATCTCTTTTGTAAAGGATGCTACTAATGTATCACAGTGGAAGTATATTAATACCAAGGAGAATCCTGCGGATGAAGCCTCTAGAGGATTAACAGCAGACTGCTTCTTAAGCAGTAAGAGATGGATCAATGGGCCAGTTTCTCTGTAAACCAGACCGAGAATAGCCAAAGTTTAACCTGGAAACTGAAATCTCTGCTAATGATCCGGAGATCAAGCAAGACATCTTAGTGAACGCCATTATTAAGGACCCATTGGATTCAACAAACTATTTAATTAACCATTTTTCATCATGGAATACGTTGAAGACTGTGGTAGCTTGGTTTCTTAAATTAAAAACATTGCTTTTGCAGTGGTCTCATAAGAGAAAGGAAACTCGGGCTGCTGTGAGTAGCTTTGAAACAGATCCTGGCAAGCTGAAAGAAAAGGTTGACAAAGAGATGCAAGTCTTTAAGGCTTGCAGCTGCAGTTGAAGATTCCAACAAGGGGACATAGCTTCAGAATTGAGGGACAAAAGTTTAGGGGTAACATGAGGGGTAACTTCTTTACTCAGAGGGTGGTGGCTGTATGGAATGGGCTTCCGGTGGAAGTGGTGGAGGCTGGCTCGATTTTATTATTTAAGAGTAAATTGGATAGGTATATGGATAAGAGGGGATTAGAGGGTTATGGTCTGAGTGCAGGTAGATGAGACTAGGTCAGGGAGAGTGGTCGGCGTGGACTGGTAGGGCCGGACAGGCCTGTTTTCATGCTGTAGTTGTTATATGGTTATATGGTTATAAGGCATGACAGTGTTCATGTCCGGATGATCTTTTTAAGGCAGAAAATGCAGTTATCTCTTTCTGTCAAAGACAAGAATACAAGGAAGAGCTATCAACATTACAAGCTGGTGAACATGGTGTTAAAAGTAGTCATTTATACGGCTTGATCCGATACTGGATAAAGGACTTCTGAGAGTAGGTGGTCGCCCAAATAAACTAGCGATGCCTGAAGAAGCTAAGCATCCTATTATTCTCTCGAAGGACTTTCATATTTCAACATTGCTGTTACGACATATTCATGAACAGATCGGACATGGAGGAAGAAATCACATGTTGTCGAAACTTCGTAAACAACATTGGATTGTCAAAGGTGATATCGTCTTGGTGGTTGATTCTACTGCACCACGAGGTTCTTGGTTGATGGGCAGGATATTGGAGATCATGCCAGATGTTAAAGGTTTTGTGCGTACTGTACGACTTCAGATTAAGGATAACATCTTGGTAAGATCAATAACCAAGATATGTCTGCGTCTAGAAGGTGAAGGAGAAGATTGAAGAATCGCTAAAAAAGTTTGAATGCCAACATATAATGCATATTACGTTTGTTTTTGATAAATATTAAGCTTTTATAGCTCCTTTTAAGTCTATTGGTAATTGCTTCGTTATATACACAGAACAATTAGGGGCCGGTGTGTAGGAGCCATTTACGCTTAATTTAGTTACTGTCATTGTATTATGGCTATGTTTAATATTTCTAGTTTCTGTCTTTTTGCATGCTTGTGGGTGTGATTTGATACGTAATGGGGAGTGTCCACATGGGAGGAGGCTAGCGTAGAGACAGAGATTGTGGGTCAGTTTAGTCTCGGAGGATGGAGAGAATAGTTTTTTACCACACTCACGTCTGCCACACTCACGCCAGCTACACTCTCAAGGACCACACGGTAACGACTACATGATTTTTACTGTATTGTTTGAAGAAGAAACAGTTGATAAGAACGAAAAGTTATGAATCACTCTTTTGATTTGTGCTACTTTAATAAAGACCAATTAATCAAGAAACAGCATTGGGAAGATTCGTTTTTGTTATCTCAGAGTGCGGTGTGTGCGTAAGCTATACCTCCATTCCATCCCCGAGAAGTAATGGCTATCGAAGTTGGACTTTGAGACGGTATAGAAACTGCCATTACAGTTTTGATCTACGGTAAAGAAATGTAACATTTTTGGGCCTAATTTTTCATGGGTAACACCATTACAAGAGAACACCAGAACTCTAAAAAAATAAACAAAATCTTTGACAAAGAAAATTACCTGGTTACATCAGGTAGCCACTGTACAGTAAGACTCGGCCATTCCAATGCATGAGTCATAACCAAGTCATACAAAAATGGAGTATTCTTCTTCCATATTTTATATTCTTCATTGATCACACGCTCTTCCACTGCGTCGTCATAAACTATAAAAAAATAACATATTAATTCCAGTTCAAGTTTTCCAAAAATAAATATCACGTAGATTCAAGAAGCTCATAGGTTACGCCGGGTTGACCATTAAATTTAACTGAAAGACAAATTTATAGCTCAAAAAGATCATGAATGCTACATTAAAAACTTACATAAGAATGTTATGTTTGATTGATTCAATGCCTTTATAAAACTTTTAGTTCAGTTTAGTGATACAGTGTGGAAACAGGACCTTCGGCCCACCGGGTCCGCACCGACCAGCGATCCCCGCACGTTAACACTATCCCACAACCACTAGGAACAATTTTTACATTTACCAAGTCAATTAACCTACAAACCTGTACTTCTTTGGTGTGTGGGAGGAAACCAAAGACGTCAGAGAAAACCCACGCATGTCACGGGGAGAACGTACAAACTCCGTACAGACAGCACCTGTAGTCGGGATCGAACCCGGGTCTCCGGCATTGCATTCGCTGTAAGGCAGCAACTCTATCACTGCGCCACCATGACCATGAATTTGTATGGTCTCCTATTCTCCTTCATTTTTTTCTTCCTCATTTTTAAAGCAAAATGCCACAGTATCACCACATGGACTTTGACAACAGCTAGCTTTACTATACCACACCACGATCATCTCTAAACTTAAGTAGTGGATAAGCAGAAGTTTGCTCTTCAAACATTAAGTAATGGATAAGCAAATGTTTCTTGTGTACAGCATCACAAGCTGTGACATAGCCCTCTCTCCAACAACCGTCTCAGTAAACCAAACCTTTTCCAATTTTACAAAGACCATATTCCCAAACTACAGGACACCTATTAGTGACTGAATGTACCAGATTATCACTGCCAATGGCAACTCTGATCCTGATCTTCCAATCCATTCTTGTACTCTCCAATGTTCTATTGAGGTTTAAATCATGCAAAACAATACTATCCATGTCCAAACAAGTACTATTTACCCATCTTTGCAGTCACTGGTCTACACAAATTGTTACACAACTCATTAATTTCAAATAACTCAGAGGTACTGCCTAGTCTTCTCAAAACAACCTCCTCCAGATCAACCACACTCCAAGACATTTGCACAACTCTGATTCTGAAATCTTGAGAGCATGCCTGGTTTCAATACTAATGTTTACCATGGACCTTTATAACTCCCTCCCAAAGTCCACCTCTTTTATAAGCTCCTCAAAATCCAACCAAGTTTTCTTCATCATGCCTTTTTTTTCCTTTTATGACTTGGACCCAATTTTTATTTCACCAATGCTACATTCTTGGGTCAGGTTACAACACAGTTAGGTTCATCTCTAGAAAACGCTGTGCAGTTAAAATATCAGAATTAATTCACTCAGAATCTCATACTTTCAATATCTGTCAGTTCACCCCTCACAATCCTCAGGAAATGATTGAGATTCGTCCCCTCCTCCCCATACTTTTTAAAATGCAGTGACACAGACCCCTCAAACACCCAATCAACAACGACACCAAACTAAATTGAGGCAGTGTTGAATCTCTAAGACGCCATCACGATAGAACCTAAATGTGTGCCTAATACAGACCCAAATGTCTTACGTCGCCAAACTAGGAGTTTTCCTAGTTGTAAAATAAAAAATATATATGCAAATGCTAGAAATCTGAAACAAAAACAGCAAATGCTAGAAATACCCGGACCAGGTGGAAAGAGAAACGGCTAACATTTCAGTTTCAACACTCCAAGCTGATTATTTACTCCATAGCAGCGAGGGAACTCACTTTGCCTAACATTTGGCACGTTTCCTTCATTGTAAGAGACCAGATTTCAAATTTGTTTGACCCGAGGTCACGAAAAGCACATTGTAAGCTGTCAAAGAAGGCACCCGGCTGCAAACATGACTTCAATGGCTTTGCACGCAACACACAAAACGCGGCAATAATTAACCCAACAGCACCATTCCAGCTACTAAACAGAAAATCTGGTCAGCTCCCAACGTAACGACAGGCCAGCACCAATAAGGGACCACCCAAGTCCCACCCACCGCAGATCCCCGACCCGCCGCACAAAAAAGGCATCCATCCTAAAGGCCGGTGTTAGACGCGGCCACTGAGGTTGTTCCGTCCAGATCCACGGGCTCGAATAGTTCGTTCGGGTCAGTGGCCTCTCGCATCGGAGACATTGGGCTTGGGGGGGGAAATGACCGCTCGCTCGCCGGCCGAGCCCGGTGCACCGAGTGACGAGCCGTCTCCTCCTCCTGACTTCTCCACCCGCGCAATTGAGGCCCGGAGCTGACGAACTCCGGCTGCCCGAGTTAGCCCTCCCTTCAACCCGGCCCGGGATTTAGCGCCACTGGGCCCACTGGCTTCGAGCAACGCCGCTGAAGTTCCGATGCACGGTGCCGCACACTCAACACTCACCCTCTTTATCCGCCATTCTCACCATACGGAATGAAGGCTGCTGCCGCGCGCCGTTTATTTTGAATTATATGTGATTTTTTTTCTCCGAAACAATCGAGCCCGCTCGCGCGTAAAAGCACAACCACCGACACCGCGCCACAATCTACACCGTATGCGCACGCGCGGCGATCCGTGGACCCGCTCGCCCCGCCTCCCTGCGCCCGCGAGCGGGAGCGCGCCGCGCCTTTCCGTGCGCGCGCCCGGTGGGGGGGGAGGGGTCGCACGTGGCCGCGGGTGCGCGCCTGACCTGCCCGCGGCGCTGCGCACGCGCAAACCTCCCCTCTATCCGTTGTCGCTCCTCATTACCGTCGAGTTGATCGTTCGCTTCTCCTCGCGTCAGTTATTCAGTGTAAGTGATCAGCAATAAGGACGCCGTTCCCTATATTGAAGATAGACACACAATGCTCGAGTAACTCAGCGGGATCACTGGAGAGAAGGAATGGTGACGTTTTGGGTCGAGAGCCTTCCTCAGAAACGTCACCCATTCCTTCTCTCCAGAGATGCCGCCTGTCCCGCTGAGTTACTCCAGGTTTCTGTGTCTATCTTCGGTTTAAACCAGTATCTGCAGTTCCTTCCTACACAATGTAGGGACTGGTGTCAGAAGGAACAGCAGTCTGAAGAAGGGTCCAGACCCGAAACGGCACCCATTCCTTCCCTCCTGAGATGTTGCCTGTCCCGCTGAGTTACTCCAGCATTTTGTGGAGTAACTCCGCGTTTACTTCAGTCTGCAGAAGAGTCTCGACCCGAAACGTCACCTATTCCTTTTCTCCAGAGATGTTTCGACTTTTGGACTGATTTCTTAACCCATCCTCCCAGTTCTTCCAAATTAATATCCCACGTGATTAACTACTGTATTGGTATAATCTTGAACCAGGCCAGGTTGCCATGGAAATTTGCCTTTCAGTCTACCAAATGAAAGGAGCATCTACTCAAAATGCTGGAATAACTCAGCGAGTTCGGCAACATCTCTGGAGAAAATGAATAGGTGACGTTTCGGGTCGGGAGGATATCTCCGCTGGGAAATGAAATGGCGATCTCTTTATCCTGCTGAATAGTTTAATGCACAATTGGCCATCTCCAACAGTTGTCTGCTAAGGAAGTGTTTAGCTGAACCAGAGTAGACGTAAGGAACTGCAGATGCTGAAATCTTGAGGGGGAAAAACACGGTGCTGGAGTGACTCAGCGGGTTACTTAGTTGTAAGGCCCACTGAGTTTCTCCAGCATTGTGTCCACCAACGCTCTCGGCGGTCCCCTCACATCCTACAATATCCTGTTTCGTACAATATTCCAAAGATGTGCTGATTTGTAGAAAAATTGGTGTCTAAATTGGCGAGTGTGCAAGAAGCCGATGTGAAAGGGGTGTAACCTAGAACTAATGTGAAAGGTGATCAATGATAGGCATGTGTTAGATCTTTGCCATGATTCAATAATAATAAATGCACATTTAACACCATTGAACATGAACTTGCTGTCTTTTATTCTGCCATTTTTTTATTCCCCCATACATGTGCTACCTTATCTTTTTGCGACTATGCAACATGTGATGCCTTACAATGGTTATTATGACATCACTCCCCTATCAAACAAAAAAGCCCATTTTGTTATGATTATATTGTGAAGTGAACAATATATGACCTCACTGATTATAACAACACCTTAACTTGAAATATGTAACAAATGAAACAATATTCTTTAGGCTTTTCCTAGACTTTACAATCCAATGAGTTTTAACGTGAACATTCCAACACCACGATGAACATGCTTAACATTCAATCTTGACCTCAGCTGGATTGATGCCATCACTGGTCACCTTAGGGCCCATTAACACCAATTCTGCGACACCAAACAAACATTTAGCCTTCAACCAAACTAGTTATTTTGAAGCAACCAGCTTCAAGTTTCTGGGCACTCACATTTCGGAGGACCAAACATGGTCCAATAACACTGCTGCGCTGTGAAATTTTTAATGGTAAATCTCAGGTGCGGCATTGACTCCGAACAACAACCTCTTATAGGTGTAGAGTCTACAATGTGTGACGAAGATTGTTATTTCCCTTGACTCTGGGTCCAACTCCAGCTGATGATAACCCCACTTTAGGTCTAGTTTTGAAAATACTTTGCTTGTCAGTAGCTCTAGTAGCACCTCGTCAACAGTAGTTAATGAGTGTCATACAACCGCCTCATTTACTTGTCTCATGTGCACGCACAGCCTTATATCTCTTTGGTTTGGGCACCACTACAACTGGATTGACCTATGGCACAATTCTTCATCAAACTCAATTATATCCTGTTCAATGAGCTCTACATTAGCCTCTACCTTCTCTCTCAATCCAAATTGAGTTTTTATCATTGGTTGTGCTACAGGCTTAACAACTGGGTCTATCTTGAAGTTGACTTGATGATCATGTAATTTCCCTATGCCTTCAAACACTGGCTTGAACTCCTTTAAGTCTGCATATGACTTCAGTGAGTTAATATCTAACCCAATGTGTAGCACACCTAATGCTTGGGCAGTCTCTAGTCATAAGTGGCTCTCTCTTCTCCCAGATGATCACAAATTCAGCCATAGTGTGTTTATCACCTGCTTGGAACTCTGCCTTGAAACATCCAACAGTTTGGAATGGTTTCGATATATAAGGATACCATTTCTTCTCACACTTCCTTGAAGTGCATTTTATCTTTGCCCGTTTCAAGTCTTCCCACAGTGCTCTGTCAATAACATTGCTATCGCTTCCAGTCTACTATGAAGTCTACCTTCACACCTCCAATTCTAACCGGCACTTTTGTATGCGTATTGTTGATAGTAAAATCATATCTTGCATCCGTCTGTGGTTCATCATATTTACACACGCACGAACATTCAACAACAGTCATTGAGTCATACAGTGTGGAAACAGGCCCTTCAGCCCAACCTGGCCACACCGGTCAACATGTTCCAGTTACACTAGTCCCACCTCCCCATGTTTAGCCCATATCCCTCCAAACCTGTCCCATACATGTACCAGTCTAACTGTTTCTTAAACGTTGGAATAGTCCCTGCCTCAGCTACATCCTCTGGCAACTCATTCTGTACAGCCACCACCCTTTGTGTGAAAAAGCTACCCCTCAGATTCCCATTAAATCTTTTCCCCTTCACCTTAAAACTATGTCCTCGGGTCCTCGATTCACCTACTCCGGGCAAGAGACTCTATGCATCTACCCAATCTATTCCTCTCATGATTTTATACACTTCTATAAGATAACCCCTCATCCTCCTGCGCTCCAATGAATATAGTCCCAGCCTACTCAACCTTTCCTTATCGCTCAGACCCTCCAGTCCTGGCAACCTCCTCGTAAATCTTCTCTGTACCCTTTCCAGCTTGCACCATCTTTCCTGTAACATGGTGCCCAGAACTGAATACTCCAAATGTGGCTTCACCAATGTCTCATACAACTGCAACATGACCTCCCAAATTCTATACTCATTACTCTGACTGATGAAGGCCAATGTGCTAAAAGCCTTTTTGACCACCCTATCTACCTGCGACTCCATCTTCAAGGAACCTTGCACCTGCACTCTTAGATCCCTCTACTCAACACTCTTCAGAGCCCTACCATTCACATGGCGTAAATTTTAACAACATCCGTCTCTCTGCTCCCTTCTTCCTCCAAATCTGTTTGTCTTTCCATTGTCACTCTTTGGTTTGCCTGGGGCTCGACACTTACTTGCAAAAATGTTTTATTTCACCACACTTTCTGCACATTTGACCCCTGGAAGGGCAGCATGAATGTTTGCAAAAATGTCTGACTTTACCACTTCTAAAATGGTCACGATTATGTTCAGCTTACCAAGTCTGTGTCCCTTGCTAGTCTCAGTAGATGTCACTTTGTTAACATGACTTACTCCGTCCAATCGCATGGTCTGAAACTGGCTTCAAGTGAAAGGGCAATTGTCAGTGTTTCTGCTAATGTCAGCATGTCACCTTTCTCTAACAACTTGAATCTCAAGCCATTCCATTTTCAATCATGTACCGCCTGAGACATGGCTACAAGACGACCAGGGCTGGGAACTGAATATTCAGGGGTACACAACGTATAGAAAAGACAGACAGGTGGGCAGAGGGGGTGGGGTTGCTCTGCTGGTAAGGAATGATATTTATTCCCTTGCAAGGGGTGACATAGAATCAGGAGATGTTGAATCAGTATGGATAGAAATGAGGAATTGTAAGGGTAAAAAGACCCTAATGGGAGTTATCTATAGGCCCCCAAACAGTAGCCTCGACATAGGGTGCAAGTTGAATCAGGAGATAAAATTGGCGTGTCACAAATGTAATGCTACGGTGGTTATGGGAGATTTCAACATGCAGGTAGACTGGGAAAATCAGGTTGGAAATGGACCCCAGGAAAGAGAGTTTGTAGAGTGCCTTCGAGATGGATTCTTAGAACAGCTTGTACTGGAGCCTACCAGGGAGAAGGCAATTCTGGATTTAGTGTTGTGTAATGATCCTGATCTGATAAGGGGACTAGAGGTAAAAGAGCCATTAGGAGGCAGTGATCACAACATGATAAGTTTTACTCTGCAAATGGAAAGGCAGAAGGGAAAATCAGCAGTGTCAGTATTACAGTATAGCAAAGGGGATTACAGAGGCATGAGGCAGGAGCTGGCCAAAATTGACTGGAAGGAGGCCCTAGCAGGGAAGACAGTAGAACAGCAATGGCAGGTGTTCCTGGGAATAATGCAGAGGTTGCAGGATCAATTTATCCCAAAGAGGCGGAAAGACTCTAAGGGGAGTAAGAGACACCTGTGGCTGACAAGGGAAGTCAAGGACAGCATAAAAATTAAGGAGAGGAAGTATAACATAGCAAAGAAGAGTGGGAAGACAGAGGATTGGGACTCTTAAAGAGCAACAAAAGTTAACTAAAAAGGCAATACGGGGAGAAAAGATGAGGTACGAGGGTAAACTAGCCAATAATATAAAGGAGGATAGCAAAAGTTTTTTTTAGGTACGTGAAGAGGAAAAAAATAGTCAAGGCAAATGTGGGTCCCTTGAAGACAGAAGCAGGGGAATTTATTATGGGGAACAAAGAAATGGCAGACGAGTTAAACCGTTACTTTGGATCTGTCTTCACTGAGGAAGATACACACAATCTCCCAAATGTTCTAGGGGCCGGAGAACCTAGGGTGATGGAGGAACTGAAGGAAATCCACATTAGGCAGGAAATGGTTTTGGGTAGACTGATGGGACTGAAGGCTGATAAATCCCCAGGGCCTGATGGTCTGCATCCCAGGGTGCTTAAGGAGGTGGCTCTAGAAATAGTGGAAGCATTGGAGATCATTTTTCAATGTTCTATAGATTCAGGATCAGTTCCTGTGGATTGGAGGATAGCAAATGTTATCCCACTTTTTAAGAAAGGAGGGAGAGAGAAAACGGGTAATTATAGACCAGTTAGTCTGACATCAGTGGTGGGGAAGATGCTGGAGTCAATTATAAAAGACGAAATTGCTGAGCATTTGGATAGCGGTAACAGGATCATTCCGAGTCAGCATGGATTTACGAAGGGGAAATCATGCTTGACAAATCTACTGGAATTTTTTGAGGATGTAACTAGGAAAATTGACAGGGGAGTCAGTGGATGTGGTGTACCTCGACTTTCAGAAAGCCTTCGACAAGGTCCCACATAGGAGATTAGTGGGCAAAATTAGAGCACATGGTATTGGGGGTAGGGTACTGACATGGATAGAAAATTGGTTGACAGACAGAAAGCAAAGAGTGGGGATAAATGGGTCCCTTTCGGAATGGCAGGCAGTGACCAGTGGGGTACCGCAAGGTTCGGTGCTGGGACCCCAGCTATTTACGATATACATTAATGACTTAGATGAAGGGATTAAAAGTACCATTAGCAAATTTGCAGATGATACTAAGCTGGGGGGTAGTGTGAATTATGAGGAAGATGCAATAAGGCTGCAGGGTGACTTGGACAGGTTGTGTGAGTGGGCGGATACATGGCAGATGCAGTTTAATGTAGATAAGTGTGAGGTTATTCACTTTGGAAGTAAGAATTGAACGGCAGATTATTATCTGAATGGTGTCAAGTTAGGAAGAGGGGATGTTCAACGAGATCTGGATGTCCTAGTGCATCAGTCACCGAAAGGAAGCATGCAGGTACAGCAGGCAGTGAAGAAAGCCAATGGAATGTTGGCCTTCATAACAAGAGGAGTTGAGTATAGGAGCAAAGAGGTCCTTCTACAGTTGTACCGGGCCCTGGTGAGACCGCACCTGGAGTACTGTGTGCAGTTTTGGTCTCCAAATTTGAGGAAGGATATTCTTGCTATTGAGGGCGTGCAGCGTAGGTTCACTAGGTTAATTCCCGGAATGGCGGGACTGTCGTATGTTGAAAGGCTGGAGCAATTAGAGGCGTGAGGCAGGAGCTGGCCAAAATTGACTGGAAGGAGGCCCTAGCAGGGAAGACAGTAGAACAGCAATGGCAGGTGTTCCTGGGAATAATGCAGAGGTTGCAGGATCAATTTATCCCAAAGAGGCGGAAAGACTCTAAGGGGAGTAAGAGACACCTGTGGCTGACAAGGGAAGTCAAGGACAGCATAAAAATTAAGGAGAGGAAGTATAACATAGCAAAGAAGAGTGGGAAGACAGAGGATTGGGACTCTTAAAGAGCAACAAAAGTTAACTAAAAAGGCAATACGGGGAGAAAAGATGAGGTACGAGGGTAAACTAGCCAATAATATAAAGGAGGATAGCAAAAGTTTTTTTTAGGTACGTGAAGAGGAAAAAAATAGTCAAGGCAAATGTGGGTCCCTTGAAGACAGAAGCAGGGGAATTTATTATGGGGAACAAAGAAATGGCAGACGAGTTAAACCGTTACTTTGGATCTGTCTTCACTGAGGAAGATACACACAATCTCCCAAATGTTCTAGGGGCCGGAGAACCTAGGGTGATGGAGGAACTGAAGGAAATCCACATTAGGCAGGAAATGGTTTTGGGTAGACTGATGGGACTGAAGGCTGATAAATCCCCAGGGCCTGATGGTCTGCATCCCAGGGTGCTTAAGGAGGTGGCTCTAGAAATAGTGGAAGCATTGGAGATCATTTTTCAATGTTCTATAGATTCAGGATCAGTTCCTGTGGATTGGAGGATAGCAAATGTTATCCCACTTTTTAAGAAAGGAGGGAGAGAGAAAACGGGTAATTATAGACCAGTTAGTCTGACATCAGTGGTGGGGAAGATGCTGGAGTCAATTATAAAAGACGAAATTGCTGAGCATTTGGATAGCGGTAACAGGATCATTCCGAGTCAGCATGGATTTACGAAGGGGAAATCATGCTTGACAAATCTACTGGAATTTTTTGAGGATGTAACTAGGAAAATTGACAGGGGAGTCAGTGGATGTGGTGTACCTCGACTTTCAGAAAGCCTTCGACAAGGTCCCACATAGGAGATTAGTGGGCAAAATTAGAGCACATGGTATTGGGGGTAGGGTACTGACATGGATAGAAAATTGGTTGACAGACAGAAAGCAAAGAGTGGGGATAAATGGGTCCCTTTCGGAATGGCAGGCAGTGACCAGTGGGGTACCGCAAGGTTCGGTGCTGGGACCCCAGCTATTTACGATATACATTAATGACTTAGATGAAGGGATTAAAAGTACCATTAGCAAATTTGCAGATGATACTAAGCTGGGGGGTAGTGTGAATTATGAGGAAGATGCAATAAGGCTGCAGGGTGACTTGGACAGGTTGTGTGAGTGGGCGGATACATGGCAGATGCAGTTTAATGTAGATAAGTGTGAGGTTATTCACTTTGGAAGTAAGAATTGAACGGCAGATTATTATCTGAATGGTGTCAAGTTAGGAAGAGGGGATGTTCAACGAGATCTGGATGTCCTAGTGCATCAGTCACCGAAAGGAAGCATGCAGGTACAGCAGGCAGTGAAGAAAGCCAATGGAATGTTGGCCTTCATAACAAGAGGAGTTGAGTATAGGAGCAAAGAGGTCCTTCTACAGTTGTACCGGGCCCTGGTGAGACCGCACCTGGAGTACTGTGTGCAGTTTTGGTCTCCAAATTTGAGGAAGGATATTCTTGCTATTGAGGGCGTGCAGCGTAGGTTCACTAGGTTAATTCCCGGAATGGCGGGACTGTCGTATGTTGAAAGGCTGGAGCAATTATGCTTGTATACACTGGAATTTAGAAGGATGAGGGGGGATCTTATTGAAACATATAAGATAATTAGGGGATTGGACACAGTAGAGGCAGGAAACATGTTCCCAATGTTGGGGGAGTCCAGAACAAGGGGCCACAGTTTAAGAATAAGGGGTAGGCCATTTAGAACGGAGATGAGGAAGAACCTTTTCAGTCAGAGAGTGGTGAAGGTGTGGAATTCTCTGCCTCAGAAGGCAGTGGAGGCCAGTTCGTTGGATGCATTCAAGAGAGAGCTGGATATAGCTCTTAAGGATAGCGGAGTGAGGGGTATGGGGAGAAGGCAGGAACGGGGTACTGATTGAGAGTGATCAGCCATGATCGCATTGAATGGCGGTGCTGGCTCGAAGGGCTGAATGGCCTACTCCTGCACCTATTGTCTATTGTCTATTGTCTATTGATCCCTAATATATTTTGCAAATCAGCTCCATCGTTGCAACCCTCGGAAACCTGATGCAATCTTGTGACAAACTGAGCAATGCTTTCCCCCATCTCTCCTTGTCATCTTGCAAAATAGATATTGTTGAAATGTAGCATTTGTTTCAACCAGACAATGCTTCTTCAAAGCAACAACAGCCTTAGCATAATACGCTTTTCCTCCTGTCTCTGGAAGCATTTTGAAAGTCTCTTGAACTGAAGCTCCAGCACTGGACAATAGCAAAGTTCTCCGTTCTGTGAGCTTCATTGGCTTTGCCCTGTCGACAAACATTGTCAGGGTGTCCACTTAGGCATCAAATTTCTCTGACTATGCCTCTGAACGCACACTCACTACACTCGCTTCCCCACTTGGGTCCAATGGATTCAATCCCCCTAATTCCAGCTCCTTCAACTCCACCAAACACCATGACTGCCTCAAAAGTTGAACTACGAAATTCCCATCCCATCCTCAACGCCAATGTCTGATCTTTACCTTGATCCAATAACAATAAATGGACATTTAACGCCGCTGAATATGAACATGCTGTCTTTTATTCTGCCATTTTGTTATTCTCCTGAGCATGTGCTACCTGTCCTTTTAGTCACTGAGTGCAACATGTGATGCCTTTTAATACACTATCGATTATTATGACAGCATGGACTTGGTGGGATGAAGAGCCTGTTTCTATGCAGCATCTCTGGAGAGAAAGAATGGATGACGTTTCGGGTCAAGACCCTTCTTCAGACTGATACTTCTAAGCTTAAACTTTGTGTTTAGTATATTTTCTGGATTTTAAATGTGTTTATGGCTTTATTGCAAATTTATCATGTCATTAATTCACAAGGAGTGCTGTACAGCCAGAATTTACAGTCAGTGGCAAGACAGTTCTTCCAGTGCGAACTAACAAAGTAAAACCAGCCTGATCTGATGCATTGAGGCACAGTGCAGTGTTAGGGCCTTCCACTTCAAAATTGTGATCATGTAAGCAAGGAGGAAATGGGCAGCTGCTCCCACAAAAATGATTTTTTTAAAATATTGCCATCTGATTATTATCTGAGACAGTTGAAATTTTCAAAATGTCAATGTTTCTGACATGCTTCAACATGTAAATAAATCAAAATCTATTAAAATTATTAAACTGATTTACCATCCGTTTACAAAATGTTAGATGAAAAATAGAAATTAAACCTAAAATATTTAAGCATTTATGTAATCTAATCAATGAAAAAAATAATTAACACCATTTCTCATGGCTATTCTATTCCATTAAGATTAACATGACAGCAATCCATGAGCAAGTTTCCACCTGATACAGAATACTCATATCCCATGAAGGTTGTGTATCTACAGTGCATTCATAAAGTACTCAGACCCCTCCACTTTTTCCACATTTTGTTACTTTACAGCCTTATTTTAAAATGGATTAAAAAAAATTTTTTTTGTCATCAATCTACACAGAATACCCCAGAATGAAGAAATGAAAACGTGTTTAGAAATTTTTGCAAAGTAATTAAAAAGAAATAAGTGAAATATCACATTTATATAAATATTCAGACCCTTTGCTATAACACTCAAAATTGAGCTTAGGTTCATCCTGTTTCCATTGATTATCCTAGAGATGTTTCTACAACTTGATTGGAGTCCACCAGTGGTAAATTAAATTGATTGGACATGATTTGGAAAGGCACACACCTGTCTATATAAGGTCCCACGTCAGAGCAAAAACCAAGCCATGAAGATGAAGGAATTGGCTGTAGACCTTCGAGACAGGATTGTGTCGAGACACAGATCTGGGGATGGGTATAAAACAATTTTTGCAGGTCCTGAAGAGCACAGTGGCTTCCATCATTCTTAAATGGAAGCACTTTGGAACCACCAGGATTCTTCATAGAGCTGGCCGCCCGGCCAAACTGAGCAATCGGGGGTGAAGGGCCTTGGGCAGGGAGGTGACCAAGAACCAGATGGTCACTCTGACAGAGCTCCAGAGTTCCTCTGTAAAGATGGGAGAACCTTCCAGAAGGACAACTATATCTGCAGCACTCCACCAATCAGGCCTTTATGGTAGAGTGGCCAGATGGAAACCACTCCTCAGTAAAAGGCACATGACAGCCTGCTTGGAGTTTGCCAAAAGGCACCTAAAGGACTCTCAGACCATGAGAAACAAGATTCTCTGGTCCGATGAAACCAAAATTGAACTCTTTGGCCTGAATGTCAAGTGACACCGCTCATTACCTGGCCAATACCAAACCTACGGTGAAGCACGGTGGTGGCAGCATCATGCTGTGGGGATGTTTTTCAGCGGCAGGAACTGGGAGACTAGTCAGGATCGACGGAAAAATGAACGGAGCATAGTACAGAGAGATCCTTGATGAAAACCTGCTCCAGATGGTTCTGGACCTCAGACTGGGGCAGAGGTTCACCTTCCAACAGGACAATGGCCCTCAGCACACAGCCAGGACAATGCAGGAGTGGCTTTGTGACAAGTTTGTGAATGTCCTTGAGTGGCCCAGCCAGAGCCCGGACGAACCCGATCCAATGGAATGTTGGCCTTCATAACAAGAGGAGTTGAGTATAGGAGCAAAGAGGTCCTTCTGCAGTTGTACAGGGTCCTGGAGTTTAGAAGGATGAGAGGGGATCTTATCGAAACGTATAAGATTATTAAGGGGTTGGACACATTAGAGGCAGGAAACATGTTCCCAATGTTGGGGGAGTCCAGAACCAGGGGCCACAGTTTAAGAATAAGGGGTAGGCCATTTAGAACAGAGATGAGGAAAAACTTTTTCAGTCAGAGAGTTGTGAATCTGTGGAATTCTCTGCCTCAGAGGGCAGTGGAGGCCAATTCTCTGAATACATTCAAGAGAGAGCTAGATAGAGCTCTTAAGGATAGCGGAGTCAGGGGGAGAAAGCAGGAACGGGGTACTGATTGAGAATGATCAGCCGTGATCACATTGAATGGCGGTGCTGGCTCGAAGGGCCAAATGGCCTACTCCTGCACCTATTGTCTATTGTCTATTGATCGAACATCTCTGGAGGGACCTGAAAATAGCTGTGCATCAATGCTCCCCAACCAACCTGACAGAGCTTGAGAGGATCTGCAGAGACGAATGGGAGAAATTACCCAAATACAGGTGTGTCAAGCTTGTAGCGTCATACCCAAGAAGACTTGAGGCTGTAGTCGCTGCCAAAGGTGCCTCAACAACATACTGAATAAAGGGTCTGAATACTTTTGTAAATGTGATATTTCAGTTATTTTGCATTACTTTGCAAAAATTTATAAACACCTGTTTTCACTTGTTTATTATGGGGTAATGTGTAGGGATTGATGATTTAAAAAAAAAAGAATTTGATCCATTTTAAAATAAGGCTGTAGCATAACTATGTGGAAAACGTGAAGGGGTCTGAATACTTTCTGAATGCACTACTTCTGCAACTTCCAGTCTCCTGCTGATCTCCTTGGGAAATCCAGTGTTGGTGTGCATTCAACAGAATAGAGGCAAACCTCTGACAACAAGTGCAAGGTTTCCACATTTGCATGTGCAGAAATCCTAAAGTTGTTTACGATTACTTGGGAAAAAGTTGCCAGCTTGACAAACTCCAGTTCAGTGATGTTGACTGTGGTGAATAGCTGAGTATAAGAAAATAACTGCAGATGCTGGTACAAATCGAAGGTATTTATTCACAAAATGCTGGAGTAACTCAGCAGGTCAAGCAGCATCTCGGGAGAGAAGGAATGGGCGACGTTTCGAGTCGAGACCCTACTTCAGGTCAGTTGCCGTATTTCAGTTGTGAAAAGTACCACCAGGGGAGGCGAGTAACACTCGAGCTGTTTGAATTTCACAGATAATGCTGTGTAGTTCAGAGATTCTGCTCTAGGTGCAATCTGGAAACTATCTTTGAAATTGCATTACTTTTGAAGTTCTACTTTTTATTTCCAGAGTGGATGATAAAATTTTCCATGCATCAACACATTGGAGTGATCGAAATATAACCGAGAACAAGTATCAGGCCTCCAGTATCTCTGTAAAAACTCTTGCATGCCACTGATCAAAATGTTCCTTTTAGTTGATGGATAGTGATGATGAATGCTTTCAAGTCTTCACAGCAGGTGTATTGATTTAAGAGACACCATTGATCTGAGTGATTAGAATTAATTTCAATTTAAAAGAGTCATAAATGAATAAACTATTGTCTTCATTAAATAACAGTTGGATTTTAAGAGCAGTTAATAATTTAAATTTAAGTTGTGTGCTATTTGTTTTAACTATCGCTGCTTTGAATAGTAAACAATTATATTCAGTATAAGTATTATTGCCAAATGGTCTAAAAATGTTTCATAATTTTCCTTCTCCACTGATGGTTGAATAAAGCAAGCACAGTCACAGGAGTGCTCTAACTTTGAGGATTAGTTCTTCCAAGTTCTCTCTGAACTGAAGCTCCATTGCTATTACTGATCGCTTTGTCTGAGGTCCAATGTGTGGAATGATGGAGGCATAGAAGGTGGATGTAACAGAGACACTCAGTGAATTGCTCCAGTACCAGTGCAGATATAACTTAGTTACTCAATAGAAGTAGTGAGAAATTAATTTTCATTGTTTCTTCTGTATTCAATCTGTGTAAGACAAAGCAAATAGATTGGCAATCAGCCAAAGAAGTCTGAAGTTGTATATTTTGATAGATGTACAGCATTATAAGCAATCTCCACATTAAAGGGAGTTCCATTTCTGGAAAATGGTGCTTAACGCGATTTCCGAAACATAATGCCATGTCATCTTTGCATATGTGAAGAAACACAAGTTGATACAAACTTTAATGTTGTGCTTATTTATTTATCTTTATCCATGTAAATTCTGCAAGAGAGAGTTTTATGGGTAACTAGACCAAGTGGACCCATTGGGCCCATTCCCCGTGGAGTGGAGACAGGGAAGGGGAGAGGGTGCCAGTGACCTCGGCTCCTTGGCGCCAGTGCTGCAGCCGAAGCGAGCCATGGACCCAAAGCCTCTCCTATATTGGTATAGGACCCTCACCCCCTCCACTCAATCCCCCTTATTCCCCCTCCTCCCCAGCACCCCCCACTCCCCCCTTCTCCACGCCCTCCCACTCCCCCATCCCCCTCCACTCCCCCACCCCCTCCACTCCCCCCAACCCCCCTTCCCCCCTCCACTCCCCCCCCCCCCCCCCACCCTGACTGGTCTGGGGCACTGGGCCCGGGCGTGAGCCGGGACTCGACGACGCCGTCGGTTGAAGCGGACGCTGGAGGAGACAGAGGCCAACAATGAGACGACGGGGACGGCGACCATCTGCCTCCTGCTTGGAATCTCCCCCGGGGCCGGGTGCTGGCGAGGGGCCGGGTGTGGACGAGGGGGGAGAGGAAAGGGGAGAGGGAGCGACTCGCCCCGGGTGGCCAGCAGCAGGAGGGAGGCCATCCTGCCAGCGGCAATCTTCTTTTGCCTTCTCTCTGGCGCTGCACCACGGGAGGAAGGTCAGGCGCGAGGCATGCCGGGACGGGCGGCAGTCCTCTGGGTGGGGGGGGAGGGCATGGTACACACATAAACACATAAACATATACACACAAACAAACCGAGAGTTTTAGTTATATAATATATATATATATATATATATATATATATATACTAGAGCAAGTGAACCCGTTGGGTCCAAACCTCTCCTGCATTGGTGCAGCTCCCCATCACCCCATCCCCTTCACCCCTTCCCCATCCCTCTCCATCCCCCCGATCCCCTCCCTCTCCTACCCCTCTCTCCCATCCCCTTCACCCCTCCCCCTCCCTCCCCTCTCTCCCTACCCCCTCCCTACCCCTTCACCCCTCCCTCCCCCTCACCCCATCCCCTTCACCCCTCCCTCCCCTCTTCCTCCCTCCCCCCCTCCTCCCGGAGATTGGGGGGAGGGAGGGAGGGGGGAGGAGGGTGGATAAGGGGGGTAGTGGGGAAGGGGAGGGGAGGGAGGGGGGTAGGAGAGGGTGCTGCGCCAATGGAGGAGAGGTTTGGTCTAGTATATAGATATGTAGATGATTTGTGACTTGTGTAAGGGAAAAGTTATTTAGGCTGTAATACCTAATGTAATATCTTATTAGGCTGTAATACCTAATGTTCTGGAATTACTTGCAGTGTGTTTAAATATTTTCCTGTTGTATTTACGGGCAAAGCATGTGCACAATGCTTGAAAAATGAAAGACTTGAATCTTGCTTTAGGGGGTTGAACGTTAATGAAGTGGAGCTACTGAAGAGAAGAACCATTATAAATAAACAAGTGCATCGGAAAGTGAGATGGAACACCTCGTTGGGAAATGCAGGGAATATGCACCGGCTTGAAAAGATAGCTTGCGCCGTAGGTAACTAACTGGCATAAACACACTTTTGATTTTCGTTACACTGCTTCCTGAGAATGAATTAACTCACATCCTCACCAGCAGGTCATCCTCAATTAAAGACCCGTACTAATCTTGTGTAATGTACCATGATTCTGTGCCTCTGCCATTTCCACACATCTGAATCCAGTTGTACTGTAGCAGTGAGACTTTGGAGTGGGCACAGATGGAGACTGGTAAACTTAGAGTGATATATTACCAGAGCCCAGCAGGTTATCCACTATAAAGAAGAGGCGTCTTCTGGTGAAGGTTCATGGAATGATGAGATTTCCAGGGGAAGTCTATGTGGTAAAACTGAAGAAAAACAGTGCTGTTCTGGCAGTATTTGAAAAATAATTTTGTCATTCGTATGAGGGATACATGCCGACACTGCACTTTGAGTCAAATCCTGGATTTATCTACACTTGTAAAATTCTGTTATTTCCAAAGCAATGTCAAGGCCTCAGTAAATCACAGAGCTGGCGGTGAGCAGCCAATGAGGCAGAGACGATGAAGAACTAGCTCCTCTGATAATCAAAGAGGTCCTGAAATATACTTTCACATTCAAACTCATATGTTATGCCATGAATGCATGCTTCAATACTCTGAAATCCTCTCTCCTCTTTCTACCCTTTTCTCCTCTTATGCCATCCAAATTATTTTATTGTTTCTCAAATATAAATATATGTACCATAATTTTGCTGAACCTTTTTTTGCAGATCAGCATCAAGTTTTAATAATCAATAAAATATGACTCTGGATGTCTGTATTCTGGATATACAAAATTTGAAGACATCTACGATTGGGAGAAGTTGGTGGATACTCCTTATCCCTGTTATTTTGATGTGGGTGTATCTCCTTGTGAGCTGGATTACGCCATGGATTTTTAAAGCAACATAAACAATTGTGAAAAAAGCTTGCATAGTTTTCTGCAATACAATCAGAGCTTACGAGTCCACTACCTTGCACTGCTTCAGCCAATTCTGCCTGTATTTCACTGATAGGAGTGACAGAAATTCAGTTAAATTAATTTTTAATTACTTAATTTTCAGAGTTAGGTAAGATGCATGCTGCATGTTTAATGTCACATCCTTGACTATCTCACATTGCTCCAAGTTGAAGATTGAATGAGTTGATGTAGACCTTGATGTGTGAAAAAAGTGGGCACTTATTGTGATGCACACTACCTTGGAATATCCCAAAGCACTTCATGAGCTATGAAGTTTATTTGAAGTATAGTCTTTGTCATAAGAAGTCCAGGAACCAATCTTTGAGCAGCAAGTGATGACGAATGAAAGATTAAGACCTGCCAAGACAAGAACAACCATGCTGCTTTTCTTAAATGTAGTGTTTATATCCTTCTAATAGAGCAGACAATGCCTCGGCTTATAGCTCATCCAAAAGATGATGCAAGCGAATGTGTGGCACTCCCTCCTTTCACACAAAGGGTGAACGAGGTAATTGAGGTACTATCATAACGTGAATAGGATAGGTTTAGACGGTTGTGGGCCAAGCGTGGGCAGGTGGGAATAATATAGATGGGGCATAAGGTTGGCTTGGCCAGGTTAAGCTGAAGGGACTGTTTACACTGACTTAAGTAAATACATGTCAGCAGACTAAAGATGACAAAAAATTGCCAGCACCCTGGAAGTAGACGTCAGTTTGAATCAAGGCATGCACAACTGAATGCAATGTGCGCTGCAATTGCCGGGAATACCGAAAGCGTCTGGACAATCTCGGGAACTGGCAGATTCTGACAATGTGAATATCTGATGTGAATGCTATCAACCATCTCTTAAGGCCTGTGTAGGAAGCAAATTCGCAGCCCCAATCTTCTGAACCATGGTGCTGTTCTCTTTCCAAGTGGTCAAGTAGAAAGAAGGCATTTTCACACAGACAGTTGGCTCCTGCCACATTTTTACAACTGAAGCAACATTTTCAAAGGAAAAAGACGACCGTTTTCCAGTCGTCGTGGACAATGGTCAGGGAGGATTAAATAGATTTTGCGTATTAAAAGTATAAAAGAAGCACTGCTAAGGACACAAAGTGCTAGAGTAGCCCAGCGGATCGGGCAGCATCCCTGGAGAACATGGATAGGTGACGTGTAGGAAGGAATTGCAGATGCTAGCTTACACTGAAGATAGACACAAGTGCTGGAGCAGCTCACCATGTTAATCTGAGAAGGTTCCGACCTGAAACGTCACCTGTTCCTTTTCTCCAGAGATGCTGCCTGACCCAGCGCTTTGTGTCTATATCTTTTTGGATCTGGATCATTCTTCAGACAGTGAAGAAACACTACGCGTAAGAAAGAACTGCAGATGCTGGTTTAAACCGAAGATAGACACAAAAAGCTGGAGTAACTCAGTGGGACAGGCAGCATCTCTGGAGAGAAGGGATGGGTGACATTTCGAGACGCGACCCTTCTTCAGACTGAAAAGAAAATGTACACACCAGCTGTCTCAAACACTGAGCTGTTACTTAACATCCTCAGACATTGACATGCAATTTGTGGAAGCCGGAATGTGTAAATCTGGACATGCACTTTACTCAACTAAAATAGAAATGCCAAGGTGAGTGATGTTTATTTTGCTCACAAAGAAATTACACAAATCTTGGAACAGTGTTTTGGTGCAGGCGTTGCCAAAATTTCACAAATGTTATGAAAATTTAGCAATTGTGCGATTTGACGTTTTAGAGCGTATGTCCCGAACTGCTGAGCTTGTCTGCGCCAGACCTTGCAGAAAGAAAATGTAACTGTAAGTCACCAGGCAACCTGTACACCATCTAGTGGCAGATACTGATTAACGTTGTCAGAGGGTGGGAGCAAATCGCCTTAAATTCGGGTCCCGACCCGAAACGTCGTCGGTGTACTTCCTCCACAGGTGCTGTCTGACCCGCGGCATTCCTCTGTGCCGTACTTTCCATGTTAACAAAGGCACACAGAGCATTAATGGGCATAAATTTAATGCGATTTTAAACAATAAAGTTAAACTGCGTTGTGATCTTAAGATGCTCCTGTGAAGAACAATGCAACAGGTTACTTTTGTATGATTTTTACAACGGTAATCATTCCTAGCACTACCAGCTATTTAGCGGCTTTCAGTATTTTCTGAAGTTTGAATAGCGCTGCTAGATATTTAACACACATCTCTGGAGAGAAGGAATTTCTACTAAATTTCCGAATTTCGACTTCCGATGCGGAAATTTTGCTTTCACCTTTACCATCCGTTCTTTTACGATGCTTCACCATACGCACATCCCTGTTCCAGGTCTGCTTATCAATTTCTGCCCGATCTGGACATTTTTTTTAGATTCCGTGCGCGATATAGACCCTGCCAGGCAATTAAATGCATATTCATAAAACCCGATTACAGCAGATACACGCGAAAACACCAGCAAATTTTCAGTGAACAGAATTCGAAAGTTTTATGTGTAGTAGTTGTCAAACATATTTAAGCTTTCAAGCTAGAACAAAATGATGGCGTAACTCAGCGGGTCAGGCAGCATCTCAGGAGAGAAGGAATGGGTGACGTTTCTGTCTGAAGAAGGGTCTCGTCCCGAGATGCTGCCTGACTCGCTGAGTTACTCCAGCATTTTGTGTCTACCTTCGATTTAAACCAGCATCTGCAGTTTCTTTCCTAAGCTTTCACTGAACCCCAGTGCAGTTGGCGTTTGCGAACGTGAACGGCGCACAGATTATAAAATTCAAAAGTTAACTTTGTTTCTTTTAATTTAAAAAAAGACACAACGTGCTGGAGTAACTCAGCGTGTCAAGCAGCATGTCTGGAGAACAGGTATAGGTGACGTTTCGGGACCCTATCTATGTCATCTCTCCATGTTCTCCAGTGTTGCTGTCTGACCGGCTGAGTTTCTCCAGCACTGTGTGTCTTCTCTCGTAAACCGGTATCTGCAGTTCCTTGCATCTCTCTTGTTCCTTCTTAACCTGTCGGCCTCATTAGAAATTGATGTCAAGATATATTTAAGTTGACAATTAAAACGATCATAATGAATGAATAAACAAAATTAATCAGATCATCGGAACAATCAATATTTTAAAAATGTTTATTTGAATCATTTACTTGAATCCTTTAAATCCTTAAATAGGAAGAGATCCATCCATAGCACGTGAATGGGAAATCAATATTAAGCATTAAACAGGGGGGGGGGGGTTAACAATAAGAAAATCTGGAGAAAAAAAATGCATATGAGGAAAATAGAAAAATGAATGTGCAATGCAAAAGAGCAAACAAAAATATAGGTATCAATAAAAGTCAAATTTTAAAAACAATATTATCTCCCGAAAATTTCATAAAATAAAGTAGGCATCTAAAGTGATGTACGGATAGTTTTATCGCAGATTTTAGTGGCGAATAGGCTTTAATGTAATTAAACTAATTGAAAAATTATGTGATCGCACGTGACTGAAAAATAAATATTGTTTTCCAGCAAAGTTTATTTACGTAGCTTAAATACTATATCGTGCAATTTAATGCAGGTTAAGAAATTAATCGTCATTTATTCACACCTTGTCATAATCCATGACCGGCTCGGGAAGGATCTTTTTTCAAGGGCTTCGAGTTATGGTAAATTGGCTGGGTAAATGTAAAAATTGTCCCTAGTGTGTAGGATAGTGTTAATAGTGTTAGTGTGCGGGGATCGCTGGGCGGTGCGGACTTGGTGGGCCGAAAAGGCCTGTTTCCGCGCTGTATATATATGATATGATATGATATGATATGATGGCAAACATCACTGCAAATTGCGAACGACATTCTTTTCGTGCATGCGGTGAAAGCATCCAACGTTCAGGGAAAGAGGAGCGCGCCAGCTAATTTTCTTTATTTGATCATACACCAGAGGACGCCAGTGTCAACATTTAAAAGCTGATAAGGGTAAAACGTAAGATAGACACAAAAAGATGGAGTAACTCAGCGGGACAAGCAGCATCTCTGGGTGACGTTTCGGCTCGAGACCCTTCTTCAAACGTTCTCTTCACCTTAACGTGTCTGATTTGTTTAACAGATTGATTTTAATATACCAAATAACTTTTAAACTGCTTTGCGAAACAAAAGTAATCGCATTTTGCATTCCGTTCTAAAAAATTAAGTTCTTTAAAGCTAGTTGCCTTTCTATGCCTGAGTGAAATTTCAGATGGTTTAATTCAATTTATTTTTGTATAGTCTAACGAAATAATCTGTTAGTTTATATTTTAATTAAATGTATGCATCATTACATCTAGAATAAAATAAACACTTCAAATAGTGCTGGGAGCATTCAACAGGTCGGAATAAACGTGTAGAAAAGAATTGCAGATGCTGGTTTATACCGAAGATTTATACCAAAGTGCTGGAGTAACTCAGCGGGTCAGACAGCATATCTGGAGTAAAGGCGTGGGTGACGTTTCGGGTCTGACGAAGGGTCCCGACCCGAAACGTCACTCATCCTTTTTCTCCAGAGATGCTGCCTGACCCTCCGAGTTACTCCAGCACGTTTTGTCTATCTATAGGTCGGAATAAACGGCGTTTCATGATCGGATACTCGGTAAAACCTGACAGAGCTGTTCGTTTTTCGTTAGAGACACCAGAGATGGCCGGTGTTAGAGTTCGGAGCAAAAAAACAAAGTGCTGGATGAACTCAGTGGGCCAGGTAGCATCCGTCGAGGGAAACAGTCAGACGACGTTTCGAGTCAGGATCTTCAGTCCGAAAGGGGTCCCGTCGCGAAACGTCGTCTGTCCATTTCCTTCCACGGATGCTGCCTGGCCCGCTGAGTTCTTCCAGTAAGTATTTTTTCGTTTTGATTTGGATACGACTACCCCCGGCTCATATATTTAGTAATAACAAGGGACGGCAGATGCTGGTTTACCAAAGAAAGACACAGAATGCTGGATTAACTCAGCGGGCCAGGTAACATCTCTGGAGAACACGGATAGGTGACGTTTCGGGTCGTGACCCTTATTCAGACTTTTTCATATTTTTTGCCTTGCATACTTCTTTGCTTTTTGCCAGATCAATAGGAATCTGCTTGCCTTTCTGAATCTTTGATCAAGTGTTCGTTGTTTGCATCTGAAGTGGAAGCTGATTTCTGGAAATACTGGTTTGTGAACAAAAACGCCCAACGAATATTCCGACAACTATGTCCGTGCTCTTTTCTGCACTCTATCAAACCTTGTGTTTCATTGCATCTCCTACATTGTTCTTGAAAAACTATTGGTATAGTGGCTGGGTGGCTCGATAACCGCCCTTTAAAAATGCAAAATCAAATTTCCCCTTTGCATTTCTCCTGATATTTGCTTGCACCCATGAATTGACCCAGGTACACCAACACCTCACCTGAATCGTGCAAATGAAGAACTCTGCAAATGAAACGTTCCATCGTTTTTTAAATTTTGCCGATGGGGACCGATGAATGAAAATAATGCACAGGAATTCAAAGTACCCCTTCTCGATGCGGGGATGGGAACAGTTCTGCAAACCCTTCCCTGGTTAAGCGTTTTGTGCAGCTGCTGTGAGCCGAGCCGCAGCGGAGTTGCGCTGACGTCAGGCCGGCTGGTCAAAAAAAATGGCGGTGGCTGACGGCGCGGTGTGGCTGCGGGAGGAAATAAAAAAAAAATATTGAAGCGGTGCTGAGCAGAGGAGAGCGGTGAATGATAACAGCGTGCGGCGGCAGCAGCAGCAGCAGGAGGAGGAGGAGGAGGAACAGTGCGAACTAAGTGCTGATCTGGCCAGGCAACTGCTTGTGTCTGCAGTCGAGAGAAGGTGTCCTGGTGTCCGCGAGCGAGGACAGCTGTAGAATGTCCCGGGAGAGCGCGCGTGCCCCGGGCATGCTTCTGAGTGACAGCGAGGAGAATTTCTTCTCCGACCTCTTCTCCTTCGCCTCCTCAGATGCCGACGACCGGGGCAAAGTTGCCGCCGGAACCAAAGTTGCCGAGTTGTTCCGAGCGTCCCAGCTACCTCCAGACGCTCTGCATCAGGTAAGTGGAGAAGCAATGTCATTTATCTGAAACATGTGTTTGTGTAATGAGATGCTGCATGGAGTGCGGTTGCACAACAAACTTTTTTTGTTAGACTGTCCCTGCAATTTCCAATATACACATTTTGATTGTTTTTAAACAGTCAAGTTGCAAGATTGCGTATTTGGGGGGAGGGGGAGGGGAGGGGTCGAATTCGAATAAAATAATGAATGGTATAATAATAAAATAAATCGTAAATGGTGTGTTGTGGAGGTCACACAATTTCTCCCGAAATGACTCGTTACAGTGGCGGCTGAACTTCACTGATTTTGTTGATCGCGTCCTCTGGACTACATCCTTATTCCGCATAATTTCGCGATCAACGTGGACTGAGCGTTACTTTCTCTTTTTAAAATGGTGTGCTTTTTTTGTTGCTTCTCTTGATGCTTTTTGATGGCCATCTGTTGCTTGCGGTAATTCCCTGGTGATGGCAAAGATAGATTGCAGCCTTGAACTATTACAGTCGTGGGACTGTCAGTGGTAGTGCTAGATATTTTCATGCACTGACTCTGGCTGTACATTTAAAGCGCATGATGTGCGTCTCAAACCTGCACATTGCACATTGGAGGGCTGGGTGCTTCAGCACCAGGATGAAATGGTTAATCAAGTGGACCACTTCATCCTGATGCTTTCTTGAGCGTTGCAGATCTGCCCTTCGTGACAGGGTGAGAGTATTGCCGTGTGCTTCTGTCTTGTGTCGTCTAGATAGAAGACAACTAACCGAATGTGAAGAGGTCACCCACTGTTTGTCTCAACATTAATATGACTTGACTATTTTATCTGGTCAATGGAGAATGCTGTGTTGCTGGAAGGAGCACAGGTGTGGCCTGTACCCCACTCCTGTGCAATTGATCAAGTGTCTGCCATCTTCCATTTCATGTGGGGAGCGGGGACATCCATTGGGTGGTTTTATTCAGGTCTTCAGACAATTAGGGGCAAAAACATACCCAATGTAACCCTCATCCTGATGACCACCAGTATGTGTGGGTACATCGAACTCTGTGTGGGCCCGAAGTACACAAAGACCAAGTGAAACCATGTAATGAGATTGTACTTATCTCCAGCATTATTAATGATGGGCTTGGCCTTGTTGCCACTCAGTTTTCATTTCAGTTGGACTTTGCCACACTACCTGTTCTTAGCACTATTTCTGTAGAAATAAATCTTGGATCAGCAGTCCGTCAATGGTCTGTGGTCAGCACACAATAACTAATGGCAGAAGGACATAGGATGGTTTCTCGAGCAGACTGTCAACGTCATTTGGCAGAATGCCTTATTGCCAGAACTCAAGCAAGCACCAAGATACAGCATGGAGAAAGGCCCTTCAGCCCACCAAACCCACGCTGACCATCTATCACCTGTTCACACTAGTGTTATGTTATCCCCACTTTGGCATGCAGTTGCCAAAGTGGGATAACATATGTTATCCCATCCACTAGGGGCACTAGGGGCAGGGCCAATTAACTCACAAATCATAATCATACTTTATTAGCCAAGTATGTGTTGCAACATATGAGGAATTTCATTTGCCATACAATCATACCAATAAAAACCAATAGAACACACAAAATACATTTTAACATGAACAACCACCACAGTGACTCCTCTGCATTCCTCTGTGATGGAAGGTGAAAAACCAGTTCAATCTCTTCCCTCTTTGTCCTCAAGCGGTCGAGGGGCCTCTAACCTGTCGTTAACGATCTTACTTCCATAGCTGGCGCAGGCCTTCCTCATCAGGGCGATCAAGCTCCTGCATCGGGGGAGAATCTCAGCTCCCCCGCGCCGGGCGATCTACCCCGGGTTGGGGCTAGTTGAATGTCGTGCGGCTTTTGGAGCTTCCCGACGTCGGTCTCAACCCAAGACTGCGAGCTCCTTGATGTAAAGTCCGCAGGCTGCGATTGGAGCGTCGATCCCAGGCAAGGGATCATATGCTCTGATGGTAAGTACTCACCCCGCGGTGGGGCTCAAAGGCAGTCCCGAGCACGGCCTCCAGCTCCACAATGTTATGCCGCAGAGCTACCAGAGATATGATCCGGAAAACAATCGCATCTCTGCTGCCTTTATCAAGGGAGTGATGTCTTGTGTAACAGCTTCTCAAATGTCTCGTGGGTGCATTACTGAAGAGTGAAAACATCGGTGTTATTGACCTATTGTAAGAAACTGTATTGTATTGATGGCATAATGGCCATAGAGAAATCTATACATCCTGCATATATTTGTAATAAAATAATGGAGAATCTCCTGCACTCCCCAGCACAAACACAGTTTGGGTCCTGGGAATGTTCGGGATAGTAATGCAGTTAAGTATTCACGTGTGCTAATGAGGCAATCAGCCCAAGCAAGAGGTTCTTTTGCAGAGAAATGACAGCTTAATTATCTGGGGAATTTCACACTGACCAGAACACCATGCAATCATCAGTGAACAGTCCACGTTAGAAGTAAGAGATAACAATTGATAAAGCAATCTTGGGTCCTGAGCTACTTGAGTTCATCAGCCTGCAATAACTACGAACATCACTCCCTTTATCAGGGCTCTTTGCAATGTGTCTCAGTAAAATGGTGCCTTGATGTCAGAGGCACACATTCTTGCATCATCTCTGGAATCAACTTCTGGATCTTTTTGGGGCTCAAGAAAAATCCATCTATTTGCTAGACACAAAGTGGTGGAATAATTCAGTGGGTCAGGCAGCATTTCTGGGTGAAAAGGATATGTGATGTATCAGGTCAGGACCCTTCTTCTAAAGATGGATCCCGAGCTGATACATCATCTTTGACAGCATGCTGTGTCTATCTTTGGTATAAGACAGTATCTGCAGTTCTTTGTTTCTCCATCCATTTGCTGATTGATAGGGCCATTGTTGACCAGGTTGGATTTTTATTTCAGTATTTCACATGCAGACCACTTTCCACTGGCCAATCAATGTCCATGTCACTGGCGTATAAGCATTTTACCCAGAGGCATAACCCGTTCTGGATGACAGGGCATTAGCAACGCAGAGGTTTTATTTTGCACCATTAACCTTTATTTTGCAGTCAGAGCACTCTCCCACTTTCCGATAATGGGTGGAGTGAATTGGATTAGCATAACCTGCAGGGGAAATTTGCAAACTAAGTTGATGGAATCCTGTACTTTAAGGGAACTGTGTAGTGCAGTTTAATTTGAAGAAAAAAATTGAAATGGATATGTCACTATTAATTCACAATTTTCCTCGTGGGATGTCATATGTTAACTAAAAAATTAAAGACGGAGAACTGTATACAGTGTTACCCATGTATACATGTAAACTATTCACATTTCTGAATAAATGTTGCCCCTTTGCAATGCATTGCTTTGCAATCATGCTAACTTGCTGACAACATCTGGTAAACTGGAGCATTTATCCCTGGAGTTTGGATTGCGACAGAGGAACTCCAACCCTAATCCTAACCCCACCCTCCAATGTAAAATAGTGTTCAACTAGACCAAGTGGACCCATGGGCCCAAACCACTCCTGCAGCACCCTCCTCTCCCCCTTCCCCACTCCCCCCTCCCCTCCCTCCCCCCCTCTCCCTCCCTCCATCTCCCTCCCGGGAGCAACCTGCAGTTTCCGTAGCAATCCGTCTCCTGGCCCGGGCGGCCGCCGCTGGTGGAGCGGGGGAGAGTCCTGTCCCGTCCCAGTGCGGGGATGTTCAGTGGTAGACAGCGGTGGCTCTCCCACTGTTGCTGAGCCACTGGACTCTGGGCGGCGATGGGAAGGCACTGAGCCTGCTGGGGTGAGGAGGGGGGACGGGGGAGCCGAGGGCAGGCCCAGCTCCAGGCCCAGGCCTCGGCCTCCACCTCCACCAACGCCCGGCGCACCGTCGCTGCTGCTGCTGCCGCCTATCCCCTTGGCCACCTCAGGCTCGCAGTTACCCAGTCACGTCCAGGCCCAGGCCCCAGCTGCTTCCCCCAGCACCAGGCCTGGCTCTCCCACCCCCAAGAGACAGGCGGCCGAGCCCTGCTCAATGGGCCCCAACTGCGCATGCATGGACACGTTTGTTCTGCGCATACATGGATGCGGCGGCCATCTTTCGTAAGTACCAGATCAACGGAGCCCCAACTGCGCTTGTACGTTTTAAAAAACTTTAAAATGTGAATAACTTAAAAAATATAACACCGATTTCAATAAAATTTCTTCCATAGGACCATGGGCCGACGGTGAGTAAGGTGGGCCTAAAATTGCTGCACCATCATGTACCGATTTGGCTGTAGTTTAGGAGCAAGCGAACAAACAAGAGTTTTAGTATATAGATGTTTGTCCTAGTAGGCAACAAGCCATCTACTTGATTTGCAAACTGTATTACTTTTGGTTAAATAACCCCCCACCAACACAAGTGGAGGATTTCATGAAGCAGAATAAATAGTTTTTGTATATTTGTGGTGTTTAGCATAATGATTAATGAGCATGAAAACTGTAAAAGCAGAGGAATAATGCTGCTGAAGTCGAAAGCCAACTAAAAATACAACATATTATTGGAACACTCAGCAGGTTTGGCAACATCTCTGGAGAGAGGAGGGTAGGGTTAGCATTTCATGTTTATAAGAACTAAGAGATTTTGCAGACATATGCATGTGTATACAAAAGCAAAATCCTGGAATATGAAAGGAAAAAGACATTTGAGAATTTTGTTTCTTCATTCATGATTTGATATGTGTTCTACAATTATCTATTTACCATGGAATTGTTATCAATGCTAGTCATAGTTCTAGCATTATTAATGCACATTGCATACACACTTAATTGTAACTTTGGGGAAAATACAGCAATTTGAAGTTTGGCAAATTTCTTATCCAAACCCAGTTCTGGATTCTATTTTTACTGCGAAGGTTTATGTATGTAAGGACAAGTCCAAACCCACTGCTGGTGCCTGCAGAGATGCTATTTAAGGAATTCATTTCCTGACTTAATATCATCATGAATTCACAATATTCCACCCTTCAGTTCTGAGTAACGTGTTTAATTAGCATTACAATTATTTGGTGATTATAGGATTCTTTTGCTCTCTTATTTTATTTACTTTTGTCAACATTAGTTTACAGGCCACCGATTTGAGTTGAACCAAACTGTTGGTGACTTTTATCATAGTGCCCTGCTGTACTACATACAGAGCTTCAGCCACTATCATCTTCAACACACATCTGTTTAACACTTGTCAAATATTGGTTATCACAATAATAACAAAATATTTATCCCTAGTTGTATTAATTCTAGATTTATTCATTCTAATACTTTCTTTGCCAATCTCCCATGAACCTTCAATGAACTTGATTTAATTGTAAGACCTTTATCTTTGCAGGTCTAATTTTATTTTTGGACCATCATTGCTTTCCAAATTTCCGTACTCATCCTCAACCATCCTTAAAACTGCAGACTTATAGTCCTACATATTTTTGAGAAATTTCAGAACTGTTCTCTTGTGCATCCCCAGTTCTTTCGTCTCATCATTGAAAGTTGAGACCATAGCTGTCTAAACAAGCTCGGTAATTATCTCTCCATCTCTCTTTTTAGAGCCTAGTTCATTCACTAATTTTCAACACAGTCCAAATGTCTCTTAGGTCTAATGTCAGAGTCTGAAGAAGGGTCTCGACCCGAAACGTCACCCATTCCTTCTCTCCTGAGATGCTGCCTGACCTGCTGAGTTACTCCAGCATTTTGTAAAATAAATACCTTCGATTAGGTCTAATGTCAATCTGCTTCCATTCCACTTAGAACCTCAGCACACCACCCTACTTTTGTTGTTGAAAAGACCAGTCATGCTTATCTTTCGAGTCAGAACGTCATGAATTCAAGAACATCCTCAGATGCAAAATCTAGGCTGTCGTTCCAGTAAAATTTTGTGTTAAAGTGCCGTTGTTTGGGTATGACTTTGACCTCACAAGTAGACATAGGATTCCATGGCATTATGTTGAAGGAGATGGGAGCAGCAGAGTGGCAAAGCTAGTGAAATAGATGCCAAACAGATTGAATGACCTTGGTTCAGTCCTGACTCTTGGTGCTGCTGCATAGATTGGGTACATCCGCCATGTGACACCAGAGGTTTTCTCCAGTTTCCTCCCGTATTCCAAAGACATGTGAATTCAGAGGTCAATTAGCTACTGTTAATTGTCCCTAGTATGTAGGTGAGTGATAGAATCTAGGGAATTGATGAGAATGTGGGAGGAATAAAAAAAGAATGGGATTTGTTGTTGAAAATGGGTGCTTATTGGTCAGCATGCCGTCAGTGGGCCAAGTGTCCAATTTTCATGCTGTATGCCCTGGCCAATATTTATTCCTGAACTGCTATCACTAAAATAGATTAGCTGTTTCTGAAAACATGCTGTAAACATAGTCAACTAGAGAATGACTATGATTTACCTCATGGCTTGTTGCATAATATTTCACAACAAAAGGCATTTTTTAAATACAACCCTGTCTTTCATGGTAAGACATAAATTATTTGATCCTAGTCACCATTCCTGTTCTCCTTCCTTGTTGTTCTGAAGACTGCTTTTTAACTTGTACTTTCTTAATATTGCTGGATCCCACTATTAAAAGAAAAGTAAAAGTAGATGGTATTAATATTGGGTTATTTTTTGGAAGATAAGGCCCCGTATTAATAATTTATAGTTAAGTAAATCGTTACTTTTCACTAAATAAATCAATATTTATGATGCAGTTACAAATTTGATCATAAACTAAGACATGCCAACATAAATGGCTTCACAAGAAACTGCAGATGTTAGAATCCTGAACAAAAACAAAGTGCTGGAGGAACTCAGCGGATCAGGCAACATCTGTGAGGGAAATGCTGAGGTAATGTTTTGGATTTAGACCCTTCAGACTGATGGCGTAAGGGAGAAAAGCTGGGGAAAATGGGTGTGGGACAAAGCTTGGGAAGTGATAGGTGGATGCAGGTGAAGGGGCAGGAGATGATAGGCAAATGGGTGGAGTAATTGACAAAGGCTAGAGGTGAAATGACAAGCATGTGTCGGACATAGTTGAAGAACAGCAGATTGTTTTTCTGCTACATTGCCCACTACAAAAGTCCTGAAATTAGAGGTTTTTTAATTGAGTTCTTAAACAATTTATTCCACTTATCACTTTCTATCACCAGATAAAAATATTTTGTTCTTTCAAACAAATATTTGGCACATGTTTTCTACCATTTTTATGGTGCATTCTAATTCACTTTGGTTATGTAACCATCTGATATGATGTGTGGGAAGGAACTGCAGATGCTGGTTTACACCGAAGATAGACACAAAATGGTGAAGTAACTCAGCGGGTCAGGCAGCATCTCTGGAAACAAGAAATAGCTAATGTTTCGGGTTGAGACCTTTCTTCAGACTGGCATCTATCTGATTTGATGCTCGCAAAGGACCATTTTTGTCAGGAAACAGAAAGCAAAATTGATGATTTTCTTCAAATGGAAAGATCTAGGATTTCCTTCTGTCTATTAAAATCCTTCCACGTGCATTCAGAAGAATGCAAAAATTCTTAAAACTCAAAGAATTTTACAATGATGTATTACAAGGAAAACTGCTTGCATCTAGGAAGCACAGTGATGCAGTTGGGTAGCACAGTGATGCAGTTGGGTAGCACAGTGACGCAGTTGGGTAGTACAGTGACGCAGTTGGTAGAGCCGCTGCCTCACAGCGCCAGAGACACAAATTTGATTGACCATGTGTGTCTACGTAGAGTTTGCACGTTCTCCCTGTGACTGCGTGGGTTTCCTCCGGGTGCTCTGGTTTCCCCTCGTATCCCAAAGACGTGCGGGTCTGTAAGTTGATTAGCTTCTGTAAATTGCCCCTAGTGGGGAGTTGATATGAAAGTAGGATAATGTAAAACTAGTGTGAACGGATGATCAATGGTCATTGTGGATTCGGTGGGCCGAAGATCCTGCTTCCATACTGTACCTCAAACTAAAAGTCTGTCTCAAATCGTGCTTCTAGTTGGCTGTTGCTGGTACCTCTTAATGCAGCACTAAGTCATGACCTAAGATCAGCAACTTGCTAGTGGCAACATTTGGAGAACCTTTTTCAAATTACAGGTTCAGATTATTCCTTTATTTTACTCATATACTCTCCTGAAGGAATGCATAAGGATGGAATAAAGATCGAACATACCAGAAGCAGAAGGAACTGAAATGAAAGTCCAAGAAATTTCTCATTTAATATGAGTTCCAGGAGACTCTGGTCATCACAACACCTTACTTTGGGGTTTTTTTAGTTGCATTATCTAATACAAATGGAATATCTATTTTCAATTTGAATAATTGTACCAAATTTAAATTCGTTGCCCAATGTAGCAAAATGTAATTGATCCTCTGTAAGAAGGTAAAGGGCTTGTCCCACTTAGGCGATTTTTTTAGGCGATTGCCGGCAATTTTCATAGTCATAGCAGATCGCTGAAAAAACGGTGACTGGACCCCACTACGACAATGTCTACGACAAATTGCAACAACCTACCACCTAGTCGACGTCAAGCTTCGGCAAGCTACTGACAACCGGCGACCCAATCGTCACGAGTAGGACGTCCACCCACGACCGCACCTACAAGAACCTATGACCACACAGGCGACAACCGAAGTCAACCTACGTCCACCCGCGACAAGCTACAACACTGTCGGCGACAACTGAAGACAATTCACGTCATTTTGGCCTCCGGTTTTGACGCCGGTACCTGTCGCCGGTTGATGTACATTGACGTAGGTAGTCACCAATGGAATTCACCGAAGTCAGCACTGGCGACAACCTACGTCACCTGGCAACAACCTGCGACAGCACCTACGTCAGGAAACGTCAGCTACACTCATTGGCATCAAACCCAATGTCGCCGAAAAATGTTCAACATTCTGAAAATCCAGCGGCGACGAGAAAGACGCTACGACTCTGTGGAGACTACTCACGACCATACAGGCGACACCCCGGCGACCATGTGGCGACAGCCTAGTCGCCTGTAGTCACCTAAACAATCGCCTAAGTGGGTTTAAATATTTAAGTCCCTGATTTACACTAACCAATTTAAATAGTGCATTCAGTTGGATATACCCCACCCCTTCTTTATCTCATAAACTCCAATTAAATTTCCTTATTTTATTCGAACCTCTGCAGGTCTGCAGGATCTACTGATCCTTTGATCCTCGGGTTTCTCTGCAGTTCTGTTTCAGTAAGGAATTGAAACCTGTTTCCAAGACTTATCCCTTTCCTAACCTTGCTGTTCTCTTCCAATTAGACAATATCTCTTCCAATTCAATGAGTGCAGAGAAGATTTACGAGGATGTTGTCAGGACTCAAGGGCATTAGCTGTAGGGAGAGGTTGAGCAGGGGATGAGAAAACTGAGGGATACATTTATATAGGTGTTTAAATCAGATATAGTGAATGAACAGAAAAAAAAACTGCAGATGCTGGTTTAAATCGAAGGTAGACACAAAATGACGTAGTTACTGACCCGCTGAGTTACTCCAGCATTTTGTTTCTACCTATAGTGAATGAACAGTCTTTTCCCCAGGGTACATGAATCAAAAACCAGAAGGCATAGGTTTAAGGTGAGAGGGAAAAGATTTAATAGTAAGCTGAGCGGGTTTCACAGAGTGGGTGGTAGGTATGTGGATTTAAAGCTCGCTGTATTCTTCCTCTTGACTGTGCTTTTAATACCATTGGAGCGAAAGAAGCCATGCGATTCATCAAATCTAAAAACGTTATTTCTATTTTCTAGCATTTGCTTTCATTATTATATTCTGATAGAAAGTATATTTCTGTTATGGCTGAAATGATTCCTTCCCCCCAACTCATAAAAAAAAATAGTCACATCTGTATAGAATTTCTACATCACATATGCAGAAAAGTTTGATACAGTGTATGGATAGCGGAGATGAAGAGAGAGACTGTGTGTGTCTCTCTCTCTCTCTCTCTCTCTCTCTCTCTCTCTCTCTCTCTCTCTCTCTCTCTCTCTCTCTCTCTCTCTCTCTCTCTCTCTCTCTCTCTCTCTCTCTCTCTCTCTCTCTCTCTCTCTCTCTCTCTCTCTCTCTCTCTCTCTCTCTCTCTCTCTCTCTCTCTCTCTCTCTCTCTCTCTCTCTCTCTCTCTCTCTCTCTCTCTCTCTCTCTCTCTGTCTCTGTCTCTGTCTCTGTCTCTGTCTCTGTCTCTGTCTCTGTCTCTGTCTCTGTCTCTGTCTCTGTCTCTCTGTCTCTGTCTCTCTCTGTGTCTCTGTGTCTCTGTCTGTGTGGACTTCCAATCCCCTTTACTTCATTGGCATCTCTAGCTATGGGAAGCTCACAACAAGCTGGGAGACCAGATCTCTCAGCAGCTGTGATAGAGGGAAAGGCATTCTCAGCTCTCTGCTCATTTAGCTGCGGTGCTGTCCAAGTTCAAGCCCATTCTCCACATTGAGAAAAATAACTTTGGTAAATGTTATTGTTGATCACCCAAATTCCGAAATGGAATTCTTTTTTAAAATTGCACAAATGATATGACATCAGCTCTCCTCACTGAACCATACAGCAATCTTAGAAAACAACACTGCGCAACATCATGATTAAATATATTATTCTCCAAATTAGGCCAAAATTGTCCTTTAAATGCTAATGCAAGCCAACTGGATTGTAACTTAGGATATAATGAGTCATCAATTTTGCAAAAGGTTGAAATGCAAGGCAACCTATAGTTAATAACATCCATTCCATGATAATGAGACAAAATGCTATCATCAATTAACCTGGGGAAAAAATCACAGCTTTTGCTATTCCAAAAGTTGAAGTAGTTAAGTAACATCACCTTTTATAATTCTGCCCAAGTACTTCTGTGTTGGAATTTGGAGATCTTTTAAACAATGCATCAGTATCATTAACTAGCATCATATCATCATATGTTATGTGAATCGCAAATTGCAGCTTGTTTGTAGCAACTTCTAGTGGTAATGATCTTAACAATTGGCAGTAGAAAGCTGTGATCTTGGCTTCTATAGAATTTAAGAAGACATAGTGGGTGTGTCAGGTTTTTTGCTATCTGATGCCTAATCACACTCTTCAGTCAAAGGCATATCAGCTGAAAACTGCTCTCAACCTCTCCAATGTAGCAAGATGCATTACTTACAAGATAAAGCAAGCCATATCCATTATTTGTTTCCTCATGTGTTTTTATTATCAACATTCACTCCAGACTTGCCACAAAACATTACCGCAGGAGATGAGCAAGGTCCTCAATGAATATTTCTCCTCTATTTTTACTGCAAAAATAGATCTGAAGACTAGGGAACTTGGGAAAGTTAATGGAAATAGTTTTGAAGACGATCCGTACTGCAGTCAAGGAGGAGCTGAATGCCTTAAGATGTGTAAAGGTGGATAAATCTCCAGGACTCGATCAGACATATCCAAGGACTCCATGGTAAGCCAGAGAAGAAATTGCAGAAATCCTGGCTGCGATGCATGAATCATCGTTAGACACGGGTGAGATGCCGGAAGACTGGAGGGTAGCTAATGTTGTGCCTCTATTTAAAAAGGGCTGCAAGGAAATATCTGTGGACAATAGACCAACAAGCCTAACATGTATGATAGAAACGTTACTGGAAAGGATTCTGAGCAATAAAATACATGTAAATTTAGAAAGACGGGTTGATTAGGGATAGGTAGACACAAAATGCTGGAGTAACTCAGCGAGACAGGCAGCATCTCTGGAGAGAAGGAATGGGTGACGTTTCGGGTCGAGACCCTTCTTCAGACTCAACTGATTAGGGTTAGTCAGCATGGATTTATGCGTGGAAAATTGTGTCTCACAAGTTAATTTAGTTTTTTTGAATAGGTAACCAAGAAGGTTGATGAGGGAAGGCCTTAGATATAGTCTATATGGATTTCTGCAAGTCCTTTCATAAGGTCCACTTGGCAAGCTGCTCTGGAAGGTTAAATTGTATGTTTCAGGGAGAGCTAGTTAACTTGATGCAGATTTGGCTTTGTGAAAGGAAGCTGAGGGTGGTGGTGAAAGGTTGTTTTTCAGAATGGAGGTCTGTGACTAATGGTATGCCTCAGGCATTGGTGCTGGGCCCATTGCTGTTTGTCATCTATTATCAACCATTTGCATGAGAATGTACAAGATATGATTAGTAAGTGTGCAGATGACACCAAAATAGCTGATATCGTAGAGAATGAAGATGGTTATCAAGAATTACAGAAGGATCTTGATGAGCTGGGCAAGTGACCAAGGAATGCCTTCAATTGTCTGGGACCTGGGGTTATTTTCTAAGCATCTCCATCTCACTGTCTTTCCTCTTATTAAAACACGTACCTCTCATCTATCCCAATAGCTTGGTAAAATAATTCTTGTTTGTATGTATTTTTATGAATCAGCCAGGGACATTTTGCTCTGCTGAATACTCTTTCGAAATACTTGTTGTTTCCTTGCTGATTTTTTTAATGATTAAATTGTTGTCCATGTTCTTTAAATAAAAAAACACACGTAATAGATTTTTTCTTTCCTGTGGAGAAAGATATTTTCTTATTGGTTCCAATTGAAGGAAGATTAATGCAAATATAACATAGATTGTTCACGTTGTCTGTATTGATTCATTTTGAAAGGTTTGTTGAATTGATTTGATTTTAACTATATTTCTGAAACCTCCAGCATTCCCTTTCCTAAAAGCTGTCACCACCACCTAAGGAAATTCTTTATTTAATGTTCACCAGCCCTTAAAATGTGTACTCTGGATATTTTGTTGAATGAATTTTATCACATTTCATTTGTGCAATTATAAACCATTTGTGTTTGTTCCACTGGTTATTGTGCAACACAGTAGTTTTCATAATAGCCCTTAACCACTGCACCATAACTAATGAAAATTATCCTTGTGCATTGGGCAATCCAGCAGGGTGAGGCTGAAAAAATGGTGACAAACACGTTCAATGTAATTGTCGAGAGTTAATAGAGCTGGAAAACTTGTTCCATGCTGACGATGTATTGACATAAACATGTTCCAATTTATATTGCTGATCTGTAATATTCAGATTCATATTTAGGACAGATAATAGTTGATTAGAATGAAATAGATGCCATCTCATCAAAATACATGAAAATTCAAGTAAATATTAAAAAATAAATAAAAATTAAATATTCATAAAGTTACAAAAGTGATTGGAAAATATTAAACACTGTGCTACTGCTTCATAGTTCCAGGGACCTGGGCTCAGTATTGGTCTCTGTATGACACTGGGTCCCCCCTCCCCCCCGGCAGATAGTATGGATGGAAATGGCTACAAAGATCTCATTGATCCTGCCAAATTCCTCATGGAATTTGGAAGTGTCTTTCACTAGTAAATCCGACAATGTATTGGTCTGATTGGGACCTACAGTAAGGTCATATGTCCAGTCCTCTCACACACTGATGCCAACATCAAAACCTTTTCAAGGCAGCACTTGCCGCCTGAATATTAAAGAATAAGAGAATAGACTCTCCTCATTCTGAGTTCTGCCATTGTGAACACAATAAAACGCTGTAACTTATGAATATTAATGCATGAAATTATTTTCTGCAGAATTAAAGCTAATAATAATGCCTCAAGTGCAACAAGATCTTCTTTAATGAGTTTTAAATACAGTTTTGTTTCAAGAAAGTTTTCAGTATATGTTCCCGTTTATTCATCTTTCATGGGAGTTGACCTGTTTAATTTTCATCGAGAACATGCCAAACACATATTTCTTTACATATCACCATAAGATCAGCCAATCTAAAATCTCGAAATGGTATTCACGAACACTTAATCTGACAAACAAAAATAACACAGTGAATAATAATGCTGGACATGGAACAAATGCATCCCTCAGGGAATCGGTATTACGCCGTGAGGGATAATTTAATGTACTGTATCTCGTGTACCTTGTGTGACGGGGAGTGCTGGTAACAATTATGTTGATGGTGGGGATAGAGAGGTCTGTGGTAAAAATTAGTACCCATTGTACCAATCCTTTGTTCAAAGTTATCAGCGTGTCAGCTACAAGTATCACAGATTAATAATCAAGCTGAAGATTTTTTTAGTCCCTTAGTTAAAGAATTAAGCAGACATGTTGGCTTTATTATCTTGTAAATAAGTAACAGGCTTTTAATGCTGGGCATACTTTTGCAAGCTAGAGGCTTTGTTTATTTCTGGGTCTCCCTCGACTAGAGATCCCCAACTCTAAAGCTTCATTCTAAAACTGATCATCGCCCCTGGTGATCTGGCTCAACACCACCATCCTTCCTGATGATCTCCCTATCTTATCCTGTTATTACATGGCCAACTGCAATCTTCCATTGACTTCCCACTTCCAGTAAAGAAAACATATCTCCTTTTATAGGGAAAAAAAACTGCAGATGCTGGTTTAAATCGAAGGTAGACACAAAAAGCTGGAGTAACTCAGCGGGTCAGGCAGTATCTCAGGAGAGAAGGAATGGGTGACGTTTCGGGTCGATACCCTCTTCAGTCTGAAGAAGGGTCTCGACCCGAAACGTCACCCATTCCTTCTCTCCTGAGATGCTGCCTGACCCGCTGAGTTACTCCAGCATTTTGTGTCTACTATATCTCCTTTTGTAACACGTGGAGCCGCTGCATTAACACTTAAATCTTTGGGAGTCACTGCAACATATTTTGCTTTTTCCTCGGCTTGCCACTTTGGATCTTCTGAGTGGGGACAATTATCCTACTCAATTATATCCCCACATAAAAGATAGAAACTCAGAAAATCGGCCTTCAATTGGCAATGTAACTCTCAAGTCTGATTCTCCTTGATTCACTGCATCAGGTGAACCAGCAAAGCAGCCTGTTTTAAAGTGAAGCTATGTTTAAAGTGGCCAGACCTGTGGGTAAACCCCTACCTTCTTCTTTTTGGAAGGGTGCTGAATACGTATTGAGAACCCCTGGACATTTGCACTTCTTCCAGCATGGAAGTAGTTTTCTCTTTGATATGAAGTGATTGGTTACAAAAATAAGAAGAAGGCAATAGGAAATTCATTTTCATTTCCTTTTAATTTCTCAGGCTGTGACATATATTGTTAAGTATCCTATCACGTAAATAAAACATTCACCTAACCCCTTCCTGCAATCGAGTCCCAGTGAGTTAAAGACCCTACTCTTTCTCTCAGCCACTTAATAGTCCAGGTGTGTTGGAAGAAGTCAGCAGGCACAGACTGCTGCCAGTGGAGGTCACCCACCGACACATGGCACAAGAGATCCCTTGCTCCTACCAGCAAAGTGGGGATGCAGCAAGCAATTGGCCGGAAAGTTACCAGATAAGTGTGCAGCTCTGCCAGTGTAACCGTCTCCCAAACCTAAAAAAGTGAATGCCAGGAGTTACAGCACACTTGGTCAGCATGTTAAATAATGTACCCCAAAGTACACTAATGTGGAAGGCAGGAGAGTTTAAATGAGTGTAAGAGTGAGAGGATAGAGAGGGTTTTTGTCCACTTCACCTCCCCTTAAAAGTTGATTAATCACTAACCTTTCCTGCTTGTGATGATGTCATTGATAAGAAATGTTAACTCTTTACAGATGCCGCCTGACATGCTGTATGTTTCCAGCAGTTTTTTTCTTTGTTCTTTCATGATTTTACCATCTTTTAAATTGATATTCAAATGACTTTCTGTAGCGACACAAGTCAGCGGTGCCAACTGGTCCTTGCTTGCATCTGTCCTTGACAGAAACAAATTGTTGTCGGTATATTTACATAACCTGTTCTTTTCCTCTCTTTCTTTCATGAATTCTGCACACGCACACACATACACATACAAACACCACTCACACACACCACACACCACACACACACACACACACACACACACACACACACACACACACACACACACACACACACACACACACACACACACACACACACACACACACACACACACATATATATACCAAACTTTTTCATTTATATTGTTGACAGAGTACTTTGTTTACAAATTCTGTTGTGCTGTTGCAAGTAAGAATTCCATTGTTCTGTCTGGGACAGAGGACAATAAAAACTCTCTCAATCTTGAAGGGTAACTTTGCTTCTATCAGATTTTAATCGTAGAATTGAATTCTGCAGCTTCTTGTTTACAGGGAAGTGGAGGTAGTAGAAGTATTCAGGGTGCGGCTGGGTGATGTTGAGGGCAAAAAGCAGGAGGTGATATGTGCTGTCAAAGACAGTCCAGTAACAAAACACTAGTGAAGGTTTAATAAAGAAATGACTACATTACTCTTTTGAAGATGCACAAATGCATTTAGCACAGATGGCTGGACTGAAATGTGCAGAGAGCTCACTATTAGAGTAAATCTAAGCCAACTCTGAGTATATAAATATAAAACTCAGCCATTTTTCCACCAAAAACATTTATTTTTAATTTTCATTATTGTGATACAAGACAGGTTATTTAATCATTTTTATAGGTATTTTTTACATGCAAAATGTTCCAAAAAGGAAGGTGGATTGGCATTGCCTAATTTTAGATTCTATTATTGGGCAACTAATATTCGTTACCTGAAATGTTGGCTAAACGACTTGAACTTATCTCCGAGTCCTCATTGGGTAGATTTGGAAACTAAATCGGTACAAGGATTTTCATTGGGCTCTATCTTAGGAACTTCTCTTCCTTTAGCTCCTTCTAAGTTACATAAACAAATTGACAATCCGATAGTTAAACATACCTTACGAATATGGTTTCAATTTCGGAAATTTTTTGGATTGAATTATTTTATTTTAGAGATGCCCATTGTATCGAATTTTTTCTTTCACCCCTCTCTGATGGATCAAGCCTATCTAGTTTGGAGGATTAAAGGTATAGTACGATTTTCAGATTTATTTTTGGATAATTGTTTCATGTCTTTTGAACAATTATCTAACAAATATAATTTGTCCAGTCCTCACTTTTTTAGATATTTACAGATTAGGAATTTTTTAAACACGGTTCTTCCTTCTTTCCCTAACCGAGACTCTAAGGGTATTTTGGAGAATATGTTACAATTAAACCCCCTTCAAAAGGGTGTAATATCAAATCTTTATAATATAATTATGAAAATACACTCTGATCCCTTTTATAAAATTAAGAATGATTGGGAAAGAGAACTTAATCTTACTATCCCTATTGACAATTGGAATAAAATTCTTCGACTTGTTAACTTTTCTTCTACATGCGCTAAACACTCTTTGATACAGTTTAGAGTCGTTCATAGGTCTCATATGTCCAAAGATAAACTGGCTCGTTTTTATTCCCATATAAATCCTATATGTGATAGATGTCACTCTGAGATAGCTTCTCTTACCCATATGTTTTGGTCATGCTCTTCCTTGGAAAGGTACTGGAAAGACATTTTCAGTACTTTGTCTACGGTTTTGAATATTGATCTACAGCCCCATCCCATTACTGCAATTTTTGGTTTACCAATGATAGACTCTACTTGTTTATCTCCCCCCATTTGTCGGATGATTGCTTTTCTTACATTAATGGCCAGAAGATCTATTTTGTTGAATTGGAAAGAAATCAATCCTCCTACTTTATTTCATTGGTTTTCTCAAACTATTTCATGTTTAAATTTGGAAAAGATTAGAAGTACTGTTTACGAACCTTCGATCAAATTTGAGCAGACTTGGAGGCCATTTATTCAATATTTTCATATCATGTAATGTGACCTTATTCCAACCTTTTTCGTTCTTCTTGATATTGCTTTATGCAGGTAGAGGGGATTGGAGCGGGCGACACTACTATGTTTTCGTTAACCACCTGGTACAGTCTGGTTTTTTTTCCGGTTTTTTTGGGGGGTTTTTTTCCTCTCTTTTTTTTCTTCTTTTTCTCTCTCTTTTCGTTTTTCTTTTATCCTTATCTTTTTCATATATATACCGACATATCTTCTAGGTATAAATAACAATTTGTTTTACACAACCTGGGGATATTTATGTTATACATTGCCATTGCTTATGCTTATGTATTCCCTTATATTTATCCACTTATGTATTTTTGTATGCCTATTGAAAATACTATAAATAAATAAATAAATTAAAAAAAAAAAATGTTTCTCAAAAAATAGATCTGATATATTTTGCTATTTCACATAGTGGATTATGAATATTCTAAAAGGGTATTTCTGTAATTTAATGCTTAATTTCAGTGGGCATCTATTTACGAGTGACTTATATCAGCACTGGATCTTTTCACTTTGTGTATGTGTCAAATGACCTTAAATGAGTTACATGAACAGTAATCAAAACATCATTACTGTTTGTCTGGCATTTGTTTGCATTATCAACATACCAATCAATAGGCCTTGAGAACAAACATCAGTAGACTTTTTGGATCTTTTACATGCTCTGCCTTTCATTAAGATGATAACTGATCTTCTACTTCGACGATGTTGTATAGCTCTTTCTTTCCTTGATTCCTTATAATGTCTAGATATCTATCAGTCTTTATTTTGAATAAACACACCAACTGTGCCTCCATTGTCCTTCAGTGTAGAGATATTCCAAAGATTCACCAATGTCTGACCAAACAAATTTCTCCTGATCACACTCCTAAATGGCCAAGCCCTTATTCTAAGACAGTGACTTCTGTTTTCTAGACTCCACAACCAGGGAAAATATTGTCTTTATATCTAGCCTGTCAAGCCCTTTAAGTTTTGTACATCTTGATGAGAAATGGACCTGGCCGATGAGCTGCTGGATAGCTGGAAAGAAAGAGAGGCCAAATAAGAAGTCATGTTGGCTTTGTGATGGACAATGAGTTGGCTGATAAGAGAAAAAGCCTCAGATTTATGGAATTGCTCCCATAGTACTCGATTGACTTGGTAAAAGGACAATATTGCATCACTTGGAGTCCTGGGAATCTTCTTCTTTCATGTCCATCATTCAAATGTTACATCACTGTCATCGTCCGTCCTGAAAAGGGTGCAAGCTTCCGGCGACAATCAGTGGGAGCCTCACTTGTACAGTAGACGATGGTGGTAGCAGAATTAGCTCAGGACACTTCCAATTTCCAGCCCCACGACGTGGACGCTTCTGTTATGGGGCCGTCCTGGGGATTAAGGGGAAGGTATTTATAACAAGGTCACATTCTTAAAGTAGGCAATAATTTGTGCGCAGCCACCACAACAACATAATAGTAACAAGGTAATCTGTTTTAGAAATTATGATTGAGGAGGAAAGATAGATAGCAGATACCAGGGATAACTCCCTAGTTCCTGAAATAAGATGATTTTTGTCCAGCACATGGATCTGAAAGATGGCAGCTTCATTGGTGTGGGAGTGTTCAGGAAAGAATATGCAGGTTTATAAAATAGATATAATGTCTATGTGGTTGTGTGAAAGTCTGTCCGTTCAGAAGATGTGAACGTGTTGTTGAAAGTTTGGTGTTTGGACTAACCATTGAAGAATCCTAAGATATGGAAACAATCTGGATGTGTTTCAACGACTGTGGGTGAAAGACATGCCATGTCAGGGAGCTGGTGCAATAATTGCCAGCCTGTTAGAGGAGATCCATGAAAGAACAAAGGCTTGTGTGAGGAGGATGAAAGTCCCTCGGAGCTGTATCTCATTAAGTCTTGCTGAATGCAATTATGAACCATGTGATGAAAATATTTTCAGAGAAATAACTGGAAGCAAGTACAGTGATATATAACAATATTTTTAAAATCCTCAACAAGAAACTTTCACTTTGGCTGTTTCCTCTTGTATTACAACAATTAAAGCATGGCAGGGTATCCAGGTATTGCTGTGAGCTCTGGAAATTAGTATATTTCATTAAATTGGTAATATGTTATTCCTGAAGCACCCACACTCATGTTTGCTCAATTTCAGTGTTTGAAGAAGTAGAGTGACAGGTTAAATTTCAACTTTTTGGGCAATAGATGTAAAGAAGAAATGGCTGTGGGTCAGATGTCTCTGGGTTTTTGCATTCCAGTTGTTAAATGGATGATGACCAGATCTTGCCAATTTCCTACTTCACTCGAAACAGTGTATTTGAGAAATCTAATCCACAGCATGATCAAGGCAGATCTTTCATTATTCAAAATGGTCATTGTGTCATAGTGTCATATGTCATAGTGTCATATACAGTGTGGAAACAAGCCCTTCGGCCCAACTTGCCCACACCGGCCAACATGTCCCAGCTATACTAGTCCCACCTGCTGGCATTTGGTTCATATCCCTCCAAACCTGTCCTCTCCATGTACCTGTCTAACTGTTTCTTGAATATTGGTATATTCCCAGCCTCAAATATCTGCTCTGGCAGCTTGTTCCATACATCCACCAACCTAATAAATCTACCAACCTACTCAACCTCTGCCTATTGCTCAGACCCTCTAGTCCTGACAACATGCTTGTAAATCTTCTCTGTACCCTTTCCAGCTTGACAATATCTTTCCTATGACACACTGCCCAGAACTGAACACAATACTCTACCATTCCTTTTTTGTCCACTGAACTTAATTTTGAATATATTTATTTAATCAGTAGATCAATAACCTTACTCGGCTCAGTTTCATATGGACAATTCTCTTGGAAACGTTCTACATAGTGTTAATACCTATTCTGCAGTAAAAGGCTATCAGTATGGCCTTTTTACTTTCAAGACAAGTTTTAGGAGGCAAGATGGGGATGTGACCGATGGTATTTTTGTGTCATTGATTATTCATGACCTCTGCAGGAACTGATTGCAAGGGCTTATAAAATAAGAAAATGTGAATGCTGAGTATGAGCTATTTTTGGAATATATTAATCACCTGACTAAAATATAAGATAGATACAAAATGCTGGAGTAACTCAGCGGGACAGGCAGCATCTTTGGAGAGAAGGAATGGGTGATTTTTCGGGTCGAGGCGCTTCTTCAGACCCGAAACGTCACCCATTCCTTCTCTCCAGAGATGCTGCCTATCCCGCTAAGTTACTCCAGCATTAGGTTGTGCACGTCGGGGTGATTGCACGAGTCGAAAAGGGGTGGACCACGTGAAGGTTGCAATCTCCCACTCCATTCACTCCAGTTAATGTAGACAAAGGCCTGTCCTCTACTAAAGCTGTGAAAACAGCAGGAGTTGATGGGATTTACCCGGAATTTCTGAAGAACCTTGGCCCCCAAGGACGTAACTGGCTGGTTGCTTTTTTTCACCCATGTCTATTGTAGAGGAATTATCCCTAAGGCCTGGAGAGAATCTAAGGTCATCGTCATCCTCAAGCCTGGGAAATTTGCTGATGATCCAGCTAATTACCGACCCATCTCCTTCTTGTGTACATCCTACAAGCTGTTTGAGCGCTTCCTGCTTGCTAGGATTTCTCTATTGGTAGAACTTGTTCTGCCCAGAGAGCAAGTTGACTTTAGACCTGGTAGAAGCTGTGCAGATCAAGTCCTTGCCATCACTACCAATATAGAGGCTGGCTTCCAATGTGCCCTGAAAACTGGTGTTGCTCTCATCGATCTGTCATCAGCTGATGACACCTTGTGGAGACATGGTTGCCGAGGAACCGTAGATTTAGGGTCTCGCTTGGGGACCAGACCAGCTCTGTTAGGACCCTGAATGATGGCCTCCCCCGCGGCTCTGTCCTAGCTCCCCTACTCTTCAACATCTATGTGAGTGACATGCCAACTACCTCATCCAGGAAGTTTGCATATGCAGATGACCTTGCCCTTGGCTACCAGAGAGCTGCCCTTGAGGATATCAGCAGAGTACTAACCCAAGAATTGAAGGGGATGGAGGAGCCCCAACCCACTAAGATAACTGTCACTGCCTTTCTCTTCAGCAACCGGCTCGCCAATGCAAAGCTCCATGTGTCCTTTTGTGGTAAGCCGGTGAAGAATGAGGAATTCCCCAAGTACCTAGGAGTGATCCTGGAACGCACACTCACCTATCGTGAACACCTGAAGAGGGTGGCTGATAAACTGAAAGCAAGGGTCAACATCATCAGGAAACTTGCAGGCAACCGCTGGGGATCCATTGCACACACCCTCCGTACTGCAAGCTTCGCCCTAGTCTACTCAACAGCCGAGTTTTGCTCAACAGCTTGGGCTAATAGCTGCCACACCAAACGATTTGACATTGTCCTTAACTCTACAATGCGGGTCATCACAGGGACGCTTAAGTCAACACCTTTGCAGTGGCTCCCTGTCCTCTCTCACATCGCTCCTCCCAACATACGCAGAAGGGAGAGGATGTTGAAAGATTGTTGCACCATTGAGGCTAACCCTGACCTTCCCATCCATGCTGACTTGAACAATCTGCCCAACATGCCCCACCCAGCAACTGATGCTGCCCTGGCCTGGATGTCTTCACTTGACCTACAACTTTAGTCTGTGCACGCCATACGCAAGAAAGAAAGACTCCAGCATTTTGTGTCTATCTTAGGGTTAAACCAGTATGTGCAGTTCCTTCTCACACATTCTGACTAAAATATAATATGGAGTAAGAAATGTTGAACTTCAAAGTAATTTAGTTCAATGTCTCATTGCTACTCCATCTTTTTTACTGCATCTTTAAAATCTTTAATCCTCAATTTATTTCCTGCTATATGGCTGTTTAGGATTAGTTGTAATGCAAATCGAAATGTTATTTGCATAACTTTGTAAATTTCATTTGTGTGTGGAGTTCTCATCCATGTCATTAATTTAAAAATATATTCTTTGGTCCTTTCAGATCATGAACCTTTGTGGTGCAAAGAAATTGGGTTATTTTGGTCGTGGCCAGTTTTACATTGCGCTGAAACTAATAGCTGCAGCCCAGTCTGGCCTTCCAGTACACCTCGAAAGCATTAACTGTGGTAAGTTACAGTGCTGCTGTTAATGTTGGGTTGTATAGATCTTCTAAACTTTGCATGTTACAAACTAATAGATATGTTGAAAAGAAATGAACAGCAATGCTTTTCAAAATAACATTATATATGTTAACGTGAGAGCAAATTAGGAAATGCCAAATCTTCATGAGCCTCTTAATACCGACTTACAATCTGAAAATTATACAGGTTGCTGAAAGATGTAGATTGTCAGCTATTTGGGGAAAATGTCAATGATTTTAATTTGACGAAAATGCTCCTGTAAAAAATATTGAGTGAACATTGTCCAATACATAATCCAAATTAATGTTCGTATTCATGGGACCATGATATTACAGTTTGTTATCCTTGGTAAAGAGGAGTTAAGGGTTATCTGTTGCAGGGCTGAAAATAAGGTGATATAAGAATGTGGTCAAAATGTGTAGGAATGAACTGCAAATGCTGGTTTAAACCGAAGATAAGACACAAAATGCTGGAGTAACTCAGCGGGACAGACAGCATCTCTGGAGAAAAGGTCGAGACCCGAAACATTACCCAACCCTTCTCTCCAGAGATGCTGCCTGTCTTGCTGAGTTGCTCCAGTATTTTGTGCCTATATCTAAGAATGTGATCAGTTCTCACTATATTAATTTCACAATTAAATACACACAATTAAATATGACTGTCTGTAAACAGAGAAACTGAGTTAACTTTTCAGTTCTGTGAACTTTCGAATGTAAATTGTTTTAAACAAGGATTATTGCCTTGATGTTTGAACTACAACTTTGTCCCAATATCTTGAGGAGCTTGATAAACTATTTGATTTTGCATCTATTCTATGGCAAGTCTAATTTTTTTTTTGTCTGAGCACATACATGTTTAGGAGATGAGATGAGGATGTAACTATTTAGCTTTTCTTTTTGTATCATTGACTGTTGTATCTAGCAGGTGATGTGGTCCCAATCTGTGATATCTTGTAAACAACTGCTACATTGTATGAAAAGAAAGGTTGCATCTAGATTTCATAAGTTCATGTCATAGGAGTAGAATAGGCCGTTCGGTCCATCAAGTCTACTCCGCCGTTCAATCATGGCTGATCTATCTTTCCCTCTCAACCCAATTATCCTGCCTTCTCCCTGTAATCTTTCACGCCCTTACTAGAACTAGTTTTATTTCTTTAACCTTACCCTCTATTTCTCTTTGGAAAATTACTTTCATTTTTTTTTTTAAACCTAGAGTTAAAGTTACAGACTTTGATGTTAATCGCAACAAAGCTGCTATCCACATGTGATCACCTGGTAGACACAAAATGCTGGAGTAACTCAGCGGGACAGGCAGCATCTCTGGAGAGAAGGATCACCTGTTCAGGCTAGGCTGTAATAAGTCAGAATGGGCACATTTCCTCCAAGTTTATTAGATTGGTTCTGATTTGAAAGTCACAACGTACAAAGGGTTAAAAATGGAATGTCACTTTTGTAAATCTAGTTGGAAGAGTTTATGATAATATAAACTGGTTGACATTTGGGTTTATGACAATAAACAGGTTGACAATTGGCCACGTAGATGCAATAAATTTTTGGTTGACCCTTTTTTCTAAATATAGTAATGACTATGGAATAACACAATGTACACTATTTTACAAAGTCACTCATTTCAATAAACCCATGCAGTGCTTATTCACTTGTCTAACACTAATCACCATAATCTTCTCTCTCTTACTTACAAATGTTTCTCCTCAACATAAACGTATGTTGAGGAGAGACATTTGTAAGAAAGATCTTCGGTAGCAAAGTCCTCCACAGAGCTCTGGGCAAATGAATTCATTTTAATTTCCTTTTGGATTTTATGGTTTTTTTTGTATCAAAAATCTCCAGTTTCACTCTTTCAAACAAGAAGAAATCCATTTTTTGTCCTCTTAAAAATAAAATACTGCAGCTGAAAAAAATATGAAAGAGAAAGAAATGCAGAACACCATTCAGGTGAAAGGTCATGTATTTGAATATTAACTGTTTTCTCTCCTCAGATTCTGTCTGACTTGCTGACTATTTCCTGTTTCTATTTTAACATCCTTTAAAGATCCCAATAAGGCACCTTTCAGTCTTCTCTCTTCAACAAAGTAACTCTTTCCTGAGATGAATAGATAGATGGATAATCTATCTATCTCTTTATCTATCTATCTAGTCCTTTAATTTAGCAGTCACAGGGGTAAAAAAATGTAAGTGTGTTTTAACCAAAAATTGATTTCTTTAATGTACCTTTCACCTCAATTCCTCAAAATTCAATTTCCCAGAGGAATACTTTATTAACTGTATGTACTTGGGTGATTAGTAAACATATCATCCAGGATTCAGTCTGAAGAAGGGTAGAGCACGGGATATAGATCAGCTACCCAGGTAAACAAATGGCAGATTGAGATTAACCCAAGAAGGTTTAAGCTGTTGCACCTTCGGAGGTCAAGTATAAGGGGAATGTATACTTAGTTGCATGATGGGAGCATTGATGTGCAGAGGCATCTTGCAGTCCAAGTCCATAGCTCATTGAAACTGGCGACACAAATAGAGAGTGTGGTAAAGATACCATGTGCAAGTTTATAGGATTTTGGTTCAGCTACATTTGGAGTAATGTGTGCAGTTCTGATCGTCCCTTGACAGGAAGGATTTGGAGACTTTGAAGAGAGTGTAGGCGAAGTTATCAGAAAGCTGCCTGGTTTAGAGAATATTAGGGGAGGCTGGACAAACTTGGATTGTTTTCCTTTTGAAGATTAAGGGGAGATGATGGAAGTATGCAAAATTCTGAGAATCATAAATAGGGTAGACAGTCATAACCTATTTCCAGGGTGGAACTGTCAAAGAGTAGGCATAACTTTAAAGTGAGAGGAACAAAGTGTAAAATAAATGTGTGGGATTTTTTTTTGCACCAAAAGTGGTGGGTGTCTGGAACCTGCTGCCAGAGATAAAGGTGTTGGCAGAAAGGATAGTGGCATTTACTAGAGTTTTAGATAGGCAGATGGATATGCAGCGAATGGAGGGATAAGGATCCTGTGCAGGCAGAGGGAATTAGTTTAATTGCATCTTGTTCAGCATGAAAATTGTGGGCTGAATGGCCTGTTCCTGTGCTATACTGTTTGTGTTCATTATCTTGCGCTCAACTGGCTTTCATTCTGCCTGTTTATTTACATCTTTCTACAGCTTGTTGAAATTATTCTCATTATTGATCAATCTTGCTGTGCCTTCCACACCCAACCAATGTTTGGCATTCACAAACTTGTAGCTTATGTATTGATTCCTGACTATATATTGATATGAATGTCGAACAGCAAAGGTGTCACAATTGATCTAATTGATAACCCTACTTTCCACCATTTGCCACTCATGAATAGCTACCCTATTCCCTACTCTATGCATTATGTGGCACAAGCTGACTATCCATTTTTTTTAAGTGGACACAAAATGCTGGAGGAACTCAGCGGGACAGGCAGCATCTCTGGAGAGAAGGACTGGGTGATGTTTCGTGTTGAGACCCTTCTTTTTCTTGTTCTCTGACTCCATGTGCTCTCACCTTATTCATTAATCTATTCAGTAACACCTCAACTGTGCCCTCATTGAAATCTAGATCAATTGCACACATTTGCACAATGAACCTTTTCTAGTTTCCATATTACCTGTTCAACAAATCCACAGTGGTTGGTCGTGCACAAATCTCCATTTTGAAAGTCATTATTTTCTCAGTGTCTTTCTATTGACTCTCCTGGTCGGGATTCTGTTATTTTCCCATACAAATGGGAATAGTCAGTAAGTCATTGGGTATGTTCAATTTTCTTTTCTCTTTTTTTTTCTTTCCCTCCTCCCCATTCTCATTTGTGTGGTGTTGGTTACCTGCAGACTTTCAGATGCAATGGCAGGAACTTCACTTTCGCCTTGGATTCTTTTAAATTGCAAAGATGCAGCCCATCTCATCATGGGTTCTATCCAATGGATTTGTTTTAGTTTACTTAACATTTCCAATTTTAATTTTAATTGAAATTGTCATTTCAAATCTCTCTTTTGGCCCTATATACATTTCATTTCTTTCCTGCGATGCTCATCCCTGATGTTTTTATACTTAGATAACTTGCAAAGTGTCACAAAATATTGTAGGGTAAAATAAGTGTTCTTGAGGTTGGCTTTATGGATAGAAGATGAATTGAAGGATCGAAAAAGATTGGATCAATATTCATTTTCGGGCAGGTAAGCAACAATACAATGGGAGGTAGTGCTTCCCCCACTAGATTCTATGAGGAAATGAGAAGAAGTCCAAATCTTGTGATTGCAAAAATAATTAAATGAACAGATGCTGGGTCCTATGTCTAAGTTAAGGAAGCTAAAATTGTGGTCTGCTGACCAGGCATTCAATTGTTTCAAATGCCCAAGGTTTCAGACTTTGCAATCCCCACCGTTGGAAATGGAAGTAAATTAGCGAGAGGATCACCAGAATGGTTGGGAACAGGATTGCTTGTTGTAGAGATGGGGATTGGGCCGATGATGAGGGATGGGTAGAGGAACCCCGGCGAGTGTTTGGTGCATACAGCTGTTGGACGAGAAGGATGATGAACTGTGTTTGGAGGGATTTCCAGCAATTGGGAAAGATGGATAGAGTTTGAAATTGGCAGATTGCTGGGCGATCACCAGCAGAAAGGGAAGAAAGCCCTATTTCTCAAAGACGGTGACCACCTAAAGGAGGCTGGATGCCTCTGACACTTGGTCAGCAACATAGAGGGGCACTGTCGTTTCACAAACACTAACTAAGCCTTGGCTCTCCGGTTAAGCTTACTGTGCACAGTACCTTTTTACAAATGATTCAGTGGCCAGATTTCCCATTTGGTACCAAGAGGCCAGTTTATGGTTGCAATTTTGCTCAACTCGCAGTTAAATCAAACAGGTTTCTTGGCCCAAATGTACTTGCTTTTCTTGACTACGAGCTTTGTGTTGAAACTCATTATCTCCCATTCTTTAGTAAACCTCCCTTACACTTCTCTTCTTATTACACTATGATCTTGTTGTATATACTTCTTGTTGTATCTCAATCTGCAATTTACAACACGCTTCTCTAACAATTGTCTCGATGCATAATTTTGCTTACCCAAGAAACTTGGGGTTTTTTAATTTTAAAAAAGGGATTACTATCCATAAATAAAGGCAATAATTGTGATTAATCATTATTTCCAAAAGACATTCTAGTTTCCCACAATGGCTTACCCACAATAGTACAAGAGGTAATATCTCATCCCTGAACTGACCCAATTGAAATGAACACTTCTTCAGAAATAGTTACCAGACAAGAGCCTGATAAGCAAATCTGTTCGAAGAACAATTGACTTAAATAGCTATCAATACATGACCTAATCCTCACCATCTCACTGTATCACAAGATTTGGAAAAATACATTCACGCTTGAACACTTTGAAACTAAAAAAAAAATAGACATTCTGATCCTTACTGGTGTTATTATCTTTCAGTGTTTATACAGGTATTGGAGAAGCAAATGATTTTGTTCCATAAGAGTACACTGAGTACACAGTGGTCTAAGCTTTTCTAGAGATTTTCTCCCAAATTGGGTAAATAAAAGTTGCCATGGAAGCATTAACAAAAACGTTACCTTTTCAAATATTATAATTTATCTAAATAATTACAGGTTTGCATCAGGACCTCGTGGGTGTAAGGTTTGTAGTTATGTAGCTCAGAAGGGATTTTGCCACTGCATTATTATTACCTCAGTGTAACACTTAATTATCTTTTAAGGGAGTCTATTTTGGTCTTCAATTTCCTCTTGTTTTGCAAATAATGTAAGAACATGAGCAATAGAAGTGTGAATAGGTCATTTGGCCCCTTGGGCAAAAAGCTCATGGTTCATCTACAACCTCAACACCATTTTCCTGTTCCATTCCCATATTCCTTGATTCTTCTTATATCCAGATATTCATAGCACATCCACAACCCTTCAGGGTAGACATTTTCAAATATGCACCATCCTCCAAGAAAATACATATTTCCTCTTTTCAGTCCTGATTAATCTATCTTTTGTCTCCTCAGCCAGAGGAAACGTACTTCCCTGTTGGGCCCCAAATGTTTTGTACATTTCAGTATGTTCACCTCTCATTCTTCTAAGCTCTAACGAATAGAGGTGTGGCCGGCTTGGTGTTTGACCATATAGCTATAGATTATAGGCAACATTCCTTTTAGGAAATATATGTCAATTTTTTTCAGATATTGAAGAAAATAAGTTTTTTGCTTTTGGATCTAAAGTTTACTTGGGATTAATTTTACATGTGACAAATACCACCAATCATGATTATCAATAGCCTTTCCACTATCTAAAGGCAATAATTTAGGTTCTTGACAGAATATGCTCCACTTGTGAAAGTGGGCAACTACAATAACCCCCAAAGCTTGACATAATCCAGGGTTTAACTGCCCACTTAAATCACACCTCAATTACTATGCTAAACATGAATTCCTTCCACCATTGGTGCACTGTGGCTGCAGTTGTAAACTATCCATTGCAGTTCCCCAAGGTTTCTGCGTTTCTACGAAAGCCTGGAATCATGAAACACATTCCCCTACATGGGTAACAGACATGTGGGACCCCCATGATTTTTGTGTACCTTGTGTGTTGTGACTGTTGGCAGACCAATTTCCCTCTGGGGATGAATAAAGTTTTATCGTATCGTACGATCCAAATTGTCATTCAAATCTCGCTCTATTCTCCTTTGACATTAACATTTCTTCTTTATCTGTGCTTTCAAATACTATACCCATTCGATGAATGGGACTATGGAAGCACCTTCACCAAAATGACTATTGTGGCCTGAGAACATGTGTCATTACCATCTCTGAGGGCAGTTAAAATTGACCAGCAATGGATGGGAGTTCTTTCTAATTGTAGTTGCATCTAATTATTAGCACGACAGAAGATATTTGCTATGGGAGAAACAGAATTATTTATTCAAAAACATCGGTCATCAAGTTTCTTCAATTTACAAATGTAGTATTTGTATTAAGAAAGGTTGTGGGGGGAGGGGGGGGCAATATTGAACATTCTTTAGAAATTTATTATGAAGGAATTGGAGAGAAACAGAATATTTTTGTTTTAAACTTGTACAGTTTAATGCAATTTTCAAAATAGATATTATACCAGTTACTGAACCTTTTGAAGATTATATTTCATAATAGAATGGCGAAGGATTAGGGATAAAGTGAATTATATTCATGGAAATGTGAATGTGATCCATGGAATGTAACTGAAAAATGAAAAACTAAATATACTGAAAGCTTCACCCTTCAATATGCTCAGGATGTTACCAGCATCATAATCTTATGTGTCACATTCATGGAACTGTACGTTGTATATTTATCAATTTCTGTCTGCACTGCAGAATAAATGCTGTACTTTGGAAAACTCGTCCAGCTGGATGTGCTCAGGTACACAAAATCACAAAGAAAATAAATGCTGTGGTACATTGCACTTATAAATCTTTCCTGCAATTCTGAATACCTCAGCAGAAGTGGGTATAAATACTTAGCCAAGCTGAACGTATTAAGTGCATTACATTTGGTCCTTAAGCCCAATGTTATTTTTAAAAGTCAGAGATAGATGTTGATCCATGATAGATGCTATGTTCACAGAAATTCAACATAACTAGAATGTTTAGAAGATGCTGGGGAGTATGTTAAATTATCTGTGAATTACATGAACATTAAGGATATGTGTAATATCTGAACATCTAAGAACAAGATTTCTCAAAAGTTAACAGTTTCATGGGCCAGAGGGTTAAAAATATCTGTTGATCATCAATTGTAAAGAATGTTCTTTATAAATGGAATTCGGTAGAGATGCAAAGTCAGTACTTTAGGCTACAAGAATGTTTTTGTTGAAGTATTTCATATAACAGGCCATCCCAGACAGAGCTATCATTTATTGTTCATTCACCATTGCTATTGAGATAGTGGAAAGATACTGCCTTGAACTGCTACAATTCATGCAGATAAAGTGCTCTTAAAGGGAACGAAGCTCAGGGAATAATGCAACCTTTCTCCAACCCCTATTCTCTCTATTGCTACCCACATACACTAATCGTTCTGGTACCCAATTGACCTAACAAACTGAACATTTTTGGACTCTGCAGGGAAACAGGAGCACCCAGTATTTAGAGATACAGCATGGAAACAGACCCTTCGGTCCATCGAGTTTCCACCGACCAACGATCACCTGTTTTAAGTTATTCTAGTTTTGCATCCTACACACTAGGGACAACGTACAGAAGTTAATTAACCTACAAATCTGCACATCTTTGGAATGTGGGAGGAAACCAGAGGACCCAGAAAAAAACCATGCGATGACAGGGAGAATTTACAAATTCCGTAGAGATAGAATACAAATGATCCAAACATAGATTATAGAAATTAAAGACAGCATTAAAAGAAAAAAGTTTATAATATTGCCTGATAAAGCACTTTGCTCATTGATTGGGAAAACTTTAAAATTTAGGAAAGGATGACCTAAAATAGTTTTTAAAGAAAAAGTGCAATTTTTAAAAAAAGACGCCGAAGTTCTGTAGATATATACAAAATAAAACACCGATGAATGCAAATATGGTTATTTTACAGATGGAAGAATTTATAATGGGGAATAATGAAGTGGCAGAGGAATTGAGCAACTGTGATGACCAATAAAAAGAACTTCCCAGAAATAATGGAGAACTAAACATGCAGTGCAAGTGAGGAAATAAGTGGAGTTAGTGTAGGTGTAATGTTAATGAGCCTGATAAATCCTTATGGATTCTCATGGATCAGCATACTAGAGTTTTGTAGGAGGTTGCAAATGAGGTAATGTATACTCTGATTATCAAAGTTCTGTCGATTCTGGAGTTGTTCCTATAGGTTGCAGCGTAGCCATTGTAACATTATTTTAGAAAGGATGGGATAAATATAGGGAACAACCAGCATATTAGTCTATGATAGAGACAAAATGCTGGATCTATAAAAAGGATGTAATATAGCAAATAATAGTGTCATTGAGCGGAAGCATCTAGACTTTATTGAAAGATCATATTTGCCTTATCTATTGGAGTTTTTTGAGAATGTATCCTGCAGAGTAGATGAGAGAGAACCGATGGCTGTGGTGTATTAGAATTTTCAAAAAGCTTTTGCGAAGTTTCCATACTGAAGGCTGGTGAATAAGGCTAGACACAGAATTTAGGGTAATACCCAAATGTGGATTGAAATGCGGTTAACAGTTAGAAAACAAATAATGTTAGTAAATGGATCTTTCTCTGGTTGACAGAATGACTTGCGGATATCACGGTTTCTTGGCCCTATCTGTTCACAATCTATATCAATGTGGCTGAGGGGACATAGTATTATTTTCTTTTTTTCTGTTACTGCAAAGAGAAAACAACACTTGCAAGATTAACCTGCAGCTCTTCCAGTATCAGAAAGATGCTTTAACTGGTATAACAAATTCCGTAAGACTCCTGCAGGCATGGTGTTTTGCTTTTTCATATCCTCCAGAAAAAGCAGAACAGTTTCCAATGTCACAGTTTATTTTACTTGTGGTGTGAAGGTATGATATTCGAGGTGTGGTTGCACTTCAAATATAGCATCAGTATTGATGCTAAAATTGTTTCACATTTATTGTACTGAATTAGATAGAATTTACCCTCAATCCATCTGTTCAGCCTAATTGGTCAGTCCCATTATTTATGCTTCACCCATCTTCAGCAACCTTCCTTTGTCGTTCTTGCTTCCCATTCAGTGAATATGTAGTGTTAACCCAGAACTAACTTTTCGGTGATCCTTAAGTTGGAAGTCCTAAATTTGGTTTCATCATCACTACTCCTTTTCCCAATCTCCACATCTATCCACTCCCCACCAAGAGCAGCCTCAAGAAATATTATTTTCATGTTGCTTAGATTTGAGGAAAGTAAAATACTAATACTCTTCATGAACAAATATCAACTTTTTTTGTTGTTGCTGTTCTATGTTTTTATGGAGTGCTTGTTTTGAATACTATATTTTACATTGTTGAGCAGAATAACTTCCTGGTGAAGCCATGTACCTCGTCAGAACCTGACTTTGTTAAAGTTTGTGTACCCATGTCAATATGCCTCTGAAAGGGAAAATCAATTCCATTTTATGGTAATCTTGTCTTTCAGTAATGAGCATGGAGCAATCAATCACTATTAACACAAGGACCCTTTGTTAACATTGTGCTGGTAAATGACCAGCCAAGAGCAATTGGCAAAGAGTAGGTTGCCAAAGAGTAGGTTGTAAATTTAACAAAGAGTAGGTTGTTAAATTTAAATTATTTGAAAATATTTTGACACATGCAGTGAATAGTTTTGTTATCTGTAGATGGCTCTTTTAGGGTTTTTTGCAAATATTTATTTTTGGGGTTGTGGCTGAAAAAAGGAAACAAGTAGCATTGTTGTGCTGCAGCGCAAGACCTTGCGTTTAACGGACTTGATCAAACTGACTGAAAAGTTTGCTAGATCTTCCATTTGCCCTTGATTAATAGGTTATCCATATAACTGCTTGGTCAGTAGGATGCTCAAAATACCTTCAGTATAATAACTCAGTTATTTTGTGAATCAGCAACTTGTATTCCATCCCAAGGCATACAGAAAGTGAGGATCTCTTTTGAACCACCTTAATAGCAGTCTTGTACAGGATGCACAGAATTAATTTGTTTCATTTTACCCATAGCCCAACTAACCTATTGTTTATAATTATCTACTGGTGTTCAGGACAGTTCTACACGTGATAAGCAATGCACATACAGGATATGATGCAGCCAACAGAGGGGTTTGATGGATTGTTTCAAAGATAAAGCTGATTACAAAGTTCTTGAGTGATGTAGTTGAGTCAATTGTGCCTTTCCTCTTGATTGGAGAGATTTATTACTTTTTCCTCTGCAGTGGCATTCTATTTATCAAGTTTATTTAAAATCTATATACAATTGAAAATAAAAAATTCTCGTGTCGAGAAATAATCTATATCCTGTCTGCACAGGATGTTTTAGTGCATGTGTATAGAAAAATAGTTTCTTTCCTTATTCAATTTTCACCAGCTGAAGGCTGTTCCAATGATAAATTTACATAAAGTGGGCTATTGATAATGGATATAAATCAGATCCATTTGTACACTCTGCATAGATAGAATATAGTTTCTATCAAGTGTACATCTGTCATTTCTCCAAAACATTACATTTAACGTGATTGTTTTATTGTTGATTAAATCTGAACATAATTTTGTTAGGATTGATGGGTTGAGATAAATTAAAATTAAATGGGAAGTACATTTAAAGTTTAAAGTTGTTTTGCAATCTAATTGTTCCATTCACAAGGGATCTTTAGACAGAAAATACATGGATGTGAATGGTGTGCCAAGAGTGATTTTCAATTATTTCACCTATCACCGTCTCAAGATATCACAAAACATTTTATAATCAACACTATGCTTCAAGCACAGTTATTCTAGAAAGGGCATAGAAGAGTACAGCACAAGAACAGACCCTTTGCCCCACAATGTCTATGCCAAACATGATGCCTACTTAAACTAATCCCTTCTGCCTGAACACGCTCTATATCCCTTGGTATTCACGTGTCTATCTAAAAGTCTCTTAAATGCCAATATCATATCTGCTTCCAGATACAGTCGGCAATTTGTATGCAAGGCCCCACAAAGAACAATATAATAAAGAACAGTTTGTGACCTGAATCTCATTGAATGAGGAATTAAATATTGTTCTTTGAGAGGAATTGCCGTGGGAGAGGGTGGAGTAAGCCAGGCTGAAGCTCTTATATCAATGCCTATAACAGGGAGTACTCCCTTGGTACTGCACAAAACGTTCAGTGTTGAGGTCTCTAGAATGGCACTCGAAATTACAATCTCCTCGTTCAAAACCACACCTTCCTGACTCAAGCAAGAAATGTATCACCAGATGCCATGCCTCTGCAATTGCATTGAACACCATTTTCCCTTTCCTGCTTGTTTAAAACAAAAAGCATGCAATTTGGTGTCTATCAAAATTTGGAGCATTTATATCATAACAGCACAAAATGTCCTTCTTCTGTGTCTGTTTTCTATCAGAGAAATGCAGCTCCTCCCCCATAACTCAGCGAAGTAGCTAGCCATCACCCCATCTCCCCCATCCCCCCATCTCCCATAACCGCTGCAATATGGTAAGTCCCTTCACTAGCCCTTCCTTCCCATATTACAATGCTTTTGACTTTAAGAACTGATAATACCTTTTTTATGCAGCCATGATTGAATGTGCCGTCACAACTTTCAGATACTAAGCTATTGCTGGGTCTTTATTTTAAAACAAGTCCTTTTCGTTCATTTTGCCTGACACCTGACTGTGCTCTTTTCTGCAGATGTTCCAGAGCCTACACATGCTACAGGCTGGGATGTCTTGCTATACAAATTTTAAACATTATTTAATTTGACAGGTTATGGTGATAGAGTTGGGGCTTGTGATTTGTCCAGTTAAGGGTAAATTAGAGCACACCATTCCTTGAATTACCAAGTTTCCTCTGAATGAATGAACTCAATGGTCCTAGCATTGGAAAGCCTTTCCTATTGCAAACTGCCCGTCATTAATCAATGTGACAACAACAAAGTAGATGGCAAACGGACAGAATAGGAATCATATATCCTGAATTTGAGTATTCTACACCTATATTTGCACAAATGGAACTCTACCAGATATTGAGACTTTCAGTAAATATGCATTGCACAAAACAGCACTTCCAAGAACGGGTAAACAGAGTCATTCTCAAACCACCTTTTAAACTTAATTTCTATTGGGGTTATAAATTCATTGAATTTTGTTTATTATATTTATCTATGTGTATTGTGTTAAAGGCCTGTTATGCTACTACAAGTAAGAATTTAATTGTTAGTATATACTAGACCAAGTGGACCCGTTGGCCCCAAACCTCTCCTACATCGGTGCAGCACCCTCTCCTCCCCCCCTCCCCCTCCCCTTTCCCCCCTTTCCTCCCCTCTTCCCCTCCCACCTCCCTCCCCCTCCCTCTCCTTCCCTTCGCCACCCCAACCCCCACTTCCCCCCTCACTTCTCCCTCCCCCATTTCCATCCCCCGTTCCCCTTCCCCCCCCTCAACCACTCTTATTTTCCACCCTCCCTCCCTCCCCCCCTCCCTCCACCCCCCTCCCTCCCTCCCTAGGAGATAGATTTAAATTTTAAAATGTGAATAACTTAAAAAATATAACACCGATTTCAATGAGACTTCTTCCATTAGCACCAAATGGATGACGGTGAGTAAGGTGGGCCTAAAATTGTCACGCTATCGTGTACCGTTTTGGCTGTAGTTCAGTCACAAACAAGATAACAAACGAGAGTTTTAGTATATAGATGACACTTGACTCCAATGGACAAGCCATCAATACAATAAATGAGGCAATTTGCTTTTGCAGCATCTGGGGAAGAAACAGAGTTGATTTTAGCTCTTTGATCTTTCCTGAGATATTGCCTGAACGACCGAGAGTATCCATCATTTTCTGTTTGTTGCAGATTTCCAAGAGCTGCAATGTTTGTGTTTGATTTGGGGGACATTGTAATTTGACTAGCCATTTGATCTGATGCATTCCCAGTTTGGACATTCATTTCCTTTTCTTGAGGCCAGGTGTAATTCCACAAGGAGGAGTAATTTCCCAAGGCTTAAAAGTTCATCAGTTGGTCTAGGATTCAGGGAAAAGAAAATTATAGAATTGAATTCAGTTTAATGTTTTATTGGTCTCGATGTAGTGATAGTACTGTTACCTCTTAAATAGAAAATCATGGAATCATGTAGAGCTCCAGTTCAGAAAAATGAGAAGATAATCAATACTGGCAGACTAGTGCAAGAACGAACTGCAGATGCTAGTTTACACCGAAGATAGACACAAAATGCTGAAGTAACTCAGCAGGTGAAGCAGCATCTTTAGAGAAAAGGAATAAATGTTTCTGATTGAGACCCTTCATCAGACTGGCAGACCAGTGATGTTCAAAGGGAGCGTTGTACACATTGTCCTAAGCATGAGATGATGAAGCATGAGAAAAATCCCATGATCTTATTTTGGAGAAGCGTAAAGGAGTTCTCTTGGAACCTTATTTACATTTAGCCTTCAACCAACGGATGTTGTGGTCATTAAGTTTATTGCTGTTTATGGGCTTCTTCTTCTACCACAAATGCATCAAGAATCCTCTTTGAAGGGCAAAGAGAACCACCAAAGGAATATACTGAAGAGCTTCCTGTGGGTCAGTTCAAATGTCTGAAGTGGGTTTTTGAATCACAGTCATTTGTTTAAAATGATAATGAGAGCACATGAGTCTTGCCACACTCTCCGGGTACAAACAAACCTGCACTTGGGACTATCTCATTGACTCAGGATATGATTCCAATCCTTGGAACCATGACCAGGCTTACCTGCCTAGAATGAAGACATTATTTTGAGCATTTCCATTGTTAAGTAAAATGTTTGGGATTGACTTATCACCTGAACATTTGATCTTAAATTGAGGACTTAAATCAAAGAGGAAAATCTTGTTTGACCTCATGAACCTGCAAATTATATTGGAGAATTGGTATCTACTGAGTAGGATCTAAGATTTAATCAAAATGTATTACCAGAAAAATTGTTGAGAAAGCTGGGCAGTCCCAAGATACAATGATTAACTTGGAGTTTTGAAAGAGATGTATTTAGAAATAGTGGATTCTTTATTCCACAGGGAGAGTGCCTTAAATAAATCTAATTCTTAGTTACTTTTGAATGGCTAGTGTGTGTATAAGTATAACATAGTTGTAGTGCAGTTCCTATTGGTAGGAAATTGCTCACAAAATGTGCTTATAACATTACTTCCACCAATCCCTCCCCACTCTCTCCTCATTGAAAGTTTGTTGGCTTGCATATCAGACTGCGGTGTCATATTTCTCATACAGAATTAATCTCCTCTGAGGTTGAATTGTAATGCTCACATTTTTTTGTTGGGAGTTTGTCAGATTTGAGTCAGCTGTTGTACAGTTTGAAACAAAAACCTTTGTTTAAAGTTCTCAACCAGATCAAAGTTTGCTTTGTGATGTTTCTAGTAATATCACAGCTGCTGAAGATCAGACATATTTTCTAATCGCAAGGCTAGTCAGAATGGAATGACGTCACTAGCGGCTATTTCATTCCCAACTAATGCTGCAATTTTTCAGCGTAATCTACACAATTCTACATGGTAGCAAGATTCAACCATGGTAGCAAGAAAAAATTATAATATTACTGCCTTGCAGGTCTGATTGCTATGTTAGAGTTCATTCAATTCATTTCTGGGCTCTCTGGCTGTAGAGTAGCTAATGGCGAATTTCTTCAATGCATAATGCAATCACACTACAAAACCCCAGCAATCACATGGCAGAAGAATGTCCTAGCTATCCAGTTTATGGCAGACAGAGAATAGATTAACCCAGTGAATTGTATTTGCAATTAAACAATGCTCAGTCGATTTTTTTATCAACCCACACAACCAAACACTTTCCCCCTATGACTACACCTGCTTCCACCCTGCGTCTTGAAGGAAGCCATCCTTTATTGTCAATTTCTCTGTCTCTGCCACATCAACCTCCAGGATGCGGGACAGAATGCTTATCAATGCCTCAACTTGAAGGTTTGAGAAGATTCAGTACGTTGACGATTTTAAAACCTCTTCCTATTTCCATATCAACTGAAATGGCAAGTTTGGTCTCCCTTATAGAGCCCCAAGCTTACCATTTGACGAAGGAATGGGAGCGGTGGTCCTTGACTCAAATAATCAACACCAAAGAGATCTTCACGACGTTGCTGTTAGTTAGTCGTTTATTTGAAGTTGCAATAAAACATATTGACATATCTCTTGTCATTAACTTGTTTGTTTGCAGTATGAACTTGGTTTCCCACCAACACTCCTTCATATCCTGTTACTATTAAGACGTTATTATCTTAGCAGGCTTGACGTACGGCTACCGAACCTTGTGTTCAGCAAGCTGTTCGTTGTCACACTGAAGCATTACGTCAGAGCTGAGCAAGTTATACTCATAATCTGGCTCTGCCCATGGCACCTCCCAGTCCATTACGTAAACTCCAACATTCATCTCAGGACAACCCCCTGGTGTCCAAAAAATAATACAGCAGGATACACTGTAATGTAATAATATGCAAAAATAACAAATAAATGCAAAACGGCTCCTACATCAACCTTTCTGTCCTTGACCTCCTTCGTTGCCATGGTGAGGCTACTTGCACACTGGACGAACAGTGCTTAGGTAGCTTATAACCCAACAGCATGAACACCAAATTCTCCAATTTCAAGAAGTATCTGCCCCACACCCTCCAATGCACACACATTTCTCCCACAATCCCCACTATCCTAAACATCCTGCTCCTGTCCCCTCCTCTGTACACTCATCTCACATCCCTGTATCCCATATTTTTTATTTAATTCCCTCTTTTTTCCACTCATCCCTGTACCCTTCCACCCTTAACCTTCCCTCCCGTTTCAAATAGCACTCCTCCTCCTCATCTGAGGCCCTTTTGTCTCTTTTCCTCATCCAGCCTTTGTCACTTACCCCACCCTTCTGCCAACCACCAGCTCACATGTATCCTACAATGCAAACAAAACACAATTTGCTCAATCTTGCTCAAGATTGCAGCATTTGCAGTTTCATGTGTCACTTTCCCACAATGGTCTATGACCATTTCACAAGTTATGTATTTTCCAAATATCTAAGGGGTAGGATGAAGAAAGATAATATATTATGCAGAGATTAACGTTTATAACTGTAAGGATTCTTAAAATGTTTGAGAATCCATGCTTTTTGTCTGATTGGTAGATTAAATTGATATTAGTGGCCTGGTATGAAAAAATTATAAGCTCTGCTTTGCATACAATCCCTGCTGACCTTGTGTGATTTTTTGGGGAATTTAGAGTCAGAGAGTCATAAAGTGATACAGTGTGGAAACAGGCCCTTTGGCCCAACCTGCCAACATCAGCCAACATGTCCCAGCTACACTAGTCCCACCTGCCTGCTCTTGGTCCATATCCCTCCAAACCTGTCCTATCCACGTAACATCTATGTAAATCCATGTATCCATGCTACACCAACCTTCTTTAGGTGACACAGGTTTCAGTGGATATCCATATTTCTATCCCCCTGCACATTGGTGCTAGAAATTTTGTTTTGCTTCCCAGCCAACAGCCGTATCTTTTCATGAATGATGGAAGCTGTACTCGCTTTGCCTTTTGTTTGCTGTCTTGAAAACTCTGTCACAGATTAAGTTTATGTCCCTCTTGCAAGTCTTTCAAAGGCAGGTGCCATGAAACCTGCACTTTTATAATTTAGCTGCAGCTCCTTCTTGACCTCCCAATTTAATTAATTTGTTTTAAAAATTCAGTACGCATATTTTGGGCTATTGAGCAAGGCATTTAGTTAATGAGAGTTCATATCATATCATATCATATATATACAGCCGGAAACAGGCCTTTTCGGCCCACCAAGTCCGTGCCGCCCAGCGATCCCCGTACATTAACACTATCCTACACCCACTAGGGACAATTTTTACATTTACCCAGCCAATTAACCTACATACCTGTACGTCTTTGGAGTGTGGGAGGAAACCGAAGATCTCGGAGAAAACCCACGCAGGTCACGGGGAGAACGTACAAACTCCTTACAGTGCAGCACCCGTAGTCAGGATCGAACCTGAGTCTCCGGCGCTGCATTAGCTGTAAAGCAGCAACTCTACCGCTGCGCTACCGTGCCGAGTTCATGAATTGTAGTTGCTCTGTCATTAAATTTCTAAGGCCCAGAATGATGCACTAAAACATTGCATATGTTGTTATTACTCTAAAGGAAGATATTAAGTTTCTGCAACTCTGGCCAACAATAGAAACACATGTTTGTGATTTTAAGCTGTTGACCCTTTAGATTCTCTCTCCAAGATTGCTAGCAACCCAGAGGCAAAGAGCAGATGTCAACAGCTTGATCAAACGAACTTGTCATTTTTTCTGAGACAAAAGTTCAACAGTAAAAACTTTATAAATTACTGAAGTTTGCTTTGAATGATTAGAGGAAACAAAGCTAAAACTGAAATAAGTAGGTGGGAAAACCAAGGTCTGTGCTTAGAAATTGTTTCATGGTTGAAAAGCCGTGTTAACTGGAGCTGCTGGATGGGGGTGATATTCCTAGGGTGAGGGCAATGCACGTTTTGTGAATGAGGCCCTCACAACAATATTATATTGCACATGTAGCTCAAAGCATTTAGCCCTCTCTGCTAGCTGAAAATTGAATTAAAGTTCCTTGTCTCATTGTATTAAAACTCAGAGTTATGTTTATTTATCTGATGAAATTTAATTAGAATTGGGTACAGATGTTTTTAGAAGGTATGATGGTACAATTGTATCCTTTGTGGTCTGTTGCAGTTGGCAGTTACATAATTGTTCAGGTACTTTGTGTCTCTTAGAAATTTAATTTATGTAAATTTTGAGTTCTAACAAGTTTTTCCAAATAAAGTATCGTTTATATTTCAGGGAGTAGCCATAGTTTAAACAATCAGTTTTGGCACCAGTGTATTAACCAAAACATGACCTAAGTATAGGCAGCTAAGATCAAATGAAATCCTTGAGGAGTATGAGAGAGTATTAGGGTGACACGGTGGCGGAGCGGCAGAGTTGCTGCCTTATGGCACCAGACACCCGTGTTCGACCCTGACTACCGGTGCTGTCTGTACGGAGTTTGTACGTTCTCCCTGTGACCTGCGTGGGTCTTCTCCAGGATCTCTGGTTTCCTCCCACACTCCAAAGACGAACAGGTTTGTACGTTAATTGGCTTGGTAAAATTGTAAAGTGTCCCTAGTGTGTGTAGGATAATGTTAGTGTGCGGGGATCGCTGGTTGGCATGGATTCGGTGGCCCGAATAGCCTGTTTCCACACTGTATCTCTAAACTAAATTAAACTAAATCAGGGAGGCAAAAAGTAAGTATAAGATAGCTTTGGCAGTCAAGCTAAAAGACAATCCAAAGAGATCCTCCAAGTATATTAAGAGCAAAAGATTATCTAGTGAAAGAATAGGTCACCTTAAGTTTTATTGTGTTGCTCTTTGGGTCCACATGAGATGGGTGATGTAGATTTACCATTGAGAAGGACATGGAAGCCAAGGAATAAAGTAAATAAATGGAGTTGAAACATATCCACCATGCAACAAAGGAAGGGCTGTCAGTCTTGAGACATATTAAGGTGGATAAATTCCTGGGATTTTATCAAATGGGCAACATAGAAATTTCTGGGGCCTTTGCAGAGTTATTTGCATCATCATAAGGCCGGGAGGGGTACTGGTAGACTGGAGGATGGCTAATATTGTTTCTTTATTTATGAAGAGTTTCCAGATGAGCCACGGAACTACAGACCAGTGAACCTGACACTGGTGATGGGAAGATAGACTCAAAAAGCTGGAGTAATTCAGCGGGACAGGCAGCATCTCTGGAGAGAAGGAATGGGTGACGTTTCGGATTGAAACCCTTCTTCAGGCTAGTGAAGAAGCCTACTGGAGGAGTTTCTGAGGGATAAGATCTACCAGCATTTGGAAATGCAAGGACTGACCAGGGAGAGTCAGCGTGGCTTTCTGCATCGTGTCTCACAGATTATCGTGTCTCACAGATTTAGATTTTTTGAAGAAATGGCGAAGAAGATTGATGAGGCAGGGTGATAAACATTGTCCGTGTGCACTTTAGCAAGGCCTCTATCAAAGATCTGCATGGTAGGCTAGTCTGCAAAATTAGATCAAATGGGATCCAGGGTTAGATAGCCAAGTGGATACAAAATTGGCTTGGTCTTAGAAGTTAACGGATGGTGTTAGAAAGTTGTCATTCAGAGTAGAGGCCCGTGATCAGTGCTATACCACAGGGATTGGTGCTGGGTCCACTGTTGTTTGTCATCTATATTAACAATTCGGATGTTAATATGATCAGTAAGTTTGCTGATTTCACCAAATTGATAGTGTAGTGGACAATAAACCTTATCTAAGATTAAAACTGGATCTAGCTGAACTGTGGAAGTAGGTCAATGAATGACAGATGGAATTCAACTTGGAGAAGTGCAAGATGTGGCATATTGGTAAATTAAACCGGAATGGGAATTAAACAGTGACTAGGCCTTTGTAGAACAAAGCTATCAAGAAGTAGGTGCAGTGATGCCAGAAAGTAGCAACACATGTAGATGGGGTGGTGAAAAAGACATTTGCCGCCCTTGCCTTCATCAGTTAGGGCAACAGTACAGGAGTTGGGATGTTAGCTTGCTCATTTTGTTGGTGAGAGCACACTTTAAGTATCATGTGCAGTTCTGGTTGTTGAGCTGTAGAAGGATGTCATTAAGGTGGAAACAGTGCAGGAAAGGTTCACAAGGATGTTACCGAGACTAGAAGGCTTGAGCTATGAGAAGAGGTTGGATAGGCTAAAACTTTATTCCCTGCAGATATGAGACTAAGTGTGATCTTATCGAGGTATATAAAATCACGAGAGGCTTAGGTAAGGTGATTGGTCAGTCTTTTCCCATGGGAGAGAGGTCTAAAACTAGAGGGCATCGAGTTAAGGTGAGAGGGAAAATTGTTAAAAGGAATCCGAGGAACAACCTTTTTCGCACACAAGGTGGTGGGTATGTGAAACAAGCTGCCACAGAAATCTTCAGAGATATGCACGCCCAGGAACTTAAAGTTGTTGACTTTCTTCACCGTCAATCCGTCACTGAAGACAGGTTCATGGATTCTCGGCTTTCCCCTTCTAAAGTCAACAATCAACTCCTTAGTTTTGCTGACATTCAGAGCAAGGTTGTTGTTTTGGCACCATTCAATCAGATTTTCAATCGATTCAGCATTCAATTGATCCTGCACTCTGGCTCATTGTTACCCATTATCCATCCACCAATGGTGGTATTGCTGGTGAATTAAAAGACACCGTTGGAACTGTGTCTAGCTACACAGTCATAGGTATGGACTGAGTAGAGCAGGGGACTGAACACACTGCCCTGAGGAGCTCCTGAGGTGATGGTTGTCGAGGAGGAAATGTTATTGCCAATTTGTACAGATTGTGGTCTGCCAATGAGGAAGTCGAGGATCCAGTTGCATGGAGATGATAAGAGACCCTGTTCCCTGAGTTTGACAAGTTTAGAAGGGATGATAGTGTTGAATGTCGAGTTGGAGTTGACCAATAGCCTATCGTACAGTGTGTGTTCTTATTGTCCCAAGTGGTCCAGTGCACAGTGGAGGGCTAACGGTATAGCATCTCCCATTGATCTATTGTGGCAGTAGGCAAATTGCAGTGGGTCCATGTCCTTGCTAAGATAGGAGTTGATATGTGTCATTGCCAACCTCTCAAAGCACTTCATCACCATGGAGGTTAGTGTAAGGGCTAACATTATGAATGCAGCAATGTGGGTTTTATTGCAGGAGTGTAAAAGCTCCAGCTCGGATTATTCCTGGGGCATCCTGTTGTCAGCATGGAAGCGCGGTTTATGGCCGATCGTATCCTCTGATATCAGCAACTGGCCTCAAAGCTTTGAAATGTTAAGAAGAACATCTTGCCATATGGACTGCCCTTTGTTCCCAAGAAAGAAGAGGTCACGATGGACACGACGGACACGGAGGTCCCGAAAGACACATAAAGATTTATATGGCATTGTAAAGTTGCCATATAAGGCAGTGATGGAAAAATACTGCCACATGTATTTAGGGTATAAAAGGTGTGTAAATGTAAGCTTCCGGAGAGAGAGACTACACTAGCTTCCTGAGCGTTTCTAAACGCTCCGGTATCTAAGCTCTCTCCCACCTGGATGAGTAGAATAAAGAGGTTAAACGAATTAGGTTGTCTGCCTGTTTTTTCTAATAGGCCACGGACTACAACATTAGTGCTGCCGGTAGGTATTCATTGAGACATATCATCTTACTTTCTTTATTTTCTGTCTATTTACAGTATTACCTGCACTAATGTTTAGCACCGTTTCCTTCAACCTGTTGAGTTTCTTCACTCTCTTACTTTGTTAGTTGAATTTAATTCGACTGTACTTTCTAGTTTTCCAACAGCTGAAAGTCTGACGAGATTGGACTGCACTTTCTGAATCCATGTCTACCCAGTTTAGAATTAGCAAAATTACTAATACAAATTTTGGTCTATGATCCCCCAATTTGACAAGTATTTATAACAAGTATTTATTTTCATTTTCACCTTTTCAAATTTTATTTTCATACTTGTATATTCAAAATGTATTTTGATTTCCCCAGTCAGAATCTTTGTTGTAACAGTTTAGTCACTTGAAGGTCTGGGTCCATTACATTGCAAGATGCTAGACCTTGAACCCTGGCATTAGAGAAATCTGATCGGCATTGAAACTTGTGTATGTTGCTATTTATAATAGTATTATTTTACAGATGGTCAGGTTTACACTTAATGGCTCAAACCATTGTCTGTTACAAGACTCACAATGGTTGGTTCTGTCTGAGATGTGATAGTTTAAACAGTGTACTTGAAGTACTTGTGAAATACCTGTGTGCAAAGAAGAAAAAAAACAATTTATGGCACTGAACTATGAATCTGTATTACTAGCAGATATTAGAAGACTGAAAATAATATTTTTAGTGAATAATCATTCTATGTGTGTGTCAGGTTTCATATTTTAGGCACTTTGGACATAAACTGCATGGATTGCTTGCATCCTTTAATAGGTCTTTTAACTGTGATGGGACGTGTATTTGAAGTTGTATGGGCTCATATTATTTCCAAATTAATATAATTTAAATTTTATCATAGTTTCAATTATGTTATTCAAATATCGTTTGATATATTCATATAAAAATCACAATTTCAAAGTAATTGACGTTAAAAATATTACATGGGAGCAGCTCCTCAGGTTTCTGGGTTTAGTTTATTATTGTAACACATACCGAGAGATACATGAAAAACTTTGCTTTGTATGCTCTCCAGGCAAATCATACCATGCATGAGTATAGGAGGTAGTACAAAAAGGAACAGAGTGCAGTAAATAGTGTTACAGAAAACTTGCAGGCAAAGAAAAAGTGTATTCAACAAATTAGATTGGGAGATCGGGAATGCTTTCTTAGCGTATGAGAGGTCTGTTTGACAGTCTGATAAGACCGGAGAAGAAACTGTTTTTGAATCTGGTGGGACGTGCTATCAAGCTTTTGTATCTAGAATGGTGAATATTCCTGACTATATCCAAGAATTTGTCCCTGAAGTTCTGGCCAATATTTAACCTTGAATTAACATCACTCCATCCACTCCATGAGACTCCACATTCAACAAATCATGCACAAATTTCCACCATCTTCAAGAAGATTCCACCACCAAACAAATCTCCCGTTTCATCATTTCGAAGGGACTATTCTCTTGGCTGCTCCCTGGATCACACTACAGGCACTTTTGCCATTTACCTTCACAATCTCCTGCAAACTGTGGCAGATCATTGAGTGCTGTAGTATTAGAATTCACTATTTACATTATTGTCTTACTCTCCCCGCCTGACCTCACCCCACTCCCCAAACACCTTAATGTACCAACAGAGCATTGAAATACCCGTGTTCTTAGGATAGAGTCAAATCCTGATTCTGAATGGCCATGAGATTCCCCCCACCCCCCTGCCCTCCCACTCCCCCAGCCACCTCCATAACAAGGGAAGTGTAATGGTATCTGTGGAGCACCTGGCCAAGAACATTTATTTATTGATGCTTATTATATAGACCACCTTTGTCTGCTCTTATCAGACTGCTAACCCGGAGCTCTCATAATCTAAGAATGCATCCCTGATCTCCCAATCTAACTCATTGTGGCCCTTCTCTTTCGCTGTAACACTGTTTTTTGCACTCGTGTTTCCTTTCATGTTTTGCACTACTGGAATTGATGGAGAGAGAGATCAAGGTTATGGGAAGAGTAAACCAGCTGGAAATAATTAGGTTAATGGAAGTTTAGAGCAACTTTCAAAATGAAATCTTGCTTATTGAATTTTAAATACTAGAATTCTGGAAATGTTGGACTTGTTGTTAATGATGCTTCTTACCAACTTTTTTTTTATTTTTTTAAACCCATTCAGAATTGCCAATTCCTCAGTTCTTCGCCTTGAAGAGTGACAGCGAGACGCAGTACAGCAGCTTTCACCAAAGTACAGAAGCTCTTGGTCAACTGACTCATCCAGTCTCATTAATGAGCTCCCCTGGAGGCATAGACAACGCAACTGCAAAAATGGTAAATTCTAATCTGATCTTGGGGTGGATAAGGGCATATCATATCATATATCATATATATACAGCCGGAAACAGGTCTTTTGGCCCACCAAGTCCGTGCCGCCCAGTGATCCCCGCACATTAACACTATCCTACACCCACTAGGGACAATTTTTACATTTACCCAGCCAATTAACCTACATACCTGTACGTCTTTGGAGTGTGGGAGGAAACCGAAGATCTCGGAGAAAACCCACGCAGGTCAAGGGGAGAACGTACAAACTCCTTACAGTGCAGCACCCGTAGTCAGGATCGAACCTGAGTCTCCGGCGCTGCATTCGCTGTAAAGCAGCAACTCTACCGCTAGGCTACCGTGCCGCCCATGATATGGTGGGACCGATTCTTGTCTACACACAGGGAGAAATAGAACAACAGAGGAATTTCTTTAAGATTAGATTTCTCAATTAGATAGAAATGGTACTTAAATGTACTGGGTGATCTTTTTTCTTCCATGGCTGTTTTTGCACTGAAACTGCTGAACCCTTATTCTGAAATCTGCAATTTATAAATTGGTCTGCTGTATGTTTCCAGATTGAGAGGACCAAGAAGTCAGCAAGAATATTTGGTTAGCTGAGGATAAAACAAAACACGAAGGGCAACTAAAATTTAGCCTCACTTTGTAATTAGTTTATTAATGTGATGGTCCGATGTGCAGGCTTTGGACTGATGCCCGTACATTATTCTCTGAAATGAATCTTTCCTAGCAGTTATGGAGAAGCACTCCATGGTGGAGGAGGATATTTCAAAAATAGAAAAGTTCAATAGTAATACTTGTTTCCACATTGAAAACAGAGAGAGGAACATGATCCCATAAGCAGAATACACAGATTTTCAAGATATAGGCAAAAGACCAGAGGTGATATGCACAAATGTATTTTACACAGCAATGTAACGCAGCAATTACACAGCAATGTACAGAAGGCTGTGGAGACAAAGACAGTGGATATATTTAAGGCAGAGATTGATAGATTCTTGATTAGTACATGTGTCAGAGGTTATGGGGAGAAGGCCGGAGAATGGGGTTAGGAGGGAGAGATAGATCAGCCATGATTGAATGGTGGAGTAGACTTGATGGGCCGAATGGCCTAATTCTACTCCTATCACTTATGATCTTATGATTATCTGGAGCACATTATCCGAAAATACGATGGATGCAGATTTAGTTGCAACTTTCCTTTCAGAGTAATGCATAGGCATCAGCCCAAAGACTGCTCATCAGGAACACCATAATAATAATTTCTACACAAAGTGTAGCAAACTTTATTTTTCTATCTACTTTTGTTATATCCTCATTTAGTTTAGTTTTCGTTTAGAGATACAGTGCAGAAACAGACCCTTTGGCCCACCGAGAAGCCACTGTTCCCCTGGCAGGCCCATGGTCAAGCAGCTGCCATATGAATTTGAACTAATAGCTTCACTCTTGAACTACTTGGAAACATATGAGGACAGTTTTTTCAGTGATCTCTTGGCTTGATATGCTGTTTGAAGGAGACTAAAAGCATTAAAAAAAAGTAACAGTGAATTTGTTAAATAAAAATTAGGAATGCTTTGAATTAAAAGGTCTCCCTTTAGACTTTCCTTCCCCTTCAGTTAAATGACTCGTTTGTTGTCATTGGCAGACTTCTATTCACTTTTAAATTGGATGCTGATTGGTGATAGAATGAAACGGAAGAGCTCTGTATAGCTCATCGGGCGAGTGCACTGCGTGTATGCTATTGAACTACTTGAGGCAGGAAGTTCCCAGGTTTAGTTCTTGTTTACTAACAAGTTGTCGGACTCTTAATACAATAGTCAACTTTACACTTTCTGGGTTAGAGTCAGGGTTGTACAGCATTGGAAAAGTTCCTTCAGCCCACCATGTTCATGTTATGGGAGCAGAATTAGACCATTTGGCCCATCAAATCTACCCCACCATGTAATCATGTCTGATCTATCTTTTGCTCACAACCCCATTCTCCTGCCTTCTCCCCATCACCCCTGCCACCCATACTAATCAAAAATCTGTCAATCTTGGCCTTAGACATAGTGTAGCCTAACCATTTTGTATAACAGTAAAATGATGCCCCAACTCTCATTCGTGATGCTTCAGTAGATGAAGGCAAGTATGCCATATGCTTTCTTCACCAAAATTCTCTGCCAAGACCCCAGCAATCTCTTCTCTTGCTTCCCATGGCATCCTAAGATACACCTGATGACGTCCTGGGGATTTATCAACCTTTATCTTGACCCGAAACATCACCCATTCCTTCTCTCCAGAGATGCTGCCTGTCCCACTGAGTTAGAAACATAGAAACATTGAAAATAGGTGCAGGAGTAGGCCATTCGGCCCTTCGAGTTACTCCAGCACTTTGTGTCTATCTTTGGTTTAAACCAGCACCTGCAGTTCCTTCTTACAAATCGTTAGTTTGCACCTGATTTCTCATTAGTTTGTAAATAATTATCTGTGAAGAATAGAGTAACCTTATTGCCATTCATCTTAACTAAACTAATAAACAAGCAGAAGTCACCAAGAAGGTTTGTTTAACAAAACCAAAACTTATTTGTAACATTTGCAAATATATAATTCAGGATATTTATCGTAATTTGCAGGACAAGATGTATCATTGTATTTGCTTACAAGGTTCACATTATATCAGCATGTCAAGAGTCTTTCTTGCATGTAAAGAATAAGCCCAAGAGGTTTACATGCATGTTCAAACTTTGCAAGGCTGTAAACTGTGAACACTCCCCATAGAGGCTTCTATGCAGAAGAATCAAACCTCAGTGGGCCTCTTAGCCCACTATCTTGCAACTTAAAATATGCCAGTGTATCGCATTTGGTTGTGGACATTTCTCTGCACTGGAAAACCAGTCGTTTTTGAGAACACCAGCCAACTAAGTTCTTTCCTAAAATACTTTACCTCAACTACAACCACAATTTCTACTTTATGGCTTAAATGTCCCACCCAGGCATTAAGTAGGCAGTACAGGAAAATCTGTATTTGACTATAATTGGCGAAGTATTAATATCAGGTACCATCATGTAGTGACATGTAATTCCATCTCTCATCTTTGATTGACTTGAAAAAGGGTTTCATGAAGTGGTGGGCAGGAAAAGAAAGGGCAAAATGTAGACACAGATGACTTGAAAAATGTTTGTATGCTCGTCTTGGTGTTACATTTTCAACGCTCCTGCTGTACTTGCCCCTTGGTGTTCATGACTGCTAATAGATTCCTCAAATTATCACTGGCCAATAACTTGACCTTGTATTCTAATGGAAAATTTCACCATAATGCCCAGTCCATTCCTTTATCTATCTATGTTTTGTACATAAATGCATACTTTTCAGCGGCTTCTGAAGAATCCCTATCCCCTCTTTCTAATGCCCATTATTCTAAATGGAATGAGACACAGGCCCAGATTTCCTAACTCAGCAGAGTTTAATCTGCACTCTACATGCCTCTTACCTATTTATGCCTCAAAAGGCTACTTTTCTTTTTGTCTCTGAGTATATTAGCAGTGGATGAAGATTGAAGTAGATTATTGGAGGATGTGGATTTTTTGGCATGATCATTGAGGCAATTAGTCGCGGTTTCCTACACCTGCTCGCTGAAATATGAACGTGCACTACTGCTGGACTGAAATGTCACTGTGTTCTATTGCAACAGGAGCCTGTGTCAGCAGCTGCATTGCCCTTCACTTCTCCTCCTTCACCTTCATGCCAGAAAAATCAAACAGCGAGCCAAGATGGAAAACAAAGAGTTGCCTTTGATCAGAATAGCGCAGGTACGTTAAATCCACAAGTGTGCTTTCCCATTTGAGTTGGTGAAATATTTTGGATCATACGAGCAAATGGCTGGCAGCTGCAAGGTGGCGCAGCAGTAGAGTTGCTGCCTTACAGCGCCAGAGACCCAGGTTCCAACCTGACTCAGGGGGCAGTCTGTACGGAATTTGTACTTTCTCCCCGTGACCACATGGGTTTTCTCTGGAAACCACGGTTTCCTCCCACCATCCAAAGATGTACAGGTTTGTAGGTTAATTGACTTTGGTAATAATTGTAACATCCCTAGTGTGTATGATGGTACTTGTGTACGACCATTTTCTAAATGATTGAAATAGAGTAATGAGCATGTATAAGTTGACTAGTCTGAAGAAGGGTCTCGACCCGAAACGTCACCCATTCCCTCTCTCCTAGATGCTGCCTGACCTGCTGAGTTACTCCAGCATTTTGTGATACCTTTGTATAAGTTGACATTCAGTTGAGTTTGAATTTGCTAATTACATGAGCCTTTGAAAATGTTGAGGAGCAGTTTTATCCCAAAATATTATTGCCTTTTGTGGTTCAGGCTAAGAAGTTGATTCAAATACCAATATTCTCTTTGAATTAATTATGAGTTACAACCCTAGGCCTTGACTGATTTGCTGCATAGTATATGAATATTATTTATCCTGAGCATTACATTAAGTTCAATTGTGCATATGTCACTAATTTGTAAATCCCCTCTGGCTTGTGAATAGGGCTTGAATTTTTGTTTTTAACTAATTAAAACTTAGTGTTAGCAATAAACATCAAGTGTCCAAAGTTTACATTTTCATTTGGTTTTTAATTCGTTGTCCATGAGCTTTAATATGCTGTTTATTTTCTCAATTCCTAGCCCTATTTACCAAATATATGAACCATAGTTGTCAACAGCTCTTTCAAGAATATTTTTTCTTATTTATTTAGCACCTCAATACAGTAAAATAACAGAGCTAGGGAAACATGAGCATAGAGGGGTTTGTAATCATGATTGAGGGATTTAAAATCCTGCTGTTACATGACCTGGAGGCAGTGTAGGTCATCAGGTGGCTGGGGCTTGCTGTGCATTTAGACATGGTCAGTAGACATTTGGATTGTCTTTGAAATGCTATTGTCTTCTACCTCAAGGCATAACCAGTTGTATCATTGTGTTGTCAAAGACCGATAAATTAGATAAACACAAACAAATAAATTTCAAGAAAATTGCCAATGAGTTGTGTGATCTTGTACATGGTCATAAAGGCTAATGTGTGTTGGCAGAATAGTATCCCTTAAGACACATTTATATGACAATAGACTGCTTGAGAACAATTTATTCTTCATGTTCACTCTATATCCTGGCAAATTCCAAGGGGATTTGGTTTATGCAGAATCAATCTTATCACTGCTTCCTGCTCACATTTAGCAACTATGAGACTGAGGTGGACCCGTTGGGTCCAAATTTCTCCTGCGGCCCTCTCCTGGAGCAACCCTCCTCCAACTGACGATCCTGTGGGCCCGGCAACCCTCTCCAACTGATGACGGGGGGAAGCCGGTGAGTGGAGGGGGGGGTGAGGGATAAGGGGGGGTTGATGGGGAATGGAATGGGTGAGGGGGAGGGGAGCAGGGGGGTTCAGGGGGGATGGAGTGGGTGAGTTAGCGGGAAGAGCAGGGGTGGCGCTCGCTCCATGTGGGACCCGGACCAATCGGGCGTCAAGGGGGATGGAAGGACTTTTTTTAAAGAATGGGCGACACTCCCCACGTGGGACCTGGACCAATCAAGCGTTGAGTGGGATGGAAGGACGTTTTTTTTTAAAGAATGAAATAAATCTTTCTTTAAAATAAAATGTATCTTCTTTAAATTGAATGGGTTTCCTTCTTTAAGCTAAACTGTTTATTTATATGAGTAAAATCAACCCCCCTTACCCCCTCATTGGCCGCCATTGCCGTCACTCTGGTGGATCCCGCCCCCGTCGGTCATAGTGGGCCCCCCCTCCCTCATTGGCCGTCACTCGGGCGGGTCCCTTTGTGATGCCATACGCTGAACATGGCAAGCGCCAGTTTCATAAGGTAATTTTTAAACTCTAAAATCTCTCTAACTTTAAAAATATAAGACCAATTTGAATGAAACTTGGATGAAAGTGTCCCCGGGACAAAGGCGAGTACAGTGGTCCTAAAATTGTTGTGCTATCGTGTGATGGGGGCACAAAATAAGTTTACATCACAGGCATCCGCAAATAAAGATTCAAACAAACAGAGAGTTTGAGCAAACAAATAATCAAACAAACAAAGTAATATATAAATTTAAGAGGGTTGGAAAATGGGTGGCAGGATCTGAGGCAAATGTGCTGAGTCCTTCAGCAGTGATTAGCAATTTTAATTCCAAGATCTCGATTCTTTAACATTGGCCTGTTCCACCGGGTGGCGCCAGCAGTGGCTGCTTCACCAACAGTCTGTCTGTCCCTTTCTTCGTTGTTTTTTTAGTATGTGTTAAATGTATGTTTTTAGTGTTCTTTAGCTTGTTTTTTGTGAAGGGTGGGGAGGGGGGGGGGGGAGTTGGGGGAAACTTTTTCTAATCTCTTATCTCGACAATTTTTTCCGTATCGTATCTCCGTCCGCACTGCGGCCAAACATTGAGGAGTTGGCGGTCTTTGCCTTTGATTTCAAGACCTCCACCGTGGGAGCTGTGGGACTTTAACATCGCGGAGCTCGCGATCCCTTTGCCAGGGATCAACCTATGAGCTCCACCGCGAGTGCCTGAGGACTTTAACATCGTGGAGCTCGCGGTCTCAAGTCATAGACTGACATCGGGAACTCCAAGCCGTAGGAGCTTCGACCGCTCCGACACGGGAGCTTCAACCGTCGCCTGCGGGAGCTTCGATCGCCCCGACATGGGAGTCTCGATCGCCCCGACGGATGGTTCGACTGCCCCGACCGACGGAGAAAAATGAGGGAAGAAGATTAGACTTTATTGCCTTCCATCACAGTGAGGAATGTGGGGAATCTGTTGTGGTGTTAACTTTTATGTAGTTGTGTGTCTTTTTGCTTTTTTTGGTATAGCTGTATGGTAATTCGCAGATCACTGTACCTTGGTGCACATGTCAATAAAAGAACTTTGAAACCTTTGAAACTGAAGCTGACAGGAAGCAGCAGCTGATCAGTGGGTCAGTTGGGAAAGGAGGTTGGGTCACTGGTCAAGACTATAGGAAGAAAAGTCTCTCATGGGCTCCACTCCAATGGGAGTCAGATTTTGGCATTTTCTCACAATCACAAAAGCAGCCTGGAAAACAAAATATGTCCATGTGAGGTCTAGAAGAGATTCCTGCTGCTGGCCCTACAAGGAATATCAAATAAAAATACCACAAAATGCTACTTTTGGGACTGTTCTGGACCCACCTCCGTCTGGAAGCGAATGGGACATTTCCCTTCCAAAGCCAAATAGTAAGATTATAGTCGATGCCTGACATTGCTATCTTCTCCTCTTCTATACATTTGAGGAATAACTATGACAAATTCATGTTGGAGTCCTTGTCTCAGAAGAGGTATCAGAACAGTCTGTTTGGGTGCTACAGTTTGTTCTTAAATGCCTACCTGGTTTCTGTTGTCATTGATCTTTAAATTGCTATTCCTCAGAAAATGAAGACAAAATTGTGCCATTAAACCACATAAGGCCTCTACCGAAGGCACACATTTGGAACACGCACTTGACACAAATTCTCTGTTGTTTTAACAGCGTTAAAGAGAAAGTATGATCTAACCCATATATGAGCTTCTGAGAATCTCTTGGCAAGCATCCCACATAAAAGGGTAATTAAGTCCATAAAAATTCTGCTGAGAAGTTTTAGGAAGGAAACGAGTGAGGCGCAGTGTCAGAATGAGAAGTAACATTAAGCAGAGCACTTCAGGAAACAGAATTTAGATTCCTGTTTTCTTGTTGTTATCCATTTATGGAAGGCAACTGATCTGGAAAATCCATTAGAATAAAGGATGGTGAAGATTTGCAAAAAGACAGAACTGTGATGCTGTTAAACGGATATCTGACAAAAAAGAACCTTGGTTTAAAATGAAAACAATAATGCACAATGAGCAAGTACAAGAAACTTATTAAAAAGCGAGATTTTGTTTTTGTTTTTTTCTTCTCTCAATTCAATCTAATTTTCACCTTCCTAATTTTGACATTGCTGTCCTACCAATGAGTAAAACTGTGATAATCAGACACACTTGGGAATTTGGTGAGGAATTTTCAAGACAGTTGCATGCTGCTAATTCCCCAAAACACTTTCAATCAGTTTTTAATTACATCAAAGTATTATACTAAATTCTCCATTGTACTGGAGAATTTCAAGGAAGCATAGGAGCTGGAGACCCCATGTGCCTTTGGACTTGGACATTGAGCTGGTGAGCATCGGGGAAATGCCAGGGCCGGTGAGACTCAGAGTAGAATGGGTGGTGAGTATGGGAAACATTATCTGCTAAGCCAGAAACCAAACCATTGGAATTCCTGAATGGGATATTATCAGTGTTTCACAGTGCACGTTTTTGGCAATTATGTTTTGTCAATAAAAACTTGCTGGTTTTAACCAAGGAGTCTAAATATAATTGTAAGTGGAAAAGTCAGTCAGCAGAAAAAGATGAATTACTTCTTGCATATGTACAGGTCACTTTTCAGAAATTAAATGTCAATCACCTGAAATGGGGGTTAAAGGTGCTTAAAAATTGTTCAGTGAACTGTCAGCAGATGCATCCACTTATTTGTAGGCGATGTAGTCCTACAGTATGAATAATTGCTTCTTCTTAGGAAATCATGCCTGTGGGAAACCAGCTAAAATAGTTGAGGGTTGATTTACAGGTGAGGATTTTCTAGAAGTGCTGTTTCAGCAGTTCTGTGGCACACATTACCATTATTACATAGACATCCAGTGTGAGTTAATGGTTCAATTCTATGAAATTAGGAGCTCTTGCAAGGCACAATAAAAAAGTTCTGCATTAGTCATCTGAGGAGGGCTGAGCTCAACAGTTCGCATGGGTAATGGACAATTTAATGATTCAGCCCCCTGCCCAAAGGGGCAGTTATCAGGGTTGCTGACACATGCCGGAACGCTGAGAGACTGGGTTTAGGTTACCTATGGAATTGTCTTTAATGAAATAAACCCCCCCCCCCTAAAAAACTACCACCATTAATACTCGTTAATGGAAGAATGACTATTTAGCTAAGTAATTGGAGAGATAAAACATAGAACAAACGGTACAGCACAAGAACAGACCCTTCAGCCCACAATGTTTGTGCCGAACATGATGCCGTTAAACTGATCTCATCTGCCTGGGCACAATCCATATCTTTCTATTCCTTGCATTTCCATGTGCCTATCTAAAAGCCTCTTAAACGCTCTGACAGCATTTGTCTGTTTCCATTTAATCAATATCATAGAAAGAAACTTGAGGAAATGGCTGAAAGTTTGACCTTTGCATCATGTATTAAAATATTAAAAATATTAAAATATTAAAATATTAGTTGTCAAATATACCAGGGAGTTTTTTTTTCTTCTGATGGTACTTAAGTAAATTCAGTGTATTGCAATTATCCACACTTGGCAAGTGGTTGATGTTCTCTGGAGGAATTTAGGGGACTGAGGATCATGCTTAATAAGGAAATCAGGGGGGCATAAAGGGGGCAAGAGATAGTTCTGGCAAATAAGATTAAGTATCATCCAAAAAACTAGAGGACATAGGTTTAAGATGAGATGGGAAAGATTTAATAGGAACCTGAGGGGCAACCTTTTCACATGCAAGGCGGTGGGTATATGGAACAAACTGCCAGAGGAGGTAGTTGAGGCAGGTACTATAACGACATTTAAAAGACATTTGGACAGATACATGGATAGAAAAGGTTGAGAGTGATAAGGGCCAAATGAGGGTAGATGGAACTAGCTTAGATGGGGCATCGGCAAGCTTGGCTGAAGGGCCTGTTTCCATGCAATATGTCTTTCTGAACATTAAGGGAAAGGGGTTACTAGAGAGAGAAAAGGACCCCTCAGAAACCTGAGGGATCATCAATGTGAGAAGTTGCAGGAGTTGAGCAAGGACTTCAAAGAGTATTTCTCAATTTGTACTATGGAGAAAGACATGAAGACTACGGAGCTTGGGATAGTAAATGGAGATATCTTGAGGTTGGTCTGGTTTAAGGTCATGGTGGTGCTGGATTTCCTAAGACATATGAAGGCAGATAAATTTCCCAGGCCTGGTCAGATATATCCGAGGACGCTGTGGGAAGCTAGAGAAGAAATTGCAGGGTCTTTGGCTGAAATATATGAATCATCATTAGACACGAGTGAGGTGCCGCATGACTAGACAATAGACAATAGACAATAGACAATAGGTGCAGGAGTAGGCCATTCGGCCCTTCGAGCCAGCACCGCCATTCAATGCGATCATGGCTGATCACTCTCAATCAGTACCCCGTTCCTGCCTTCTCCCCATACCCCCTCACTCCGCTATCCTTAAGAGCTCTGTCCAGCTCTCTCTTGAAAGCATCCAACGAACTGGCCTCCACTGCCTTCTGAGGCAGAGAATTCCACACCTTCACCACTCTCTGACTGAAAAAGTTCTTCCTCATCTCCGTTCTAAATGGCCTACCCCTTATTCTTAAACTGTGGCCCCTTGTTCTGGACTCCCCCAACATTGAGAACATGTTTCCTGCCTCTAATGTGTCCAATCCCCTAATTATCTTATATGTTTCAATAAGATCCCCCCTCATCCTTCTAAATTCCAGTGTATACAAGCCTAATTGCTCCAGCCTTTCAACATACGACAGTCCCGCCATTCCGGGAATCAACCTAGTGAACCTACGCTGCACGCCCTCAATAGCAAGAATATCCTTCCTCAAATTTGGAGACCAAAACTGCACACAGTACTCCAGGTGCGGTCTCACCAGGGCCCGGTACAACTGTAGAAGGACCTCTTTGCTCCTATACTCAACTCCTCTTGTTACGAAGGCCAACATTCCATTGGCTTTCTTCACTGCCTGCTGTACCTGCATGCTTCCTTTCAGTGACTGATGCACTAGGACTCCCAGATCTCGTTGAGCATCCCCTCTTCCTAACTTGAAAGTTGCTAACGTTTAAACAGCCTCTGTTTAAGAAATGTTGCAAGGAAAAGCCTGGGAACCATCGATCTGTGAGCCTAACATTTATGGTAGGTATGTTACTGGAGAGGATTCTGAGGAATAAGATTGGATAGTCATTTGGATAGGCAGAGGCCGTTTAGGGATAGTAAACGTGGTTTTGTTCATGGAAGATTGTTTCTCATGTTTTTTGTAGAAGTAATAAAGAAGGTTGACATGGGCAAGGCCATAGACATTGTCAATGTGGACTTCAATATGGCCTTTGGTAAGTTTTCGCATGGTAGGTTGCTCTGGAATGTTAGTTCTCATAGGATTCAGGGAAATCTATTTGCCTAGGTAGAGATACAGAAGCAGAGGGAGATGGTGGAAGGTTGTTTTTCTAACTGGAGGCCTATTACTAGTGGTGTGAATCAGGGAACAGTGCTGGGCCCATTGCTATTTGTGGTTTATATCAGCAATTTATTTGAGAATGTGCATGGCATGATTAGTAAGTTTAAAGTAAGTGGTATTGTAAACAGTGAAGACGATTATCGAAAATTACAGCTGGGCAAATGGGCTGAAGAATGGCTGATTGAGTTCAATGCAGATAAGTGTGAGGTGCCTTTTGGGAAGTCAAACCAAGGCTGGACCTTCACAGTGAATGGTAGGACACTGGGGGGTGCTGTAGACCAGAGGGATCCGGGAGTACAGGTGCATTGTTTCCTGAAAGTGGTATCACAGAAAGATCAGGTGATAAAGATGGCTTCCTTAGTCAGGGTATTGAGTATAGAAGTTGGGATGCTATGCTACAGCTGTACAAGACTTTGGTGAGGCCATGTTTGGAGTATTGTGTTCATTTTGATCACCCAACTATAGGAAGGATGTCATTAAGCTGGAAAGAGTGCAGGGAAGATTTACGAGGATGTTGCCTGGACTTGAAGGTCTGAGCTATTGGGCAAGCTAGTACTTTATTCCTTAGAGCGCAGGAGGCTAAAGCGTGATCTTATAGATGTGTATAAGAACATGAGGGGTATTGATGGGGGGAATATACAGATTCCTTTACCCATAGTTGGGGAAATCAAGAACCAGAGGACATGGGGATATTGTGAGAGGAGGAATATTTAATAAGAACCTAAGGGGCAACTTTTTCACTCAGTGGGTAGTGAGTATATGAAACGAGCTGCAGAGGAGGTAGCTGAGGCAGGTACAATCACAACATTTAGAAAGGTACATGGATAGGAGACATTTAGCGGAATAATGTAATGTAGGCAAATGAGATTAAACTTAGATAAGGCATTTTGCTCGGCATGGACAAGTTGGGCTAAATGTAGCACAAAAATGGGACATGCAAACTTAGCATTTGGAGATGCATGTAAAAAATGCAACACATCAGTGTCAAAGCATAGACTCTTTGCTCACATCTCAGCAAGATATGTTCTTGTTTTTTTTGTGATGCACCCAATTGCTCCATTTTTTGATGGTGAGCGAGGAAATGTGTCTTTATCAAGCGCACAACTGATGCCAGAAAAATGTCCGTTAATTGAGGTTAAGGTTAATTGCACACAAGAGCCTGGCCCGATTAAGTTCAATTTTACATGGAAATTGGGTTAAATGACTTTCAATTAATCAAATTTCTAGGTTATAGTTTTGCAACTGTGCCCGGGTAATTTTCACGAACATGAAACCTAGCTGTCTTCTGGCATTCCCTGTGCCTGCAGAGCATCCAACAGAAGTACAGTATGCAAAGGATAATCTTGAGATACACCAATTCTGGAACAGCAAGCATATTCACCTCAAACCAGCCATAAAAAGATGACTCCATAATAAATCAGAGTTGTTGGCAAACCATCTCTCTGCCCCACGCTGCAGTAATGATTAAAACGACTGCCACTTTTGTTAGACCGTCATTTTAATTGCCTGTTACTAGTCAGAATTTCCAACCAGTCACTAATGATTCATAAACCATGAATCACAACTCAGTTATCCTTTGCTGTACCTCGAGTGCATTCTATAGACAGATGTACAAGACTCCACAATAGTAGAATTCATTATTCAGTCATGGTAAGTTTATGGCTGCAATTGCCGTGTGCACTATATTTCAATTTAAATAATTTTTCTTTGTGTTACAGTCTCTCATGAAAGGAGCCCAACTACAGGTTCAATCATTTATCCAGATGGACAGACCCATGGGAACTATGAACCTAAACCTTCCGTTATGTATTCATTTTATGCCCAGGTAAACAAAAAGCTACTAAAAATGCATTTTTAAAGAATAATTCACCAGTTAAATCTGGGATTTGAGAAGCAAATTTTTGGGGGGGGTTAGCAAAACAAGAAGATTGTTTCAATACAAATAGTGAAGTCATCGTTGACGCTTGAAGGAGGAAATGGGGATCTCCAATAAAGAATCCTGCCTTAAGTGGATATTTTGTGAACTGGTTACTGCATATCAAATGTTGCCTTTGTCTTGATGGCTACCTTTTTGTTGGCTGCATCAAGCTTTTCGTAGAACCAAAGTACACAGACACAAAGTCTCACTATATGTTGAGGTTCCACTTGTCCCTGGTATTGAAAATAATGGCCCTGGACTCATTGCCACGGAATGCTACATTCAGCTGGACTTTGCCACACTACCTAGTCCTTGTAGAAAAGCTTCTGACTTATGATCACAAATCCATCAGGCATTGGTCAGCATGGAATGTCCTGCAGGGTCTGTGGGAGGTCATGATAGATGCTGGAGGATGGTTTTCCAAGAAAACTATCAAAACCATTTCCCAGAATACTTCATTGCCGGAACTCATCACAAACACCAAGATCTCACTTGGTAGGCAGTGAGCAGGGCACTCCCTGACAGATCCTTTCTGAGTCACACTCCCACTACATGATGCAATGAGGGTGAGACATTTGCCCAACTCTTTGTGCACTGTGCGTTTGCAAACATTTGGAAAAGAATGCAGAGATCTTTGTCAACATTTATCCCGAGCACTTGCTTAATAGAGGGCTCTCTATTAATAGGGACTCTATTAATAGCTCTCTATTAACAGCTCTCTTAATAGGGACTGTTCCCAGGGACACATCAGTTGCTCTTGAAAGATCATCAACTCAGTGAAATACAAGCTTTCATCTGCCCAAAACCCAGAAAGCCGTGTATTGCTTTGTATTTCCTGTATCTATTTTTATGAGTAAAATTTATTTTTGAAATAATATAAAGTACTTGAAGTTTTAAACCAGCATGGAGGAGGTGGGCTAGGTGAGTCTTTGATACGGGTGATGGTAGTGCCACAGACTGCAAAGAATTAATAAGTACAAATAATTCATAAATAAGAAGCCCTCCGTCTTTTCTGGAAATTATGCAGCTTTGTTCAACTTGACCAAGAATTTTGCAGCCTGTCAGTCTGATGTAATTTTCATTTTCAAAAAATCCATATTTCCTCTGTCAATCTTGAGTTACTTTGTGGAATTTAACTTGGTTCTAGTGAGTGAGGTTTTAGCAGAACATCATGGAGCTTTACTTTGAACGTGTACTTGGCCACAGTCTTAGTTTCTGTGGACCCTGCACTTCACTGACTACCCAGGACATCAACAGCTATACAGTCTGGGAATAAAGGAGCTGATAGTTGAGTGTTTGAGATAGAGGATCAGGAAACCGTTATCCAAGATACATTTGAAATATGCTATTATTATCAAATAGAAGAGACCATTCAGCCCACTATATCTCAAAGTAAATCCACTACCCCACTTATTTTGCTGTAAGCTTTTTCTTCCATACATCAGTGAAGTTCCCACATATCAATCAACACCTGCGATAATCTCTTTTCCAATCACAAATTAATGGACATGGAGGGAAACTGGAATAACCATCTGCAGGGCAGCTGCCCATGCCATGCCAAATTATGCCATCCCTTGCACTTATTGTGCTTTCAGGACATGGCAGTGTCATGGCGTGGACCTGAACCTTTTGTTTTGCTTTCCTCAGTCATCTCCAAAGCGACAAAACCTATTGTAAGTGGAGAACCCAAAGATTACACAACACCCATTAGTTTTGATGTTTAAACAGAAGTCAGTTTGAATTGTTTATGCATTTCTGCAGGGACCTCATCACACTTTATTTTAATGGCTACTTTAATGAGCTAAATAAATTGAATTGCCTGTCCAGGGTGCAGCTGCTCCTGTGAAATGCCAGCTGCCTTTCTCTTTGACTGCGGACTATTGTCAACGTGGGTTTCACAATGAGAATTAATCCGGAACAAATTATACAAAACACTAAGTTACCAAATAAAATTGCAGCAAATGCGACAAAGGCATGCAGAACGATAAACTATTTTCTCTTAAAACGGTTTCCTGATCCTCTATCTCAAACTACTAAACTACCCTGAAAGAAAAATAAAGCAGTGTGATACTACCCACGGGGAAATAAAATGTACCATTAACTGCTTCAGAGTAAAAACATACATGAGAATGGATTTTGACTTCAGCCTGCTCTCCACATGTACAGCAAATATAAATTAATATAATATTTCATCATCTGAAAAAAGACATCCAAGTTTGAATGTGAAACACTGGTCAACCTGTACAGATTCCCGCTCATATACTGTATGTTCCTCTACTCTGGCAGGGAGCACGCCTGAAAAAAAGCCTGTAATGTTGGTAACCACAAACTAGGAAATGAGATGTTTAAAAGAAAGTAATTACTCAGACACTAGTTGTCTCCTTGAGCAGGTGAAACTTCAAACACACACATTTGTTGCAGCTTCCAGTGTGCCATCTTGCATGCACAAGCGAGGCATGGTGAAGTTACCCCTTTGTGCTGCCTATTACTTCTGTGAGTAAGCTTTTCCCTACAGAATAATATCATCCGTTAACCACCTTGATTTGGGCTCCAGCTATTCCCAGAGTCCATTGGGGGAGGATCTTGGTCAGCAACAGTCCTGTGAGCTTTCAAGCTCTTGGATAAAATTGTGTCTGTCTAATGATATTCCCTTTCCCATCATTATACATATACATGCAGAGTGGCAGCTTCATGGGGATTTACCTTAATCTGGATTCCCACCTACTCCATAGAATTGATCATTATCATTCCAATATAAAGATATTCATTCTGGAATGGAGGCATCAATTCAACATAATATGTAAAGTTAGAATTTCCTTTTATTATAGTTTTTGACATATTGGCCCTATTGAAAGCAGGAGGGAAAATCAATTTTATCATACCATGCATTTTAAATTGCCCATGGTTTCCACAGTTTGGTGCATAAGCAAATTATGTGGGTAAGTCATGCCTAATTAGAGATAGATGTCTTTAAAATCAGATCTGCAGCAAACTACAGCCCAGTGTCTTTTTGCTCTTTATAGAAAGAAACATCTGTGCCACCTCCAGATCCAGAACCACAGGAAGATCTCTCGGAACACACAGATGACCCCTGGAGGATAACTAAGGAACAACGAGAGTACTACTTCAATCAGTTTAAATCCTTGCAGCCTGATATGAAATCCCTTATTTCAGGTAATACACTGGATTCATTTTTAAAAAAAGGGAAAAATGAAGAATTGTATTTATATGTGTAGTAAGGAACTGCAGATGCTGGTCTAAACCGAAGATAGACAGAAAAAGCTGGAGTAACTCTATGGCTGAGGCAGCATCTCTGGAGAAAAGGAATAGGTGACGTTTCGGGTCGAGACTTCTGAAGGGTCTCGACCTGAAACGTCACCTATTCCTTTTCTCACAGATGCTGCCTGAACCGTGGAGTTACTCCAGCTTTTTGGGTCTCTCCAACTGTATTTATACAATGTCTTTCATTTTCCTTTAATGATGTTCCAACATCATGTTACAGATGTACACACTTTCAAAGAAGGAACTAGTACATGGCAAATCTTACAAACAGCATTGTAATCATGACTGGATTATATGTTTTAGTAATGTTCTTTGAGGGATAAATAAAAGCCTAGACATTAAAAAAAAAAACCTTGCTTGACTTCAAAGTAGTGGCATGGCATTTTTTATATCAATCTTACAAGAGAGAGAAATGAAGCTTCCAAAGATAGATCTTCTCACAATGCAGCACTTCGTCAGCACTGTACTGGAGTGTCAAATTGATTTTTATATGCAAGTCTGTGGGTCTTAAACCTGCATCTTTCTTAGAATGCTACCAGCTGAAACCCAATTGACACCATCTGCCAGATCTGTCCTAAAATAGCTGTTGTTTCTGTATATTTTTAATACTGTCTTTGAAACTAATGGTAAAGAGAGGTTGGTAGGGAGCATAGCAAGAGCCTTATGTAGAGGGTAGCAAAGGCTAATGCAGAGCTTAACTAAGGCCCTTCCCCTGCCCCATGAATCTGAATAGCACTTCAGAAAAAACACCCTCCTCACAACCTGATGGTTTCTATTTAAAGATGACACATGACACCTGAATCCCACTCTACAATGAACCAATGTCACACATAAATGACCAAACTTAAACCCACACAGCAGCCTGAATTATGATTATGCCTTTGTTTGCAGCTTGATGAAGTAAGTGACATATTAACATTAACAATACATTTCCTGTCCATTTTCTTTTTAATTATGTGCTTGTTGCATGTCCATGGAATGGAAGTGAATGTCCACAGGTGCATATCATGCCAAGTGCTTTAACTGTTTAAAAATTGGTATCACTGTTAAAATGAATAGCTTTGTTGCAAATAGTTTCCATCTAAACGCAATCTGGGATAATGGGCAGTCAAAATGGTTTTAGCATGTGCCTTTCATAAAATAAATAAAAGCATGTATAACATTTTAAAACTCTGGAAGATGAATTGCAATACTTTATTGGTGGCTTCTGGATGTTCCCTTTTAACACCATTCTAGTACTGAACCCTCTCTCTGTCTTGTTAGTTTATGTTAGTTTACTCCTGGAAGTTATTTTATATAGAACATTGGAGTAACTCAGCAGGACAGGCAGCATCTCTGGAGAGAAGGAATAGGTGACGTTTCAGGTCGAGACCCTTCTTTAGACTGATGTCAGGGGAGAGGGAGATACATCGATAAGGAAGTGTTAAGGTGTGAAAACAGGACAAAGGGGATGGAGATTAAGGAAAATGTAGAATCGATCATTGTTAGCTGGGAGAAGGTAACAACAAAGCAAACAGAGATAAAATGTAGTCGGAGATGGTCAAACTGGTCGGAGAACTGGGAAGGAGGAGGGATGGAGAGAGAGGGAAGGCAAGGGTTACTTGAAGTTAAAGAGGCCAATGTTCACACTGCTGGAATGTAAGCTGCCCAAGCGACATATGAGGTGCTGTTTCTCTAATTTGTGCTGGGCCTCACTCTGACAATGGAGGAGGCCCAGGACAGAGAGGTCAGTGCAGGAATGGGAGGGGAATTAAAGTGTTTAGCAACTGGGAAATCAGCTAGGTTTAGGCGGACTGAGCGGAGGTGTTCAGCGAAACGATCAACGAACCTTCGCTTGGTCTCGCCGATATATAGATATACCATATATCGGAGAGGCCAAGTGCAGGGTCGGCGATCGTTTCGCTGAACATCTCCCCTCAGTCTGCTCACTCTCCATCCCTCCCTCTTCCCCGTTCTCTGATCAGTCTGACTGTCTCCAACTACTTTTTATCTCTGCTTTGTTGTTACCTTCTCCCAGCTAACAAGGATCTATTCTACATTTTCCTTGATCCTTATCCCCTTTGTCCTGTTTTCACACCTTACATTTCCTTATCTATGTGCCTCCCTCTCCCCTGTCATCAGTCTGAAGAAGGGTCTCGACCTGAAAAGTCACCCATTCCTTCTCTCCAGAGATGCTCCCTGTCCTGCTGAGTTGCTCCCTGTCCTGCTGAGTTACTCCAGCATTTTTTGTCTATCTTCGGTTTAAACCATCATCTGCAATTCCTTCCTACACAGTTATTTTATATAACCAGCTGTCATTTAATTTATTGGAATTTGTTCAATAAATAATGTAATAGATTGTTGTCAGTTGTACTTTCATTGATATTCAAATTCTTTATCATAGCCTACATTTAGACTTTAGAGATACAGCGTGGAAACAGGCGCTTCCCTACACTAGAACGATCCTACACGGTCTGCCATTCTGTGAGCTCAAAAGGAATAAACAGTCTCTTGTGGATGGAATTAAGCAGTTTACACTCTTCAGAGATTTGTAGTTTTAAAGCTATTTTTCTCTTCATTTTCACACAATTTTGGTCTCTAATTAACCCGTCCTCCTACAGGGTTTGTTGCTAAGGATCTCTTCACCAAGTCAAAGCTTCCTATCCGAGAACTTTCTCACATATGGTAAGTCTAATTCAATTTATTTATCTTGTTTCCCTTTTCAACTGTGGTTTTCAACTGTGTCCATTGGCACATGAACCCAGTCACTGTGATCTGTTTTCCAGATCTATATGATTTCATACAGACCAGAATCTGCCAAATTTTAAACTAGCTTGAAGCTGTGATTAATATGTTAATAGTTTTTTGCACATAGGAGATGTGGACTCAAATATTACTGGGAAATCAATGGTGAAACAGCAGCTGCTGCCAGAGGATCTTTCACATGCGGGTGATTTTAGCTGAGCAAAGACTGCCCCATGAGTTGTGAATCAGCACAAATTGTCCATGTACTTTGGGTTTTTCACTGCCATAGTCTAGTTCCTTGGAATAATTGCTAATTTATTATATGTTTATTGTTGTTGCGACTATTGTGCCTATAAACTTGCAGAAAGTAAGAATGTTATTGTTCCGTAGCATATGACAAATCTCTTGACTCTACAACTTTTCAACATTAACTCTGTTTCTCTTTCCACAGATGCTGCCAGATTCACTGAGTATTTCAAGCATTTTCTGTTTGTTATTGATTAGTATAATTTTAAATAGCTACAAAAGTTATCGCTTGGTAACTTCCTGCCTATTTGCCACAGTTGTGTTGATCACATGTTTGACAACAGAAAAATGTAAATTGCACAAAGAATTTGTCATGCTGATGAATTGACCTGTCAATTTATTTTTGAAAATGATCCTGCTGTTATTCCTTCTGCATATGAATGCAAGTTATTTTGGTGTACTTTTACCACGTCATTAGTGTGACTCAGGGATGTTCTTTGTTGGATGTCTCTGTACTCCAAGCCTCACGGTCAGCTTTAATTTTTAGATGTGCTGACAGGCATGATAGAAATTGGTTGCCAGTTTGTTGATGTATTCATACTACATTAAAAATTGGCCATTCAAATACCCTGTATCTTATTTTTTGTTTTTAACGCAGCTATTTTGATTGCTCCAGGAGTTTAAAAAAGTTATTTTTTCAGGGTTGTAGAAATATTCCCTTCTAACCTCCAATAGACAATAGACAATAGGTGCAGGAGTAGGCCATTCGGCCCTTCGAGCCAGCACCACCATTCAATGTGACCATGGCTGATCATTCTCAATCAGTACCCCGTTCCTGCCTTCTCCCCGTACCCCCTGACTCCGCCATCCTTAAGAGCTCTATCTAGCTCTCTCTTGAATGCATTCAGAGAATTGGCCTCCACTGCCTTCTGAGGCAGAGAGTTCCACAGATTTACAACTCTCTGACTGAAAAAGTTTTTCCTCATCTCTGTTCTAAATGGCCTACCCCTTATTCTTAAACTGTGGCCCCTAGTTCTGGACTCCACCAACATTGGGAACATGCTTCCTGCCTCTAACGTGTCCAACCCCATAATAATCTTATATGTTTCAATAAGATCTCCTCTCATCCTTCTAAATTCCAGTGTATACTCCAGTCGCTCCAGTCTTTCAACATACGACAGTCCCGCCATTCCAGGAATTAACCTAGTAAACCTACGCTGAACGCCCTCAATAGCAAGAATATCCTTCCTCAAATTTGGAGACCAAAACTGCACACAGTACTCCAGGTGCGTTCTCACTAGGGCCCTGCACAACTGCAGAAGGACCTCTTTGCTCCTATACTCAACTCCTCTTGTTATGAAGGCCAACATTCCATTGGCTTTCTTCACTGCCTGCTGTACCTGCACCAGGCACAGCTGTAATTATTACTCCTGAATGACGGACAATGTTATCCGATCAGTCTATTTCTCATCACTCTTGCGAGTATCAGTGACAACACTCGTTTCCTGCTAGTACTCATTGTAGAAGATATTTAGAATATCAATCTTTTAATCATCTCTTATATTATCTGCACGAATGCCAATTAAATATTTTTCATTCATTTTCTACATTTCCACTTGCTGTCCATTGAATGTTTGTTGCTACCCCTAATCTATTAAATAACTAAACAATCTCATAGAAAAAACATTAAGACATGCTTAGTTTCATTTGTTTTAGGCAGCCCAATCAGTATGTTTGTCAACAGAAATAAGAAACTGGCAGATGCTAGTTTATACATAAAAAGACACAAAGTGCTGGAGTAACTCAGCAGGCCAGGCAGCATCTCTGGAGTAACTCTACAAAAAACCCCCACAAAGTGCTGGAGTAACTACAAAAAGAGACATGACGTGCTGGAATAACTAGTTTGGCAGCTACTTAAAAGCTGCACAAGTATCAACACAGAACATTAAATCAGTAATGCCCTGTAGCTAAACAACCCTATCACTTATATTTTTAAAATAATTACATGTTTTAAGCACCAGTGAGCAATTTTGCCAATGTTTGTGCTCCAGATTTTGTTCAATTATCAAAGCAGTTAACCCAGCAGAACCCAGCAACTTAAGCTAGTAAGGAAATAACAGATATTCACAGCCCTATAATATGCACATGCCATTGCAGAGATACAAGAGTACACCAGATTTATTAGGAAGTGGTTATCTCTCTTGTTCTGTTATATTGAAATCAGATGTCGAAAGAAGGATAAAGCTTGAATTTTAAAAGTAAAATATAAATTTTATCAATGAAAAGCAGATTAATCAAAGATAGTATTACAGCCAGCTTCTCATCTTTCTTATCAAGCTCCAAAGCTGTCGTTGACGTAGGATAGTTGGAACGAATTTTTCTTTTCGCAAACAATCAACAACAGAGATCTCCACAACGTTTCATTTGAAGTTAGTCGTTTATTTGAAGTTGCAATATAACATATCTCTTGTCATCGACTTGTTATTGATTAGCCTGGTAAAAATCTAATGTCCTACCGTAACCTACGTGACTTATACAAACTGCCAGATCTTATCTGCAGCAGATATTTCTTGCATATTCTTGCTAACCTTATTGTCAGCAGGTTCTTCGGCGTCACACACACACACATACTAAAGCATTACGTAAGTGTTAGGCAGGTTATATTAATGATCTGGTCCCGCCCATGGCACCTCCCAGTGGTATATGTAAGCATAATATTAACCTCTTAGTGTCCAAATAATGCAGCAGGATACAAAGTAATATAATAATATGAAAAATAACGAATAAACGCAAAATGGCTCCTACAGATAGTTTGTGAGAAACACATTCACAATGGGTGAGAAAAGGATTCAAATGATAAAGTTGGTTCCCTGCATTCTTTCCTGTTCATTTTTATATGATAATTTCTAGGTTTTGTTATATTTTAGTTTCAGATTCTGAATAGCTTGATTTTATTGACTGGGAAGTAATACCTTGCCATACTTGAAAGATCATGGATTAACAAATAAAATGCATTTGTTTCCATTTTCAATAATGCTATTTGAAAATTTTAAAGCAAGAACAGGTCGATGCACTTCCAGTCCAAATTCACAGCCACATGGTTTTCTGCGCAGAGATTTT